>NC_049174.1:32996843-33633406 GCF_009769625.2 Cygnus olor | reverse complement strand
GATTTTTTTTTCACACTAAAACCCAAGAGTGTTCAAAGAACGTTTAGTGTAGATATTTGTTAACCAGATAAGTGGCTTACCTGTTTCATATGCATAAACAAGTAGAAGCTGATCAGTTCAGGTTTTCAGCTAAATGTACTTCTGAAGTAAATTTTGAAAAGACAGAAAAACTGCAGTTCATGTGATCAGGTGCTACGTGGACTGTTAAATGCTGCTGGGAGCTCAAACCTTCTTTTGAGGATGTTTTTGTGCCTGTGTCATATGTGGTTAGCATGTGACTGGTTTTACGTGACAAACATGTATTCTGTAGTCTTCAATAGGCACAAACATTTTGACCTTATGTAAGTAAGGGCTTTGCTCTTATCATGCATGGTATATTACTGCAACTGTTCTAGTTCAGTGTGCTGAAAGCTTTTTAATAGGTTTAGTGTTTTTATTCAATTTTTTTACTATAAAACCTTTATTTGCAGAAGCATAACTTATAAATCAGTGATTGCTTAAATGTTGAATTGACCATAGTGCCTCCTTTATAACTGAATATGCTGTAAACTGAAATGAGGAGTTTCTGTTGTTTCCATTCCTATTTCTTCTCGTGTAATAAATAATAATTAAAGTGCACTTTTCTCTGTTTAGGCAAATACAACAACCTAAGAGCATAAATGTAGCTTATACTGTCCTGATACCTGTCTGTAAGAGTTGGGAAAATTAAACTAACTTAGGATTCTTTATTTTATCTTCTCTTTATAGACCTCCACTAGTCAGGCAGTCTTCTGCCTTCAGTCTGGTATTTGTCAGCTTTTCAGAGAAACTCTCATTCGCAAAGGATTTGTGGAAATTCAGACTCCCAAAATCATTTCAGGTATTGTATATTTGATCCAGAAGCTACAGATCCGCTTCCTTTATATTTGCTCAGTGTACCTATCTGCCAAAAATTTGGTAACTTCTTTGTTAACAAAAAGATAAAGTTGTATTTCTAATTTAGATAAAACGTAGCAAACAAAGGAAGTATGGAAGTTGTTCTTCATTCTTCTCCTGACTTTGGATGCTAAAAGATTGACAAGACAAATACTATATATACCTGATTTACCTACTCGGCAGTACCTTTAAAGTTTTAATTTGTATAAATATGGATTCCTGATCATAGGCATTGTTCTTCAGATCAGTCTTCTTAGTTTGAGTCTAAAATTCCATTCCCAGTATTGAAATAAATTCTAAATTAAGACTAAAAGCAGCTTGCATCATAAAGAAGCTACAACACACCATGGTATAAGATGATGGCAGTGAATACAGTGTGTCACTTCTGTACCAATGAATATATGGCTGAGTGAAGGATCAGTAGCATCATTTTTCTGTTAGTATGGTCAAACAGTTTTAGCCTGACTAAAAGTCTGGCAGTGTTGATTTTGCTTCTGATTCTGTTGCTGATCTCTGCTATATTGTGAAAATCTCCAATTTACGGGTGGATGTTTTTTCTTCCATCTTATTGGTGTGCTTTGAGGTGTTACTGATGTCACTAAGACACACGACATGTAAAATGTTACTGGAGGGCAGAACGTTTGTATTATTCTCATTGTGTGTGTTCGTTCTATGCATTCCTTCTGCCTACTGAGTTTTATACCTCTGTATTTATATTTTTGGAGACAGCTCTTGATTGAGATGAAACCAGGACTTTTTAAGAAAATTAATGCAAGCAACTATTCTTACAATATGGAAAGTATCACTGAAGATAGGATAACTTTTTTTTTCCCTGCAGAGACAGTTGAAATATCATGAAGTGTTAAAGACTCCCAGGCAGCCAGTTTATTTATGGAGGACCTTTGAGGAAGTGTGCTATTCTTACTGTGCAATGTACCATTGAAAGCAAGCAAGCAAGCATCCTATTGTTTGAATGAGATAATGTTTTGCAAAAATAACTAAGTTAAATCAATGCAGTCCTTACTAAACTTCGAAGCTACATATCATAGCTGTTTTAAGATTTGAGATTTAAAAGGTTACCTGTATTCAAAAATAACGAGTCACTGAAACTATTTCAGTGGGAGTAGTGGTGATGAAAGAAAAGAAAAATTATAGTGGAAGGGCTAGTAATAATAGTAATTAGCACTTTGTTTAGTGTTATCTTAACGTAAGAATCTTCAAAGACTATTAAGTAATGTTACTCTCTGATGCACTTTTGTCAGTATGGTAGGCAACTGTAACTCTTATACTACAGGCTGGGAAATGGAAATTGACTCAGCTTTGGTAGGCACTTCACTATGAGGGGTTCAAATGCACGTGTTCTTGGCTAGTGTTCTCCTGGTAACTTTCTGTGATAATTGTCTCAAACTGAGAGATAGCTTTATACCTTTGGCAGATGTCCTCTGGTAAACCTAGTTTGGGCTCTGAGATACATTAGTGCCTTCAGACAACTCAGACATTTGCCCAGTCCTCTGTTAGAAAGGACGGTCCTGGCAAAACAGGATGTGCCTCAGATCTCGGCCTCTGCAGTTAACTGTCTTTGAAGCTTGCATCGCGGATAAAGACTGGTTTCTACAGAAATGTTGGGCTGTAAGTAGATGTGGTGTGGTACAAGCATACATTCTCTGCTGTCCTCACTAAAAGGTGAGGGACGGCTGGGAATAGTAACATTGAACTATCCCAACTCAATTTGCAGATTTGCAAGACAATGTCTGACAGTCCTGAGCTGCAAAGCTTCCCTTAGCGTTAAGAAAGCGTATCTTTTTCCCTCTTACATGCTTTGTAGAAAAATCTCCTGCTTATCTTTAAACATAAGACTATCAGTCTACCTATATATTTTTTTATATTTTTATTTTAATAATTACTGTAAGCACTTGCTTTTCAGCTGCCAGTGAAGGAGGAGCCAATGTGTTTACTGTATCATACTTCAAAAGCAGTGCCTACCTGGCTCAGTCCCCGCAGCTGTACAAGCAGATGTGTATATGTGCTGACTTCGAAAAAGTTTTCTGTGTTGGGCCAGGTAAGAAAAACATTGGCTTATCCATATTATAACGTTTGCAGTGATGGCTTTTAGCAGTTACAAGTAAGATACCATGTAACTTGAAAGCCTTGAATGCTTTCACTTAATATGGTTTCACACACTGGACACAAATTTCAGTTGGGGTGACAAATGAGAATAAAGTTGACGGGGAGTTTGCTGAAGTAAAACTAAGATGCTGAAATACAGATGGAATTGTCTTCTCCAGTGCCTGCTGTTCTCTGGGGAGAAAGAATAGATAGAGTTGCACTGGAAGCTAATAGTATGATGGAGAACTTGGAATAACACTGCAATTACTGAAGCCATGTTTTCCTATTAAGCATGCTTTAGTTGCCCAGTAGTAAGCAGCTAAAATAGGCAAGCAAAGTTTTATGTACTTCACATTCCATATTAACAAGTACTTATCCCATGCTCTTGTGTATGTACCAAACAGCGTTATTTAGAAAATGTGTACTTGTAACTGGGCTGTCAGTAAATAATCCAAATTTAATATTTCCTTGTCTCATGCTATGTCTTTCCCATAAGCTGATAGGATGTTGCCTTTTTAGGTGGTAACAAAGCATCTTTTGCTAAGACATCAAAGACAGGTTTAAAGATATGTAAAGTGAAAATGCTGGAAAACAAATCAGTAACAGCATGTAAAACTAAAAAAAAAAAAAAGCAAGTAATTCACAAGACCTTAAATGTCTCATTAATTACTAACACGAGTCGTGTTTTTTAGGAAGGCATGTTTATATATCAGACTCATATACCTGAAAAAAAAAATCAGAACATTCACACGCATACAAGTATGTTTCCTGTGAAAAAGGTAGTTTTCAAATCTGAGAGTTCTTGTGTGTGCCTGAAGGCTTGTCTGTTTTTCCCACTTCTGTTTGTTAGTGTGACAAGAGGTACTACCTCTCTGCAAGTCTTGTCTGTCTTGTATCCTTTGACCACCGCAGCTAAAATAATGCTGTCACTGCTATTAGAAATGATGCTTTGAGGCAGCTAGTTTTCTTTTTGTTTCTCAGTAAGAATTGTCATGTCTAGAGACAGCATTGTCTGTGGTCCAATTACTGATGTTTGTTTGTCCATGTTATTTTTTCAAAATGGAATTACAATTTCAGGTCAGTTAGAATTTCTGTTTAATTTTACAGTTTTTAGAGCTGAGGACTCCAATACACACAGACACCTGACCGAGTTTGTTGGTCTGGATATTGAAATGGCTTTTAACTATCACTATCATGAAGTGGTAGATGAGATTGCAGATACCATGGTGCAGATATTCAAGGGACTTCAGGAGAGGTAACGAGAACATTTTCCATTTCATGAGCAACTTCATTTGTTTGAAATCTCTTGCACTGTGGTATCAAATGGGTAAGCATTTTGTCCTCAGCCTGTCAGATAATCAGTCATTAGTAACCTGATTTACAACAAGAGAACTTCAAACGCTGTTTTGCTCCTAACCATTTCTTTGTACCCGACTTTAAAAGTTTGCTAAAACCATAGGCCAGTAAATTGTCTGTTTTTAGCCAAACTTGAATTTCCTACAGTATGCCAGTTTGTGCCACAAAAACTTGCTGTTCATTGTTGAATGGGCTTCCTAATACAAATGATCCATCATTAAAATAAAATATCCTTCCTGTTGTGCCACTACAGGTAGACTGATCGTTCTGTTTTGAAATTAAGATTAATATTAACTGTTTAAGGTGGCTTTCCTGAATCAAATTTATTGTAACAGCCCGCGTCTCTGCCATGACAGCAACAAAGACTATTCTCCATTATTCATAGTCTAACTCATTAAAAAGCCAGGCCAGAAGTTTAGGAAGTGGTTTTCATTTGCTTACAAGTTAGACTATATTTTGCCAGCAGAAATGCAAATCTTTTCATCAGTCTAGAAAGAAATTTCTCTTTTATATTCGAAATAGAGTATTACTTAAATCAAAGGAGAACCCAGCTGAAGATTACAAATCAAAGGGTTGGTTTCTAGATGTCTTAACTGTGAAAATTTGACCTAGTCAATTATTTCTTACAAAAGGAGTAAAACAGAAGTAATAGTAAAATATTAACACGTATATCATTGGATTGCATTAATTTACGTGAAACGTTTCCTTGGGATTATACAGAACTTCTCCAGAAGATGCTTTAAAAAAGGTTTTTATGTTGCAAGAGGGACCTCTTGTGGCAGACTTGTATTCTTCTTGTATCTAATCGTTATTTTGCATTGACCATACATTTCTTAATTATTTTGTATTTTGCTTCTATCCTTGTTTTCTTCTGTATAGATTCCAAACTGAAATTCAGACGGTGAACAAACAGTTCCCATGTGAGCCATTTAAGTTCTTGGAGCCAACTCTGAGACTGGAATACCGTGAAGGTGTGGCCATGCTTAGGGAGGCTGGTGTTGAGATGGGTGATGAAGACGACCTGAGGTACTTTGGCAATGCCCAAATGTGTCAGTCGAACTTAAGGTTTAAGTCCTGTACTGTGCAACTGAGCCCTCAAGAAGGAACTGCAAACTTTGAGAGGAATAAACAGCACTTATATCCAGATCTCTTGACAAAGAAATGAATGGATATAGAAGTAGTCCTTTCTCTTATTGTAGGCTATACATATAAACTCTGAGATTAAAAAAACTAAAACTTACAACATGAAGTGAGAGGAACTTGAACCTTCTAAGATCAGAAGAAGCGCTTTTTTTATATAACAATTGCAGTCCTTCATGTGAATTGACATACGTATTTGGATAGGATTAAACAAAAAGATTCTTCAGTCTTAAGGTCTTTCTTTTCAGTAATGCCTTCCCATTTCCTTTTTCCACCTCTGAGGAAAATGGTTAAGCAGTTGATTGCATTCCCATTGATTGGCTTGAAAGATGGTTTTAATTAACTGATTATATATAAATATTTCTGAAGATGCTTACTATGTTAAAACATTTCTTTTCTTTCCAATAATATATCCGGTACCATTAGGATAATATGTGATATTACAATTAAAGGAACTTTGTGTCAAAGAAATTTCAGTTGTAAGACCTCGCTATAGCAAAATAATTTCCTTGTTAGCTGCTTAGAGCATTTCTCACTGTGTCTAAAAAGAAATCACTGCACAAGATGTATGCCCATATGAAACAGAGTACACGATTATTCAGTAATATGAATACAGTGACTAGAAAGTAGTTATAATAAGAACAAGAATATTGTTAGGTATCAGTTAATTTAAGGGACTCCTAGGACCCATACAAAGTGCTTAGGAACAGAAATAAATGTACTTGATTTTTGAAATTTGTTTGCACAATCCAAAACACACAGAAACAAAGAATACATTTTCTAAAGGACAGACTGAAGCAAATCTGTAGCTTGATCTTTTTAGCTTTACAAAGTATATAATCAGTAAAAGTTTAAATCACTTAATTGTAATGGTGATAATCTTTTTCAGCACACCTAATGAAAAGCTCCTGGGACGCCTGGTAAAGGAAAAGGTAATGATTATTTTAGAATAAATATGTTTGTCATTGAATTTGAAGCCTGATATAGTGGAATCACTGGGTACATATAAATGGCTGCTTCGTGTAAAATAATTTTTTACTCACTGATTAAGAAAACAGTATCAACATGCAGAAGTTGTGAAGAATTTGTGATTAGCATAAGCATTTCTTAATTGTCTGACTGCATTACAATTTTGTTTTTGCCAACAGTTTTGCCAACATCTACCAACAGTTTTGTCTTATTAATAATCTATTCCAAACTATTTTCAATCTTTTATTATTTCTATTGAATACACCAAACAGGATAGTACTTCCAAAAAAAGCATTTCTTAGGATAATTAAAAACCAGTAGAACAGATTCTAACTAAGTCTTCAGGAAAAAATGAGATCTCGGGAGGGGGAGGGCTATTATTTTGGCAAGACGTTTTGCTGCTAAAAATTTTTAAGTTCACAATAGAAGCAGCATTGGGAAATGGATAAATAATATACTACTTCTACTGATAACTCATTTTTGAAGATAATACTGTCAAATTTGTGCAAAGTTATTGGATTTTTTTAAGATTTCAAAGATTCGCTGATTGTGTGGAATATTAATTTGTTCTTTACGTTGTTTTTACTTGTGCTAACTTCTGAAAATCATCATTTTTCAGTATGACACAGATTTCTATATTCTTGACAAATACCCTCTTGCTGTGAGGCCTTTTTATACAATGCCAGACCCAGTAAACCCTGTAAGTAAAGTTCTTTGTCGATGTCTGTGGGGTTTTTTTGAAGTTGAAATTACTTTGTATAGGGGTAACTTGACAGAATAGATAAAGTGTTTTTATATGATCTGTAGTAATTGAAATTCTGGTAACAAGAGTAGGTCAGTTGTACGTGGCCCATAAAGTGTTTACAGTTACCCTTCACCAGTGAAAACATACGAGAAAGAAATATATATAGCTGAAATTGGAGGATCTTTACTGAAGAGATCTCCACGGCCACTAGAAGAGATCTCCAGTTCCTCCATCACTAAAAAGAGACAAAAACATTCTTCGAGGGCAACAGACAGTTCAACAGAAATCCACTTTTTTTACATTGATAGAAAATTCCCCAGTTTATTCCAGAATCCAGAGTAAATATCTTTACAGCATCTTTTGCTTGGATTACTGCCTGCAAATGCGATGTCTTTTTCAAAGAGTGTGTGGATGAACTTTGTTTTTTTTAAATCGACTCCAATCGAATGAGGGGAGACAGTGTACTCTAATTCTAGGGCAGACTCAAATACATTGCACTGTTACTACATTGCTTTGGATATCTAAGTGAAGTTACTGAGAGGTGTGTATTTGCCACCTAAGGATGGAGCAGCTTTAGACAGGAAATAAACTAATCTTTGTCTTTCCAGAAAAACTCTAACTCTTACGATATGTTCATGAGGGGAGAAGAGATTTTGTCTGGAGCTCAGAGAATTCACGATCCTCAGCTGCTGACAGAAAGAGCCCAGCATCACGGCATTGGTAACAAGATAAACAACTTAAAGCTCAGTTTAAAAGATTATAAATCGTGATTGGATTAGTTTCGTTTAGAGGAAGAATTTGAGGCAGAATTTAATATGTGGCAGTAATGCTAAAATCACAACGCTGTTTCATGCATAATGTTAATCCATCTAATTGTTCAACCATTTTAATCTAGAGTGGTGGTATTAAGAAACTAATTAGTTTCCCAGCAACACCTTGATGAAAAGGGATTGTTTCCAAGCGCTTTAGAGAGGACGTAACACAGGAAATACCTTCAATAGAAGGAGGGAAGGCAAACAAGTCTCATTCTGTACTCTCACAGACTTCTTGTGGAGTACTCCAGCAGAGTGGTTGGTTGTCCCTTTTATATCTTGAACTGAGAGGAAATAAGCAATAAGTGGTGAAATTTAAGGATAAGGCTGCCTAATAGTAAAAGGATAGAAGAGTAAATTAGGTAGAGATCAGGAATGTAAAGTGTAGATTGAAATCATGCTTTCAGTGGATGGTGAAGTGAAACGTCAAGAAGATACTAGCAAAAAAGGAGTAGCTCCCACTGTAGC
Source organism: Cygnus olor (assembly GCF_009769625.2). Taxonomy (NCBI): domain Eukaryota; kingdom Metazoa; phylum Chordata; class Aves; order Anseriformes; family Anatidae; genus Cygnus; species Cygnus olor. Next base: position 33,624,895 of record NC_049174.1, on the reverse strand, counting down.
AAGAGAGAGAAACAGTTGTTAAATCATTACTTTCTCATTGCAGTTTATTCACGAATTCTCTAGTTTTCGTAAATTATGACGAACAGTTAGGCCTAGCTCTTACTCAGTTCTAGAATTCCTTCCCTGATTAAATTATTAACAGTAATAGAATAAAATTGCTACAGGCATAACTTCCAGACATTGCTGGGTAATTTATTTGCACTTTGAGTGAAACCCACTGTTAGTTTTTAAGTCACCTTGATAAATTTTTTGTTTTGTTTGCAGTCCCCTAGTCACTTATGTGTTTCTCACCTGTTTAATGAACCCCAAGCCAAATACACCTTTTTCTTGTCTAGATCTGGAGAAAATAAAGGCATATATCGATTCCTTTCGGTTTGGTGCACCTCCACATGCTGGTGGTGGTATAGGTAAGTGTGTTTATTTTATTATATTCTGTGTTAGCTTGACCTTAACTTAAACTGTTTAGTCTCTATCAGGGTTCAATATAAAATTCATAGTAGTAATCTTGTTAGGAAAATGTGTGGAAATGTTTATCCTGAGGAATTTAAGGAGAGAAGCTAAACAGTAAGATGTAATGGCAAAAAATAATGGCACAGTGTGCCAAGCTTAAAAGGTAGGTGATCACAAGAGAAAATACACTGATTTATTAGCCTAGCAGGTCACCTTCAAATTTTACCAAAGAGAAAACTGTAAGGAGGCAAGAAAATACTGCATTATGTATGGATATATCACAGTCTACTAATACCAGAAGCCGCTGGTATCTTAATGCATTTGATGAAGCTGTTGTGCAGTGAAGAGAAACAAGTGATTGCTTCTGTCTTTATTCACTGCGATTTGACTGAATGTTACTGATTAACTTTGGCTGATGCTAATAGTTTCTGCAAAGGTATTGATGTCTACAGCCTTCCTGTCTTGGGTGCGAGCATTTTACATACTAAAATGAACAAAGAGTTTTTTCATAACTTAGTGATAACAATTTTAAGTTATAGACATTGCTTTCATTAGCAGAATGAAATCTCTTTATGCATGTGGAAATAAGATACTTTATTAGGTCCTGAGCAATATGCACAGTGATTTCTTTGATTCAGTCTTTCTGCATTTGCCTCACATTGGTAAGGTACGCTTAATATATTCCTGGCACGTTAAGAGAACAACCTCCTAAGTATGCCTTTAGTAAATGTGTTGAAATGCAATATGCTTTTGGGACAGCTGTTTTGAAATACTTAAAAGATGTTAGCATTAGTGATCATCAGCGTTTGTAGACAATCCCCAATCATTTAGGCCAGTCACAACTGATATCAAGGAAGCTGAAGCTGTGTCTTTTCTGCAATGTAAATGCTCCTCTTCACACATCCCAGAGGCCAGGCCCAAGTATCAGCCAAACCAAAGATGCTGTGAGAATGATCACTGTTCTCTAGTTGTTTTAGCTGGAAATTTTAACACAGGAGGAGTGTGTGAATAATAGGCATCTGGGTTTTAACGTCAGTATGGCTGGGGTGCATATCTAGCCCCATGGATGTGGAAGTCTTCACACGTTCCACGGTATGTGCATAACCTCTGAGGTTTCAGAAAGAAAGAACGCAATGACCAGTGAAGTATTTATTATCATAAAGATATCAGCAAATAGTTACGTGGGTACATAGTGCTGAATCTATATTCCTGCACTGTAGAGCATTTGGAATGAAATTCCCCAAGTAGATTTTTACTGTAGTTGCCTATGACAGTTAATGTCTCTGAAGTATTTGGTACCAGCGCTTAAGACTGCTTTGTTCTATCCTTCTGTAACTGTATTCAAGATACAGTTCTCCCAATTACTCCCTTTCCATTTCAATTTTCTGCACCATCTTTCAAGAAAGTCTGAAGTAATTCAAAAGAGAGTTGAGTCTCTACTACCATTGCTTATTGGTACATGTTTCAAATGAAGCCTGTGTCATGTCAGAAGGCACTGTATGTAAAACTTGTAATTTCTGCTTCTAGCTCTTTTCTGTAGTCAGATGTGTTAATGCACACATATCATAGAATCATTTCAGGTTGGAAAAGACCTCGAAGATCATCTAGTCCAACCTTTAACCTAGTACTGACAAGTCCACCACTAGACCATGCTACTGAAGACATGAGTCTTCGGTCGAACTATGTGAGGCTGGATGTAGCTATAAAGTACTTTCAGCTTCTTAAGAGTTTTGAACAAAAGACTTACCATACTGATGTTTTTGTTTTATTTTTTCCAATTGATGTAGGGCTGGAAAGAGTAACTATGCTGTACCTAGGGCTGCATAATGTTCGTCAGACCTCCATGTTCCCACGGGATCCCAAACGACTGACACCCTAACGAGACCTTCTGAAAGTTTGAGGTGATTTGCCCTGCGAATATGATTGTGAGCATATCTGTTGCTACTGATGAACCTGTATTGATCTAAGCATTATAATATGCAATAAAAGAAGATCATCTCATTTGCTAAAGTGCCACAATAATTTTTTTTTATTCTTTGGTATTTATTTAAAAAAAAAAATATTTTAACAGATCAAGACTTTGTATTGGCAACTGCACATTTTTAATGAAAATGTGATACTTTGAGCTAGTGTTCTAGTGTCACATTAAATTGTATCAAGTTTCTAAACATTTAAATAAATTATGCAATAAAAAATCTGCATTTTTAACTCATGTCAGCAAGCTTGAGTATTTTGGAGTACAGAAGTGGCTCAAAGCTGAAATAGCTGAATGCTTGCAATTCAAAAAGCAGGAGGAAACCAGCCAATTGTTAATTTACATGAGTATTAGGTAGAGAAGCAGGTGAGAAGTGGAACATTCTTAACAAAAAGTCTTAACAGATTGCAATAAATCTCTCAAAGTAAATTAGATACAGTATCTGTCTTTCTGGTTTTTGCTTTATATCCTCACAAGATAATCATGAATCGTTAACGTTGTTTTGAAACAAACAAAACTGATGCAATAACTGTCCAAAGTTTAAATTTATTTTTTGTCTTCACTTTTTTTTTGGAAGTTGTATAGAAGTCATGCCCGTTCTTTATTTTATGTTACTACTTGAGACTGGATAGGAGGTTATATACATTCATGGGATGCATGAGGGATATATAATCTCAGAAAATTAATGGATGGTGAATTTGAGAGCAGGTCACATGTTTGCAGGCCTCTATGATAACTAAGTAAATCAAGGAGGATCCCATGTATCTATTGCCAATGAAACGAAAGGAAATAATGTAAGCCAACCTATTTTATTTTTTTTCCATTTATAAATCCCACAAACTGTTTGAAAGTTGTACATCTAGAGAAATTGGGTGTTTCTGTAAGTCAGAGTACGTCTGAAATTCTAGACATCCCTTTTCTCAAATGAATCACCTCCTTGAACCTCATTTTGCAATGGCATGCAAACCTACTTCTCTTCCTCCTTTTTCCCAACCCCAAAGTTATGCCCTGCATTTTGTGAGGAACCACTGTGTTTGGAACTTTCTTTTATGTACTTTATCTGATGGTTGTTTTTCAAATTTAAAGCATTTAAGCATTGATACCAAAGAACAAAGGATTCCATTCCATGCTTGGGCCCTGCAATAGTTAGTCTGATTTTCGTACGTATCTGTGACTCCTGACTTAATTTTTGCTTAACATTTTCCATGCTAAAGAGTTTTCAGTAGGAGGTGTAGTTTAGACAGTCTGTGTTACTGTTACTACCTTGATTTTTAAATGTCAGAGAAGTCATATATCAGTTATGCTACAGAAAGGTCAGTGAGGCTGTGTATAAGTTGTGTAGAATTTCACAAAAGGGCAAATCATCTTTTGCAGCTGCCATTGAACAAGACTTAATTTTCATGTTTTGTGACAAGTTCTCCATTATAAAACAATCATTTTAGGAATACTAAAGGTCAGTTTGGTAAAGTACTGGAAATGTAAAAGTTAAACTTTGTTTAGAAGTCACACAATTCAAAGAATAACACATTTTGCAGCTTTGCTTATGAGTGTTATGCAATTAATTTACCATGGAATCTTCCCCAAATTATTTACTTTCATTTAAATTGTTACAGTGTACCCAGTTGTGCTTTACAAAGCTAAGTGGCTTATAAGTACAGCTTATCTTCACAGACTTATTAGTGATGAATCCAAGTTTCAAAACAGTTGTTTATTCAGCTAAGCCAACTGGAATTAATTTAATTACTTTTGTTCATACAGAGTTGGTAATATATTCCAGATTGGAAGCGCTTAAACCTAATAATAAGCAAAATTACTAGCTTCCATTTCATGCTAACAGAAAAAATACTCTGAGAATTAAGTTCATCGCTCTAGATGCGGCGGCAAGTTTTGTACATATGCTCCTGTAACAACTGTGCTTATCCCAGTTCTGTTAAGAGTTATTCAAGCTCATGTTTTAGTTTGATTTATTCACAGTAGCTGCAAAAGAACTCGAATTTGGCTGGAGGCCCCGATTCCTTTGTATGCAGAATTTTTTAATGCAATTTTTCACAGCTGAGAATAATTATGATCATAAATCAAAATGCAAAAATGCATTTGTCCTGGATGTCATTTAAAAAGGATACATCAGTGCTGCACAGTGTTAGAATTTGGTTAAAACTCTCCAAATCGTAATTCAGAACTACGTCTTGTTTTGATAGGTAGCAATCGTGGTTTGATAGTTCTGGAAAACCTGTGTAGTTCTTTATTTCCACTATTTCTAGCTGTAAGTTAGCATTTTACACAGTCCCAGTTGCTGCTGCTTTTCCACCAGTTAAGATGATTTTTTTCTTTCATGATGTACAGACGAAGATGATTATTATGGTGCAATTTTTTAAATACTTAGGAATAAAAATGATATAGTAAGGGATAGCCAGGGAGTCTTTGGTTATCAGCTAACACCAGAAAGCCTTAGTTTACTTCTGCAGTTTAACTACAACATTTTCCTGTGAAAGCTGTCTGAACCTGCCCACCAGGAGGGAGGACTTGTGCTAGTTTTCTGGAAGTTAGGTGCAGGACTGATGGCCAGTGGCTGTGCGCTGCCATTGTGGGGTAACCCCAGGAGGCAGCTAAGCACCACGCGGACTCCCTGCTATGTGAAAGCAAACTACGGCCTGCGCTCTGCTGCCAAAGGGATGGAGAAAAACGCACTGGCGGATCAGTTGGCCACCTTTGACTCCGTTTTATGCAGGAGTTCCAGCATGTCTGGTATGACAGTGGTTAACGGGCGTGACTTCATTCATAGTCCACTGTTAACCTCCAGCCTCTGTCAGACTCTTGCACTGGCCATACAGGATTGGGAAGGACGAGTGAGTCAAGGAATCAGCTCCTGGATGCGACTTAGGGAGCCTTGGAGGTGTGATGCTGGTGCACCATCGTGGGGGCCACTGGTACCCGCTTTGGTTCTTGCCATGTAGCAACCCCGCAACAGAAGGATCCTTCTCAAGGCTGGATGAGGTAGGCAGCTGTTTATTCTTGTTTGCACCTACAGCAGCTATACCAAAGGCACACTCATACCCCTTTGGATCCTTGAAGTACCCTTTTGGGATAGTGCCAGGGATATGTGGGGCCTCCAAATTGGCCACAATAGGGTGCTTTTGCCACTTGTTTCTCATCAGGCACACCTCGGCTTCCAACACAGACAACAACTGTGATCCCATTGTCACTCCAGAAATCCAGCCTCTTGCCCAGGCTATGTTTCAATGTCTGTTAGAGGTTTGATCCTACTGCAAGCTGGCACAGTCCTTCGGCGGTGCTAGGTGTGGAGTTGGAACCCACATGGACAGACATCCATTGCATCAGTATCCAAAAGAGGAGAGGTGTCCTTGGCCCATCTGCTGGTTCTGGGGAATTGCTTGACAGCAACTGGAACAGTAATCTGCTTGGACGCATCCACTTTAGCCACTGTCTTTTCCCTCTAAGTGCTGATCTCCATTTTTTATTTATGTACTTAGAAAATAGGCATTGATTTGGTTCCACCCATGATTACGAAAGTTGCTAAGCTTGTTCTTTTACAGTTTCGTATTAGTGAAAGAACTTCATTATGAAGGAAAATCACTGAACTCACTGAAGCATAGCTTACAGTGAAAAAGATAAAATAATAAATATCTGGGCAATACAGAATCTAGTGCCTGCTTTGTATTTATGTTTCTAAGAGTCTGTCCATAGACATGAGGAAAGTACTGTTAATGACCTAGAGATTAAAAGCAAGCAAAAATGATGAACAAGTGTCTGTTTTAAACTACCTCTGATTTCACCTTTTTGCTTCAGCCTTTTCCTTTTATTGATGATTTCTATTCTAGTGGTATTCCCCAAATCCGTAACTGTCTGTAACAGAGAAGCTCTAAACATATTTGTTCCACTAGACACCAAGGGCCTTTCTGAGATGATGCTCATCATCTGTAAGGAGTTCAAAGAGTTCCCTTACTTTAATCTTACTAGCTGACTCAAAATCTTGCATCGCTGTGATGATTTATAGATGCTTTCAAGTTGTTTAAAAAAAAACAACTGATACTCTTGCAGACTTCTGAAGCTTGAAACGATTTGTTCTTTTGACTCACATTCATGCAGGAACTGCGTAAGTTTAATCAGCTATTACTTTATGTAAAAGGCAAAGTGCTTCATTCACACACTGATTGTGCCAGTAACTTTACCATCCTTTGTCCCTTAAGGCTTTCCTGATAATAAAAGGAAGATAAAATGAAACTGATAGGCTGCCCTCGCAGGATCTTTCTGAGGGGCGATGCTAAGCCCTGCGTGTTTCAGTTTCCAAATAAAACTTGAGGAGTCTTTCAGACTTTGGTCTCAGTTGTGGGTTGTGTGTGGTTTCCCCCACCCCGCTGCTTAAAAGGGTTAGAAGTATGAAGGTGAGAGGGAACAGAGGTCCTGTACAACACAGGGCCGATTTTCTCATACAAGACACGTACAAGAGCGCAAACAGGTTCGCTGCTGCTGGTAAACCACAGCAAAGAGCCGCTATGTTCCAGTGACTCACCTGCAGCAGGACACTCGTCTACGTATGTCACTTGTGCACTGGCTGTTGGGGCAACCTGAGGACCTGTCGGTGTTAACCACCACCACTTCAGCACTTCAGTATTTTGGCTGTTCACACTTGACGAGCAGTCATGCCTCAGGTACGTAAGCAAAAACTGAAACGTGGAGTCTTCTGACACACGCATTGGGCTTTTTTTTTTCTTCTCCTTCACAAACAGCCTCTGAGAATAAATAAATAAGAGCGTGGGGCAAAAAGAAAGACCGTGGGGAGAACAACTTTAAAAAAAAAAAAAAAAAGAAAAGGCTGAACAAAGACTGAAAAAAATATATATTTTTTTAAATGGAGACTGGGAAAGAAAGATTACCCCCCTTTTTCCAGAGTCCCACAGAAAAGAGAGACCAGGGGAGAGGGGACTGGAAAAATAGACTGTGGAAGGGGATGACTACAAAATAGGCTCTAGGAAAAGAGACGGAATAGAGAGAGGCTCTGGAAAAACACAGTGGGGCAGGGAAAGGTGCAGCTCTAGGGGAAAAAAAAAGTGCAGCTCTTGAAAACAAATCCCAGAGTCTCTTTCTTAAATGGAGACTGGGAAAAAAGCAACTCTGTGGTTAAAAAAAAAAAATCTGTGGAAAAAAGAGAGCATGGAGAAACCTTCCCCCCCCCCCCTTTTTTTTCTCAGACTCTGAAAAAATAAGAGGAATTTGTGGAGCACGGAATGACACTTTTCCCAATCTCTTTCTGTTTCCCAAGCAGACTTTGAAAAGGGCATCTGGGGAAAAGGGACTCTGGGAAAAAAAGAGGAGACATTTTCTTTTCTTTTCTTTTCTTTTCTTTTCCTTTTTTTAAGGAGAGACTGGAAAAAAAGAGACTGAAAACAGAAACTCTGGAAAAACAGAGTATGATTTTTTGTTTTAGGAGTATGAAAAGAGAGGATCTGGAAAAGAGAGTGAAGAAAACTAAAGACTAAGAAAAAAATGAGGCAAAAATGACAAAGGCAAAAGACCATGACAAACTGATAAAGAGGCTAAAAATATAGATACAGAAAAACTCAGGAAAAGAGCTGGGAAGAAAAAGGCATGTTTGCTTGATAGCTGTATCTACAGTATACAACTTGCCTCACTAGATTTTAATTATTTACTGTTCCTTGTCTGAGTATTATCAGCATGTGTATAGAGTGGCGGCAGACTCGTTTTGGAAAAGAAAAATGATGAAAACTCAACAGAAATAATTATTATAGGTGAATTATGATTTCTGCTGATGTATGACTGACAACCCACTTGCTTTTGTGCCTATTTTTGCTTGTATGGTCTCACAAAGTATGGAATTTACAGACTGCCAACCTTTTAAAAGAAAATCTAAGAATGCCTTTCTTCGCCATTTTGCTAAGACAAGCCTCTGTGCACTGCACGGTAAGGGCACTGCAACATAACGGAACACCGCTACAGGAAGCTCATACTCTTGGGTTTTATTTTTTAATGTTTTTCGAAGTTTCAGAACTGCAAGAAGCCAGCCCGTCTGCCTTCATGACAGACTCCGCCAGATGGATGTTTTCGCAGGTGGCATCGCGCCTGCGACCAGTTCTTCCCAGATATTAAAGCTCTCCCCGCTGGCACCTGTCCCTGCCGCCAGCTGTCCCTCGGCCGCGGCTGCCGGCCTGGGGCAGCGCCGGGTACCCGCCGCCACCCCTCCCTCCCGCCAGCCGCCATGGCTGCGGGCCGCCCAAGATGGCGGCGGGCGGGGGGCCGAGATGGCGGCCGGCAGCGTGGCGCCGAGGCCCCTCCTCCTTGAGGCATTGGGCGCGAAAACCTCCGTGAGGGGACGGGACCGGGCGTGGCGGCGGCCGCTGACTGGCCGGCGCGGCCGAAGCGGGAAAGGCGGCGGGGCGGAGCTGGGGCTGAGGGGGGCTGAGGGGACGGCGGTCGCCATGGACCTGGCGGCGGCGGCGGCGGGCGGAGGGGCGGCAGCGGCGGCGCCTCAGCAGCTGCGGGATGAGGTGGCCGAGAAGTGCCAGAAGCTGTTCCTGGCCTTCCTGGAGGAGTGAGCGGGGCCGGGCTGGGGCGGCGGCGGCGGCGGGCGGGCAGGGCTGAGGGAGGGGGCGCTGAGGCGTTGAGGGGGGGCTCGGCCTATGGGGAGCTCCCTGGGTAGTCGCCGTGTGGGCATTTGGGGTGCTCCGGGGGCTCGCCGGGGGAGCCGTGGTGGGGTTTGGGCTTTGGAGAGGGCCTCCTGCAGCAAACAACGATCACAGAGTCGTTAATAGAGAGCTGGGCCTGGTTCGCCTGCAAAACAATAGGCTGGGGGGAGACCTCATCAATACATATAAATACCTGAGGGGAGGCTGTCAAGGGGATGGGACCAGCCTCTTTTCAGTTGTGCCCAGTGACAGGAGGAGAGGCAGCGGGCGCAAACTGAAGCACAGTAGGTTGTGGCTCAATATGAGGGGGCGTTTCTTTGCTGTGAGGGTGACAGCACTGGGACAGGTTGTCCAGTAAGGTTGTGGAGTTTCCTTCTCTGAAGAAATATTTCTAGGTATTTTTGGATATTTTGTATATGTTCAAACCCCACCTGGATGCCATCCTGCACAATGTGCTCTAAGCAATCCTTGGCAGGGGAGTTGGACTAGATGAGCTTCAGAGGTCCCTTCCAACCTCGGCCATTCTGTGATTTTGTGAATAAGGTTGGAAAAGATCTCCAAGATCATCTAGTCCAACTGTCCCCCTGCCACCACTGTCACCCACTAAACCATGTCCCTAAGTACCGTGTCCCAAGGAAGCTGTTCACATGATCCTAAGGGAACAAAGCCTGTCTTACTGGTGCAGGTCACGGTTAGACCACAGCTGAAAGGCTGTGTAGTAGAACAGTGGGGCAAGAAGCAGATCCATGTGTTTGCAAGGCGTGTGTGGAATGGGGGCAGAAGGAAAGGCATCACTGGAAAAGCTGTTTGCAAGGGAATGGGGGATGCCATCGTTTCCTTGCACACTCCTCAGCACATATCGTCCGTCCTTTCCTTGTCTCTTGACAGCAGAAGTATTTTGCTGCTGCCTGATGTATAGCTGTCAAACATTTTGCTGAATTGTACTCGCTTTCAGGTTCCAGAACAGTGATGGGGAAGTCAAATACCTGCGTGATGCTGAAGAACTGATTCGGCCAGAGCGGAACACGCTGATCGTCAGCTTTGTGGATTTGGAGCAGTTCAACCAGCAGCTCTCTACCACTGTTCAGGAGGAATTTTACAGGTAAAATGGAGAGGTTACCTGAGGGCTGACCAGTGCTGCCATCTCAGGCCTATAAAGTCTTACCTGAGATTACCTGGTTTCTGTATTCCAAAAAAACTCATATTTAAGAAATTTATTTTTACTGGATCAAAGCTTATTTCTGAATGGATTCATAACTACTAGTTTATTATTTTCTGTATTTCAGGGTTTATCCTTATCTTTGCCGAGCAGTAAAGACTTTTGCCAGAGACCATGGAAATGTGCCTTCGAACAAGGACTTCTATGTTGCCTTCCAAGATCTGCCTGCGAGGCACAAGTAAGATGATTATTCATTCCTTGTGTGTTTTTGCTACTGGAAAAAAGTGTCAAAGGATACTGAAAATGTTTTTGATTATCAGAATAAAACGTATGGTTTACCAGTATAATTGTGAAGAAGCTGCCAGACCTTATGGCTGATCTTTGAAACAGTTTTTCATTTGTGAATCATAAAAACACTGGACTGGAAAGGCTCTCAAATACTGACATTCATAGTATTCTGCAAACTAATGTAACCTCTCTATTTGCAAAGCTGGTATAGATAGCGTGTTGCTTTTGAAGTACCAATGAATCAACCTTTGCTTTGGTTTGGCCTTTAGTGTTAATCTAAAATTTTAAATAAAATCAAAAAATGGGAAAACAGAAACCTTGTTTCCTTTGGGTATTACAGCAGTTCTTTAGTCACAGGCTGAATGAAACTATGTAGCTACTGGTTGGGTAGTACCTTCCGCCTAGAAATGTCAACCCTACTAAGAATTTAATCCCGATGAATTTCCATTTTAAACAGAATTCGAGAACTGACATCAGCAAAAATTGGCTCTCTGATGCGTATCAGTGGACAGGTGGTACGTACCCACCCAGTTCATCCTGAGCTTGTAAGTGGAACCTTCCTGTGCCTGGACTGTCAGACAGTGATAAAAGATGTGGAACAGCAATTTAAATATACGCAGCCAAACATCTGCAGAAACCCGGTCTGTGCCAACAGAAGGAGATTCCTGCTGGACACAAACAAATCAAGATTTGTTGACTTCCAAAAGGTACAGTGGGGAGGTTGGGGCAGGGGGACAACAAATGATGATGTTCCTGTGTTCCAGTGGTAGTCGCAAGGTGTTGTTTGTACTTCTGCATATCAAAGGTGGTTGATTTTGGTTCTGTCAACCTCAAAAAGAGATCTCAAGAAAAGGCAGTGGAGTTTCTGCAAATAATTTCTTTCTGTCTGTGGAAGACTTATGTGTAAGCATGGGAAGTTATGAATAGATTCAAAGCAGTTTTATTGCACAACTTTGTGTAAACAAGTCACTGAAAACCCCTGTATTGGAGCCATTGTCAGTCTTCTGTCACAGGTACTTCGTGTGTAATTATTTTATGCAAGTATGAAAAGGGGTATCAGCAGGGGTATTTAGTATCAGCAGTGTTTTGTTCTTCTAGACTGATTTAGTCTGCCAAATCCTCAGCACATTGTATTCCACAATAATGCTTTGTCAGTCACATTAACTGGACTCTTAAGTTGCCCAAACACTTTTCCTTACTTTTCCTTAACTTCAGAATTGTCACTGTGGCTCCTAGGTCTGTATCCTCTTCAGTTTCCCTAACACTCCTTAGATAGTAACTTTAGATAGTAACTCCTGGTTAGTAAAGTGTGATTTTGTTTCATTTAAAAAATAATTTCATGATTGATATGGATAGCAGCCAGCAGATGCCACTTTCTGTGTTTATTTTTTAAGCTATTTTAGCTTTACAAGCAGTTTGAAATTCGGTGACATCTGAGCGCTTGATGTTCTGTACCTCCCAGGTCCGCATTCAGGAGACGCAGGCTGAGCTGCCGCGAGGCAGCATTCCTCGCAGCGTCGAGGTGATCTTGCGTGCAGAAGCAGTGGAGTCTGCCCAGGCAGGTGACAAATGTGACTTCACAGGATCACTGATTGTCGTGCCTGACGTGGCTCAGCTCTCAACACCAGGTTTGTTGCTGCTGCCCCTGACCTCCGTGTGACGTCCCTGCAGCTTGCTCTGGCAGCTGCTGACTCTTCTTCTCACGGCAGGAGTGCGCGCGGAAACCAGCTCCCGGCTTAGCGGGACAGAGGGCTACGAAACCGAAGGCATCCGAGGACTTCGTGCCCTTGGAGTCAGAGAACTGTCCTATAAACTAGTCTTTCTAGCCTGTTATGTCGCACCAACAAATCCACGGGTGAGTCTACAGAGAAAATAAATACAAGAGTACTGAAGATTTCCGCTCTGTTTTTACCTCAAATGAGGGGGGTGAGGATAGGTAAAGCTTTAAACAGGTGCATGTACCACCTTCCCATGCGTTTGACTGCCCTTATATTCTGAGTGAATTTACATAGCAAGTTCTTACCTTGTCGTTATTGTTCATAGCAGTTTTCATGGATGTGAAATTGGAGTTTGCCAATTTTATCAATTTTTTCTAAAAAGCTAAATGATTCATTTATTTCATTCAAATTTCGTAAATTTCTCCAGTATTTCCTTTTCCTCCAGAAAATCCTATTGATTCATATTGTCCCAGGGAAAAAAGCTAACCTTCTTGTTCCCTCTATTTTATCATATTAGATCTTAGGATGTTACTACAGCATAATAAGTAACACTGAATATGACTGGGTTTTAGTAATAAAAGGCCATGTAAATTCTGGGTAATGAATACTTAAAAAGGCAAATTTTAGCCAAAGGAAGCTGTATTATTTTTGCTCTCTTTTTACTCTCTAGACAAGCATCCCTGTTGTTCTTTTCTTGTTAACTGAGCTTAGACTCAATTTTCCCGCTACAGAATTGTCTGTATGTTTTTCTGTTTGTTTTTTTTTTTTTTTAAAGATAGAAGGTAATGATCTGCCTTAGCCTAAGGCTAGTCTTTCTGAATGTGTTCTGTTCAGCTTAGAGTGCAAGTTTGTACAAGCTCCTGTCTGCAGTACTCGCATTCAGTAGTGATCACATTTGTCATGGTTACTTATTTATTTATTTTTAATTCCCTTGTTTAGTTTGGTGGAAAAGAGCTCCGAGATGAGGAACAGACTGCAGAAAGCATCAAAAATCAAATGACCGTGAAAGAGTGGGAAAAGGTGTTTGAAATGAGCCAAGATAAGAACCTTTATCATAATCTGTGTACCAGCCTCTTTCCCACTATCCATGGTAAGAGCCCAGTTGTTGCTGCAGAGAAAGGAGATTTCCCTCGTGAAAATATTAGTTCTTATTGATATCTTTCTAATACCATTTTGGGAATGCATGAAAGCCCAGTCCCAACTATCTCAAACTCTTCCCTCCAGAATTGGTTTTGCTAGAAAAGGAAAACCTAATTCCGAAGGACTTCCTTTGTTAAACTATTAAGGGTTGCAAAGGTAGTGAAAGTGGTTTTGCTATGTGGTGATCTACCACTTAACCCTGCAGCTGCCAGTTGGATATGAGCTTTGCTTTATATGGGCATCATTCGAAAGATATGAGAGTTCAAAATCCATATGCTGTTGTGCGTGGATATATGTGTGCATACGTCTGGTGTTGCTTCTGGCTTCAAACTAGTTTGAGAACTTACGTTGGTTATGTCTGAAAAGTTTGATCAGCTGAATTTTGTCCATATTTAGAGCCATCAAGAACAGAAATAGGCTTTTAGTGGATGTTTAGCAAATAAATTCTGAGTTGGGTGTGCCTAAATGCTCTAAAATTCTAGTGGGCTAAAGTTTTTTAAAATAGGAAAAATGTGGAGTTGCATGTTGAGTGTCTTTTCTTGGGTAGGTAATGATGAAGTGAAACGTGGGGTCCTGCTGATGCTTTTTGGAGGAGTCCCTAAGACCACTTCTGAAGGCACTTCATTGCGTGGGGACATCAATGTTTGTGTTGTTGGCGATCCAAGTACAGCCAAGAGTCAATTTCTAAAGTAAGTATCTCTTTAAAACTCAAATTTAAAATTTTATTTATTTTATTATTTATTTTTAATTATTTTTAATTAATTTTATTATTTATTTTTTATTTAAATATTGTCCAGTGTGACTAGAGCTATAAATGTATACTGTGCCTTTCCTACCTTAAACAGAGGAAAGGGAAGTAAAATAGTTGAGAAAATTTTCCAGGAATAATTTGGATGTGGTTGAATTATTTGAGCTGAACTAAATTCAACAGGCCCCTAAGGTAATAAAAAAGAATTAAATTAAGAAGTGGTTGTTGTTGTTTAGACGGAAGTACAAGTTTTTATGTTTTTGAAAGTCAATGAATATTAAATATATAACACTGCATATCTCAAAACATTAGAGGTGGATAAAATAGTGATTTTTTTTTGCCCTGCTTTAGCTTAGTCTAAATTGGTAGGTCCCAACACTGATCAACTAGACAGCTACTAAGCCTGAACAATAATTATGAAATAACTGTATCTAATGCTACATCTTCAAGCTATAATGCTTTTTTTTTTTTTTGCTTTACTTCAAGTTCTATTTAATGTGGTTTTGTTTTATTATGATGCTCTTTTACCTCTGGATTATTCTCTGTGAGGCTGAGGTCTACTGCATCTCAGAAATGTGGAGGCATCACAAAAGCTGCCTTTGGCTGCCTGTGGTCAGCATAGCTGCTTCCTGCTGTGCAGCCTCGTGCCGTTCCTTTGTGCTGACTTCTGCCTGACCTGTGAGGAGCTGTCTGAGCTTGTGAAGTCAGCGGAAAACTTGTGGGAGGAGGTCTGGATTATTTTTTCTGCTGGTGTAACCAAGAGTGAATAACAGACCTGTAACAGACTGCAGTTAGATAAGGCTTAGTTCCCAAGGCTCGCTCAGATATCGTTACAGATAGGGGGACCTAACTAAATGTTAACTGCTTCCTGAAGGAAGGAATGAGTCCTGGCCCTAGGGCTTGAAAGCAGTGATGCATTGAAGTTGTCTTGTTTCTGCAAGTCTTAGTCTGTCTTTTTAAGTTTGCGTAACACAGTTTCTCACTGTTCTCTCTCTCAATAGGCACGTGGATGAATTCAGTCCTCGCGCTGTATACACCAGCGGAAAAGCCTCCAGTGCTGCTGGTCTAACAGCAGCTGTTGTAAAAGACGAAGAGTCGCATGAATTTGTCATTGAAGCTGGAGCACTGATGTTGGCAGATAATGTGAGTACAGGAACTAGAGAGGTTTCTGCACCCCCAGAATGGTTTTGATTAATGACAAAAGGCACCAAACTGTCTTAAAAATGCTTTTGTCCCAAATGTGATTGAATTTGGGTAACTTGTTATTTTTTATTCTTCTGCTGCAGGGTGTATGTTGCATTGATGAATTTGACAAAATGGACTTGCGGGATCAAGTAGCTATCCATGAAGCAATGGAGCAGCAGACGATATCCATTACTAAAGCCGGAGTAAAGGTAGCTTGTGCTATTCCTTTGGCTGTGTAGTCTCCATGATCATGTGAGAGTTTGTGGCACACGCTGATCCATCATCATCTGTCAGACTTTGATGTCAGCTCAGCAGCTGCCTTGCTGTGGCAGAGAGAGATCACTTACCTGCAAAGTTTTTGTGCCACATGCTCATAAAGAATCATAAACTATACTGAAGGGAAAAAAGAGACGGTAGCGGGAAGGAAACAGAAAATGGGAATGAGTATGGGGAAAATCCTAACCCTGAAGTAACCCTCAAATGGTGTAGATTTGTTTGCTTGCAGAATCATTTGTATATATGCACTGTTTAAAAACAGGGTGATTAGTAGCAGTTTTAAGGGCTTATTTCAGTATTGGTGGTAGTTGTGTGATAATATTAAAATACTGACTCATTAAACTGTACCTGGGCAGAATATGATATTGGAGCTGGGTAAAAGGACTGGTTAGAAGAGTTTGGACTCTTTTGAGGAGCTGTTGTTGTAATATAATCATTGCAGTTCTGTATAAAAGACTTCATGCTGATCTCTTGGAGTTGCAATAAGTTGGTTTAGCAAGTCACAACATCTTTTTCTTTCCTTTTTTTTTTTTTTTTTTTTTTTTTTTTTGTCAGGCTACCTTGAATGCCAGGACCTCCATTTTAGCTGCAGCAAACCCAGTTGGTGGGCGCTATGATAGATCCAAGTCATTGAAACAGAATATAAACTTATCTGCTCCCATCATGTCTCGGTTTGATCTCTTCTTCATTCTTGTGGATGAATGTAATGAGGTAATTTTGAACAATTGTAGAATAATTTACATCAGAAAAGACCTCTGGACATCTCTAGTCTAACCTCTTGCTCAGAGCAGATTATTAAAAGCAGGTTGCCAAGACCTTGACCTGGCAAATTTTGAGCATCTTCACGGATGAAGATTCTGCAGTCTCTAGGCTGCTATGGCAATGTTTGACAAATCTGTGTTTTTTTATATAAAAAAAAAAAGTTATATATAATCAGAATTTCTCATGGTTCAGTTTGTGTCAGTTGCCTCTTTTCTTGTTAATTTGTACTTCCAGGAACAATTTGGCCCCGTTACATCTTGCCATTGAGGCACTTGCTTTCTTTTCAGGCTGAACTGACCCAGCTCTCTTTCGTTCCTCATACATAATGTGCTCCTGCCCTCTGACCATCTCTGTGGCCCTCTGCAATTTTAGGTGAAACTGATCTCATGAGAGCCTCTTGCTTCTGCTTTTATTCTCTGTCTGCAAAGTTAAAAGCTGGCAGTACAAATTTGAACACACTCTGCTGAATACAAGGGTACTTGTGGTGATTTGACCTGCAAACGTAACAACATTAGTCAGTTTTACAAATTGCTAGTCACTAAGGCTAAGACTGCTACCACCTGTCTATGTGGCATTTGCCTTGAGAGTATAAAAGATGCAGAGATTCATGTTGTCTCCATACAGTTCTTTCAGATGTTTTGCTCAGCATCATTATCTAATTGAGAAGGGACTATTGAAAGAGAGAGAGTAGGCTGTAAAGAAAGCAAGCGGTTCCCACGCTGCAGAGTGCTGCTTTCTGCCTATTCTATGTCTAACTTGTAACCCAGGAGAATTCCAAGAGGTTGTAAATCCTAAAACTGCCTTTCATGCCTTCTCTGCTGTGTCCTTGTATTGAAACCTTCCAGGGCATTCTCCTGGGTCTTCTGGCAATGTCTTGCTTCTGGAAGACTAGCTCAGCCTTGACAAGTGCAAGTGAGGGAAGGGGATGGGAAGGAAGAATACAGCTGTTGTTTTGACGTTTGGCTGGTGTTGCAAAAGTGATCTAACAGAGCAACGTTATTCCAGGTAACAGATTATGCCATTGCCAGACGTATAGTGGATCTGCATGCCAGAGTAGAAGAATCTGTCGATCGTGTGTATTCATTAGACGATATCAGAAGGTATCTGCTGTTTGCAAGACAGTTTAAACCAAAGGTAATACTGCCTTCTTGTAGAAATTAATCTGTGTGAGAAAGTCCAAAGGATTAGTCACTCTGCAGCTTGCTTTCTTCAGATGAATGCAGACACTTAGTGTAGTGCTCTCTCAAGAAAGGAGCAGTAAACTCAGTTGTTATCTAGAAACATAATGTATTTTGGAGCCATGCACTCTTTTTTTTTTTTCACTCCAGAAATCCAGACAGCCCAGATGAGATTATGTTATAATCAGTGACCTTAATCTCTTACCTCAAGGGCATGGGTTATTCGATACATGAATGCAGAGATATTTGTATTTTATTGACCTCTTGCTTAATCAAGCAGATTGTTTGTCTTTATTTTAAAAGGGTGGTGTTCCTCAATATTTCTTTGCCCTTGTTAGGGTAAAACACAGAACATGAGACTGCTCTAAGTACAGATTTTTGTGGTCTATCCAAGTAGCTTTTTGGATGGGCTGTTTTTTAGATCTGTTGGAAGTTACTCTATTGTCATTCTTCTCAAATGGGAGGAGAGGACACCCTCCCTTTACAGAGTTTTGCAAACTTGCGTTTCATTTTCATGTGGTAGGAAGTTTGTTTTCCAGTTGGATCTGTGCATGTGCAGATAGACAAAGGCTAAAAAGCATGTACACGAAGCTGTAGTTGGTGTTGGTAGTCTTGAGCGTATACTTGCGTGCAGAACAGTCTGATAGAGACAGGCATGAATTATGCCTAGAAGCAAGTCTGGAAGAGAAAAACAAAGATAATTGATGAGTTGATGTACTTACCATATAACTGTTACTATAATCATTATTACAATATAATTCTGATATGATTGTCCATTGTATTTATATATGGTAAGCGTGATAGAATTAAATATTTCACAGAAAAGTCTGGAATCTGCTAATCTGATTCAAGAAGCATAAACTTGAATGCTTTTAACATGGCAAACTGTCTTACCATCTTATGTCACAAAGATATCCAAGGAGTCCGAGGACTTTATAGTGGAGCAGTATAAACGGCTACGGCAGCGCGATGGCTCTGGAGTGACAAAGTCATCCTGGAGAATCACAGTGCGGCAGCTGGAAAGCATGATTCGGCTCTCTGAAGCTATGGCCCGTATGCACTGCTGTGATGAGGTATCAGGTTTTTCATGAAAGTTTGTAGAAATGTTGTGGCAGCTCTGGGTTTTCCATGTGACTATGGTATTGTACATATTTAAATTCCATGAGTGGGGCGGTGGGTTATTTTTTAATTAAATTCAACTTATAAAGAAACTGATGGCTTTTATGGCTGAATTAAGGAAGATTTGTCCAGTTTTTTCTCTTCAATTCCAGAGGAGAGTCTCATTAATTACAACTTTTTTTTTCATATTGTTTCTGTTTAGACCCATTTCTTTCATGTTTCTTGCTCCACTGATCCTTCTTCAAAATATTCTTGGCATAAGTAAAAAAAGATTTTACTGACACCATGTGATAGCTAAAGTCTAAAACATTCATCAGGCTGTTTATTCCTTCTGTAACCCCATGTTGCAGAATACTTGTAGTAGGATGTAATTTGACTTGTGGGGTCTTTACTGCTTATGATTAATTAGTTGAGATGGGTAGAGAGACTGTCAGAATCAGGGGTGAACTGGAACTATTGGAGAAAGAAACCTTTAATACTAGAAGAGCCACTGTGCCTATGTAATTCATGTTTTTTCAAATCTTCCCCAGGTTCACCCAAAGCATGTGAAGGAAGCTTTCAGGCTTTTAAATAAATCCATCATTAGAGTTGAGACTCCTGACATCAATTTAGATCAAGAAGATGAGCAGCAAATGGAGGATCAAGAAGACCAAGATGGAGTCAATGGTAAATTATTTGTAGAGAGCTTTTCAAAGGGGAAAGTACCTCCAGCCTTTATAGCTTACCTTGTTAGAGTATAAACTTCCGTTTCCCACCTATTTCTCTTCTAATACTGTCTAGGAATCTTTATCCCTGCTACTCACTCTCTTACTTCTTCAGCCTCTTTGTAGGCTCCACTTGCCTGGTTGGTCAGTGCCACACTTCTAGTGGCTTAGATTATTGGCCAGTTAAACGATGTTGCAGAGTTAAACCTGAGCATGTGTCCAAACAGGTGCAGCAGAAGCTCCGGCTGGGGTCAATGGTCTTGTGAATGGGATCAATGGCCTTCCAGAGGACACGAACAAGGATGCTGCACCCAAAGCTTCTCTTAGGCTGGGCTTCTCTGAATACCGACGAATTTCTAATCTTCTTGTGCTGCACCTCAGGAAAGCAGAGGAGGGTAAGGATTCATTTGTTAAAAATCCGGCAGACTGAGTTGTGTCAACATGTGCGAACTGGCTCTTCATTAAAACAAATTCACCTGAAACTTAGAAGGTTTGCATTTTTCAGTGGAATTTGTTAAATATTTCTGTGTTAAACATTTCTTCTCCAATTAAACGATGATAAAGCAGTCTCCTGTGCAAAACATGTTGTTTTAAGAAGCACAAGAGAGCTATTGTGTGTTTATATTTTGAACATTATAAATGTTAACATAGATACCCTTTTCTCTTATGGTTTGGAAGTTATCTCACAGCTGCTATGTTAGTGCAAATTATGTGGAATGGTATTGTCATCAGATTTTTTTTATGCTTTTCATTTGCAGAAGAGGACGATTCATCATTAAAGAAGAGCGAACTTATTAATTGGTATCTAAAGGAAATTGAATCTGAAATAGAATCTGAAGAAGAACTAATAAATAAAAAGAAGATCATAGAGAGAGTCATTCACCGACTTACACGTTATGTATGTATAAGGATGTGTGGATAGTGAAAGAGTTTTAATATATATTGCAATTATTTCTTTTTAATAGATTTTCTTAATTTGAGAAATGTGTTTTGTGTTTCTGTGTCATTGACTGATGCAGCATAAATGCCATCTTTGTTTAATAACTGTTAAAACTAATTTCAGAGAAAACACTGAAATAGATTAGAGGTGTGTATTAGTACAAGTTCAAAGTGCTATTTTATTTTCTGCTGTTTATTTATAGAAGCATAAGTGCTATTTTTCTGTATTTCTGTAGTTTTAGTTGTATGAGCACACAAATGTTAACAAAACATTTTATTCACTGGATAGCTTTAGGTTTTAGAGTGTCTTACTTAAAACATTTCTCTGAAGTAGAAATTGTTACTTCCCAGGATCAAAATATGTACGCGCACTGAAGTTACTTGTTTTACATTTTGGGCTTTTTGGAAGAGAAAATGTCAAAGTAGGAAAGAGGCAGACTACTTCTCATTTTTAAAAGTATGAAAACACTAGACTGATGTGTTCCCAGAAAGCATACTACAAATAGGAGATTACCACTGAAGGTAATTGTTGAGATTAGGAACCTATTAAAGAGGGAATTGACAGCTAAAAGGGTTGAATAATTTGTCAATTAGAGGTGCTACCAGCAGAAAAAAAGATCCTTTTTTTAAAAAAGGACAAATAAAACAGTCCTTTCCATTCTTGTTTGAATACAATTTTCTTGTCTGTTGCAGGACCACATTCTGATAGAGCTGTCTCAGTCAGGCCTGAGGGGTTCCAGAGAAGAGGAGACTTTTGATGAAGACCCATACCTGGTTGTCAACCCAAACTATCTGCTGGAAGACTGAAGGCGGAGATCTGGATTGTAGAACAGACTCAAGACTAGTTACGTGTTGGAAAACGCGTTCTTTTATGCATTATTGCAATGGTTGATACATAGCTAACCGATTCATATGAATGCTTTACTGTGTAACGCATCAATATGCAATTAATAATATATGATTGATTATAGACACTGAGCGTACCTGAAAATTTTTTAAAGAAATGCCATGTATTAATTTCATTTTTAATTCTGTTTTCACTGCCATGGTCCAGATGCAGAGGACGGTCATTCAATAGCTCTTTTTAGCATCAAGCTCTGTAGATGCTTCTGTTTTAAAGGGGGGGAATTTTGTTCTATTCATTGTTCTTATTGTATTTGGTAAACTTTTTATACTGTAGATTTTAAATGTTTTTCTTATTAACATAAATAAAGGATCATTAAATGTCTGGAGCTCTCTGGGGGTGGATTTGTTGGTTCTGCTATGTGGGGATGCTATTTCTATGCCTGTGCTTTGAGACTGAAAAATTAGTGATCTAAACGCTTCATGTCTTAAGAAAGATTAAATTTCCCATATGACAGGCTTTTTTTTTCAGAATTCCAGTAATCGACGATGGAAAACTCTGATTGCTTCTCTTTCTTTTCAGATGTAATAAAGGTGTGTATGCTCCTGTTGCATATTTAAAATAGAAAGTCAAAATAGTCAAGTTCAAAGCAAAGCATTAAGTCAGGATGGCACCCCCCCAGCTTGAGGAATATCTTGACTCGTAAGTGAATTGAAAAGTGCCATCATTTGTGAGGGATTTTAAAGTGTGTATTAGTAAACTTGTTTATAGATAATTCTATAAGAAAATTTTGCTTAAATTTCTGTGGATCTCTAAGTACTGTACACTATGGGAATATTAAATTATTTATTAAGAATTACAAATACTTGAATATTTGTAAGTATTTTTAAGTACAAATACTTGAACATAGAAATACCTGAATTTCCATTTTATCTGAAGTTCCTGCATTCTAAAATAATGACTAGACTAAGTTATTTGGCAATTTAACTGTTCAAACTAGAGCATAAAAGCATTGGCCAAATGTATCAGGCATTGTATATTTTATTAAGGCCTTTTTTCCTTCTTGGATCCTTTTAGAATGCTAAAAGCTGCAGTCAACATTTGGGTCTGTTTGAGTGTTACTGTAAGGCCAAGCTTCGCCCTTTAACATCCCAGGAATTTGTTGGTAGTTCAATAGGGTACCAAATGAGAACAAAATTTGAGCTGAAAGAAAATATTCTAAGCTGATTTTGTGACCACTTCCTTGTTTGTTTCAACTCGCGGTGAGTAGGGAAATAACTAACTCCAATCTGAACGTTAGCAGGATTTCAGAACAATGCTGTCACTCCAAGGGAACAGAGTACTTCTAACGCACTTCTGAGGGGCAAATACTTTCTTAAGGTGCAGTTCTTTTTTTTTTTTTCTTAATGTATCCTCTGGGATTAATGCTTTAGTTTCTTTTTCCAGCACACCATCGTGCATTTGCCGAGACTGGGAATATTCTCATTCCTTTCCATGATGGGTCCAGGTAGCAGCCTTTCACATGGAGAACTCTGTCACCTTAGGAATTCTACATGAGGAATTCTTTGAGCTGTACTGAAGGTGATACTTATATATGGTTTTTGGAAGTCCTTTTGTTAGTTTACATATGATTAGTAATTCTTACTTATTTAATCATTCATTCACAGTCCTAAGTAGTTTTTATTGCAATTTGAAATCAATCCAACTGAATTGGATGCCTGCTCACATCAACATTAATCTTGTGAAGCCGAACTACTGGGCACTAATGCTATATGCAGTAATGTTTCTCTGCTAATATTTTTCATAAACTGCATCTTAGCAAATGCTTCATTTCATTAAAAAGAACTGCCCACCTACCACAAGTCTTATTCTATATTGTTCATAACTTACTTTTAAAATAAGGACAGGGAAAGAAATATTTGTTCTTCATTATATGTTCCTTCTTCCCCCATCCTGATCTTTATTTGTTAATAAGCATTTGTATTAATCCTTTTTCGTAAGGAGAAAGTAAGTGGTTTTTTCCTACCTCTTCTTTCCCTACAGTTCTATGTGTTCCATAGGTTGAGAGGGGTCTTCTCTTTCTGGAGTTAACACTGCTGTACTGAGAAATCAGCAGCAGGTGGTGCTGTAAAGTTCCTAGTCAAGCTCATTAAATCCATTAGAGGAAAAAAACAGTACTTACGCTTTCAGAACAGCAAGCACAGTGTTTCAGCAAGCTTTTCAAGGCTTCTTAATAAAATCAAATAGTTGGCTGAGAATCAAATAGTCCTTCTGTAAGCAAGGAGGTTGGCTGTTGTGAGTAACAGCAGAAGCTGAGAGAGTTTCTACTATGACTTAAATAACAAAGAAAACATTGCTTGAGAGCAATGAATTGCCCAAATGATTCTAGCTATATTTCAGACAAAAACTGCTTGTTAAGGGAAATAACCTGGGAGATAGAACTGACTTTTCAATATAGTTTCAATGTAGTTTATATAGGATTTTATTTAGTTAATTTAAACATGTTCTGCACTTAGGCAGCACAGATGGCAGTTCCAGGCAAATGTACTCAGCTTTTCCATTTTGCTGTATTTGGATGTAGAAAAGTAGAATTATCTCCTCCTGCAGCAATCTAGGTAGGTGATCTGTGTGAGTGCATGCCTTCTCAAGGCTGAAGGAAGGAGTACTTTGGAAAGCAATAAAATTATATTGTTTGAATTCCCTGATTTATTATTAGAATGGGAACACATGTTGCTGCTGCCTGAATTCATGTAACAACCACTTTTCCAAGTGGGTAAGGTACCACCTCTCAGATTTCCTTCACACACCCAAGAACTACAGCACAAATGAGCCTCCCTCCCCTCCTGCTCACTTGAGCCATTGATGGCACCCAGCCCCAGCAAAGCAGGTAACTGCTTTTGTTACTTTTTGCATCCAGAACTGTGCAAAATCCAGAATTCCTTTTAAGCCAAAAAAAAGGCCAAGAGGAAATGAAAAGCGTTGTCTACTGTCCTGGTTTCAGTTAGGACAGAGTTAATTTTCCTCCTAGTAGCTGGCAGGGTGCTATGTTTTGGATTAGAATGAGAAGAGCGCTGATAACATGCTGATGTTTTAATTGTTGTAGAGCAGTGCTTACACCAAGCCAAGGACTTTTCAGCCTCTCTCTGTCCTGCTAGCGAGCAGGCTAGGGATGCAGCAGAAGCTGGGAGGGGACAGACCCAGGACAGCTGACCCAAACTGGCCAAAGGGGTATTCCATACCATCTGACGTCACGCTGAACAATATATAGGGGTGGCTAGCCGGGGTGGAGGGGGGGCCGGCTGCTCGGGGATAGGCTGGGCATCGGTCAACGGGTGGTGAGCAATTGCATTGTGCATCACTTATTTTGTACACATTATTACTATTAATACTATTATTATTATTATTATTGTTGTTATTCTTTTCCCTGTCTTAATAAACTGTCTTTATCTCAACTCACAGGCTTCACTTTCCCGTTTCTCTCCCCCATCCCGGAGAGGGAGGGGGGAGGGTGAGCGAACGGCTGTGTGGTGTTTGACTGCCAGCCGGGCTAAACCACAACATCTACTTACCTTCTCTTCCTGTGAAATGGAAGTGGTCTTAGTGAGAGTCAGTTTATGTTCAAGCATAAGGGGAAACATGCACATTGCAGAAAATGAACCCACTGTTTCCCCATGACCTTTCTCCAACTAATTGCTTAACAGATCTGTTTATCATAAAAAGATTTTCATCTATTTATTCAGTTGTTCTTCTGTCAACTGAAAGTCCTGATTTGTTATCATTTGAGTGTCAGCTGGTTCTGGGAAGGTTTATCTGTGTAACAGATAATTTCAGTTAAATATTACTTCTACTATAATATAAATAGTGTGGACTAACTTTGTGAAGCAGATCCAGAAATGGAGCTGGTTTGTAGGATAGTTGTCTTTTTCATGTTAGCCTGTCCCAGCTTTGGGATAGATGAGGAGTTAGCTCAGATCTCTGTGGCCATTGCTGGACCTCTACCCAGGGAGTTTGTACATAGCCTCCAGCTGCAAAACCACATCCCACCCAAAGAAGCTCCAGGCCCTGCTGCGGCTGAAACCCGTGATTACCCATGCCAACAAGATCCTGCGACTTCTGAGCTGCCCCAGTACTTTTCTCACCTTCGTGAGTTTGGGGTGACGCATTACAAAATCTTCCTGCCATGGGAGCGCATTCTTCCCAAGGGGGATGCCAGAAAGCCAGACGAAGCTCAAGTGCAGTGCTACCAGCAGCTGCTTGAGACGCTGGTTGCTGCAAACCTCAGGCCAGTGGTAGTTCTGCATCACAAGCACATCCCCGGCAATGTGGCCGCACAGGCCGCAGGCAACAAAACCAACGCTTTTGCTGACCTTTTTGTGGACTATGCTGAGTTCAGTTTTAATGTTTTTGGGGGTCTGGTTGATGTGTGGCTCACTTTCAGTGACCTGCCAGAGGTCTTGGAAAGCCTGCCTTACGATGAGCCCCAGCTCCGTGTCCAGGCCCTGGCTGCTGCTCATGACAGAGCTTACAGTGTCTACCACGAGAAATACTCGCTGGCAGGTAAGAATAGGCAGAGGGATTTTTGTGTATGACCTTTTCACAAATAGTTTGTAATGAGATTAAATGGCAACCGCTACATGTAATCTCTGAATGTGCTGTCAGTGCTCTCAGAGTTGCATAGGAATACTTGAATAACAGGTTCCTTCAAATATCTTATTTTGATATTTTTTTTATGATTACTGATAATTCCATTTTACTTGAAATGATAGCCAAAGTAGTTGGGGAGAATGTAGGCGTGTATCTCTGTGTGTATATTTATATATAATTTCTCATTTAACTGAAGTGAAATGTATTAAATAGTTAAATAAACCAACAAGAAACAAGATAGTTACTTTTAGCTTAAAAGGAAAATAAAATATTCTGTTTTTTTTTTTTTGGTGTGTGTGTACGATAACAAAGCTGTAATGATCAAGCTATTTTGTAGACGATAGTAGTTTCAGAACACAGACTTCATAGAATAGTTTGGGTTGGAAAGGACCTTTAAGGTCATCCAGTTCCAGCCCCCCTGCCCTGGGCAGGGACACCTCCCACCAGCCCAGGTTGCCCACAGCCCCATCCAGCCTGGCCTTGGGCACTGCCAGGGATGGGGCAGCCACAGCTTCTCTGGGCAGCCTGTGCCAGTGCCATGTTCTACTGTCAGTTTGCAGGTTTTGTATTCATGTTCTTTCCTTGTATTTTGTGGGGTTTTGTTTGTTTATTTTGGGGCTTTGTTTCTGTCTTTTTTTTTCCATGTCCAGCACAGAATGGATATTTAAAAATAAGCCACCATAAAAGAACCACAAAGGCATGAAAATTATTATTATTATTTATAATTAACCACGGAGTGGAATGGTTCCTGTTGGATAGCTGTATTCAGATCCTATTCTGATCCTGCAAACAACGTTGTTATCGTTGCTGCTCATGAACATCTTAAGATTCACTGAAAAAGACTCCTTGGACTCTGCATTTGAATTTCTACCTTCTGCAACTCTCCATTGATAAGATAATGGATGTTCTGAAATCAGCTACCTAGGACACTGGCTGATGAGCCACAAATTCAAAAAGTTCCAGCTGATTTTAAAATAACTACAGCGAACCAAAATTCTTCATTTGTACTAAATACATTACTAATAGATTGCCTCCTTTTCTTCAAGGTGGAAAGCTGTCCATTGCTTTAGGAATAGATCATAGCTTGGATAGTGCTTCATCAGAGCTGCTTTCAGTTCCTCTTCAGGTAACACCTTAATGGAATGATTTCCAAAATTATTTCCATTTTATTTCATTTCACTTGATTTTTATGTACAAGATCAAGTGGCCTATTGCAAGTTAAATACAATTTCAGCAAATTGACCAATAGGGTAAAATCTATTTGTTTGATCAGTTCGATCGTGAAACTCTCTGATTTTAAAAAATACTTCAACATCCCTTCTTGGCTAGTGAGCAGTGATTAAAATATATGGAGACATATTTCATAACTGGCAATTTTAGCAACATACATGCTTAAATAACAACATATACCCATTGCTCTTTTATTCACAAGTCTCCTTAATGCACAACCAAATAAAAAAAACTTTTATTTTTTTAAATACCTTTTTTAAAATAGTTAATATGTTAAAGCACAGCCTGAGCTCTGCTACAAGTGGTCTAGTTGTACAGGGATAGCACAACATGAGGAAAACCTATTTTCTACAAAGGTGATGACATCCTTTCTGTAAAGACCAAACCCTCTGTCAGTACTTCTTTTCATGTAGATAATGTTGATGTGGGATGCAGTGAACAAATGGCAGTGCAGGTTTATGGCTTGTATTCACAGTCCTTCAGAATTCAATAATAGGATAAGTAGTGACGCAGGCATGATATTTCAACGATATAAGCAAGGTGTGGTTTGTATGGGGAGGAAAGATGTACTAAACAAGCTGACTAAACTAGAAAAAAAAACCCTTGGACTGAAAAATAAACTGGAAGCTTATCAATTTTTGTGCCTACTTCAGCAGCTAGTTTAATAAAAGAATACTATCTATTCCCTTGAATATGACGACCTTTAGTGGAGTAACGTTGGTAGTGTGCAACGGTTAAAGATTTCTGAAGTGGACTTTCTGCAGAGGATTATTGATAAAGCCTCCCTGAACCACATGCTGATAAAGGTTTCTCTGTTTGGTTAGTCTCCGATTAACCAATCTTACTAATTTAAAGAATCAGTTGTAAATCAGGAATATTAAATGCATGAAACATTCTTACAACTTCATTTAATTCTTCTAAATTTAGCGTTGTTTAGAAGGACAGACATCTTTCCATACACCACCCAATTTGTACGCATTGTATTGTCCCACATAGCTGTGTGGCTTCTTACTTCAGCAATGTACCTGTATCTAACATTGAACAACTTTATATTTTGAACAGAATACCTGCAAAAAAAAAAAAAAAAGTTGATTCTTTTCCTTTTCTTGTTTCCAGGATTTGGTAGATTTTCTGTCTCTCAACCTTCAGTACAGTTGTGGAAACGAAACAGATTTCTACATGCAAATGAGTGAATTCCAGGTAACATTATGCACAGTGTGCAAATGAGCATTTCACTTCATGGATACATTGGGGAATTGAAGTTCTAGTAATAGAGCAGAACAGATAGAACAAATCCATCGCTGTTCTTAGATTTCTGCTGAACTTCATAGACCATCTGTAACAAGTTATTTTGCAAAGAGGTCAGGTACAGGAGTTCACACTGAATTCAAAGTAATTGACAATTAATTTACTGTCTTAAATCCTTTAGCATCTAGGTGTATGTAGTCCATGTGTCTGCAGAAGTGAGCACAGAGATGCCTCAGGATCATGTAGCACAGGCAATAGCAGCCTGAAAAGGAGTATGCCAGGCTCTACCTTAACTCTCTCTGCTTTGTGTATTTGTGGCAGGTTGCTTATTCCTTGTAAATGGTAAAGTGATGGCCTGGCCAGAAGTGTAGAGCAAGAAGTGGAGACTCCCCATAGAGAATCTCTGGAAAGCTAATAAATGTCTAAAAAATCCCTAAGGTTTTGATAGATTTATAGAAGTCAACTGTAGATACAGACTAAAGAGAAGGGAAACTTGTGTTTTTTGATGCATGTCTAAACAGTTCTGATTGCTGTGAGAGCTCAGGCAGCAGCTACACTAGGAAACAGCTGCATACAACTCACTGTTACTTCCCTGTTTTTCTGACTCAAAGACAGGTGTTCGAAAGTGTTGGAAATGTTTTTCTTGGTCAGTGATCATTATTGATGCATTAGTAACTGAAAAGGCATAATTCTTTTGTCCAGGACTGGAAAACCTCTATCACATCCTAAGGATGTGATAAATAATTTGGCTAATACCTTTACACAAAAAGATCTTATTTTATTCTAGCATTGGTTCTGCAACTATAATAGCAAGCCTCACGACTCCTCATCAGTAAAGGCAATGCTAGAAATGTTAATTAGGACAAATTTGTGAAAGGATTAGATCACATAGCAGCAATAACGTCAGTGATGTTATAGGCTAGTACCTGATACTATCCATCTGAGAGCGAATTGCATTCTTAAAATACGTAAGAAGAGTCATCCAGCAGCTGAAGAGCAGAAAAAGGAGCTACTCATTTGCTCTAAGATTGCATGCTGCAATAATTCTAAAAATCTGGAGTGGTTCAAACATTTAAAGCAAGATACTTCTTTGTGGCTTTTCAAAGGGAGGTCAAACTAAAAGTTTCTGGGGTTTATGCTTTGATTTGCATTGGGCCCTTTTGGATCAAAGTGAGGGATGGTATTTAATGCTTACTCTGTTTTATGAATTTAACTCTGAACAACGTTATCGCTGATTCTCAGTCTTCTAGAAGTTTTCTATTCTGTGTTAAAAGAGCAGATCCCGAGAACATGGTTTTACTAGCTGGCCACAGTTTATTTTCATACAGTTCTTTGTTTTAATTTTGTTTTTGTAGAATCTCTGGAAGGACATAGAGATCTTGATTTTCACTCTAAAATTCCTTGGCTGTGGTTCCCTGGAAGAGAATCCATTCATACGAGTAGCTGCCATAGTCGCTGGTGAGTGACCTATTTCAAGGAGTGGGAGAGTTTAGTAGCTAGGCTCTGAGTGGGAAACTATAGAATTGTCCTGTCCAGACCACTTCTGTTAGACAAAACAATTTTATAGCTTCTTTCATAACCTCCTTGGAATATAAAAAGCTAACATACTGGATCTGAGAAAAAGAGCTATTACTTGTTTAAAAACAAACAAAAAAAACAAAACAAATGCACCCTTGTTTCAAAAGGTGTAATTGTATGTACAAGTGGTGTCATGCAGTCTGTGGCATCTTATTTGTGACTAAGCCCATCGCTTATTGTTTGTTTTCAGCTCTTAATAAAGGAAAGGCACGTACAATTGGGTATGATGTGAATGAATTATTGGACTTCTCATCTCGTGTTTTAAGGTACAGTTTTTCTCCCTTAAATTAGATACTGTAATAAAGAGGTGTCCTCTAGGAACAAATATGCTAGGCAGATGTATGACAGTTTTAGTGGTAAAATCTGCTGATAGTTGCTGAAAGGACTTGAAAGGAATTAAATACATAAAATAACATCTGGCCTAGGAGAGAAGCTCATCATGCCCCAGAGATGTAGGGGATATAGAATCATAGAGCAGTTTGGATTGGACACCTCCCACCAGCCCAGGCTGCCCAAAGCCCCATCCAGCCTGGCCTTGGACACTGCCAGGGACGGGGCAGCCACAGCTTCTCTGGGCAGCCTGTGCCAGGGCCTCACCACCCTCATAGCAAAGAATTTCTTCCTTATAACTAATCTAAATCCGCCTCGTAATTTAAAACCATTTCTCCTTGTCCTATTGCTCCACTCCCTGAGCAAGAGTCCCTCTCCTGCTTTCCTGGAGGCCGCCTTTAGGTACTGGAAGGCCACTGTAAGGTCTGCCCAGAGCCTTCTCTTCTCCAGGCTGAACAACGCCAGCTCTTGCAGCCTCTCTTCATAGGAGAGGTGCTCCAGCCTCTTGATCATCTTCGTGGCCTGCTAGCCGTACTGCTTTTGGTGCAGCCCAGGATGCAGCTGGCTAGGGAGAAGCTAAGGACTACTGAAGCAGGATTGATTAGTTTTAGCATGTCCCACGGAAACTCATGAGCACGTGAAATTGCTACGCGCTGTGAGGATTTTGTCTGCATCTTTGAACTAGGTGTAATGAATTATGGAAATCTGCTTACAAAGAAGTGCATTAGATACATAGCTCTTGAGCTGTTCTGAAGTTGGCTCACTGCACACCACCTTCATCTGCCAGCGGGGTGGCAGGAGATTGGATTGATCAGATTACAAAGGGGCTGTACCTTAAGTGGCAAATGAGCCGAGTGGGAAGCAAATAACTCTTATCCTTCCTGTTTGCAAGTTCTGTGGCACTGACATCTACCTTGGAGATTGTAATTCCTTTTTTTTCTGTTTTCAGCAAAGCCAGTGCTCTACAGGAGAACCCAGATGCGGTTCTCGCCCCTCGCTCCTCCTATCAAACCGTTTGGGAAATGTTTGCTAGCCAGTCTGAATTGGAGAGGGATTCTTTTCTGCAGGATGTTTTCCCGAGCGGTTTCCTCTGGGGCACCTCCACGGGTGCCTTTAATATTGAAGGAGCTTGGGCAGAGGATGGGAAAGGAGAGAGCATCTGGGATCGGTTTGGGCACGAAGGCCGTGTCTACATGAACCAGACAACAGACGTGGCGTGTGACAGCTACTATAAAACCAGCTATGATGTTTACTTGCTGAGGGGTCTTCATCCCCAGCTGTACAAATTTTCTATATCCTGGCCTAGAATTTTCCCCACTGGCACCAATGAGACCATCAGCTCCAAGGGTGTGGATTATTACAGCCAGTTAATCGACAGGTTGCTAGACACTAACATTGAGCCCATGGTGACTCTGTTCCACTGGGACCTCCCGCAAGCTCTCCAGGTTCTTGGTGGCTGGCAGAATGACAGCATCATAGATGCGTTTGTGAACTACGCAGACTTCTGCTTTTCCACTTTTGGGGATCGGGTCAAGTTCTGGATTACTTTCCACGAGCCTTGGGTTATCAGCTATGCTGGCTACGGCACCGGCGAGCATCCTCCAGGAATCGCTGACCCAGGAGTCGCATCTTACAAGGTAGGGACACAGGAATAACAAGGATCTTGCAGCTGCCATTGTATTGTTCTCCTCTGATGATTCTGTACTTTTAACTATGTGCAAGCCTAATGAGGCCTCTGAGACAGTTATTTGCTTGTTGGATTTGTGATACTCCCCAGAAAATGGGGTAGTTCATGGATGCCAGATTTTATTTTCCATTCCGAAATCAGCCAGATTCTTATGCTTAATCCAAACCCAGCAAAGCAGTGTGACACAAATCCATCCCTCTGCTCTCTGCCCCCAGGTGGCTCACACAATTCTCAAGGCTCACGCCGAGGTCTGGCACCTGTACAACGACAGATACCGTTCTCAGCAACAGGGAAAAGTGGGGCTGGTGCTGAACTCAGATTGGGCTGAACCCAAGACTCCAACCAGCTCCGAGGACGTGAAGGCGTCGGAGCGGTACCTGCAGTTCATGCTCGGCTGGTTTGCTCACCCCATATTTGTTAATGGTGATTACCCAGACGTCCTGAAGGCTCAGATCCAGCAGGTAAACCAGCAGTGCTCCACGACAGTTGCACAGCTGCCTGTGTTTACAGAGGAGGAGAAAGCCTGGGTGAAAGGGACTGCAGACTTTTTTGGGCTTTCCCATTACACCTCCCGCCTGGTTAGTGCCGCAACTAACGGGACCTGCGCACCAGGCTACGAGAGCATCGGGAACTTCTCCTTGCATGTAGATCCTGCTTGGCCAAAGACTGCCTCTGCTTGGATCCACGTGGTCCCCTGGGGATTAAGAAGGTTGCTGAAGTTTGTGTCCCAGGAATACACAGGGACAAAGATCCCAATTTACATAGCAGGGAACGGTATGCCAACAGAGGCCATAGGGGATCGTATTAACGACACTCTGCGAGTGGATTATTTCCGCCGGTACATCAATGAGGCTCTAAAAGGTACGGATTTGTTTTTTGTTTTTTGTTTTTTAATTAATGGCAACTGGTTAATCCATCTCTTCCGCCGTGATTAGCTTTAAAACATCACCATTTGTGTGGGGATATGGAACTCCCCATTCTGTTTAGGTCATGGAACAGGTCTTTCATACATGCAGACAAATACAGCCTGGATCCTAAAGCCATTCTCTGTGAGAACAGTGTTCATGTATTTCAGCTCTCCTGAAGATAATTTGACTGCAGGCAGGCCCTTACCTACAGAGATCTCATAGATCAGGACTGAATGAAGTCTTTACTCACTAGGCAGATCTAACTGACAGCGTCCTGCACCACTGAGGCTTAGAATTTTTAGGGAGATGTTTGTGTCTCAAATATTTTGAGTAAGATTCAAGGTACGGCTGTATCTTTGCAAACTGTGTATTCAATTGACGCAAAAAATAATGCTTGTGACTGAAGTTCTGGACAACTATAGATCTGAGACTTCAAATAGAGATTTCACTGTTACTCTCTTCAGATACACAAATCAATAACATCAGAAAACTTTATTAAATATGTTGGTGATCACTATAGAGCTTTTGGTCTTTTTGACCTAGTTCCCAACACACTGATAGAAGAGCTACCAGAGGCACAAGTGTCCTGTACTCAAATATTTCTCTTCTGATGCATTTTTATTACTCAGCTTTTGACCAGCTCCTATGACAGTGCTGACGCTCTTCTTGCCGGGTACCCTAATTGTTTTGTTTTGTTTTCCCTGGAAGACCACTCCTAGACGTTTGGCTATCGCCCCGTTACCCTCTGATGTAGTGCTTGTGTTAGCCAGTGTCCCGTCGACTAACAGTCTTGTGCTGTTTCTGTGGCAGCGGTGAAACTAGACATGGTTGATGTCCAGTCATACATTGCTCGATCCCTGGTTGATGGCTTTGAAGGCCCAGTGGGGTACAGCCTAAAATTCGGGCTACATCATGTGAATTTTGAAGACAGCAACAGACCAAGGACTCCCAAGGCATCCGCTTATTTCTATGCCAGCGTTATCGAAAAGAATGGTTTCCCACCCCAAGTCTCAAACAGACTCCCTGCGCCAGTGGTGTTTGACCTACCCATGCCATCAAAGTTGCCAAATTTACCAGCATCAGAAGTCCCCTCCAAGTCAAAGGTTGTCTGGCAGAAGTTTTCATCTCAAACAGACTTTGAGAGGGACACGTACTTCTACGGGACGTTCCCGGAGGACTTTACATGGGGTGTGTCTTCTTCTGCGTACCAGATAGAGGGAGGCTGGGACGCTGATGGCAAAGGGCCCAGCATCTGGGATAACTTCACCCATGTACCAGGGAACGTAATTAACAACGACACTGGCGATATCGCTTGCGATAGCTACAACAAGCTGGAGGAAGATATTTACCTGCTGAGAGCCTTAGGGATAAAGAACTACCGTTTCTCTCTGTCCTGGCCTCGAATTTTCCCCACCGGAAGGAACGACTCAATAAACAGACACGGAGTTGACTACTACAACCGCCTCATTGACGGGCTGGTGGCAAACAACATCACCCCAATCGTCACCCTCTACCACTGGGACCTGCCCCAGGCTCTCCAGGACATCGGCGGCTGGGAGAGCAGTGCGCTGATCGAACTCTTCGATAGTTTTGCAGACTTCTGTTTCCAGAACTTTGGGGACAGAGTGAAGTTCTGGATCACATTCAACGAACCCCAAGTCATTGCCTGGGTTGGCTATGGCCTGGGGGAATTCCCACCCAACGTCAAAGACCCCGGGAGCACTCCCTACAAGGTGGGACACATCTTGCTGAAAGCTCACGCCAGGGTGTACCACACGTATGACGACAAATACAGAGCAAGCCAGGGAGGGGTCATTTCTCTGTGTCCCAACATCGACTGGGCCGAGCCGAAGACACCGAGTGACCCCAGGGACCTGGAAGCTGCAGACAGGTACTTGCAGTTCCTGGTGGGGTGGTTTACCCACCCGATCTTCAAAAACGGCGACTACCCTGAGGTCATGAAGTGGAAAGTTGGGAACAGGAGTGAGCTGCAGAACCTGCCGACATCCCGCCTACCCGTTTTCACAGCCGAGGAGCGTGACTACATCCGGGGCACAGCAGATGTCTTCTGCTTCAACACCTACACTTCCAAAATCATAACCCACACAACGACCCCTCTGAAGCCCTTTTCTTATGAGTACGACCAGGAAGTTTCAACAAGTATCGACAGCTCCTGGCCTTCCTCAGCTCTTTCTGGCCATCAGGCTGTGGCCTGGGGGCTGAGGAGGCTGCTGAACTGGATCAAAGAGGAGTATGGCAATCCCCCGATATACATCATTGAGAACGGGGTGGGGATAAAGACCAGCTCGGATGTTGATGACCATACCAGGATCCTTTACCACAAAACATACATCGATGAAGCTTTAAAAGGTACAAACGTTTGCTTTTGTTCTCTGGTGGGTCACTCCTCTAGATTCTCCATCACTATCTTCCTCTGACAGGTAGTTTTTAAAAGCAGCTGTTAGCGGTCTTTAAATATCCTGAATGCAACATAAACGGTGATTTTTTTGTGCTCTCCTTTGCATGGCCATTCGTATCCTCTGACTGTGGGGTCTTTCATGGTCTTTCTTGTCTAGTGTCAGTCAGCTTTGTGAAGCTGGCAGTGTGTGTGTGTTTGCAAGTGACTTCCTTGTGGTTCCTTCGATGCACGATGTATCACTGATGCTCTTCCGTTGCTTCTGGTCTTTCAGCTTACAAGCTGGACGGTGTTAACCTGCGAGGATACAACGCTTGGTCTTTTATGGATAACTTTGAGTGGTTGAACGGCTATGATCCAAGATTTGGGCTGTACCAGGTCGATTTTGATGATCCCAACAGGCCAAGAACCCCAAAGCGCTCAGCTGTGTACTACACAGAAATCATCAGCAATAATGGCATCCCACTGCCCAAGGAGGACGAATTTCTATACGGGGAGTTTCCAAAGAACTTCTCGTGGAGCGTAGCGACAGCAGCGTACCAGGTTAGGAAATGAGGGCTGACTCTTTGGGTACCGGTGGCTGTTAATTCATTTTGGATGAGACACCCACAGCTTTTGTAACAGGTTCTATGGTAATTGAGGGTTGCTGTAACAACTGCCTTACTTATCTCCAAGTTCTTCCCTTTTAACGGTGTGGTTGTACCACGGGAATATTGAGACGGCAGCACGGGCTTCACAGGAACCAGCAAACACTGAGCAGCAGGTTGAACTGCCACAACACCTCCCCCGTGACACTGTACTTTGGTAAAACTTCTGTGCCGTGAGGCCCAAGAGCTCTTACTAGTTTGGTGCAGCAAACATTACTGCTTCAAGGCTTAAGCTGATAGCTCAACACATTCTGTGGTGCCGCAAAGGCCAAAAGGCTGAATTCTTTGCTGGGCCAAGATGTAAATGTGGGGTTACTAATGGTTTCTCCCTTCCTTCCTCCATCTTCAATTACAGATTGAGGGAGCATGGAGAGCAGACGGGAAAGGACTTAGCATTTGGGACCAATTTTCTCACACCCCCCTGAAAATCAGCAATGACGACAATGGGGACGTAGCTTGTGACAGCTACCACAAGATCGAGGAGGACGTGGAAATGCTGAAAAACCTCAAGGTGTCTCACTACCGCTTTTCCATCTCCTGGTCCCGTGTTCTCCCAGACGGGACCACCAGATACGTCAACGAAGTGGGACTGAACTACTATGAAAGGCTGATTGACGCTCTTCTGGCAGCCAACATAATGCCTCAGGTAACTGTAAAAGTGGAAATCCAAGAGTGCAGGAGCTGAGAATTATCCTCATGTTGAAAGATGAGATGCTGACTCTCAGATTTCTCTGGTTTATTCCTGTCTTCTGATCCCAATGTGGGAAACCCTCGCTCCTTACAAACTTCCCAGGCTGTTCATGACCCGTTAAGACCCGTTGATGTGTAGGCCAGTAGCAGAACCCAGGTCTGACACTCAGAGCACGCGTGTGTTTAAGTCCACCCCCTCCTTCACAGAGAATTTTTTTTCATTGTGTGCCGGGAGGAAACGTGTTTTTTGAGTAGGTAAACGTGCTGGGAATATAGGGACACATTAGCAATTACTACCCAGAAGATCACAGTAGCCTTATTGCTGGCTGTTTCCAAACACCTTGCCGTTTTCCAAGTCCCACCGACCTGTTGCCTCCCCACTGCTGGCTGGGTCCCCCCAAACCGCCCTAGAAGCGGTGCTCATCTGGGGAGGGCGAGGCAAGGAGGTTGTTCTGTGCTCCCGACACTGCGCAGCCTTTCAGCAGCTCACCCAAGTTTTCTCTGAGCTTTTTGCTTGCAGTGGACTTGCAGAATTGGGAAGGCTTTGGCCTTTCTTATTTCCTAAAAGCCCAAGCAGTGCTTTTATGTGCCTTATGCGTTGTCGGCCCTTGTTCCCACTTGTTAGGTGCTTGGTTTTTTGAGTTATAGCTCATTAACAAACTCCTTGCTTAGCCCAGAAGGCTTTCTGTCAGCTTGGACTCTGGTCCTAAGTTAGAGTGTTTGGGTTCCTTGCTGGGAGTGCTTTGGTTAATATGTTACTGACAGATTTGTCACGTATTTCGTTAATATGTCAATAAGTTGTAGGCATAGTGTCACCGAGATGGGACAGTCCCTCCTAATGGGAATTTTTTACAGGAATTAATGAATTTTATAAGAATTGGGTACTTAACACTGTTCGGATGTGTTCTTGGGAGAAGAATAAGTTATAAAACGTGTATAGTTATAAATTAATTATAAAGTTATAAATAAGTTGCAAAAAATGTACCCACTTACAGGTAGGATGAACAAGTGTAAGAGATAATTACAGATGTTCTTGTTGTGTAGAACTGTTTTACTCATTTTTTCATAGTTTTGCCAAGTAGCTGCTCTGTGATTGAAACAAAGAAGAAAACAGCCTTTTACTAGCTGCAGATCCCAGCAGGGTTTATGCTCGGAAATGAGGCTGGTTTGTTGTCTTTACACCTGAAAGGAAGGAAGGAATGGCTGAGTCCTTTCTCTGCTTGCTCCCCACAGGTGACCATCTACCACTGGGACCTCCCGCAGGCGCTGCAGAATGTCGGCGGGTGGGAGAACGATACCATAGTGCAGAGGTTTAAGGAATACGCCGAGCTCCTTTTCCAGAGGCTGGGAGATAAAGTGAAGTTCTGGATCACCCTCAATGAACCTTACAACACGGCGTATCTCGGCTATGGTTTCGGGACAGCTGCCCCAGGTGAGGCTGCTGAGCACGGTTTCAGAGCTCTGCTGAAGCAGTGTCTCAGCCCTGGGCTGGGCCTCAGGGCCCCAGGTGCTGCACGTTTCATTTAATAGCAGGCAGCTGGCTTATTTCTCTCACAGGAGGGCAGCTCTGGGTGTCCTGGGTGTGTTTACCTGGGAGGAAGCAAAAGGGGAAGCTGGGGATGGCTGCTCCAGCGCTTGTGTTGTTGCCGTCTCTACAGGAATCTCCGTTAGGCCGGGGCGAGCCCCTTACATAGTGGGGCACAACCTGATAAAGGCCCACGCGGAAGTCTGGCACCTGTACAACGAGACGTACCGGGCCAAACAGGGAGGGTTAATCTCCATCATCATCAACTCGGACTGGGCAGAGCCAAGGAACCCCCACAAACAGGAGGACTGGGACGCTGCCAGGCGATACCTGCAGGTAGGAGGCATGCAGACAGCCCCAGCTCTCCTGGCTGCTCGCGGCGTGTTCGGCTTGGCATCTGGAGCTGCCCAGGCTGGCATCTCAGATACGTTTCCTTGCAGCGATGCTTCTCTAATACACCAACCTCTTCTGCTGAGTATGCAGTAGAAATGAGACAAAATATGACTGCAGTCCCAAAAGCATATTAAATTTGTTGCCATTACACGGAC
Source organism: Cygnus olor (assembly GCF_009769625.2). NCBI lineage: Eukaryota > Metazoa > Chordata > Aves > Anseriformes > Anatidae > Cygnus > Cygnus olor. The sequence goes on along the minus strand of NC_049174.1, from coordinate 33,586,297 downwards.
ATCCCTGCGTATCTCTTTGTGCTTGTTCGTTATAAATCTGGTACTACGTGTAAAGCAGCATATGGAGAGGAATGGTGAAGTCCCTTGTTTTGATACCTAATTTATACGTATTTCCTGGGTTAGTTTCTCATAGGTTGGTTTGCTCACCCCATTTTCAAAAACGGTGATTACAACGAAGTGATGAAAACGAGGATTCGGGAGCGCAGCCTGGCTCAGGGTCTGAAGCAGTCTCGGTAAGAGCACAGGCACATAACTGCTCTTGTGTTGCCTGCTGTGCTGAAACCTGCTTTTCTGACGGTGCTGTTAAGTGGAAGGATATTGGTGAAATGGTGTGGTAAAAATCTCAGTGTCCCCTCACGGGAAAACTATTTTATGTTTTTTTTTGGTTTATGTTTTTTTTTTTGTCTTTACCTCTCTTGCAAACTAAATTTACTAATGTAAATAAATCTTTCTCTAAGCTTCTACCTTTGGGGTACTAGGTTGGCAGCTCAGAGTGGTGTAATAAATGATCTGCATTAGATGCTGTGATTTGCCTGACAGTGATAAATGTGCTTTAATCATTCTTAAAATGACATACTGAACTCATTGGTGCCTCCGAATTACATTTCTGGTTTGCCATTCCAGTTAATTACTTGTAACCCTATTTCGCTATCTGTGTTCCACTATGAATGTTTTTCCTTTTCTCTCCCTTTCTAGACACATACAAGGACAGCACTTTTTCTTTCCCCCTCTTGACTGTAATAACAATTTCTTGGGGGCATGCTAGGTGTGGGGGTATTGCTGATTGTTCCTCTGTGATAAGACCCCTTGCTCTGAAATGAGGGAGGTGACAGGAGAGTTGGTGTGTGCTCCGCAGCAAAGGCGGGTCTCTTCAAGACTTAAGTTTTGGTTTTATGTGCCTAAAATGCTTGAATTCTTGAGCATTTTTTTATATGTTATTTCTTCTCTGGTGGTTGCTACCATGAATCAGATAGTATAGTCACTGTGTGTTGCCTTATGAGATGAAGTGCCCAAGCATCTCCATCTGGGGAAGAAGTCCTGTCCTCAGCCTAAGAGTGAACTCTCAAGCATCTCTGAATTGCCAGGAGTGCACGTTGAGCAGTGGTTGTCTAGGGACCGAATTCCCAAGAGAATTTTCTCTCTTTTCTGGCTAAAAGAGAACTGAAAAGTCCCTCTTGCTCCAGGGCACCCTGGATGTCCTTGACTGTTTCTTGCTCTGTCACCACAGCAGCGATCGTGTAGGGCTGAGATCCCAAAGGGAGATGTTCTCCGAGGAGGCCTCCCTTTTGGAGGGAACCAAGCGCTTTGGGATTAACTAGCAGAGCTCCCCTGCCTCAGGCTAGTTCCCAGTTTCTTCCGGATTTTCCCATCTTCCTCCAAGAAGATCACAGTGCAGCTCTCTGCTGCACTTCTCCTGTGCTCTTTGCATTTATTCATGGCTGGGGGCCTTGGCTGCGTTGTTCCAGCTCCCTCCTGGGTGATCCAGCTGAAAGTGGAGTAGGTCCCCAAGTCACCAGTACAGAAGTGCCTCCCACCTCATCTGATTTTCTCAGCTGTAGAGCTTGTTTGTATTGTTTCTTTTCAGCACTGCCCTGACTCCTGCTGAAAGCCACTTTTTATCTTTACTTCAAAGCCTCTTGCCCCCTGCAAACGCATTTACAAACAAGCACGTGAAGAAAAGGGGGTTGCTCAGTAGGAGTTAGAGATTGCCAAGCTCTACTTCCATTTACACATCTGTTAGCTACTTTCCTTCATCTCTCCTTTGAGCTTTTCAACATCTCAGTGTTACAGTCCGCAAACTGCTGCAGTGAAGACAAACCCTGTGCAAATTTAACCTTTCTGGGTCCCAGAACACAAGGATACAGGGATGGTCACGTCAGTGTTACAGATGCTCTCAGGGAAAGTTTCTGATTTCTCTAACTCAAAAGTACTTCTGAGCTCAAGCACAGCAAGAGAAAACAGCAGGACTGGTAAAGAACAGCCTTGTCTTTAGTTCTGTTGCCTGCTCTAGAGCAAGTGTTACTGGTTCATGGAGCCCCGCGGCTGCCAGCAGCTCTGCGCTGAGGTTGTGTTTCTGCCACTACCTTTTACTTGAGCGTGAACCACCCAGTGTTTCGTTTCCAATCAGTGAAAGGTCCGTTCCTCTCCTGGGGACCTCTACATCAGGCAACATGAATTGCCTGAATTCTAGCAAAAGCTTCGTTTAGTTAGCCACCAGGACTGATGAGGGGGTAGAAACAAAAGAAGGGGAAATCCTGAAAAGAGCTGCATTTCTATGGGTTCATGCTTTTTCTCTGTTTTCTGTTGCAGACTTCCAGAATTTACTGAAAGTGAAAAGCAAAGAATTAAAGGCACATATGACTACTTTGGTCTAAACCATTACACTACAGTTTTAGCATACAACTTTAATTATTCTACTGGGATTCTGTCATATGACTCTGACAGGTAAGATATAAATGTACGTTATTGGTCAAGTCAAATGTGTGCGCCTGGAGCCTGGGCCAGCTAAGCAATATAAACTTATAGTGCATAAAGCCATGAGAAAGATATATTGGTCTGTTATAACCAATACTAGGGAAAATCATACCATAAACCAAACATATCATAAACAAATCATACCCCAAACCATACCTGTGATGCTGTTATTTTCACAAAAGCCCCTTCTTTCTGATCCAAAATGAATGGTTAAAACAGAACAAGGAAAATTAGAGCATCTACTAAAAGGAAGGAATCGGCTCTTCTGAGTCTCCCACCCGGTATCAGCTCTCAAGAGTATTTATCGTATTTCCTTCCCCCCAGTCCGTAGTTTGAAGAGGGAGATTATCCTGGTTTATGGGTACTACTGCATTTGCTGTTAAACAGTTGTTGGCTCTCTCTGCACATTGGTTAAGCTTAAATTTAAAGCCTAAGTAGCTAAATCGCTTCTTAAATGTATGTAAGTCAAGCTCTTTTATTCGTTGATTTTTTTTTCCCAAGTTACAAAAAGTAAACGATAGGAGCTTATGAGTTTTTCTGCTGAGAATTAAGGTAATTGTGGGACCACTCGTGAGGGTGAACGTTGGCTGTTTTCTGAGCTGTTTTCACAAAACTGTGTGGAATTGGGGTAACCTCCCCTTGTGCTTTGGTGCTGCAGCACTGCCCCTGGGGTGTGTCCCTTAGAGGATGCTGGGATCTGTCCTGCATTCCTGTAGGGGATGTGTGCTCAGTCACTGCGGTGTAGATCAGAGGTTAGAAGTAGGAATTGCTTTAAATGACAAAGATGGGGCAGGCTCATGAGTTCGGCACACAGCACACCCTCAGCAACTGCTGATGTAGGCAGAATGTAACTTTAAAGTAAAGCAGGAGAGGTGTTTTCTGGAGGCTTGTGAGCACCAGTAGCTCTTTACCTCCCCAGAGCTCTGTGCTCTTCCCACCCTGCCACAGTCACTTCGGGTGCAGTTCCCTAGGGCTCAGTGCCGCGTTCTCAGGCGAGCAGTGACACGGGGCCAGGCACCAGGGATGGGCCTGTGATCCATGTCCTCCTCCACAGGGGTGTCGCTTCAGTAACCGACCGCACCTGGCTGAACTCGGGGTCCTTCTGGCTCAAGGTGACGCCCTTTGGCTTCCGAAAGCTCCTGAGGTGGATAAAGGAGGAGTACGGCGACCCTCCCATTTATGTGACTGAAAACGGGGTATCAGAACGGGGAGACACGGATTTCAACGACACCTGGCGGATACATTACCATCAGAACTACATTAACGAAGCACTGAAAGGTAAGAGTGACTATTTAAAGCTGGTTAGCGGTGTCTCCCAACAAGCCTGGCACGTACAAAGCGAGCTGTACAGAGCTGAAAGACCACTGGCAACGCGTTTGTCAACTACAGGTACACACGGGGTTACTCTGTGTCCGCTGCTGCGAGCCTTTGGATGTTAGCAGCCACTGGGCATGGCTGGTCGAGACTTGTGCAGGGAAAGATGAAGTAGAGGCAGAGCAAACCATGGGGTTAGTAGAGTGGGACAAGGGCAGCCTCCTTGTACAGATGCATTTGGCAAGAGAAGGTTCTTTGCCTGCTGCTGGTTCTAAAAATGGCACCGTACTTCAAGCAGACAAACAAACACAGGGAACTGATTTCAGTTACAGCCGTGGTCAACTTTGCTGCTCTGCCATAGGGGAGCTGGCTGCCAGGTGTTCCCAACGCACTTGTTTACTGCCTTTCAGCAGTGGGCCCCACGAGCACTTGTTTGAAAGCTCATGGTGTATTGATAGGTTCTTTTCTCTGTTCTTAAGCCTTTGCTTACTGAATGAAAGCTTTGATTATCGGAGCAGAGAGTGGTCTCCAGGGGCTGATGGAGCTGCCCTGGTCGATGGCTAGGTGTAACTCAGCTGTTGAACCACCTCAGAGCAGCACGTGCCAGAGGTGGGGATGGTTTGGCAGTGAGCTCACCGAGGCCGGGTTGGCAATAACTAGGTTGCACCCAGCTGCATTTTCGTGTGCTGCCCTGTTTGTACCACTGCGGGCTGAGGGGCAGCTCCGTGCCACCTGCCTGCTCAGCTCACCTGCTGTGTGTGCTCCTGTAACAGCCGTCGTGCTGGACGGTGTCGACCTGCGAGGCTACACGGCCTGGACGCTGATGGACAACTTTGAGTGGGCCGTGGGCTTCGACGAGAGGTTTGGCTTCTACCACGTCAACTACACTGACCCCAGCCTGCCGCGGCTCCCCAAGGCCTCCGCCAGGTACTACTCGCAGATCATAAGCTGCAACGGGTTTCCAGATCCAGCAGCGGGCCCGCATCCCTGTCTGGAACCGGAGCCTGAAGGTGAGTGATGCAGCAGAAATCGCACGTCTGATACTAAACCCAGACACCTTCCGTAATCTGTGGTCCTAGAAGACACCAGCTTTTTTTACAATATTCTTTTTAAGGACTTTGGAAGCAAACTGCCTGATTGTCAGCCTTTGTTAGGACTTAAGGTAGTTATGTAGAACTAGGTCACTTCTGTTTGCAAAGCCAGAATAACTTTGAAAGATGTTGTGGTAGCACCTAGCTACGTGCCTGTCCTGAAAACACAGCAAAGAAAGAGGTTCTTCTACTCTTCTCTGATTAATAGGATGTTTCCCCAGTCACACCCATCCAGTAGGCCTGCAGCATTTTTTTAAAAACAATTTTGATTGCATTCTAAGAGGCATTGGGAATACTTTCATCACTTGTGTTCTCTGGGCTAAGCACATTAACTGAATGGCAACCCCTGTCAGTTGGGGGTGTTTAGAGGTTCATCTTTATTAGCCATGACTGCCGGGGAACACTCGCCCCTCCTCTGGCCTCAAGAGCTCCCTATTAACCCTGGGTTGTGCCTTTACCCTGAGCTGGAATTGTGTCAGTCCCTGATCCCAAAGACCTACGGCTACAGCCAGGGCCCTGCCCAGCAGCGCTGAACCTTCCGCAGAGGAAGGAAAAAGCGATGCACGCGTACATGAATAAGTTCACAACAGGCTGGCTACTAATTCTTGTTGTCTTCCCCTGCACAGTGACACCAACGGTCCCCACGGCAGGAGGACTGGCTGACAACGTGCGCTTCCTGGGCTTGGATTTAACATCACAAAGTGCAGAAATCGCGCTGTATGTGCTTTTTGCTCTCTCTGGAATTGGAGCACTGGGCCTGGCTCTTCTTGCGTATAAATACGGAACGTTATCCAAAAAATCCCGTAAACAATCGCACATGGAACTTAGTAAAATGTGACGTTCAATCGGTTTATATATGGGGAACAGACTGAAACAATGAAACCCTATCACATTGTATTCTACAGCAGCATAAAGAGACCGAGTGCTCATACTACTGCACCTTAACGAGGGGAAGGAAGCCTTAGAGATGGCATCCTGTCTTTTTTTTGTTAAAATATGAAGAAAAAAATATTCTGTTAATTGATTTATTTTCCCAGCTGTTATTGATTTGATTTCTTCAAATCAGAACTAAAATAGCTTGTTCCAAGTCGTGCAAGAATTTTGAACCTGACCGTTCATCTGCTCTCCTTCATCTCCTTCCCTGGGGTCCCGCCGGTCTCTTCAAGACATCCGAGAGCACTCCCATGAAGCTCTACCGAATCTTAATGGTTCGAAGACAAGGTAGGGCTGGTAAAAACAGGTGGAGGAGGATATTGTTCTCGCAGCTACTGCACAGCATGTTTTTTTTTCCAATTCCTTTTTTTGTATTTTATCATTAATTATTAAAAAACAAAAATTGGCCTAGCCCTCTGCCTTCAAATTTGTAGAGTGTGATACTTAACTGAAGCATCTTCAAATAGAAGGCTGAAGCAGCACAGAACACCTGCAATGTTTAGGGCTATACAAAAAGTATAAATGCACAATTCCACCTAGGAAAGCTTTGTTCCCACTTCCAAAATAAGCTTCCCTCCTCTTCTATTACAATCCCTCTTTCCAGCAATATTTCTATTTTACGTGAGAGAGAAGAAAGTACTTTTCTCCCTGTGCCATGTCCTGGATGCAAAACCCTTTCATACACGTTTGACCAGATTTCAACAGGAACAACTCCCGAGTAAGATCCTTTAAACTGTAACAAAAAGCTTGAAGGTCTTTCCAACCTTTATGATTCTATGAAAAAGATTGCTCACTGTATTTTAAGTTTTAGTGTCTAAGCCTAGCTGCTTACTTGGTTGTGACACAAGTACTTCAGAGGAACATTACAAGAAATGACAGTTATGTTTTCTGGAAAATATTTTATTGAGTGCTTGGGGAATTAAAAACTACAAGGTTTTGCCTGCAGTTGCAGAAGCAAGAAAGAAGTTAAACATAAATTAGTTACCTGATTTGCTACTTATAGTGCTTCTGAAACCCTCATTTTAACCAGTCATTCCCCTCCCGTGACCTTTATATTAATATATCTGACCCTTAAATTTATGTAGCAGAATATTTAAAGATTAAAAAGTGCCTTCCTAAGGGCAGTAGGGTATTGATTATGAAAGCTGATGTAAATTTTCAGTCTTAACTTGCCTTCTAAGCTTCAGCTCCACCCCCTTGATTTCTCTGACTTAGGCAACTTTATTCCATCCTCCCCTGCAGGAATAAGAATTAAGTAACTCACTTGGTGTGAAATAAGCCCCACTGGTCCAGAAGCTTTAGTTGACTTAGATCAATTAAGGAGAGAAAAAAAAAGCCAGACAGGGGTTACTGCAGTTACTCAAAACTACATTTGTTGTGTAGAATTTCCATTCCAAGTGTTGTTTTCATCTTCTCCATCATCTTGAGTCCTCAGTCTATAGATTTTGCCTTCTTTTTTGAAGTCTTCCCCCCGCTTCTCTATGACTCGTTTCCTGACTGTTTGCCTAGGGTACAAATGACAGTGAAGTTTGACACTTTCCCCTAGTTACTGCATTGGCTTCTCTTGGGCAAGCAAGGCCTCCTCCTTCTCTCTCCCCAAGAACAGGCTTCTTCAGCCCTTTGGTTCACAGGGAAGCGATCCCCAGCTGAAAATTTGGCATTTAGCAGTCAAAGTGACAGAATCTCATTTTCCCTGGAAAGGATGAGGTGATACACGGCTGCTTCACGTGCAACAGGTGAGCTGCTCTACTTGTGTTTTGTGTACAACCACACCGTAACAACACAAAGTTTTGAAAATCAGCATGTCACCTCCAAACAGTATCGGCTCAAGTGATGCCCAGAACTGTAGCTACAGCTGAACTCCCTAGTCATAAATGACTGCAAGACAATGCTTTTTTCTACTCTGTAGTTGGAAATCAAAGCAAACAGTAAGGCGTTTGCTTAATCACACACACAAAAATCAAGATATCCTCTTGATTTTAAACTGCTGCAGTGCAGTTTAGCAGCCACCAGTTTATCCTCTAGCCATACGAAGGATGGTGGTCAGAAAATGCCAGAACAGAGCAGCAGTTAGAGAGGGGCAGACATGCAGTTCTCCAACATAAGACAAAAATATTTCTAACAAGTATTTTGAGAAATGGCCCCCCAAAACAGTTTTGATTACCTGCTTTGCTCATTGTTGCTGGGCTTCGAAGGATTTGAATGGTCTTGCTGATGAGCGGTTCTCGCAGCAGACTGTGGGGGAGGTGGACTTGTAAATAGGAAGTTGCTAATAAATCTCCAGACTGCTAAGAGGGGATAAAGTATTGTGCCCAAAAACTTCCACAGATCACCACCTGAAGCCTGAACAACCGAAGTAGCCGGTCTTCCCGCCTGGATGTGAACACGGAGCAAACGTGTCAGGTATTAAGGCTCTACTCGTTTAGACAGAGTAGTTCATACCGAACTTAGAGGCAGTTCAGTAGACGTGAGGAAAGAACCCCTTTGGTTACATATTAAACAAATCCCAATGCCACCACCTATCCGTCTCAGAAAAAAGTCCTTTTCCAAATCAGTCCTGACCAAAATTACACTGATTATGCAATCTTAGACAAAGGAATGACCAAAATTCAAGCCAAATATTTTAACGGCTGACTAAAAGCAGCTAGACAGCAACAGTATTGCTGCTTACAAGTAAGTGAGGAACAAACAAACCAAACCCCAACACCTACCGGCAGCAGCACCACTGAAGCGCTGGGAACCAGCTCTAGCTCCAGTAATTTCTTTCCATAATCTTCTTTGGTAAATTCCCTTCTGGGAAACATTGTCGCCAGCGAAAAATTGCCATAAGCATTACCAACCGTCTGTGAAAACATAACGAAAAACACTTTATTTCTAACTGCTCACTTTCCAACAATCGCACAGTTGCCAGTTGAGCACCCCTTGCTTTACTGACCAAGAGTTCTTTATCAAAATGACAACGATCTCCATGTGAAGAAATGGAGAATTTCTCCTATCTTACATCTCACCAGTTACATGCTGCAGTTATACAAAGGTAGCTGGTGGCAGGGGAAAAGGGTGCTAACCAAACCCCCTTCAAATAAACAAAGAGACAAGCAGCTGGCGGCAATCCCACCGCAATCACTGACTAGTTGCTGCTCCACCACACTGTAATCAGCACGCTGCTGAGGAAATGAGACACTGACTTACCTGCGCAGCAAACTGCCTTGCCTCTTCCAGCCGTGCTTCGGAGGGGAACTGGTTAGTAAAGGAAGATCCATCTGGCAGGCGGAACTGAATCCTGGCTACTAGGCTGCGGGACATGCACCACAGTCAGTCAGCACATCAGTACAGTCATCCTACTTCGGGCAGCATAGATGGTTTACAAATTTGGATCCACACTGGATCCTGCTTATCTATCACAACGCATCTCCTCTGCATTTTTATCAGAGTCCAAGCCCCACCACTATTCAAACAGGATGCTTATATTGATCATGCAGAACTTAGTGAACACATGAAAGAAATACAAACCACACAAGATTTTGTGTAGCCTGTGTTACTACTTTTTTTTTAAATTTATTTTCTTTATTTTTTTGGAGAAGTTACACTATGAGGGCACTGACATTTAGACTGGCTTGGCAAATAACTACTCTCTGCTAGCTAAGGCCCAGCGTTTCTGTTTGAGGTCCCGCACCAGCACAGCTCCAAGCCAACTAGGCGCCCAGCTGCACTGCTGGGCCTGCACCATGCGCTCAGGCACAGTTCTGACACAGCCACCTTATCCAACTCCCTACCCAGCCTGTTGTGCATGGCATTCGAATCAAGGCTCAGACAGAAAAAGCTCTTCTCTACCAAACACAAGAAGAGGAGGTGAGCACCACCATCAGAAATGTTTAAACAATGCAAGTTACCAGAGAATGTAACATTCACGGAGATAGCTATGAGTACGCATTACAAGAGAAAGCTACTTTTTATGTCACTAAACCCTCCAACATAGCATCAATTAACAGATTAGGATATACTATTTAATTTTCTGAAGCTTATGTAAACTTTTTTTTAACCTCCTCCCCAAAATACACACTTCTGCTTTCTCTCCGACAACTCACCTTCGTTCCTTTTGAGATGCTTCTTTTCTGGCCTCTAGCTCAGCCTGTTTAGCCTGAAGAGCTGCAGCTTTTGCAGCTTCTGCTTCTTCCTTCGATTTTGCAAAGCGAGCCGCTCTCTCAGCACGATCCTTTGGAAAGACCAAACACAAAACTTCATTTTTACCATAAACTGTAGCTTAACACTCACTAAAGCACAGCCTGTACTGAAAACCCAACTGCACCGACACGAGTAGGAAAGACTGTCAGGCTGCAGAGCTGTGCTCACTTCAAGTTGCACGATCCCCTGTTGAGATGACACACACCTGCAATGAGTCACTTCATCCATGTAGTTAACAGATGGTCCTCCCATGGAAGCTTAATGTTCCAGGGAAGAGAAAGGGAAAAAAAAATCTTACGATAAGTTGCATTGCTGCAGTTCTAAGTTTTCTACGCCAAAACTTAGAAATGAGGGGGAATTTCAATTGTTGTGAACTGCTTGTATATATAGGTGTTTGTGTATAGATACAAACTTAAAAAAAAAAATAACCCCCGCCATTTTGAAGCCAGCATTCCTTGGCATACTCCACAATTAAGTACTCCCTGTGTTTCTGTTTCAGATCTCAGTTAAATTGTATATATATTTTTAATATTTAATGATAATCCACCACCTGGCTCCAACAATGTAGAAGACAAGTTGGTATGTTCATTCTGAGAGATAATGAGTTGGTATGTTCATTCTGAAAGACCACCCCTATATGTTGTTTAGCATGACCCCAGATGGTATGGAATACCCCTTTGGCCAGTCTGGGTCAGCTGTCCTGGGTCTGTCCCCTCCCAGCTCCTGCTTCACCCCCAGCCTGCCCACCGGCAAGACAGAACGAGAAGCTGAAAAGTCCTTGGCTTGGTGTAAGCACTGCTCTGCAACAATTAAAACATCAGCACGTTATCAGCGCTCTTCTCATCCTAATCCAAAACATAGCACCCTGCCAGCTACTAAGAGAATATTAACTCTATCCTAACTGAAACCAGGACATACCACGAATATGAAAGCAGCAGCTTCATTTTATATACAACAAGTGCTACTATAAAACCACAAATGCGCAGATTGTTACCACACAAGGCCGCGGGATTCCAAACAGAAAAAATGAAGATCTTTCAATGTTTCTCCTAACAAGAAAGTTTACTTTTTTAGTACGCTGTTGGCCCTTGCAAGAGAGAGAAACAGCAAGATATCTTTCAAAACACAAAATTTACCATCGCAATCTGTTGTCTTATACGCTCTCTAGCTGCCTTCTCTTCTGCCTTTTCTCTGTTCCTTTCCTCTAACATCCGTTTTGTCAATTCTTCTTCTTGCCGTCTTTTGTACTCTAACATTTCTTTACCAGTTTTTCTCCGTTCGATTTCTTTCTTAATTTCTTTCTGCATAAAGAACAGAGACAATAAAAACAGGACCACAAAATTGCCTCGGACAAGACTGAAACGTATTTGTTTTAACAGGAATTAAGCATTTATTCAAATACGGGTATCTAAATAAATACTGCAAGCACTTTTACATTTTTATGTTACCTGTTCTTCTTCTTTCCTTTTCTCTTCTCGCCTTTCTTCAAGCTTTTTTGTTATCCTAAATTTACAAACAAAGTGAAAAGTCTTAAAATCACAGTATCTACTATTAGTTGGTTTTTTTTTTTTGATGACACATTTGCAATCACAGAAGAAGGAAGCTCATGAAAATGAGCAGGAACAGTAACACATTGCTAACCCCTAGTGTAAGAGTAATAATGATCCATCCACGTGTGGCTGTACAGACCATAAAACCATGAGGTGGGGATCCACCCCCTAACTTCCAGTTTTTAAATGGTAGTTCTAACACGTTCCTTCTATCCTTTTCTGCTCAGAAAATGAATAATTTTGTATATTCTTATGGTTGAGTCACCTTTTAATACATACAATAAGCAATACTATTTATGATCTGTGGTAAAAGAAACACCACTCAAGTCTCAATCTGTTCTATAACCATTTAACCTGTCGGGTTTCTTCTGCACATCACTTCCTAAACTGGAAAACAGGTAACACATAGCACACAGCTGTAATACAGACGCACATGTGTGTGTCTCATTTCCCCAGAAAGGTGCCCTAGAATGAGGACTGATTTCAAAAAGCATACTGAGGTGCAACATATTTCAAGTCTGGGAACAGACATGACCAAATAACATGAGCAGTCTGATAACAGGAGAAACTTCTTTTTGTTTGTACAATGGCTGTTCTTTTGCTTTTTTAAAAGAAAATGGTAACTACCACAGAGCCTTCTCTTTTCTTCCCCCCGAAAGAAATGCTTTAGGTATATGCAAATACGGTACAATTTAAGACTAATGCACATTTAAAAGAGGAATGTTAGTATCTATATTAAAATACTGACTTTCTTATCAGTCTTGCCAGTGCATTTCTTAGCAGTTGCAAGTAAAATTACCCTTACTGTCCAACTTCTTTGGAATAAGACTGAAATTAAATATGAAGTTTTAAAAATACGATGATTTATACTACTAAAATGTATTTACTATGTGTGTGTTACTGGTTTTAGGTAGGATATTATAAACAGTATCTGTCTTACAGATACTTTCCGTTCACTGTTTTAACTCCTTCAAAACAGTCTGAATTCAAGTTCTACCAAAATAATTGCAAAGCTGTATCAAAGTAATGACAATATTAATTTTCCAGATCACCCTTTTCTTTCAGGGTACATGAGAAATTAATTTAAAAGTTGGTTTTTGTATCAACCCTAGTATTATCTCAAACATCCAAACAAAGATAAGGCTACATAAATGCCTGCTGGATGACAAGAGAATCAGCACCAAAATCCTGTAATTAAGCCTGTCTGATCCAAAAAAAAAAAAAAAAAAAGAAGTGCCTCCTGAGAAACAAATACAGTACACTGGAACTCTACAAAAGAAGAGTTACCTTTCTACTTTGAGTGCAAGGTCATTCGCAGGCTGAGCACCACTCGCTTGTGCATCTGAAGACTGAGCAGCTTCCTGGCTTGCTTGACCTGAATTTGCTCCATCTTCAAGTGATTTACAGGAAGGTAACGCACAAGAGAAAAGGTATGCTTCTTATCACAAAAGCATTATTAAACACTCATCATTAGCCGTAATTGGCAGCAGCTAGCACATCTCAAGAAGACAGGAAATTCTGCTGTTTAAACTCTTTGGGCCCCGTCCCCCTCCTCTTGGTTCAGGTTACTAACCCAGAGAAACCTCTTTTACCGAATCCTATCACAAGACAGCACACACAGTTTGTGTTGTGCTATAAACCGGGTATTTCTCACGCGTTACAACAGGAGCAGAACGACAAGTTCTGCAAGAAGGATCTGCTATACTCAAGTTTTTCCTCAGCAAGTCCACTTTGTCTTTTATGTAACATATAACAATGTAAGACAAGGAAAGCAATTTCAAGCAAATCAGGTATCTTTCTGGTAAAAATACTAACCATTACCAGCAGAAGGCTGTATTGTCTCTGACGTAACGGACTCCGCAGAGTCACAGAACCCCGCTGCTGTGGATTGCACGTTTTCTGGAGCACCATCAGATTGAGATGAGGAACATGAAGCAGATGACTGACTTGGATTTTCCAGAGGTTGCCCTTTTTCTGCATGCATCTAGGAAATTGGGGTGAAAAAGCCAGACTATGAAACTTCAGATGTTTTCCTCAGGTTCAAAAGCCAAGGCTACTAAATTATTTTTGGAGAATCACTCCTATTTAAAATATAAAACTAGAATTATCCTATATTGTTCAGTGTGACACAAAATATCACATTTTTTCCTAACTGTAGTCTCACAATTGAAATCAAAGTGTTAAAAACTACCTATGCTTATAGTACATCGCATGTTCCAGTTTAGGGTTCTTGATATACTTCATTTCTGTAGGTGTTACACAAATTAATATAAAAAAATAATCTGTGAAACAACAAAAAATAGCGCAGCATTTCTGCACAGTGCTTTCAAACCTGTTCAACTTCTGCATTGAATTTAAAATTTGCTGGGTTTGTTGGAGGGATATAAACCCAGTAATTCAGACTTCCCCAAGGTGCACGCTAAGGGCCTGTCTTGAACACGCATGCATATCCATGTGAAAGATCCAGCCTGCCAGCCAGCATTACCTGTTTGACTTTATGGATTCTGGTAACAAGTTCTTCTACAGAAACGCTGCCAGCAATTACTTCCAGAGGGATTCCATTGTCTCCTATAAAAAAACTGGATGGAACACACACTACAGGATCTGCACAGCTACAGTTAAGGGCAACAAACAACAAAAATTTATAGAGTAACATTTAAGGCAAAAGCAGAAGTCCTTTGTACGGCATCCTCTAGCCCAATACTCTATTTCCACCTGCTACTAGTAGTAAGTGCCAGAGGAGAAAGAAACAAGGCTATCAAATATGCTGGAAAACACTGCGTACAACTGATTGGTATTTCTTCTTTTCCTTGAAATTGTTTTGAGCCAAAATAAATTACTCCAACACACGCATATCCAACCAACTACACCTTGGAGCTGAAAGATTTTGTTTTAAAGTGAGATGACTTCTTATGTAGATAACGCTGAAATCTTTACAACACCACGATGATGCACACAAGGTACAGCACTCTCTTTCTCGGCATCACGCACATTTCTGAGCTATAAACAACAACCTATGTAACAGGCAGACATTCACCTAACCAAATACCTGTGTATCTGACAGAACCCAACCCACTTGTTCCTCCTCCTCTGCAATTCTGAACTACACATCTCATTACACATTTTTGTGCAGTAAAAAGTACTTTTAATAACATTGCCTGTAATTATTTGTCTTAAGAACAGTATTAACTTGTGGATTGCAATTATCTATGATCACAATGCAGTATCTAAATCATTTTCAAAGGATACAAATTTGAGAAAACTGCAGGCATGCTTCGCTGTTTGAAAGAAAAGATGCATGTTTAGAAGCAGCAATCGCTTTGCAACAACTTTAGATTAAGTCTTTCAACATAAAAATAACTGTCCTACCACCACACAAAACTATTTAAATACTTGAGAGAACACTAAAAAACTCACATCTTCTCATTAACATTTTGCATAAGTGTTGACATGGTGACAATCCCTGGTTGTCACAGTTGACTACAGATTATTATTTATGGAAGCCATGCTAAGAAGCAATTCAGGAAAAAAAATCCAGTCTACTGTGCGTAAATAAGAAATAAATTCTTCTAAAATGCCTACAGAGCATTCCAAAATAACGCAACTTTTGGAAACGTCAACGTGCTTTCTGCACAAGAACTGGGGTGCTCATACAAACAAAACTGAGTAACTTATCCAGGAACCTTACTGGTTCTGCATTGCGTGTCGCAAGAGAGAAGCATTTTCTTCGGGGCCTTACAGACCGTTCTTACCGAATTCCTAAGAATTTTCAAATTCATAACGTAGCTGGGCAAACCAAGAATTGCCTTGCGAGTACTTGCATTTTGATTCCTTTTTTTTTTTTTTACTTGGCCTTTTTTTTTGCTATCTTTTCCTGTTGACAAAGGACGTCCTCAAACATTCTTTACTATATTCTAATACTCTAGTATTCTAATACTGAAATTCAGCAGGAAATACACAATGAATATTCTGCACACTGTAACAGGAAACCTGGAAATTTGGAGTTTTCTCTGACTCCAGTAGCTTCAGGAGCACTGAACTCACTTAGGCTCTGGAACATGCTATTTAGACTACTTTCAAATCAGGGACAGGACTTCAAAAGCCTTCCACTTTCATCATCATCAAAGGAAGATCATGTAAGAAACAGAATGAGAATAGGATCAAACCTTTTGGTGTTGATTTTAATAGCAACAAAACCATCTGAGGCAGCCTCGGTCACCTTCTCATCTTCCCACCTCGCAGCCATCTCGGTGGATTGTTCATCCTCACCTGCAAAACGCAGCACGTGTGAAGCCAACCATGCCACAAACAGCTCCTGTCCGATTTAAGCTTTGCTTCAGCTGCTTGAAATCAGCTTTGCAAAAGTCTATCAAAATCATTTTCAAATGGGTTGATTTTTTTCACTATAATCTGAAGGCAATTCGCTCCAGCTGATGCATCAGATGAGCAGAAGGGACTGTACAACACGGACGGAGGAGGGATAAAGGGACTGGAACTGATAGCGAGTCTGGAGATCAGCTCAATTGCATCATCTCACTGCCCAACTTGTGATGGGCCTCGCTTTCATGTTACAGGGAACATGTTCATGCTTTAACATTCTGCTTTGGTGTCTGCTCGTAATACGTGAGGAGAGCTCGTAGCACAGTCAGCGAACCACTGCGCCTCCCCAACGTTAGCCTTGACCTACCATCCTCTGCTCGCCCTTCCTTACAAATTTAAATGTGTTGCTGCAGCAGCTGCTAACAGAGGCAGAACTACACTTCTCACCCCTTGGAAAACATAATTCAGCAAACAAGATTCAAAACAAAATTCAGCTTCAGAGTTTAATAATGTTAAAAAATACATTTATTTTGTTTAAAAGGAGTCAGGAGCCCACCGGAAGAAGATCAGCAGTAGAAGGGGAGCTACTTAAGCCAGGAAAACAGAAAGTGTTCTGGGGACGCACACTCGGGACGGTATTTTAACCAGGTGAAACAATGCCGATTGTCCTTTTACCTTCCAAAGCACCGGTTTAGTGAGGACTTGGGTTAATAAACACATTCAGATGAACGTTTGTTATTTTTCAACAAGCAAACTGACCTACAAGCTTTTGTTTATCTTTCATTTCTAGTACTTCCTAGCAGCTTGGGATTGCCTGTGCTCTTGATGAAGAACTGAGTCACACGTTGGCTTCTAGCACACAAGTCCGTTATTCAACGACAACAACAAACCATTTGTTTGTTTCATCCCAGTTGCTATTTCATGCAGTGCTTTTCACTCGTTAAAGATCAGAGCTTTCTGTGCAGCTCCCTTGTGAAGCCCTGCTCCCTCAAGGCTACGGCTGGCTGGCCACAACGCTGCTCAGCAAGAAAGGCATCTAAAATACACTGATTTTGGAAACGTGGCTTTTCACTGGAAGGACTGTGGACGCTAAGAAAGTACTCGTCTCTATTGCTCTTAGTCTGTACACCCCAAGTTACTAATTTGGATGCTTTATATAGGAGCCTTTCGTTCTCCTGTAGCTGCAGCACTTCCCGCTGCGGCTGATGGATGCAGCTGCTGTGCCGAGAGCGACGCAGCCTCCTCCCCATTCCCAAATGCTCAGGGACCGGCAGCCCCTGCACTGCACACACTTCTTCGGAGCACATGTGCTCATCCGATTAGGCTACTAAAAATATCTCAGTGCTTGCCTAACGCTAACTTGTCCATCCCAACAACTGCTGCAGTTGGTGAAAGAATGTTGAAAGACAAAAGCAGGTTGGGGATCACTCACAGAACAACCTCAGAGATGTGCCCCAGGAACGAAAATGCTGGTCACTCACGTTTTACAGAACTGTATGTCACGGAGCACCGTTTAATGTTGTGACTACCCCCAGAATCACCACTCGTACGGCTTTTTGATTTAATAACCCTGTCCCATTTGGGGGCTAAGGTTCATTTGTCACAGTTTTGTAGCAGTAACTACATCCTGAAAACGAAGCACAAAAAACATCAGAAGTCTAGAGGTCAAGCTCAACAGGACTTGACATAATTCACAACGTCCTAAGTTACAGCTTGTTTAGCACGCAGTCATCAGGGAAAAATGTTTCCCTTACAGAAGACGATGAGTCCAGCTGACTTCACGCAAAACGTTCACCGTTTCATAACTACCCCGTAGGGGTAAGGACTGCCCGCTCTGGGACTGACAGCGGGCTGGAACGTTGAGCTGCTCACCTCCTCCTCCTCGCGTCATCCCACACAGCCAACTTGAAAAGTGCTTTGATACAGCTTGGATAGAAAACACTAACAAATAACTTGGGATTAAAAATAAGTGTTCTGTTAAAAAAAATCAACTAAAAATAAAGTTATAAGCAAAACCATTTCTACAAATGTTTCTAAAAACAAACATTCTAGCTTCAAGTCTTCTCTACACATTCCCCTTCCTTTTCCACTTCTGAAAACGCACTGGTTGTGAGTGGCCTGGTATTTTTGTTATCAGAACATGCCAAACTTTTGGAAAGAATAATCTCAAACACCTCAGTCAGAACAGAGGAGGCATCTGAGGAAGTTTAATAAAAAAAAAAAAAAGCGAAAAAACCACAACTTCAGATGAAGTAACTCAAACCATTAAAGGAGTCTTCTAACCCTGAAGGCAAGAAAATCGTCTACAGAACCTCTTCCAAGGTACCAGACGGAAGGTACCAGAGATGGGATCTTTAATACGCTCACACAACCGCATCATCAGAACTATGCCATAAAGGTTTAAAAACTAAACTAGAAGTGTTAGGATTACAGCTGCGAACAAAAATGTTAAAGGAAAAAACTGGCTGAACAATGTGCAACTGCAGTCTCACACAGTACCTCCTCATCGTTAAGATAAACAGCTACATAATTCCTTGCTTGGCTAGAAAATATTCTAAAATCAGAACGAACAATCCAGTTCTTCATTTTGTTTAGAGAAGTGCAGGGAGCAGGATGAGAGGCACAGACAGATGGTAGCAGGAACCAAAGCAAATAAAGTGAACCTAACAGACTTCAGTAATTTCCATCAAGACTGAATCTAATAATTGCCCATCACAGTGGCCACCCTAAAATCACAACTGATTTACAGTTACCATTTCTCTTACTAACTGTTCCCCTTTATTAATGTTTTGTCCGCATAGATATTATTGGGCAAAGTGCACAAAACAGCAGAACAGAGCATGTCTGGAAGTAGCATTCCTGCACAGAAAGCTGCCCTGAACGCTTTTCCTCTATGCCCTTGGCCAACCGTGCAGCGCGAAGACCCAAGGCCACCGCCACCACCAAGCGTGGGGTTTTCAGCATGGATCCACCTGAGCAACGACCCCAATCACTGCCAGCACGAAGTGCTGGCACCCGGCATCCTTCGAGCACCCCGTGCCCACATGGGGTGTCAAAGCAGGTTCTCGGGCTGCCCACTCCCCTACCATGGCTGCGGCACCGGCTGCTTGCCCCATCCTACTGCTCCTAGGGGACATCAGCAGGACTCCGACCTGTCATCGTGGGGGTACGGCCTCCCTAAGCAGCACTCCCCTCTCTGCAGGGCTTATAAAAACAAACACATACATTCTTACGTTATTTACAATATCAAAGCTAAGCTACATCCCTGCAATCATAAGCTCCTCACCACTATGCGTATCCTCTATTTCCACATCCACCCACCCGACAGCCACATCTGAGGGAAAAGGACAGCTCTGCGCAGAGTTTTAGTTTCACAAAAACATCGTAAACAAGTCACGACGTTCACTTCTCAACCCCCAGTGCACACGTATCGAGTCCAAAGCAGTCCTGGGTTCTGAGTTACCACTAAAAACCTCCACGGATCTGAAATATTCGAGAAACCCAACAGGAAGCCGTAACGCCGAGGGGCAGCGGGTCCCAGCAGGCGGTGCTGCAGGGTGGAGATGCCGGCGTCGCCCCACACCTGTCCGGGAGCTCCTTCTCGCCTACCACCTGCCTTTCCAGACCCGGTTTCCAGCGGGGCGCTCCCTACCCGCACCAAACGCCGCTCTCCGGGCACCCGGGGAGCCGCCGTGCGTGAGGGCTCTGTGAGGCGCCGCCGTCCCCTCACGGAGCCGAGGCAGGGCAGCGGGGACGCACCGCCCGGCCCTGACACAGCACAACGCGCCGGGCCGGCCGCCGGGGCAGCGCCGGGCCGGGAAGAGCCCCCCCGTCCCCCGGCTCCCCGCCGCCGCCCCCGGTACCTGACACGACGACGACGAACACGGCGCTGCGCTGCTTGGCCGCGGCGATAGCGGCCGGGATGGAGCCGCCGAACCACAACATGGCGCCCGCCCGGCCCCGCACCCGGCCCGCCGCCGCCGCCGCCGGGGCGCATGCGCCGCGGCACCGCCCCCTCCCAACAGCCCCCAAGAGCCCCCCGCGTGCGTGCGCCGAAAGCCGCCTCCTGATTGGCGTCCGCCGGCCGCGGCGGGACGGGGCGGGGGAAGGAGCGGGCGCCATCTTGGAGCCTGGGGACCGGGATAAAGCTGGGGGGAAGGAGGGGGGGAGGGCGGGGTGCTCCTGAGGGAAAAGTGGAGGGATTGCGTGCCACATGAGTAACGGGAGTAGAGGGAACAGCCTCAGATTGCACCAGGGGAGGTTCAGGTTGGGAATGAGGAGACATTTCTTCTCAGAAAGAGCAGTCAGGCATTGGGACGGGTTGCCCAGGGAGGTGGTGGCCTCAGCGCCCCTGGGAGTGTTGAAGGAAAGGTTAGAGCTGGTGCTTGGGGACATGGGTCAGTGGGTGACACTGGTGGTGGGGTGATGGTTGGACCAGATGGTCGGGGAGGGCTTTTCCAGCCTTAATGGTTCTGTGATGCTATGTCAAAGAGCAGTGGAAGAGCACAGTCCCAGCGACGAACCAGAAGTGTAGTGAGAAAAGTACCAGATAGTGACGACTAAAAGATTTTTCTCAGTAATGGCAAGGGACAAATCAATGTTAACAACAATACGCAAAAAGTGTTTTACCTATTTCAAGGTGCAGCGTGTGGAAAACGTGTCGCGGTCATCCTGCTTAGTGGGCAAGTTTTGTATATGCACACTGCGCTTCTGCAGGCTTCTGAAAGTCACTGACCGCTAAATACCGCGGCTTTTCTGCTGAGATTGCATCTTTTGGATTTTCTGGATTTAAGAGCAATGCCAAAGGTTGGATGGTAGCAAGGTAAACAATACACATTTCTTAGAGATGTACAAAAAGTCATATCTGTTATGCATGCTCATGTAAAGGAAGAGGTTAGGGTATAATGTGTACAAGCATCTTAAGCTCAATGTAGAAGTTTGATATGTTGCTGTACTCATTCTCATGGCATTCCCAACAGCTGCAGTTTGCATTTGTCACCCACCCCTCACTTGGAACCTCCAGTTAGAAGCTGAGTTGCACAAGAAGGGTGAGTGAGGTGCTGAACACCACTTTTTTAGGAAATTATTTTGCAAGTATGATTCTCAAAAAACTTTATACCACTTCAAGAAAGGAATTTTGTTTAACCATAAAAGTGAAAGGCTTATTAATGACTGGATAGGTGACTTTTGTGAGGGTGTACATACTTCACATTTGGTGAGAGTGTAAAATCTTTACATCATGAAGAAGTATTTACATTTTCAAATAATTAAAATGTAACAAGTATAATTATCTAACTGTAGGGCCACTGAGTTGCTGCAGTTGCACATGCCTCTGCAGGTATAACTAATTAATCCGAGAGCCCCTCGGGCAGGTGTCCCTGAGAAGCAGCAGAACACTCCATGCATAGGGAGCATTTGTAGTGCAGGGCAGAGGGATGGAGTTGGGTGGGTTGCACCACCTCAGACACTAGGTGGGGACACAAATAAGAACCTAGAGGAAAGAAATGCTATGTGTGGATTAGGGAACCTTCCTGAGCCTTTCTTTAAAGTGATTTTGAAAGGGTTCTCTCACATCCAGCCTGCTTCCCAAATTACTTGTAATCGCAACGTTGCGTAATGCGTGAGGTAGCTGCACAGTCCACCTCCAGAGCATTTGCTATTGCAAGTCTGAAACTTTTCAGAACACATGGATCCAAATTTGATGGAAATCACATCTATTGCTCTTGGGGAAATTTCAGCTAGTTTAGGATAAAATACACAAAACTTGAATTTGGCAATCAGTATGGGAAACGATGCAAGAGACTCGTTTACATTTTAAGAGATTGGTGAATCACCACCCCCCTCTCAAAAAAAAAAAAAAGGCAATAAAAAGCAGCAACAACAACAGACCAACAGTGCAGACTGACTTTGTACAGGAAAATATTTTTATTAGTGAATTATTTTTAATTGCACGGTCACTTGACACTAATCAGTGGTTCATTAACAGTTCAAAGTATCAATTTAAGCCAGGTTAAAAGGCAAATAATTTGACAAAACATGGAGACAAGCTGTGGTGTACTTCCCAGTATCTATAAACCAATACTGTAGGCTATCATAGCACACTTAATGGTGCTATTTCTGAGAGTAACTAATTTGGAAACCCTAAGAAGGGCAAGGCTGTGCTGCATACCTGTCTCTCTAACTAATCTTACAGCTAGTGCAAAAAAAAGTTACAAGTTAGGTGTTAGAAAGAAGGAGAATGTCAGTGTCCCCATTTCAAGATCCATCTGAGGTCCTTTGTAAATTGTGCATGATGTGCAATAGTCCACTGTTTAGAAATAGATATGTATATATGTTGTTAGCTGTCAAGTGATTTTAGGAAAAACGAATGTAGCAGATCATTTAGTGTTGAAGCCAGTACATACTGCAGCCATCCTCTAGCATTTCTTCTACCTCTGCTGCGCCTACGTCTGAGAAGCTTCACTGCTGCCAGCACAGTTTATCATCGCCAATCCTTAGTCTAACTTAGATTCGCAGTTAACTGGGGCATGGGATCTGAATTAAGAATAAACTTCAGTGTTAAGAATTATACAGAGCAGCACAGTTTATTTTTATACCTTTTACCAGTTTTAAAAGCAAACAACTGTCAGCAACATACAGGTTTTCCTATAGAGCTCTTTGGTTTACAGCACTAGTCTTATCTGACATTAAAATTTCTCTTCAGAAGTGCAGAAACAGTTCATTACAGTTGCATGCATCCCATATTATGACTAGGCTCGTCTGCTTTAACAGTAAGACTGAAAAATAAAATTAAAAAAGCAGCAAATGGTGCAGTCTTTGTGCCCTGTACTAATTTTTAATGCTTCTTAATCATCTCTTAAGCAAGACCCGCTTTCAACCTGACAAATTTTAACAACCTGCTAACATTGCAAAGTAGTCAAACAGTTACAAGCAAGATAAAAAATAAACCTTGCTAACAAGGGGCTGCCAGACAGTCAGGTCCCAACTCCAGCCCTGCAAGCCTAAACACAGAAGGCAGACACTGAACCAAAGGGAGGCTCGTACGTGTTATGATAACAATGTAACTGCATCGTTTTCAAGGCATCCAAGAGACAACTTCATTTACACCGGACCTCACATCTAAAATTTTCAGATGTGAATAGTGACTTTGCTCTTCTGTTCCATAATAAGATAGCTTAAAGAGACTTAAGGTTCAGGTTTTGGAAATTGGACCCTTTTAAGGGTTCTCGACTATACACGAGAATTAAGACTTCCAAAATGAAGTCACATTAACATTGTGCACTGTTTAGTTTTTATGCTTATTGACATCACTAGCCAAAAATACCCAAACCCAAAACACTCTAAACGTGAGCAGGATCAAGACTTCAAATAGAGATGGCACATCAGTGACGTCGTAAGAGACGGCACAAGACCGAGCTGTAGAAACACTGAAGGGATTGAAATAAATCCTTTCCGAGCTACAATAATATTTCATGACCCTTAACATAAAAGTGGTTTGATCAATTTTTCACTAAAACTTCATATGTGTTCCTTGCCTCAGGGCTAAATACAAGAAATTGCAGCCCACACCATTTTTTTTTTTCAGGGAAAAAGAATGTCATGGAGCTAAATTAGATCTTCATAGGAGTTAGTTGCCATCTTGACTCCCTTTGAGACATCCAAATGAGCTACTACAGGATCAACTCAAAACAACTTGTCGAATGTGCAGTTTTAAGGCACAAATGAGCGTGAAAACATGAGAACGTAACTTTATTCTACCTCCAGAGGGAAATGGTTTGCATTACTGGCTAGGAAAAGGACACAGAGCTGCTTGAATAATACAGGACAACAAAACTCGTCTTGCTGTGAAAGGCATGCTGCGTATCAAAGTGCCTTATTCGATACTAAATGATTATTCTCATGCTTCAACAGAACTAAACTCCCATCTCTGTACCACCGTCCTCATCTGGACCTTGAAACATAAGGGATGGGCTTCTGTCTGCCCGGGCCCAGTGAGATTAGGGGCAGTCACAGGTGGGAACACCCCAGTTCTGTCGTCTTCAGTAGCCAGTACGCAACAATGCTCAAGTCCTTTCTTTGTAGATGATGTTCCACTACTTTTCCTTTTACAGTCATCTTCTGCACACGTGAGTGAAAGAAAAGGCTTTCAGATTAAAATTGGTTGGATCTGCTCAGGGAGGAGTCTTGGGTAAGGTGCAAGAGCAGCTTACTGACATTTTACTTTATACCACTCCAGACTTAACGAAACATGAGGGCAGAGTTTGGCAGCTCTGCAGGGCTGTGAGTAGATCTTCCCGAGTCCAACCTCATGCCCATGGATTTTTCAGTGTGCTCAAAGGGTGGGGCTTGCTTGTTTTCTTGACTTTAAGCAATCATTTTCAGCGCACTATCATAAATAACATTGAGCCTGTCCACAGTTCAGGGATGCATTTTATAGTAACATTACTGCATTAATAAAAACTTCAGTAGTAGCCTTATCAGTTGGGGGGTTAGGTAATAGCCAGATTTGCTTGTGTTTTCTGGTTATCCTTCCAGTGCTTTTTCCTCACCTTTAACAGTTAAGACATGCTCACAGCCAAATAAAATGCCTTAAGTCACTGCAATATAGTTTGGGTCCCCGTTTAATTCTGTTCGCCGTTACTTACTTTTAAAATAGTTTCAATGTGGAATGAAAGGAAGCTCAAATATGCTAGTTCTGGATTAGCTGAGAACACTTGAGAAATCTAATTTTGCATGCAGTGTCTATTTCAAGCCATAAAGCACAGTCATTTGCTTTGTAGAAAGTGATCCAAACCTACGGAATAAATCTAGTTTCAGGGTTTTTGTGCAGTCCCTAGACTTTGGTGTTTTAGGGAACCAAAAGGAGCAGAAGTGTAAAAGCCAGGAAAGTGTGGCTGGTCCTGGTTCAACAAGTTTGAGAGCCGATGGCTGATGAACCCTGGCCAGTTACTAGACACAGTATGAAATGGCACAACAGCTGGAGTGAACAAAAGACCGTAAAGCGGAAGTATTTTAGTTTGTGCCCATTTTAGACATCAGAGGCCTTTAACACCCCTGAAGTCCTATTAATTATAATCGGTGAGGCACATGTTAGCATATCCAGATCAAAAACCTTAACAGCCCCTACTTAACAGGAAGGAAAGCATGCCCAGAAAGAGGAAACTGTCTGTAGTAAGAGTAGGTAAGAGTCGTATTCAGGATTAGAATATAACTGACTTACTAAACGCTTTTTCTTTTTTCTTCTGGAGTAACTTCACTCAAATTTACAACATAGTTGTTAAGAAATATTGCCTGTGACTTGTTCCTAATCCGCCCGTTCCTCTCCTCCTTTTGTTTGGCTCGCTTACGTTTTCCATGCTTACCTCTCTCGTCTTTGTTTTCTTCTCTTTGGTCATTACGGGGAAAGTTTATTAAACGAAGCAAGTCATGCAGCATCCTTTGGAAATATTTAGATTTGGTGTTATATTTAGCTCTGTTCTTAGGTCGTTCAGAATAGATGAAAACTCTCCGTTATTCATTCTTCTTCTACATCTATGGAACAACGTCCTGGAAATGTTTAGCCACAGGAAGCAGCTGCCTTTCTGGGTTTAAACGCCTGTCATTACAGACATTTGATTTGTTAACTACTTTTACAGGATTAAAACAGTAATCTTGAGCTAGTGCTGGAATATTGACAAGCAGCAGTGATGGAGCCTGGGCAATGGTTGTGTTATCACCTCTGTGCTGTTGACAGGAGCAGAATATTTTAATTTGCATAACCTGGGGGTGATAGAGGCACTGGTTTGGGGTGCAGTAAGCTACAGCAATCCCACCTCAGGAGGAAGAAATACATCCTGTCAGGCATGACTCTTCATTCTAGTAGTAGCAAATGAACTTGAACGCCAAGAAACAGCCATCCTTTTAGCAAAATCGACTGAGCAAAGTGAATCTGCTTATCTGTTGATAAGTAGATCTGTGTTTTGGCTAGGGGCTTGAAGTTGAACATTTTCCCTCTACTTCAAGAGAGCATCCAAGCGTAAGTGTACCTTCAGTCATGTAAATACTTGTCACTATGGCATTTTGCAGGATCAAGTCCCATATGCCTCCTTCATTAGGCTGCATCCATCCCAGATGGATCAGTTTTCTTCTGCATATTTTGATTAATCACATGAATGATCTGAACATGCATAGGACTGTTACTACCACTTCACATGTTTACATTTGGTTGTTGAGTGGTAGAAATTTCAATACAAGATGAAAATTAATGCCTCTAATTTCTTTCCCTCTGTAAAATATATTTTAAAATATAACATTTACCTCAAGTTTCCACTTACGGAAGTTACAAATACATGTTTTACAAAACTACAGCTGTAAAGGAAGGGAACACGTTATTACTTGCTAAGAATAAAAAAATAAAAAAACAGGAACAGCACCTCGTGGTCTCTGATCAATTTCTTCCTAGTTTTACTTATATAGGGAAATATTTAAAAAATGGAGGCTGGCATAAATAAATGCTTCAAGAAGAGGAACAGAGATAGCAATTCTTTGAGAAAATCTAGTATTTTTGTTAATAACAAGTTATTTTCTCACGTTAAAGGGATCCAAACCATCGATGTGTTCCTCAAGGTTTCAGAAGAATCCTAGAAGTTTAAACAAGTGCACTGAAAAAGTTTGTTTGTAAACATTTATTTTCTTGAACTGAAAAAGGCTTGCATCAGCACACATTGTACAGCCTTGCAAATTACACAAATTGAAAAAAATGTTTGTTTCATTTTTATGTGCAATTAATCTTTAATGTCCAGTGAGCATCTGCAAATGATGAAAACTTAAACCATTAAAAAGGTTTCCAGCACTTATCAAATACAATTATCTTAGCGT
Source organism: Cygnus olor (assembly GCF_009769625.2). Classification (NCBI taxonomy): domain Eukaryota; kingdom Metazoa; phylum Chordata; class Aves; order Anseriformes; family Anatidae; genus Cygnus; species Cygnus olor. Next base: position 33,559,575 of record NC_049174.1, on the reverse strand, counting down.
GAAAAGGAAGAGAAAGATTCATACTGGTGGGAACACAATTAAAGTGCAAACATTTTGTCACTTGTGAAGATACATTTTAGTTTCTTCACCTTTTTGTTAAAAAGAAATATTAAAATGTGATTCAGTGAACATTCTTTGTAATCTATTCATATTCCCCCTTAAATACTTATTAAACTTGTTGGATCAGAAGCAAATCCTTCAAGGGTACAAACAATTTGTAATTTCTTTTGACATTGTTTGAATGAATCTCAAAAGAAAACAACCATCTAAGGAGTTAGCTAGTTACTAAAATTATATTTTTTTCTTTAAAAAACAAAAAAAAGAAAAACGCAAGGGAAAAGGAACAGGTTAATTTGAAGATTTGGGGTACTTCGCTAGAAAATGAGTGTAATTCCTTGGACATGGTTCTCTTTTCCCCTCCACCAATCCTCAGGCTCCTGCTTTGGAACGGACAACTGCGTGCTGGCTGTGAAAAGGGATTATAAAATACAAATCTGAATGTGGGATTTTATGAATGTCTGCTGTACAATAGAACTTTGGATCTGATACAAGAATTCAAAAATATAAAACAAAACTATTATAAAAGTAGGGGGCATTTCAGCGGCATTCCTTATAGAAAGCTGCCTGTCTCAAAGGTGATTCCTTGCTATTGTCTGGGATCAACTCTATTTTTTTCTTCATCTCGCTGGATCACTGGGTTATTCTTCAATGGTTACTGTCACACGACAAAACATCCCAGGAGTCTCTCTAAATAGAGCAGAAACCCCGTAACATCAAGCCAATCGAGGAGAGGAGGACATGAAGTAGTAAAGGCTGAGTGTCCACCGACGGAACTGCTACTGAGAACTAGCCCTTTCCAGAATGTGAAAGTCGTAGTGCTTCTTGCTCGTTCTCAGCCTGAACTTGTTAACTGAGGTACTACTTTGTTTCTTCAATGCATTCTGAGCAGCCGACATCGTAGGGAACGTAGCTAGAACCGTGTACGTGGAGGCCAAGTCACTGGGTTTGGATGGCTCAGTGCTCACATTGCTATCTCCGCTGCCACAGTAACGACGGTGCTGCTGCTGCTGCGTCTGCAGACACTGCGAATCCCTTAGCCACCGAATCTTGGCACCAACTTTTAAAAGTTCTCCAAACAGTTTCTCTGCTTCCATACGAGTTATGCCTTCTGGCAGTTCAGTTATTTCTAGAACTTTTCCCACAACTGAAACAAGAAAAAGATGGAATCAAAATCGGTGGTTGTACTTAAAGATACATCACACAGTGGAAAGCGAGTTATTTCATCTCGTATCTCCAGGTGCCTGATGCCACGCCGCTACACAGGCGCTCCATTTCTGGTAACCCAGAGAGCATTCTGCTGTCACAGAAAAGCTGAGAATACAAAGAGGCCCCTCAGAAGAGTGGGGCGGGGAATCCACACCAAGTTTTGCAGTAGATTTGAAAACTCTCTATACCACCTGACTCGCTTCACCTGTTAACTCTTCACACATCACTGTGCTAAACAGCTAGTCTCTCTTCTCTCAAAATCTTCTCCAGTAAATGGTTAGAAACTGATTTATCAGTAATTTTCTGCAAAGAGCTGATGGTAGGTAACACTTGCAACACAAATAATTTCCAGTAAAATGGGAAAATAGATGATGTCAGGTTTTATTTGGATGACATTTTTACCAGCTCCGAAAACCCAACCTGCAGATCTCCTAGTGTGTCCCCAAAATTAATGGGTTTATTTATATTAGAAGGAAAAAACTAAGTACTAACTTTTTTGTGGTTTATGTATGATTTCACAAAAGTAAGAGGAAGCAGGGGTACACGTTTACTATAATATGGGAGAAGGGTTTTGGACTTGGCTTGCATCCAGCAAGCTTGCTTTTCCTTTTAGTACTGTCCAGTCCTGGTCTTCTCTAGTCTTTTCTCCAGCTTTCAAAACTACGCTTTTCTCATTCCTCCCTCTCTCATTTATCTTTCCTCTCTCCTAATCAAGTCTTCCATCCATCTTTGTTTCCATGGTTTGCCATGCCCACTCCTGTCCAGTTACACTTCATTCTGGCCCTTTTCTCACCTGTGCTTTTCTCATTACATCCCTAGCCTATCACCACAATTCGTTCTGCTGGAGGACTGTGTCAATCAGCAATTCTGTACCTGGTTCTCCCGCACCAAGATCTGTTGAAGCAGCCTTCTTTGCTGGTTTCTTCCCCCTGTTTCCATGTCTGTTTCCAGGCTGACACTGGAGAGATGGATATAAATGATGTACTTTAATGACAGTGCATCAGTATTTTGAAATATCTGGGTTAGCTCAGTGAAAAATGGTGCAGAGGAATGTCTGAAAAGTAACCTGTGCTACTGTGGTATAGAAAAGATTTCCACGTCTGATTTTAGTCACGGAGTTTAGCAATTCTGCAGTCAGGGGCATTCAATCCTTCGAAAAAAAAAAAAAATCCATCCCCGCCCCCAAACCCAGCACATCGTCTGGCTGATCTCAGGTAGAAGTGAGCAAGGTAGAGGCAGGGGGTCTGTGTCTGTCCCAGAAATTAAATAGATGGCAAGACTTGCGAGCTTTGCCAACACTTAATATTTTGGCTTTCTTGAAAGAGACAAAGCCACTCTCTGCTTAGAAATACCTATATGTACTTTCTATTTTTTAAAAAAACTGTTATTCAAATAAAATAATCTTTTTAAACAAACAGTCTCTCTCCGATTTTTGGAACTGCTGGCAAACCGCCTCCCACAGAATCCATATTCTACACTGGGCCTTCTATCTTCCTTTGTAGGTTGGAATTTCAGTTCAAAAGAAAAGCTACATTTCATAATAACGCTTCTCTATATTTTTACAACAGGAACAATGGGAAGTATCAACAGAATAAACCGGTTATTGGGAAGCAAGTGCTTTCCAATCAATTACTTTTCAATGCAATAATACATTCTCCTGTTCACGGCTACTGTAACTGTAGTCCTGAATTGTTTTCTTCAGTGTTGCCAGGAGAGTGTTCTCTTTAATACCTGTTGGCTTGCTACTTGTCCACGTAATAAAGATGGTGGATTGTATTGCAGGGGCTGGCCGAGCAATGGGTATCTGGCATCTCCTTAAAGAGAAAGGTAATTAGAAAGGTGTTTTTTTTCTGTAATATAAAAACTCTCTCCAAAATCTCTTACACTGAAGAGAAAGCAGAATGACTATGCACAAAGCAGCGTATTTGGCTAAGCTAAGAAAACAAGATTTGGCACAACTAAGTAAGTGCATGTATGTAAGTCATGTTGATCACAAGGTGGAAAGCTACAAGCTCTTGCATTTCAGAGTTACACTGAAAAACGTACTATTTTCTTTCCCTTCACTGCAGTCTTCTCTAAATCCTGTCATATCAAAATGAGCTTAATGAGGCTGCTCTCAGTGTAACCATTTAACCATTTCCATGGTAATATCCCTGGTAAGTGCCAGGTACATCTGTATATCTCCTTTTTGCTCCAAGGATCCACACGATCAGTGAACAGAAATTTTTAATAATCACAGAAGATTAAGAAAGTTGAGGGACGTAGTTTACAACAGGCAACCTGGAATTTTTTTTTTTTACAAGAGGAATGGAACACAAAGCAATAGTGTAATGATCATGCAGAAGGTTAAGACAAAGACAAACAAAAGAAAATAAGGTCTTCTCTATCAGTAAGGAAGACCTAACAGATTTTTCTATAAGTTTTGTTTTTACTTTAATGCAATTTTTGTAGAAAGTAAGACCCATTAATTTCAAGTTTGAGAACTGCAGATGTCCAAACATAATGGACATCTTTGGTCACTGACACAGGATTTATTTTATCATTTGTTTTCAAACTTCTAACTATCACATCTCAGTGAAAATTCCCTATTTTCTGTTTTCTGATAACATGGCAGCAGAGGAATGAATTAAATTCTACAAGGATTTTCTTCTTCTTCTATCATGCTAGTTGTTCTAAAAGGAATGAAGAATTCACACTTAGGCAGTGGTTTGATTCAGTGCATCATCAATGAATGAGTTTAGCAGAACATTCATCTTCGCATGACATTTGTGTCCTTTTCTCCAAAAGATGCCACTACCACCCAATGTATTAAGATCAGCTAGTTCCACGTGATTTATCTTTGTAGCTCTAAAATTATGCCTTTTGTAAATATATGTAGAGTTCTTGATTTATGGTTAAAACTTAAAACTAAATTATATCAAACATTTTATTAATATTTTCAATTCTAAAGTGGGCAATGTCTCATGTGAGAAAGCTAGTGAGTTATAGAAGGTCCAACAACAAAAGATCGAGGCGTTTGAGAATACAGGGAATGATACCAGTGCAGAGTGGTAAGGTCAAATTGTGCATGATCCAAGGGTGGGTAGTTTTGATAGTCTTGCTTCAATAGCATTACTACTCAAGTGAGCCATAGTTTGTCACAAAATCCTTATATAACTTGTATTTTAAAGCATTTATTGAAAATAAAACCACAGAAGTATTTTAGTTAACTAAAAATATACCTTGTCCAGGGACGAAAGGTCTAGAAAACTGGGGCACAATAGAAAGAGGTGTTAATGTGGGACGGATGTTCTTCATGTTTGATAGCTGAGCTGGTGCTGGTGATTGGGCCGGTGAGGTGACGGGACTACCTACTTGAGGACTATGCTGCAACTGGATAAACAAGTTAGTGTTTTAGAAAGTATCTAGGTGAGCAATGACATCTACAGCATTCAAACACTGGAAGCAAAATTAAAATTGGTATATTAAGTACCATCAGAACAGATTTTATTCCCCCAAAAGAAGTCTTGGGGAAAAAAAACAACACAAAATGACATGCAAAGATGCAATTTATGCAAATAAGTCATGCTAGAAAACAAATCAAAAAGCTCATACCTGTGCAGCACTGTCTAAAGTGCTAAGTTCTGTGGACTTCTGCCCCCTTTGATGATCACAGTAGTATTTATTCTGTTTCCACTGTGGAGGTGAATGGTTCCGAGGCTGAGGATTGTTAGGTATATTGAGCTGCATCATTACTACTCCTCCACCTGGTGGTGCTGCTACTGCTGCAAGACAAGAAATTGGTAGAATGCAGTAAGTTTATCATATATTTCAACTTTCATTTTAGAAGAAAAAACGTGAAATGAAAAAAAAGAGAAACAACATAATTGCCATCTTGCTAAATAAGCTGCTCAATTGCAGAAAACTAGGACAGTATCTTCTGTACAATTATATTTCCACTATCAGATAAATCTGCACTAGACTAACTTGAGAAGGCTTCCCAGAGCTATAAAAGATAAATGGAACCAATGAAACTCAGTATTGAGAATATTTTTTGAAATAAATTGTATTTAACAGTAGTTGAAATTACTCAACATTCATTGTAGTTACTGACAGAGTAATGCACTGAAGAACATGTCCTATCAAGAAAAATATGCATCATTTAAAAACGGAGTTTACCTAGTTAGTTTACATGATATACACCAAATGTTTTCTGTGATACGATGTCATACATTAGAAAGACCTAATTAATCTTCAGTCCGGGACAAAATTACCCTCACTTACACATTTTACAACGGATTTTTACGTAACTGAGATTGTTTTTCTGGGCAGAGACTACAAGTTGATCCCCACATCCTGTATCACTTTGCCACTGTGGTAGGTACAGAAACTCCAGTTAGAGAATAGCCAAACAGCCGATGCTGTTCACTACGGTTTCGTGTAAGGAGTTGTGACGAGAGGTTTCCTGAGAATTGGTCCCTGTTGCCCCATCCCTTTCCCAGGTAACTTATATAATGTTGTGTTTATGTGAAAATGGCTGTTTTCAATTTCCTGCTCTCCTCTACCCACTGCTTACACAATTTCTTTGAAACAATGATTAAAATATGTGATTGAAACAGCATTTAATCATCCACCTATAAAGATGGGGCCTACAATCTTCTCAACTCACCATCTATGTTGTAGCATCAGTTAGGAACAGTAAGTCAGATATGGATTAAAAAACAAAACAAAAACAAAACACGAATGCATTTTATATGGGCTATTGTTTTCACTACTCCTATAGTCCAAGAAGAAACAATCTGACTCCTTTGAAATGCAAACCAAATAACATAGAATAACAAACTCATAATAATAAAACTATATTAGCTTTTCTAAACTGTATTCTGAAATACTATACTGATTTTCATCAAAATAAAGTGATAAAAGCAGTACTTTCACATCTATATTCTCTTTCCAATCTTTTCAATGGCAAAAACGTTCTACCCAAGTATTACAGACTTAGATGTAATCATCAGATTACCTCACCAATTTTAGTGGATATAAATTTGAGTGTCCCTGTAAGAGCCACATTGAGAATCATTCTATTCTGTTGCATGGCAAAATAAAATACACATCTACTTATGGATATCTGGTACACAATCAGAACAACACACGTCACAACAGTTTCCAAGTGGCAAAGCTATAAGCTTATGTAAACCCCATACACCTATATACCTGAGGTGTACCTACCTGAGGTGTACCAGGCAAACATCTATATACACACTATGTTTTACACAAGAAAAAAATCATTTTTATGCATATATTTATAAATATTAAAATGGTATATTTACATCTCCCTGTCTTAAAATATAGTATTTTATAGTATTCTGCAGCACTTGCCATACAACTCTTTTGTCTCATCTCTGTTCAATAAGAATGCCCAGCAAAAACACGCATTTCAGAATTACCAGGAGCACCATTTCTAAAATAAGTGTCACAATCTGAAAATTCTACTTGAACTACAAAAAAACACCCTCCGTAAATCCCCCAAATGCTGGTTCTTTCTACTTCTACTAGTTCCACAGCATTTCAGTAAGTGAAAACAAATGGAACTCTTTGCCTGAACAAGCATGCTTGAAATAAAGTGTCATCGAAGGCATAGGTCTGTTTGCAGACACTTCAATTATCAAAACGCATGAGAGGAAAAAACACAGAAGTCGTCCCTGAAAGTCTCCCAGATTTGGAGTCTGGTCCTCTACAAATTTTTCAGAGGAACAGAAACACCACTCAGCTGCTTGTCTGCACATGTCCTCATTGTCCTCGCCTCAATCACCTTGAGGTATCATCTCAGTATCGCTGCTGCTGAAGTGCATGCTTTTCTTTATTCACTCAATCTTTGTTCTCTGTCACAGAGGCTCTCCCCTTCCCCAAACTTGTTTAAATCACAGTTCAACAGCTTTGAATCAGGCCTTCAAAACTGCATAAAACCAAAACTACCAAGATAAAGGTAGAACAAAGTAGTGCTAGACCAACTGTGGACATCCTGAAATGACAGTCTTCAAGAACTACACACAAACAAACTTGAAGTGTTGAAGAAATGGAAACAAAACCAGAACTGCTGTGAACAGCTATCTTGCCACTTAACTGGATGTTACCTATTTACTAATAAACAGGCTCTAAAAATATCTTAAAAGTTTGTAAGAACCATCACATGTATAGTGGAATCTAGGTCACTGACCTAGTTGTTTAATCTATTACTTGCTTGCAAAATACTGAGATAGCAATATTTGAGATTACTCCCTTTTTTTGCCAGCCAAATCCCTCTGATGCATCAAACTCCCTATCAGTGAAATAAGGACAGTACCACTCACTATGATTGATCTATAACCTCTGGTTTGAAGGCTAACCTTCATACTCTTAACCTCCTGACCAGCCCAATTTTATGATAATTGTGTTTGGAAATTCAGAGGTTTTAAGTGTTTGGATGTTAATATTTACAAACATTTCACGCATAAGACAAGCTCTATGTCACTGCTGTTTTCACACCCCACTGAAACTGCTATTTATATGCCTTTTAAAAATTACGTAAGATTGAAACATTCCAAACCTGATTTAAATGCTTCTGCTAAGTGACATTCTTCTCTGCTGAAGAAGGCTGCCTCCAAGCTGCCCACGTGAGGTTGGCTTTTGTTTCATTTCAGTTCAGAAGTTGTCATTTTTAATGTTACAATGATAGCAATTTCAATGAAGAATTAAAAAAAAGTATTTGAAGAGATGGCATTCAAGTCACAACTGTTCTAGCAGGGAGCCATGAAATCAGTCTGACCATTTACAACAGATTTCTAGACAGAATGGCGTAGATGAAAATCCCAGTAAAATATACCTTTTATTGGCTGCATGATGGAAAGACCAGTGGGTGAACTTTTACATGATGAGGGTGGAGACACTATGCTGTAGTGCACAATGGAAGCAGCCTGTTGTGGCTTTGACTTTGATGAAGGTGGCAATAATGTAGGAGGTGATGGCTTCTGACTTGAATGGTTGCTATAAACTATGAAAGTAGAAGCAGTAAATAACGCTAACAGAAAAAACAAACAGGAAAACAGACCCCCCACACACACCTTACGAGTATTTCATTTCCCCTTTCAACAGTAAAAAAAAATGACTACTCGTCTCAATCCAGACCCAGAATGATTACACTTTTTAGTCTCTTCTCAGGAACTCTAAAAATAAATAAATCAGACCCACGTAGCTCCCATAATTGAGGAAAAGATGAAAGTCATTTGGGTGAGAGTGCATTGTTCCCATGTCTGTCTCAATTCAAAAGCTGACTTGCAAGCCATTATGCCATACAGTACTGAATTCTAAGAAAATAACTTGAGGGCTGTCAGTGATAAATTAAGATGTGAAGTTAACCTGCTTGCAATATAATTTTAAACACAGCATACAGAAGGAAATACAATAGTTAATTCTAAATCAAACCCTTATGCAATCACCCAGCGTAATAATTGTTAGAAACTTGTAAGTCTTTCAAAAAAAAAAACAAAAAAAAACCTTCAGTCCTCCAACCTGCACATTGCTGTCCTTGAAGCTGCTGAGAGTTACATGGTGATGATGTTCTAGGAAACTGTATCTGCTCTGATCCAGGAGGCTGCAAATATCCTACTGATGAACTATAATAACAATAAAAAAAATTCAATCAGTAATATTCCCGCCTACTCCCCACCCAGGAATCTGCTTCTGAAGAAGACAGAAGTTTCACAGCTCTTCCTTGGCCATAACTTACAATCTGCACATATCAAAAACAGTACTAATTTACTTACTTTGATATACCACCTTTGTGCAAAGAGAACTATATAGGTATAAAGATACATAGAATATGAAAAAATAGCAGTTCATTGTCTTAATTAACCATAATTAGGTCTTGGTTAAATGGCCACCACAAAACCTGCCACAAGGATTTCAGATGCTGACTACTCAGCTGGAGGCTGGCCCCGTGGTATTCGGCACACAGAATGAGAGCACTCCTCTGCTTCAGTGCAGAGTAACGCAGCCTAAACTGACATCTGCAGGGGTTGCCTTACCATGGCTTTACCAAATAGGAGAAACACCCAGTCATGGAAGAAGACTCAAGGAAAGAAACAGCCTTGCATTTGTTTGTAATACTTACGAAAAGAATAAAGAAGTTTATTTATGCCAGGTATTTTTCAGGGCATTAAGGGCAAAAACAAGTAAACAACAGACATAATTCTGTCATAACAGTAACTGATCATTCTGCCAGAGGCAAAACATCAGGTTGGTGGACTACAAGCAGGATGGTGCCTATAGCGTCTGGTGCTTCAGTATAAAGTTGAAGTTTTCATCAACAGATGAACTAAACGCTCTGAGGGAATGAGAAAGAAGTTTTTATAACTTCACACTACGGAAAAAAGGAGGGACGATCTTTTTAAGCCTCCACTGGGAATCCATTTTCACCTGTAACTTCACATGAAAATTTTCCCATCCTTTGTCCCATAGGCCAAGTATATGATTTTAATTTAGAAATGCTATTGAAACAAACCAAACTCAGAAAGCAATCTGTTTCAGTTTTCAGTCTGCTCACGATGTATTCCCTCATACGGCTTCTCATCTGTCTAATGATTATAGTTCTCAGTGGTGACTCATAGGTTTGAGACTATTCAGTTCTTGCAGAACAGTATTCCACGTTTTTTTTGTTAAAAAACGCTACAACCTATCTACTGCGGTAAATGCACGTTGCTGTCCTTAGCTGCTAGTCTGCTCTGAATTCCAAGCAAAAGTTACCCTGTTTGATAGAGATGGCCACTGCAAGTGATGCAAGAGAATAAGCAATAAAACTTATTTAAAAAACAAGTCTGGGATTACGTCTACAGGTGAATTCACTGAGCCTCAAACGTAACTATGGAAGAAAAGGTTAAGAACCCTTTGAGTACAAAGAACAAGAATTCAGATTCATTTGAGTAGACGAAGCCATGCAGTGATGACACAAACACTGAATTGTGTAAGAGAAAAAACAGCTAATAAAGCATTTTTAAGTCTACCTTCAAAATATATTTTAATACACGCAGTAACGTAGCAGATTCTAACAGTTACTACAAGGCAATTAAACCTGGTTGCTGAGAAATCAAATAACCAACCTTAAATTATTCTGTTGACCTGATGGAATGACGCTGTAGTAAACTGGCATTCCTGTTGTGGGCAATCCTTGATTTGACTGACTGGGAATTATTACAGGCTGTTGATATGTCTGCTGGGGCACTGCCTGGGAACCTTGAGGCACCGAAACCTAAAATTGAGAACACGTTAAGACTTTCTTGTGCAAAAAATGTTTCCTTCTGCCTCTTGACCATCACCTACTTTACTTTTTTTTTTTTTTTTTTAAAAAAAACAAAACAAAACCACAAAGATCTACCGGAGTTCTCTAAATCCAGAACACTAGCGATAACATGAGTTGAAATAATAGTGCTTTATAAAACAAAAGTTTTTACCTTCTTCCCTAAAAATGGAAATAGTTCCAAGGGACTCCATAAATTAACAAAAGAATTTCTCTGCAATAGTTAAGGAGTGGAGTGGGTGGAATTCTTACAAGCTTTTTCTTCCCTATCCTCTGAACCACAATTAATGCAGCACTTAGTATTCAAAAGGAATAAAATTTGTGAATTTGTGATAGGTCTGCTTCATGCTTCAATCATCTTATCAATATCAATATCAATATCAATATATATATATATATATATATATATATATTTCTCTCCTCCAAGTCACCTTTGAAATGTACTTGCAGCTTTCTGGCATTTACAAAGCAATGCACTTCAAAAAAAAGATCACTCAAAAGTACAGAAGAGTGACTGGAAAGTTATGAGTAAATTACCCACCTGATATGATGGCACTGAAGGATATGGAACAATCACACCTTGAATTTGATTCCCAACATTGTTGTGTTGGCCACTGACTAGATTTTGATTCTGAGACTGCTGAACTCCAACTAAACCCTGGTAGTTTTGCTGCTGGTTAGGCAAAACTTGGTAACCTGAAATTATACATTTAAATATTATTTTGAAAGAACTATCTAAATGTAACACATTTTATACAGAGCTGCCTGTATGAAAAGGTACGTGTGGCATTTTCCAATGGCCTTTTACATCTGGCAACTTCGTAAGACTTGAACTTACCATGCGTATAAAAAGAAACCAACATTAAAAAAATCAACAGATTTTATTAATTTACAACCACCTGGCCCCACCATTAAATACCACACATACTATCTGCAATGCTGCACTCACATGCTTGCAATATTTCTTTGCACTCTACTGAGTTACATGCGCTGACACCTTGATTTGACTGGTGAAAGCTGAAAGCATTTGAAAAAATCATGCTAGATAATGTCAAAAACAATTGTCTATTATTATAAACAAGGCTGTTTATAATACTTCAGCTTTGAAATTCTGCTTATGATAAATTCTGCTAGCATCTCAGGTGCCCCAGGATGAAAGTATGTCACCTGTGAGTCAAGGCTGAAGCACACTGTGCAATGCACTTGTGCAAGTCCTTTTAAAAACAACAACCAAAACCAAATTGATTTTTCATATTCACCCCTCTATAGTGCCTCCACAACACTTTATTACTGCTTAAGCTGGCACCCTTTGCTGTCTTTCAAAAATGTCCTAAACAAAAAAATAATCACAAATAATGAAAAAAATAAGCATGAGTGACAAACAGGAAATGGCACCTGTGCATTTATTACACTCCAGCCCGGCTCCCACTTTTTTTAAAGCATATAGTAGGTAACTGTTACAGGTAACTGATAAAACACATGCAGGACACAAGTTCTTTTCGTCCTATTCCATCATCCAGGTTATGTGCTCGACTACTTACCACATCAGCAACAAAACCATAACTAACTGTGTTTCTGAGACAAAGCCAGTTGCCACTCCCGAGTAACAAAACCGGGCTTGTCAGGAAGCACCGATGGCAAGAGGAGTCCAGTATTTATTAACTTGGACACATTCACATTCCAAGGAATCTGACATTCCCCATGCTCCCTGGCTTGATATGGAATTATATTTACTAAAGCAGATACAGCTGCGAAAAGTCACTTGGATTTTTTTTTTTTTAAATTGTGTTTTAAAATTCCTTGGTCTATTTAGAAAATTATTCAGTTAACAAACACTTTTTTTTTGTAAGACAAAACCCAGAGACATTCATTGATTACATACATTCAAGGTACAATGGACATTATGAATTAAGTCTCAGCTGGCTATCTCTCTTATAGAAATTGCAACAATGAAGACTAACAAAGCCTGTGAACATGACCAAATATTGCTTGACAGAATTAAAGGGAAGAAGGTTCAGTTCGTTAAAACCAAGAGAGCTATTCGTTAGAAACACAGAAGACACTATCAATATTTTCAGAGTACTATGTAACTTCACAACCATGCATGCTCGAATAGAGATTAGTAGTTACAATTTTTAATAACTAAACTTGGACCGTGTAGAAAAATCCATCTCTCATATCTGTAACAAACAAAATATTTAAATGTGCTTTGTTACCAAGTGATCTATGGCACCTAAAAAGCAATAGAATGCAAAGTTGCAGTATACAACAGATACAATCACCACATCTGCAATCTAAAGCCCTCACTTCCCCAGCACTGTAACATAGCTGTGAATATTTTTCAGCTTTTTTTCCTGACACTTTCAGCGACAGGCATAATCAATTTTGCAAGCGCAGAGAACTAGAACAATATAAACTGAGTGCCAAGAAAGTTCCCCACAGCATTCTGAAGAATACTCTATTTTTAGTTTCCCAGTTTCACCTCTGCATAGAAAGTGGTATGACAGAAATGCAACACTCAGCAGAAAAAGAAAACCTGCACCTGCCTGAACAGACTGCCTCATTACCGAGAAATATTCCAGAACAGCAGCTACAAAAAGAAGCAGCTACAAAAAGAAGCATGTTTCTTGGTATTTCCGTAAGTAATCACTTAACGTAAGAGGAATTAACCCACAGGATATAGAAATACATTTTCTGAATAACATGTTAAGAGCATGAAATGGCTTTTGTTCAAGAACAAGAAAGTACGATAACCTGGTTAACCAGCTCTGAGTAAGGCTCGGTATCTATTACAACTAGAGCTTTTATTACTGTGACAGTGATGGCTGGCAGTTTTGTAGCAGAAGCTAGCTGAACTTCAGCTGATGCTCCTACAGTAACTGCTGTTCAGATACGATTTTTAATCAACCTACAGTTAGGTCTTTTGGTCAGTGGGCCCTCACGATCACGAAGACATGAAATGCTGTTTTCTTTCAGAGAGTTTCCTTCTGTATTTTGGGCACACAAAGCATTTAAAATATTAGTGAAAAAACAACACTAAATATCACAGGTGAAACCCCTTTAGAAAGGAAGCCAGGAAGCAGCTGAAAAAGAGACCGGTTCACTGTGAGAAATGTAAACCTCTCAGACAGTGTTACGGCCCCGAATTCAACAGCTCAAAGTCAGGCCATCCCATGTTACACCAAACGTGGCTTCAGTTGCCACGCTCCCAGAAGCTGTCATCTTTTATCTAACTTTGTGTTTGGAAAGCAATTTCAGAGTTAGCAACCACTTTACAAAATGAGTAAACCCCCTGGTTTTTATGTAATACAGGATTTGTTTGTTCTCACTCTTGACCAGACCCAGAATCCCAGAATAGCCGCAGTTGGAAGGGCCCCAACCCAAGGGACTCTTTGCCACGTTAGCCAAGTAGCACGCTGTCCTTCATCTCAACAACAGCTATCGCTAGTAAATATCAACCATTTCAGATGTAGCTTTGTGTTAACCTGGTACGAATGTTTAAAATAAACCCACAAGAGAGGTAATTACAAAACATAAGATCTCATAAGCAGTTTGCAGAACAAAAAATATGATGTGGAACTTTTTTATGTCCAGAATGGAGATTCAGAGTTGTCTATAAAGCAGTAAATGAAAGGCAGCAAAGGCGAGGTAGCAATTGGTTGCTAGTAAAATATTCCTCTCTACCATTAGTGTAGATATAAAATATCTCTCTACCACACACCAAGTAACCAAGCAGGAATGAGTGGAATTATTGGCTGGACCATCCTTTCACTACTCTAACAAGATCCCTTGATATTGCGATTAGAGGCACAAGGTACCTTATCAAAGTAGTAAGAGTTGTCTGCACAGCTTTCTTTCTCCTTTTATTACATTTATTTCTTCTAGGACAGAAAGAGATTTTAGTGGCTGCTACTTTTCACCCCGTCCATGTTACAGACGGTGAAATTCAAGTAAAGCATCAAGAGCTGAAAACATACAAGAAACAAACTTACTTACCTAATAGTAACTGATTCCTGCCTTTGCATCTTAACACTGATGCACATCACCCCATGCTTTCAAACTCAGATTTTTATTAAGCTACATGTATATACCGGGCCACCTCTGAGAATTCACCTCCTACAGGATCCCCGTGAATGGGGAAGTAACCCCAGCTGAGCCTCAGACTTTTTGCTATTAAGCAGTCTGTGTATTAAGTATTCTGAGGAAGGAAAGCAGGGTTGTGCAATACAGTTGGACAACGCATCTTTAACACAGATGGATAAAGCAAGTAGCAAAAAAAAAGAATATATTTTTTCTTTGAATATTTGTCAACATACTTTCACTTCTAAAGAGTGCAAAGTGCAGTTCTGTTTTGCAATAAGCAGGTACTAACAGTACTTTAAGATGATCTGACAAGTCTACCATAACGGGTATCTCATCTTGATGATTCTGCAGTGAAATAATCCCACGAATTTGTCAACTGAACCCTGAATAACAACTTCCAGGGCTGATGATATTTGAGCTCTTCCTAGAAGGACTACAGAAAACTACACTACATACTACTGAAGATGACATCTTTCTTACTGGCTACTTAATAGCACAACTATAAAGAAATCAATTTAGTATTTATTTGTAAGAGGTGATCTTTCATCATATTCCTGTTTAAAAAAAGAAAAACATAAAACCCCCCCACCACACAGTCTGGGGGGCAAAACAAAACAAAACAAAACAAAAAACCCACTTTGTTTCTGAAGGAACCTCAAAAGGACACGAAATCCCTGACTTTTAAGGGACTCAGCCAAAATGTTATCTGCCTTCAAATATCACTAGCTACTTCTGAAAGTTTTTACTGTCGGTTAATATACTACTCAGAAATAAATTTGCTTCAGGAATCCAAACCTTACTGAAGAAGTTGTAAGAATATTTCTAAGTAGGCAGACTACTAGAATATAATAGCTATACTTAACTCAAAAAGAAAAAAAGACAAGAGGAAAGCAGGGAAACAGACAAAGCTTGATAACATTCATAGAAAGGTAAGTCAAAAACAGTAGAGAAGCCTTTACCAAAATAGAAGGATCAGAAAACTAATTCTAGCCACTTAAGTCTCACAATATATACTGTTCAATGCCCAGATACCTTTAGTCAAAGGACAAAAAAAAATTACTCCATATTATTTTCAACCGTATTTAAAAAAGACTATCACCAACATCGTCTGCATAGCAGTGTTTTCATGCCACATCTAAAATTAGTAACTGAAACTTCAAAACAAGAGATAAGGTGTATCTCTGCAGTGTTACCTCATTTAAAGTTATTTATTCACCTTAAAACAGGAAAAAACACACACAAGGTATTCAAAATGCTGAATTAAGTTCAACAAACCTGTCTGCTGTCCAGGCTGTGCCAATGGTTGGTTTTGCTGCGTGTTGTAATGGACAGAAACAGGTCGATACTGTTGGCTGGAGTGCGGGTACTGATTGGGTGTACAATAACAAGCTGGCATCTAAAGACAAACGACAATTAAAGAGATGCACTACTTGCAAGTTTATAATAGGCATACACATAAACGCAAAAAGAAGCACACAATAAAAGAGGTGCAAAACTTAAATGGTACAACTAATGTTAAATGCTTTAGCAAATAAAAATACTTACTCTGTATTATATAAAGTCTCTCTTAACAGCTGATTTCTTGTACTTTCATTGTAGAAGAAATAAGTTCCAAAATACTAAATTCCCCTACATCAGCACTATTTTCATCAACTGTTTTTAGCAGTCTCTGGTGACAATACATGTCATTTTAGCCAATGCCAGAGGAAAGTAATGCACTGCTACTTTTAAACTGCAATAACTACTTGTTGGAACCATGGAGAAGGTTGGAGGGGAGATGGGAGCAGATTCAGGATCTTTGGACCAATTTGCATAAGGAAACATCTGAGACACTAGAAAACAATGGAGAACACAAGGATGTACAAAATCCACATTTGGTAGTTTTAAAATCTCACTACCAGTAACACAGCGCTCTGATACTTATGGTTTTTGTTTGTTTTTATTTAACTAGCTAAATAGACAAATCTGAGTGATTATTCCTCCTCAAATAAACTGAAGTCATTCATTTCACAACACAAATGAGAAAAAAAAAAAAAACAAAAAATGCACACAGCCACAAATTAACAGGGAACCCCATACCATATAAAAAGCCCATTAATGGAACAGCATCATCATATTTTAACTATAGCTTTTGGTAGAATGGAAACAGAACCATTGTACCTGCGGCACAGGTTGCTGCATATATCCCTGCTGCTGGAGCACTTGCTGGCTGACAGGGTGGCTAGATGTAGAGTAGCCTTGAGTAGAAACTGGCTGGCCAGAGGGTGGTGGAGGTGGAGCAGCTGCGATGATATAACCAGACTGCTGTGGGGGCTGGAGGACTACAGTGGACTGGAACATAGTAGTATGAGGTTCAGCTGGATCAGCAGGTGGCTGACGGGCAAGACTCATATGGCTAAATTGTGATCCTAGGTTGTCTTGCTGTAATTGTTAAAAAAAAAAAAGCAGAAATTACATTCACAAGTACTCAAAGAAAAAAAAAGAATAAAAGATTATATCACAGTAAGTAAAAGCAAAATAGCTCAGTAAGTAAAATTTTCATATAGGAATGTCTCAAATTACTGCACATTAGCAACATCAGCCAAAGAGCAAGAGGAAAGATGATAGCACAAGATAGAACAGCAGCAAATTATCTTCAGGGCTGACAGTGGGAAAGAACATCCATGTTGGGAGACTTTACTCACTTCAAATATTTGATTTTTTGGCTCACATCTGCCTCTATCTACTTACTGTAAGAATTCAATACATTTTCTGATTGCACTCTAAAACTTGAGTAATAACGTTAACCCCCAGTTAAAACAGCAGAAGGCATCAGTATTGTTAATTTTTGTTTAATTTCTAATTTTAAGTTAATGAGGCTCTAATCCTGGATAACAAGAGACATTTGTCTGACTTGGTATTATACTACATAGTTGTCATGCTACAAAAAAAAAAATCAATCTTTGCAACAGCTGCAAAAATCTGTTCTAGCAGCTACCCATTATCTGCATTTTATTACCATCCGAAACTATGGTACTGACAGCACTGAGCACTGCAGGAGTCCCATGGAATATGAAACTCCTCTTATGAAACTCCCCAAGCATTTTTCTTTTCAAGCAATTCAGCATCAAATGGATTACCAGTATTCTGAAAATAAAAAGTGATCTCTAATAAGTTATCTTTTGTTAGACGTGAAGATTGGGTTCACTCTTCAAAAGTAAACTCCAAATGTGAAGAAACTCAAAAATTTTAAGACCACCTGATTCTCACTCAGATCATCCTGAAGAAAATATGAGTTAATCAAGAAACACTAAGTTCAACCTCTGTCTTTTATGGATCTATATTCATATTGTATGATGAAGTTTTATAGTTCCAAGGCTAAAAATACTAAATACTAGAAATATGAATTTGCACTTAAAACTTCATTTAGAATACCTTTACATCTTAAAAAGACTTGTTTTCATCATATCAACTATTTAACTTGCCTTTGTCATTTCATTTTTAGATGAGGCCTATTAATGCAACCATAATACTTCTCTACACTGGATTTTATATTGTGCTTCCCATAACATCTAGTTTAGAGAAGAGATCCTGATATTTAGTTTTGATTTAATATTACTTATACAAATGGCTAAAACCTCACCACAAGTTTATTTCTGTTATATGCTGAATACAAGGAAATTCTGATCTGGTCAGTTCTTCCCACAACAACAGATACAGTACAAGAATGATCAACCACTGAAACACGGTATTGCCAGACATGGATAAACCAAACTTTCCTGCTACCAACTATGAAGGTGTTCAATTTAGACTACAAACCTAGACCATCAACCCTTTTCCCTACGTTACGTAAGTTGCCGTAAGTAGAAATACATTTTTGAAACTGACAGCACAATTAGTACTTCAACTCATTTCCTGAACATGAAATAGTTTGAAACTATTATAAACCTGGGGAAGTTTCATTGTTTTAACAAACATATGCCTAACAATGATTGCAAATTACAGCACAGAAACCTAAGCTATGTTTGAACTAGCTGCTACAGGCAGCAATTTATTCATATGCTAAAACTGTGTAGGAAGTTCACATTGGTTAATTACCTTCTCAGTTAATGAGATGAGAATGGTTAAATTATTCTCAGTGCAGTTCACATGTATTCAAACTCTAAAATACCATGAGAAACAACACTGCTAAAAACAATACGCCCTTTGTGAGGTGCAATTCCTTTTTGGGATTGTATATCTAAAGTACAGCTATTTATAATATAATATATATATTTTATAATATATATATAGAGAGAGTATAGTATTATAGTTATATAGTATAGTTATATAATATTATAGTATTATAATATAGTTTTAATTATATGCAGCCTATTGATTTCAGATCTATATTTATTACTAGACGATGTTTCTGATTAATACCAAAACCAGTAACAAAATACTCTGAATACGTACTAAAATAGCTATTGTATAACATATAGAGCAGCATGGGAAGTTGGGAAGCCTCAATTTTTGACCCGGGCCCTAGTTCAGATTCTGCTTTGGATAACTTTTCTCCTTTCCTAGGCTCAGTTTGTCTTGGTGTTAAGATTCTTAGTGAATATTAATTTTTACAGAAAAGACTATTAGATTTCATTTCCAGCTTCCATCTATTAAACACTGGATACTTGTGAACTGGGAGTGTGAACTGGCAAGGAGACTAGAAAATGTAACCACACAAAAAAAAACCAGTACAGCACAGCTGATCCCTGAAAAGAGATTAGGGGTCAGCAGAAGAAAGAGCAGACATAGCAACATGAAGAAAGGACGGAGAAAAGTTAATTAAAAGGCATAAAAAAAGGTATTGACTGGCTAACAAAACTTTGAAAAAGCTTTTCCTTTACAATTATCAATCAATGTATACAGATATAAAGGAATAGTGCAATTGTATGTCTTTCTGTTGAACTGAAAATTTAGAGGGTAAAACCTCGGGAACTATTTTCAACCACTCAGGTAATATTTTACTGTGATGAAGAAGCCAGCCAGTCATTACACTGGTATCAGACACCACTTACAAACAACCCAAGCAAAGGTCAGCACCCACTAAAGATTAACCCATGCAGAGAGGAAATGAACAGAAGATATAATACCACAGAATATTGCTGGGTAGAGGAGACTGGCAGGAGCGGGGGTGGATAAGAGACTGCAGAGTACTGAACAGGCTGGGAAGAAGGCTGCAGAGGCCGGATAGGCTGAAGAAATAACAGGTTTATAAACATGGTTAACATTAGGAGTAAGAGAAGTGAAAACAAAGTCAAAGTCTTTTGTAATAGAAAAAAAGCAACCGTGCTCCAGTCATTACCAGAGAGGGAAGGGATACATTTTTTCCCCAATTAAATCAAGCTAAAGACTGAACAGAATTAAAACAAATGTAATTTCCAGTATCTGTCTCCCAGCAGAAATGCATTTGCTTTATTTGTTATATTTTATAGCTTATATAATGTAAGTCAAATTGCTTCTATTTAGCTTATACTATTTCTTTGAGAGAGATTGTTTTGAAATTATAAATAAGAACTACACATGCATTCTAAACACAAGTTATTTCAAAGCATCTAAATACAGAATGGATCTAGTACTAACCACAGATTAAAACGTATTACTTTATCCAACAATACTGAAATATTTTATATGCATTGGGGCTATTTAAACATCAGAGAGCTATCATTGCTAATACTATTTTGAGCAGGTTTAACTCCAGCAGCCATTGAGAAGACAATTATAGAAGTAGCACAGGATTTGTGAAGAAACCTACAAATACTACACGCTTTTGTAGATCAGACAGGGAGAAACTGTACAAATGAACCTTTTTCAAAGCAGCCCATCATTACTGTCTCATATGCAGGTAGCCTGAACAGAAGATTTAAGCCGAGGAAAATGGACAAGGATAAAGCCAGATAACATTCTATAAATAACTTTCTGACAAATTTTGAGAACAATTTGAAAACACCACAGGAGACTATAGCCAATACCTTGGTGCTTGAATTAGCTGCTGCAAAAAGAGGTAGAACCCTCCCTTCTCCTGCCTATTGCACACTGCTCACTTTTCTTCTTCAAGGGCTGAGTCATCTTTAATCTGACTTATTTTACCAAATTCCTCCTGTGCAAGATGAGAAAAAAAAGCCTGTTCTTCAGCATGGGGTTTTCTAAGTAGGGTAAGCCAAGGTGCTACCCAAAGAGGCATTCATACCCACCAGTCCTAAACTACCTCTTTTGTACCACCGTACTGCTTGTACGGTACGGCCCAGGAATTCATCAGACTGAAAAATAACCTTAATGAAAAGAGATTTCAACTGGATTAACTCCCTACCCAGTTTGCTGACTATGTGACTGTATGCTAGGGGTGTGTGTGTGTGTCCAAGTGTGACACTGGATGAAGACAGAACTACTCCAGAGCAATCTAGGCTTGCTATATTCTTGAAACTGTAACGTTTTCACTATTTTTTTTTTTAATTTTCTGTATTTATAAGAAAAGGCTGCCTACCATGTTCAGTTATTAGGAGAACTGATAGTTTTGAGGGCTGTGGGGAAGAACTCCAGCCACACTCATCTCTGCAGCTATTGCTGCCGCTTTAACATATGCGTCACCAGAGCAGCCCTACTAATCCCTGATTACCAGACAGCAATATGACAGCATCAATCATCAGTACAAGCAGCATGTGTTTGACATGTGCACCTGTGAGAGGATGTGATTAGCTGCTGGCTGTTGCTGAGGTGGTGGGGGAAGAGGTGGCTGTTGTGGAGGTCCAGGCACTTGGGTCCTAACGGGCTGCTGAGGCATCGGTGGATTGTACACAACGGGAGTGCCATCTGGATTGAGGAACGGCTGACCTGGGAAGTTGAAAAAGAACACAACCAGAGACATGCAGCTGTATTAGCCAAGTTTGGAGAAAATGAAGACAAATGTATTTACAGTAAACAAAATGAACAAATTAATACAATTCTAAAACAAAGCCGCACTGTTTCATGCCAGATTTATGCCAAATCCCCACAACTACATTTAGAATTGCCATGATTAAAAGGGCCTTAACTGGCAAACTTCATGCAGCTAAGACATACAAGTTTTTAAAGTAAACAAAGAAACCCAGTCTTTACTTAATGAACACTAATAAATATTTGTCATACCCTGTTAAAAAAACTCATTTTTATTACGTAGACTGAAAAAAGTCAAGAGTAATAAGGGAAACCCCTAATAAAAATACTACTTTAAGAACCTTTTAAAAGACAAGTAAATGAATCTTCTTTAATCAGTTTGACACCGGACAGCTTAAAGGCAAACATTTTTATAAAACATATATAAAACAGTAGCTGCAATTGTACTCTTATAACTGCTAGTTAGTAAGATTAAAGTACTCTCTTCCCCTATTCATAGATGAATTGGCTCTTAGCTTTAAAATGAAATAATGCAACATGATTCTCCTATTTAATAAACTGCATCTTCAGTATTACATCACTGGACTACTGCAACACTTAAACTATTTAAAAGTAAATTGTAAGCAAACAGTGATTAATTTGGTTGTGTGGGTTGGGGGAAAAAAAGAACCAAAGGAACAACAGATTAGTCAGCAAGGGCCTGTGGTTAAGTCTAGCTGCTTAATGACACGTGGCTTGCCTTGGCTCATTTTGATGCTTAAGAAGGTCCAAAGACTCCTGTAAATTTTTCCCTCCTCCAATATAAATATTTTCCTTCGTGGGATTCTTTCCAGACGCATAAGCTGAGACTAAAGCCTTTGCATCCTAGCCCAGGTCCTGTTAAAAGCAGACTGTAACGCTCCTTCAGACCTCTTCGTCCCATCCCATTTCAAAGCAACTGGCCAACACCGTAGTTACTGGAGACAGGACTGAGGCAGCTGATGCGAGAGAGAGAGACAGGAAGCATGGGCACAGCTACAAAAAGTAAGCTGCACAGATGCACTGCAGGTGGTGAAGCTATATTCAATATAGCTTAATAATGGTCAAGAATTGCAAATGTTCATATAAATAAGGAATGTGATTTTATTTCTTTCTACTCCTTTCTAGCAATCCCTGGAGCCTAACATGATTCCTGTAGCGACCGAGTAAGAGCTGTCTTTTCTCAAGTACGGTCTTCAATTGCTAAGGACGAGTCCTTTGACCTACGACTATGAGATCTTCTGTCAAAAGTGCTTTGGGTTTGAACCCTGACTGTCATTTGGAACAATAAAGCCAAATGAACAATTACAGAATGTGATGATGCCACTACATTAGAAATCAAAAGTTTAGCTGAACCTACATACTCCTTGCTCTGGAATTGTACTTTAGCTTCTGTTAGACAGTCAGTAGTTATTAAGATAATCATCTATCATGAAAGAACATTAATGGCTGGTTTAAATACATTAAAAATAAATAGAATATAAGAATCATCACAACTTGAAAGTCAAGCTAATTTAAATGAACATTGAACACTCGGTTCTACAATCCTGCTGCCTTTACTGAGGGGGGTGTGAGTAAAAGGAATGTTTGCAGATGAAAACTCTTTTACAATTACTTCTTTCTCTGCCCTTCCTCACTGCTGTATGTGGAAGCCTCGTCAATGTCACAGGGAAAACGACCAACATTACAGGAGGAAGAAAGTGAAACTAATATCACATGCAAAGCGATGACATAAGTGAAATTAGGATGACTCAAAAAGTCACTAATGAAGCTGTGTCATGTTTTAGATGCCGCTACTTTCTAACTGACGGTGTCCTTCCTGCAATACCCACAGTTATCTGTTTTGTTGCTCGGTAATTCCAAAGACTTTAGCATGGTCATGCTATGAACTCAATGTAAAAATGACAGCCAGCATTCTTCGTATTAATGTAAGCCACAGAGTACTCTAGCATACAAAAATACTAGAGCTTAATTTTTCTAGCAAAACTTTATCACTAATCACATTTGTCTTCACCCAATGGAAAATTCACAAATAAGCTGTGCAACGAATCCATCAGGACCAGAAAAGCTAAGTCAGTAGTGCTATGTCCAGAAGCTGGATATAAGACAGCAAATACACCCCCTCCAAATGCAATGGCTATCTAGGAAGATGATATACTACAGCATAGCATACTAGTTAAAGGTCCTTCTAGCAGGACCAGCTTTAACTATTTGTTTAGAAGCTTTTAAGAACCCTTAAGGTGGGATCCCAGTAGGCAGAATCATTAACTAAAAAAGATTCTCTAGTAAGAATGGCAATTGAGTTATATAAAGAAAAAGATTATTAATTTCTATTTAGTTTCAGGAGAGAAATAATTTAATAAGTGATTATTTTAGCAACACTAGTGAGAAAAATTTAGTTAAAAAAGCACATGCAATTATATTCAAATATAATAAAGTGTATCTACAAAATGATGGGAGAGATCCTGAAGTATTTCCTTATCTACAAGGAAAACAAATCTTTGGACTATGATTATTTTTTAGTTTCAGTATAAAGATAGGTTGCACAGAAAAGGTAAATTCAAATTTTCAGGATTTTTTAATTTCTACAACCAAGTTAAAGTTTTCCCAGGTTTGCTACTTTTTTTTTTTTTTTAATCCAGACAAGTAGTTACACGTCTCTGCATCTACATAATGAAGTATCATTCTCCCACTGCTTACTGAAAATATCAGTATGGGCCAAATACACCAACAGTGATTTAATCCTGTTTTAAACTGAAACAGAAGTTTAAAAATAGCATGTAATCTCATCCTTATTTCTTTCTCTTGTATTAAGTCAGTGTCATGAGTACACAGAGAAAGAATGTATGTTGTGACAAAAAGTGAAGAACGATAGATTCTTTCAAGTTGATGTGAATACTTGCTCAGGAGCTCTCCGCTCACTGAAACTTTTATGTTAGCACTGGAAAAGACTTTTCCATCTCCCCACAAAAAGCTGAAAAAATGAATTTAAATTATTCTGTGTTCTGGATAATATAGTATTTTCATAGTTTGTGCTAGTCACCATTAAGATACTATCTATAAATTAAAACTAGCAGCAAAACCCAAGTGAATTTACTTATCGCTTTTATCCAACGCTCATGCTCTCTTTTTAAAATTAGTACACTGAACAGATAAACACACCAAAAAATAAAGGAAAAAGACAAGACAATACTGAAATTAAGTCTCATGTAAACACTCGCACACTTTTGTCCAAGTTCTCAACTGTAACAAGAACATCCACGAGCGGTACCAACCTGTTTGCGGGTTGATCAGAATACTGCCAGGTGGTATGCCTGCCGCTTCCAAGGGAAGCAAAAAGAAGCTAGTGCTAGTAGGTGCCACTTGCCCATTTATGCCACCATCAAAGGAAAGAGAGTTACTAGTGCTGACAGTTGGATAGACGGCAGGCGTGCCATGAGAAGGCTGGCTTAGAGCTGGCACTGGAAGAGGCTGCTGGGTGTGAGAAAGAGAACCCGTGGATGACCCTACACTACTAGAAGACTCTGAACCTAGGAAAGGAGTAACGAGAAATTGTTTTTACCTAGAGACAGAAACATCATGCTCACTTTATATACATGTATGTATATGCTTCACAAATGCTTACCCTTAAAGCTTAGCGTAAGTACATTAGCAAACAGTGCCTTTCCAATGATGTCCCCCTTTATCTCCCCTGGAATGCCATTACAAGATTCTTTCTGTAAACCAAGGGTCAATTCAGCACTGCTTTGCACTGAGAAGCGATCATCTCTAGATCTGATTTCTGGACAGATAATATATCCCTGTATACATGCACATGTGCTACAGTGCAGGTCTTCCACAATACACATAACCAGTTGCTCACATATTCCCAAATGATGCACGCATCCGTGTGGATGTACCCAAGGGTCTGGATACACCAGAGCTCTGCACACGCAGGCTCAAAGGATTGATTGCATGTGTGCAGACCATGGGGTACCGCAGATGCAGGTAGCCAAACGTCCCTTAAGATGCACGAGCTAAATTTATGTGCTTTATAGATACAGCCTGCATGCAAGCAATGGCCATTTTTTTGTGCCTACTAGATGTCAGATCTGTCTCACCTGCTGGACAAATTGCAGAATACTAAAAACCCCCCAACACACCCCTTTTTTGTTGTTGTTGTTGCTCCTCCCTTATCACCCCAATTTTCAGGCTCAAATCAAGAATGGAGCTGAAAAAAAGTTAAGGTAATATGGTAGTTTTAAAAATAGCCCAAAGCAACGATTCAAAGTTTGAAAGGAATATAAAAGAGCTTATTGAAAGCAATTATTTCACAGATATTAATGGCTATAACCATTGCAAGGCAGTGGAGAACCAGACCCTGAGCTTTCTGAAAGCCAATGCATGCAGCCAAAAGCAATAATCCCGAAGTCCAATACAGAGTGTTCTACAGAACTGCACTGTCTCTAAGTAAACCATTTAACATACTTTTTAGTACGTCTTTGCTATGATATTAGCAGGACTTGGAAACAGAATATCGTTGTTTACACTTAAGAACTCTTTATTAGCAGCCTCTATACAATCTAGAAGAGAAAGCAAGACTCAAACAGGGCTGTGATTAAATTTATCTGCTATTTTAAGTCACATTACTGTCCTTCACAACGAATTCTAATTGCAACCATTTTGTTAGTATGAAAAATTAGTAGAGCTCAAAGCATTTGCTGATGCTGATTGTTAGCCTTTGTTCTACTGCTGGATGAAGTGAAACACAAAGCTATTAATTGTAAATGGGCCAAAAACAGCATATCCCAGCACTGTTAAACAAGCCTCGCTTGACCACAGTTACTTTGATTCGATTTGTTTACAAATATATCCTCTTCTAGATTATGTAGAGAAATTTGGCTAATGCCATCATAATTAAAGCCAATTACACCCTTTATCAAAACAACAGAAACAATCCCAACACATGCTAAATCACCGCCACCTGTAGCTGCAGTGAAGCATCAAGACAGGCATTCTGAACTTGGAGTGTTAACTCTCTGAATGCCAAAATAAAGTTTCCAGCAACATTTTAAGAACTCATTTATGTTCTTGCAATTTAGAAAAAGAATTTCTAAGAACATACATGATGGCACAGTTTCAAAACACCGGTAGAAGTACTCTTGGAATACATTTTTATACAAGTACACAGTAGACAAACAATTTTTACTGCATTAAGATACAAAAGCGTGGCCATGTACTATGGTACTACCTACGAGGTAGTGGGGGTTTCAGGGAAAAGCAAAAACTTTAACAGTGTCTACTTTCAAACAAGTTTTATAAATAATAGCAAAGCCAAGCACAATACAGACAAGACATTCTGCTTTTTTGAAGTTCTACTTCAAATTCTGAAGTAGCACATCTGTAACCCACCTATCCACTTCAAGCCTCAAAATTCTCCACAACCAAGATCACTTATTGTATCAAATTACTTTAGCATTCAGAATACAAATATTCAGTAAATTTCATTTCTGATCCACAGAATTGTATCCATATTTTCTGAGATTGTTTTGACTTTAGTTACACATTAGCACACCTTTGAAACACAAAATCTTATAAAAATAGTGTTTTTACCCCAACGTTTCTGAATCTTACAATTAAACAGTACATTTAGTTCTGCTTTGATTTTTTTAGCAGTCTAAAAATTAAGTAAACTTTTTAGACATATGCACTTAAATTCTGACAATGGCACTGAAATTTATCACAACAAATGTAACTAACATTGGCTTTAATGCTGTTTTTTCCTAGCTAGTAGGATAGCAGCACAATTTCTTAAGACTGCACAAAGCAGCTTTGCCCCACTGAAACCGGAGTTGAACTCCAAATATGTTTTTATTTTGTATAAAGTACTTATGTTGATAAGTACTTTCAAATCCATTGTATCAGATGAAATGCATTTAGCTTAAAGCCATCTGCAATGCATTTTTAAATTCTACTTCCAAAGTCAAAAGTCTTCGTTTAATTTGTAACCTGAATTCTAGTTCTCCAAGGCAGTTTTGCGCTATAGGCCTAGGTCTGTAGTCATTCTATGCATGCAGCACCCACTGTGTCCAGAGGGAGTTGTATGCATGGAGCACCTACAAGACTGAGGCCTCTACTTATGCACACATCTGCAATATTCATCACATCTCAAACCATCAGGTACTTCACTGCTACGGAACTATGTAGTTGTACAGATTTTGTAATACCTGTCTTAGACAGCCTGCCTGTGCTTTTGCTGCTTCCAGAGCTATCTCCTCTTGTCAGAACTGATATCCCACTGAAGCTGCTGGCTTTCGTTACAGCTGGCTTCAGATTGCGGATGGAACTATCAGAGTCGGTGCTGCTCCAGGGACGGGGTTCACAATACTTCAGCTCATTCTCAGTACTGCTCTGATGGCTGTTGGCTGATCTCCCTGATGTTTCCTTATTGATTCTGTAAGTTATAAACTAAACTTTTAGCACAAGCATCAATTGCAAAATAAGGGAAAAGAAAAAAAAAAGAAGAAAAAGGTGAAATGCATGCAGAATACTTTGGGATTATTTTTTTTAAAGAATGCATCAAATACCTAAATATCTGTCGTCTTTGTTGTGTACTATTAGTTTCTTCCTCCTGGATTCTGTTGACATTTTAATAAGATAGCTTAATATTTATTAAGAAAATAGAAAAACAAAACAGAATTGAACTGCAAATTCTCTTACCTTTTATCAGTGAAATAATTCTCTTGGGAACACAGGGACTGAGTGGCAAAAAAAGTGTAGAAATTACATTAATGGCATCTGGAACCCCTACTACGGTACAGTAACAAAACAAGGTGCAATTTAAAGCCTTTTATATTATGTATGGACTTTTATAGGCCTTTCCTCCCTTATGCAACTTCCAGTTGACGTGTGACTGCACAAGTCTGCTAACTAGATCTTGGTGCCCTTTCTTCTTCTTGAAAGCCTGAATTAGTACTAATGGCTACCGCAATAACTTTACCGAACTCATTAGGTACAAACACAGATACAGTAAAAAGGAAAGAGAATATATGATCAAAAAGGCTATTAACTACTTAATTACGTTGTCCTTAACTACTTCTAAGATTCGGTAAAAAAACTTTCTAAGGGTACAACATATGGTAAACGAGTATGCAAAGTGTCATTTTAAAACTAGAAGTCCATCCTTTTGTGACTAGGGCGAACAAAAAAACATTTCTGGAACATATTTGAATACAGCAAATTAGCCTCACAGAGCTCATTACACTTTCTTCAGAATAAGAATCTGGTTTTGGATGTATGAAAGCTACAGAAAATGTCAGAAAAAGTGGATTATTAGAAGTAACTTTTTTCAAGACAGTATTTTAGTCAGTCTTATTTAAAATACATATTACTTGGAAAAAATGCAAAGCTGAACTATAGTTTACAAAGTGGCATTGTATGGCGGTCTGGAACAGATTAATATATTTTTATGGCTTGCACATCATCAACACCACAAACCTATTAACTAAACTACAGGTGCAGAATTTTCATCCTACTTGATAACTCCAGTCAAGAGACTGGACTTCCAGGTTTCTGACTCGGTTTTCACGTGTGGGAATTCAAATCATTTTACTGTGGTTAGTCATAAGATGCATTTGAATTAGACACAAGTGAGAATAAGTTATTTAAAATAAATAAGCAAACAAAAATTATTGCTCTGAGTTACATCGCATTACCAGAACTAAGCTTAAATTTCTGTAAGGGGCAAGCTTTTGCATTGAAGTAGATAATGCTAAATAATCCACCAAAATCATTCTTGGAGGTTGCCTGGGCTTCGTGCAGTAATGGTTAAAGAAAGATTTTTCAGTGACTTCGATATCATTTAAAACTCACTCAAGCCACATTAATGATTCTTATCTGCTCAGCCCTCTTCAGATACAGAAAGTTTCCAGGAAAGAAGCATCTCTTAAAAACCAGAAGCACACGCATATATATGAGGTATTCGTACATTAAGATTTTCTTTGATACATACATCTTGAGCAAATATTCTCTCTCTAGCTCTCTGGTATTCTTCTTCACGTTCTTCTATTGATTTACTTCTTCTGTCATCTTTTAATCGTATTCTCATCTAAATTAAGTGATAAAGTGTCAACTTC
Organism: Cygnus olor; assembly: GCF_009769625.2. NCBI lineage: Eukaryota > Metazoa > Chordata > Aves > Anseriformes > Anatidae > Cygnus > Cygnus olor. The sequence goes on along the minus strand of NC_049174.1, from coordinate 33,529,896 downwards.
TACATGAAAATAGTATAAATACACAATCAAATATAACAAAGCGAAGGGAAAAATAACCAATATGGATTTACCTGGTTGTCATCTTTGTCTAAACTAGAGTTATCTCTTTTAAGGATGTACCGCTTCTGAAAATCATCACCCTTCTCATCCTTTATATGCTCACAAAACTTTTGGTCAGGTCTATGAAAAGTTGTTAGAAAGAAAAGATTTATGGGCTTGTAAACATACACTACACACAGTGGAACCAACTGAAATGCATTCAATATATTTAATTGTCTAACAGAAGTGACAGATTTTGGTCGTCCAAACAATGAAAAGGTACCAAAAATATACACTGTTGTGTATGCCTAACAACTCCTGTTCCTGAAACGTAACAAACCTGCTTTTCAATTTCCTCCACCTTCAAAAGTTTTGCTTCAGTTTCCAATTAAGGTGGCAAGCAACCATGCCCTTGGGGAACCAGACGTGTTCTTGAATCCAGACTGGTGCCATGCAATGGATATTGGGCATGCACAGAAGTCAAGACAGGTTTTTTTTCCTGCTACAGCTGCAATACCTCAGTTCATTTCGAGGGAAAACAGAAGATAAGGAGATATAGAGAGGCGAAAGCACTGAAACTTAGAAGATTCTAAAACAAAATTAAGCAGAAATAAGCAAGAGAAGAATGATACAAAAATGCAGGAAAGAAAGAGCTTCACAAGACCATAGTGAGAGGATGAAGCAACAGATAATATATGTTCTTTCATTACTTCATCTACATTGTGAAAGAAAATGAGGTATTTTGCAAACTCGTCATCAATTTTTGATAAGAAATACCTAGACAACAAAACTACGACTATTGTAAGAGATGATCTCAGACAATCAGGAAGAATTTGCCTATTAAAAGACAAAACTTAAGTATACTCTTCTGTTTACTCTTCGTTACTCAGGGCATTTATATAACATCGGGAGATCTTTTTCTGTAAAACAGCCAAGCCTAACTATTAGATACTGGATGCCCAAACATAATTAGCAGGCATTTCAGAGAACCTTTAGACTGTCTTACCTCTTTCTTTTAAAGGTCCCTGAATTTACTGCCCTGCAATCACCAACTTCCCACTCCACTGAGACGTGCCAGTACGCACTGGGTTGTTGATGTCAGTAACATCACTGATCGGCGCTGGAGCCGGGAATCTGCCTATGAGGAAAAGGTAAGTTTGGTTTTATTCAACATGGAGCAGATCTCCAAGGTTTTCTTTCTAAATTCTTATTTTATATCCAAAGCGATTTAAAATAAGAATACTGAAAACATTAAGACTCTTAATGTCTGCAGGTTAGATGAAATGCCTGCTAATTAGTAACTACACCTACAGGGGGCTTCCAGAGGCAATAGGCTATTTTAATACAGTTTAGAAAAAAATGAATTCATCTTTTAATAGTTCTTAATCCACACTTGAATGTGTGAATCTTCAGCCTAGCGATGATGGTAGATGCTAAGGCAACAGATTTGAAATGCATGGCTTTATAATTATATTCCAATAGAGAATTTATAGCCAAAGCAAAAACACATACATGAATACATAAATTATTTAACATATATTTAAGCTCTACATGTTTTTCTAAAAACTTTGAGAATGAAACTATCTACTTAATTGAAATTTCAGTATGGTATATTATTTTAGTTCTGCTGACTCTAAAATGAGGGTGGATAATTAGATTTTGTTCCTCCAAAACTATGGATAGTCTATAGAGGCTGGGATTAGACTGCAGGAGCTGTGAACTCCTATTTCCATGCTCACATCACAGTACTTAAAATGTCATGCAAAGCCAAAACCAGAAACTAGGTAAAACACAAAGCTTTATCATACCAACACATTAGTCCATCTTTCTGAGAAAGAACGGGAGACAGAACAAGCGGAGAAGACAGAATAGCTAGGTCCTTAGAAAGAAAGTGTCAACTACATGAGTTTTGGAGATGCTGTGACCCCCATGCTAGTATTTTTAAATACAGATTTTTCTAACAGTTTCTCCAAGAACTCCCCAGCTGTCACAGCAAACTAGTACGCCATGAGCAGTTAACCTGGCTGACACTTGCACTGTCAGAGATGACTGAGATGTCCATCTTCCTTGCTACACATACTTTGTAAGGCTTTTGACTTGTAGGCAACATTATTCCAACAACAGATTTCAATGCCTGAATTTTCCCAGTAGATTTTTATAGTACAAATGCCAAGTCTACAAGTCTGTTCCCCAATGTTCACCCTGTCAGAAAGTGACCCTGTTCTAAGGGCTGTTCTGCTTTCCAAAAGAAAAAAAAAGAATGTGTTTGAAGCTGGTGTAAATCTTTAAACAGACAAATGGTTGATATAAATTCATATTTTATGGAAACACAGTTCACAAAGCGTCTCTGCAAGAAAAGCAACAAAACCTTAATCTACAGATAGCATACTTTTTCCTCCCTGAATGTTTAAACATGAAGCACATCACATTATCTGGAGCATAAACAGTGAAGATCTCAGAAACATCTCTCCTTGCTGCATGCTTCCCAATGAATAAACTTCTACTGCTAGAGATGCAGCATCACTGCACATCCCAAGTGTTTAATCTGTGTACCAAGCAGTTTTTTTTTTCAAGACATTTACACTTACATTCTTGTATTGCTAGTTTTATTTACTATGACTGACTTCCCACTCTGGTCCACGTTGTGCTCTAATCCAAAATAAGCAGCTACCCTGTGCAACAGCATTCTATGGTAAGATGTCATTGGGGGAAACTTTTTTCTTGGAACTCTGGAAGAGAGGAATAGTAGCTTTATTAAACAAACAGGAACGCTCTTCAATTTTTTTTCCTATAAGAGTACAGTACTTACTCATTATTACCAATGAAATCTAAAATTTCCTGTTCTAATTTCAGCAGCATCATTCTGTCCCTGAAAATAAAAACACAGCAGCTCACATATGAGACACTCCAATAACTGCAGCTGTATTCACCTTAAGAATACACAGATAACATCTGTGATCAAGTGATGATTGAAGATTCTAAATAAGACCACCGAGTCTCAAATGCAGGATTTTTAGGAGAAACTATTCATTTTTCACTAAGCTGTATTTTATTGAACCCACCTACTGAAACACGCTGTTCTCATCTCAGAAATGAGTACAAAGACTCTCCAAGTAATCTCTGCTCAGTGGGCTCAATAGAAAGCACAGTCATTGAGAAGACTCAGGAAGAAGGGAAAGAGTGACTGGGTTGGTTCTCGTTAGGTAGCAAGATTTGCAGAGGTCTGAACTGACCCTTGGATTGTGAATCACATCACAGGATCATCGAGATACACCGTGAGTAAAGCACTGATAATGGAAGGAATTACTACAACATACTTACAAGCAAGTGGTTAAAAACTGGCATAAATTGCAATGTGTTGAGATGTTGAAATAATATGAAAAAGCTTAAACTCAAGCTGACTGAAAGGAACGTTAGCTGAAACACCGTAAAATAGTATCTTAAAAACACTTATGCCAATTTCAATAAATTAACATGTAATGAAATTTACTGTCCCACAGCTGATTATTTGCATGCATCAGATAACTAAGCTTCCCAGACATTGCATGAGTAAAGGCCTATAGTAGGTCTTCATCTGCGATTCCTATTTTCACTCTGAAGATTTATGACTTCCAATATGGCCAAAGTAAGAGTCTAGCACAGGTCTGTGCTTCCTAATTTTACTCTATAGGACTAAAAGCTGTTGGACACTTATGACAGCTTCTTCATTTTTTTTTTTTCAATAAAGTGGAATCCCAATACATTATCACATGGGAAATACTAACTATAATACGAACGAGTAACAAATAGCAGTGGAATATTTTTTTGCGATAGCAGCACAACTACAGCAAGTTTATTTCTTGCCTCGTATGTACAGCCACAGACCTAGTATTAAACCCTGTTTAGGAAAAGAACAAACAAGACAGACAGCGTGCTCCAAACCTCAAAGCAACCAAATCATGTCAACTCTTGCTAAATGATAGACTTGGATAAGGTCAGATTTGGTTTCTGATGTGCAGATTGAAGATGTATATACCTATGGTTTATATAGTACAGCTTAAAAGAAACTCCTTTGTCTAGAAATTCATTAAAAGGCGGATAAAAGTAAAAGGTAGTTTGGTATCTAACAAGTAGATGCTAAACGAGTAAAAGTTTTAGAACTGAATACAGAAGAGACTCTAAAATTCTATCTGAACTCCTTGTTTATTTATTAAACACAAATACCATTTAAAATAGTTCAGTGTCCTGAACCTGCATTCATATAACACACAAATTACAGCGGACTGGTGTTTCAGATAGCCTCCATAACAAAAACTCATCCTAAATATATGTCTAACACTACATGTCAGTGAAGAGGAGGGATAAAAAAAAACAAACAAAGAAGAACAGAACAAAAAGTGGTGTTATACCTCAGGCAACAAGAAGACAGAAGAACAAAGTTAAGTTTACTGATGCTTACCTGGGATTGTTTTTTAATGTATTTACTAAAAATTCATGAAGATCTATACCAGTGGAATCTGTGTATTCTTGGCTGGAATCTAAGGGTAGGGGGAAGAGAGCAAAATTACACTTTGCAAAAAATATTTTTTTCCAATTATTGCTCAACATATTATTTATGGATCAATACTAACTAATAGGCATGTTATTCTGAATTGAACACTTTTGTTTTCCAGAGAAAAGGCTCAAATAAAAAACAAAACAGAAAACCCAGTATGACCTCCTCAATTTTCCAATTCAAGTGTAATATAGAAGGCAAAAGCTTCAGTAACGCTGTCAATCTATTAACAAACTGCTAAACATTTTGAAGCAGCATATCACCTTGAGTCACATCATGTCCATCAACCCTTCAGGTTTTCTCCAAAACACTACACTGTTGCATGCATTTCTGTGGACCACTAGATGATGTACAGAATGTACTGGATGCAGCCCAAAGAAATACTGTAAGTTGGTATCTAACAGTTTATCCATCACTATTGTTCTGTACTATTAAAAACACTTGTTCTATTGGTCTGGCTATCACAACATAATGTTTGAGAACTTTCAGAGAAGTCTCACAAATGTCTGATTTGTTCAAAGTATTTCCAGGTTACATTGTGTCACTGAAAGAAATACGTCTAACACCAAATCTTTCCTTACACCAGCACCTTCCAGAGTTCTGTATCCCAGAATTAAAAGCTAGAGATGTTTTAATAACCTTTGGAACTAGATTTCTTCCAATAACTACTCAAGTGCCAACCTCTTAAGTTATGCACAGCTCAAACTTATGCCTTGCTGTTCCAGGTCTTTTTGTGGTTAGTATGGAGCACAGTCCTTGCAAATTAGCTTTTATTAGCAATGACTGAGGGGACTACTGCACAAAGAAGGCAAGATTCAGTGGATGCAGAATCTATGCTGTGTTTTTTTTTTTTTTTTTTTTTTTTTTTTATTAGAAGCAACAGTGCCAGGAGAGTTCAGTCTCTTGGTGTAGTGGGAAACAGGGTGACTAAAGTGTTTGATTTTTCACAAATGAGACTGAAATCTTTCCTGGAGAGACTCCAAGTCCATCTGAGGACAGGGAACCTCTAGTTCCCTAAAGAAGAATGACAGTGAGTTCCTTGAGCTCTGTAGAGCTCAATACACTACCAATCCTCCCTGGCACTGTCAAGAGAACAGAAATGAAACCAAGCAAGTCTGAGCATTTATCTTTTGGGATTACTTTTGATTCCAAGGAGGAAGAAGAAAAAGAGGTATGCCTGGTAAAAAAAAAATTGAATAATTATTTACCTTCATTTTCTTAATTTGCCAAGTGAACAATAATTCAGTAATAATTACTGGAAGATTGATGCTTAAATTCCATCATAATATATTTTGGCATGTCTTAAATTGGAGAGTAATTAACCTCCATGGGTTATGCTGGGTGTATTTACAACAGCTTAGACGTTGTCACTCACTCTCAACTCTTCACCATTACTTAGCTTTTTTTTTTTTTTTTTTTTTTTTAATTTCAGAAGGTGGGAATGTACTTTAAAGGTTAGGCAAGTTAGCTCTGATACAACACACTTAAAGCATTAGGTAACATGGACAGAGACAGTCTTCTGTCACCAATTTTGGCAGTTCTATTCCAGATTAAAATGAATGAATTCCAGATTCTTTCTATACCCAGGACATAACCTACTACCTGATTAACACAGGGATTAGGCCATTTGATGGCACTCAAGTATTTACTGGTATGCAGACAAACAACTAATTTCACCAACAGGTATACTATAAAGACGGAGAAGATTTGAGCTTGTCACATCTTGGCAGGTGCTAACTATAAAAATGTTGTCTCTTATTTAAATTTAAACTAACAAAAGCCAGAGGAAAGGGGGCCTGACTTTTCACCAAGTGACAACTCCATCCGTACATGCCATATTTTCATTTCTATCCACATTATACAGATACTACTCTCTGGATATTACTACCTCTATACTATTTTCATATAGGGAAAGTAATTCAGCTTTGCAAATCATCTTCCACATGCAAGTCTGGACTATCATGTATTCAAGTACACAAGATACAGTGAAATATTAATCATTAACATGCACAAAAATCCACTGCAGCTCATATACACAAAAATAATTTTTTAGTCTTAAGAAAACAATATATTTTTACATTAAAATAATTCTAACACTTTTCCCAAAGGTCACCTGAGGTCATTAATAGATTTTCTAGAAAGCGTGATCTTAAAAATACAAATTAAAAGCAGAATGACAGATAGCAAACCTCTTGATAACATTTTTCTGGGCAATTTATCACTGGACTTTTCCTTTTCCGTTTCATCTTTTGCAGGCTTTTCTTCTTTTTCAAAACAATGTGACAACTGGATTTGAATTTTCTCCTGTCAAAAGTAAAAGTCAGTCATCATGGAAATTACTTCAAATGATACATATCTGCAGGACAATTGTTCTGTACTATATCACCTGCAAAAATGAAGAACTAACAAGGAAAATAACTGTCCTCATATTCTTTCTGATCACAGATATACTTCATGCAAACAAAATGAAATTATTTATCAGTGAATCAACAGCTACGGAGAAGACACAGAAAGTAATATACATATCGTTGAATTTACACACACTTCCAGGCCCAGACTGCCTTTTCAAAATGAATTTAAACTACCTTGAGACAAGCATGAAAGCATTCCAGTTTTTCAGGCGCACAAATTTTATACATCCACTTTTTTTTTTTTTAAGGTAACACACCATCCACAGTGCTTGTTTTCGTCCATTACTCATAGTTTCTGACTATAACAACTGGCTTCAAGTTTTGATTTGGTTTATATCAAGAAAAAAAATTAAAACAAATGTTGCAATTTCTGAGACTGACCAGCATTACCATACTTGCAAAAAAAGAAAATTTTTTAACAGTACAATACATCAAGACAAAACTTGCAGACCTTACTGTCATCAAGGCTTAGATTCTTATTTTTTCGTATATTTTGACAATTTTTGTCAAAAATCGTGCAATCGTCTCAAAAAATTCATCTGTGTGCAATCATCTCAAAAATTCACTTTTCTACACAAGTCAGTGAAGTATCATGAACCCTGTTTCCAAACATGTCAAAAAAAGCCTCTTTTAAATTAAAGTGACAAAATGGTTCCCTAATTAGTAGGCAAGAGTCATTTTGTTCTTCATGCCTCTTTGTCTTTAACAAGACTGTTAAAACAAAGGACTATCATATTTCAGACAGCAAAACCAGAGGGAGTAGAGAGAAATGGAGAAAAATTCTGTGTCCGAGTGATGCTAAGAGGAAAGATAGCAAAGTCCTGTGGTAGCACTCCCCCACTCCTTGTATCTGGAAGTCCCTCAGACATTAGTTCTGTTCCCCTAGAAGCCAACTCAAGACACTGTCATCACCCCTATCCACAAGCATCTGACTCCTCCCAGCCCAAGCCACAGACCTGCCCCACATCCAAGTTTCCCTACCACTCCTGACTCCTGCACCAAATCCTTTCCCACCCAAGTCCTCACTCTTCCTTCAAGCCCATTCTTACCCACATCGAGGCACCTGCTGTAAGCTTCTCCTGATGTCTTACACCACAGACTTGATCTGACAATTAAAGCCAAGGCTGAAGACTGCTTCACCTGCAAACGCATCTCTGCATAACCTGCAGTAATGTTCCTCCCTGCCCTACCTAGCATAAACTGCTCGCCACCTTGGTTTCTTCCGAGCTGAGCCGTAGGAGCCCTGCACTAAGGAGGCTATGGTTAAAAAACAGTTTGAATATATGTTTGTGGAGTTACAACTGTTTCAAATAAATAAAAAAAAGAGCTTAGCTGAAAAAACTGCCAGCTCTCCCTTTCATTATGAAATGTTCCCCCCCTTGAATGTTCTAATTAAACTTATCAATCCATCAGCACCCTGCAAAACAGCACTACAAGTGTGAAGGCTTCTCAGCTTCTACAAGGTTATCTATATCCAAGGCTGACAAAAACCATTATCTTTCACAACTAATGAACTCGTTAGCATACTTCTTTACTGGTCTTGAGAATTCACTTGGCTAAAAACATTAAAGATTCCAAAAAAAAAACAAACCCTTGCATTCCTCACCTCATACATATAAACACAATCCATATAAGCAAATTATTTTTCACTATAAAGTGCATTACATGCTGACTGTTCACGTAGTAGCTACGTAATTACTATTTGAAAAAGAATAAAAGTACAGTGCATGTGCTATTAAGAAATTAATTCTGACTCTCATCCACCAATGTTACATGCTTTTCTCCATTTTTCAATGTTCTATAAAACTATTAGTAAATTAAGGAATTTTTCATAGTCTGATTCTGACTTTCCTTTATTAGAAGACTGACTGGCTACATGAAACCTACCCAGAGTACAAAAAAAGCATGCGGCAATAGTTTAGTCAAAGGGCTTCAGCAAGTAATCATTTTCATACTTCTTTCTCCACAAAGTGCTAAAAAAGGAAGAGCCATCTGAGCAGCCAATTCTGCTAGCATCAATTCGACTTCAAAGTGTGATACAGAACTGTGTACCAAAGGGCACTTTCTTGTGATTTCATGCTATAAAAAATGTAGCATCTAATTAAACATGACCTACTTCATGGGAAAGCTGCTGAAAAATATTTTAGCTTCTATTCCTTAAAATTCTTTTAATCCCACCCTGGTGATAGCTGGTCTCTGCTAGCATACTAATTTAACAGACACTTTATGGTAACACAAATCACCTTCCTATCTGAATTCCTCATTGCAGCAGCATGAATTGTCACCAAATTTTGGAATTAAAAAAAAAGTAGCCAAACAGTAAGCAGAAACCTCCAAACCAAAATCATCAACATCTGAAAAATTCCTCCAGCTTAATACACTTGAAAAAAAAAAAGAAAAAGTATATAAGCATTGGGAAGCATTACTGAAGGATTAATCAAAGGTCCTATGTCCTGGGTTGCTTTACCAACAATCTGAATTTACACAAGTCAATATAAACTCACTAACATTGCAGACCCTGTTTTTTTGTTGTTTTTTTTTTTTTTCCTTTCCCTTTGAGCTGTTTTATTTCGTCAAAGAAGTTCAATCTTTCAAAGATTGATTTACTTGTTAATAATAACAGTAACAGCTCGTTCACAAGAAACCAGCCCTTTCTTAATAAGAGCTGAAATTAATCATGCTTTGGCTAATGTTTGTACTTTGTATCAGAGCACACAGAAGCGGAACAATTCCGGCACCTAAATTTAGACAAAGGATGACAAAAGAATAAAGAGCTAGTGTGTTTTCAAAAATAAAAGCTCAAATAAAGCAGTTACGGTTTTCTTCAAGCAATAAATTGACAAGCTTACACTTCGATAGCACCTTTTACTTAAAGGGCTGCCAGTGCTTTTCAACAACTAAGGCACAACACTTGTGAGCTTTTCAGTTCCTCAGTAACGAAGAGCATCTTCTCCCACGTTGCAATTGCTCCAGAAAATACAAACAAGTATTTCAGAAAATACATTGATCTTCCAGAGGTGATTTGTCTGGTCCATCACCTCCTTCAGTGCAGCCTTCTGAGGAGAGGCAGGCAGCAGAGGCTTGCAGAATTACTGCTACACCTGCATATGCCGAGGAGCTTTACACCTTGCAAAGAGCTGAGGCACAGCCGGGTGGGAGGGGTGACTGAACAGTCACAGGGAAGACCACAGAGTTACCCCAACACTCACACCAGTTCCTGCTTTCTGAAGATCAAAAATTAGAATTCTTTAAGGATTATCAGCAACTTTATCCTGAATTTTATCCTTCCTGACTCTTAAAATCCATTTTAAGTATAAACAGAAAAAGGGAAGCTGTGTTTCAGTTGCAGTCTCACTGCCACAACGGAGCAGTGACTTTTCCAGCAAGGGGAGGCACTCGCACACTTTATTCCAACGCTGCCAGGAAGGGCTGTGCCATACAGCCCCTCACCTCCCACACATACATAGCACGCTTCCAGCACGGGGCTTGAGGCAGCCACCTGCAGACTGCTGCTTCCTGAAGAACCCTTCCACACTGTTCCCAAAAACCCTTGGAAAAGGAAGCAAGCAGTTGAAGAAATTGTCTGTATTGTTATAGAAGGTCACGCAAAACCTGCGGCCACTAAGATGTGCACTGCAGCATCAGAAGTTGCAACAATTTCCCACTTCTGTCTGACTCTCCTCTTAACATGCATTTCTCTCTATTCAACCCAGAAGAATTCAATTTGTTCTCTCCATCATTTGCATAGTTACTGGGATCCCTAAACCACTTTTTTTCTAGATTACTGTTTCTAAAGAAAATTTGCAGCCTGATCTAGTTTTCTTTCTTAATATATATTCTCATTTATGACATTCATTCTGTGCAGATTATTCCACAATTCAATTCCTTCTGCAGAACTGGCCTTTACATCTCTTCCGCTGCTGCACTAATTGCTTTCAAGAAGCACTCAGCACTACGTGCAGCTAAGGAGAGACTCCCCCAGGACACTGCAACAAATGCCACCTGCAGAGAACGCTTATAATAAGGCTCTGATATTAAACCATTAAATACAAGGTGTCATGTAGTGCTGGAGTTCTAAAAATCCTCCTGACTTGCATTTAAAATATGCTGTGGATGAATAGTTCATCAAATTACGATTCTCTCCTCTTATACTCGGATAAAGTGCTTGATGCAGCAAAGCCCTACCGCTTCAAGCCTGAACTAGATCTCTTAGTTTAGGTAATCTTATGGGAAACATTGCAACAGGAATATAAATCATGGTAAATGGCATTAATTTTTCTGTTGGCTTTTAAATTCCTACTCCACGTGCTGCATCAGGCTTAGATTTTCATTAAATCAGCAGGCCCAGTTCCAAAATTTCTCCAACTAACTCTTCAAGTATCAGTAAGTATATTAATGAAGGACTGAGAAAAAAAACAACACTATTTTCAGTTTTCCCAAGACCAAAACCTAGATACTTGACAGCTCATTCTTCACAAATTTTAACTCGTTTGAGTTCTCAACCTCCTTTCCTCCCCAAAACTGAGCTAGAAGTCCCACAGCAATAAACCCTCACTTGTTGCTATTCTACTAGTTCCTTCTGCTTGTTAAGGAAAGTGAGACTTCTCACAAGAAGACCATTTAGAAGCTTTTCAAATAACAGTAAAATATTTCAACATGCTTCACAGGAAAGCCACTAAGAATCATTTCACTTTTGTTAGGAGTGAAAACAAGAGCAACATGAAAATCATTTCAGTGTCTCTCATCCATAGCCCAAACTAAAGCTAGTAACAGTATTTCACTCTGAAGATACAGACTTCTATAAAAGCAAAATCAGAAAAGTTAGATTTAAAATTCTCTAAAGCTTTTTACATATTTTGTCCGTTATTTAGGAATTTCTTTGAGTAAGTTAAAATATCTTAACAGATTAGTCTCCAGGAATACCTCAGGCATGTGTTAACCAGCAATCATGAATAACATGCAGAAATTCAATCAAAACACCAGAACTTACGACCATTTACATCTTTAGATATGAAAAGTTGTTAAATTATGCCGCATATTAACACAACATTTGTCTTAATGATGGCACACTGCATGAAGCAGTTTGCAACCGCCAAGTGCACTGTAACACCAGAAAGCTGAAACGACTAACCAAGCTCCCCTTTTTCTGTTCCCCAGATATCAACCATTATAGTTCAGAAAACCACAGCAGCAGACTCTTTGCCAGATATTACCACCTCTGTTAAAACTGTATCAAAAATAGTAATCATCATCATATGGCATCTGCATATTTAAAGAGTACCCAAAAGATCTTCTTTTGAACAGTAACTTTTTTAAATTGTTTCAGAAACTTCAGTAATGTGACTTTTACCTGGAAGTCCTGTGATATTTCAGCTGTAGGTGGTGGTGGGTATTCTTCACATACAGCAAGGCTCCGAACTAACTTTAACTTTGTGTTTGACTAAAGGAAAGTATGTAAAATTAAAAACTATGGCTTATAAATATTATATAAATATACCATAAGCCGTTATTTTTCCATTCATGTTATGTAAAACAAATTGGCCGAGAACTGCATTTTTAATGTTTTCAAAAGAATAAATTATTTCCTTTAGGAAAAAAATACCCAAGCAATTGCAGCCTTTGAAGGCACTGTCAGCACAATAGAGCACATCTAATGGAAAGTAAATAAAATCGTTGGGAAAGTGCTTCTCTCCATAACAATAAAAAGCCACCAAAAATATAAAGGCAAACCACAAAAGCAGACAACTAGGCAAGACAAAAATCCAACAGAATAAAACAAAGCTTCATTGCCAAAAAAATAAAGGATGAAACTAAAGGCACTTTTCACAAAGTAACAAGGTTTCATCAAGCATGAAGGGCTTCCTTAGCATGCCAGCACACAAGGCTACTGTACCTTCGACCTTTTGGCTGTCTGTCCAAAAGACTGCACTGGCCGCTGGATGATGGGCACAACAGAAAAGGTTTATATTACACTTAGCACTTCAACTTTAGCAATGCAAAAGACTGCTTAAAAGAGAAAGTTATAACAGTTATTACTGACATGGTGGTCAAGTCTGTGAAAGGAACAGCAGGTGCTTTTGGCTGAAGGATTATATGCTCTCTTTTTCATTGTGCTTGTCCTTGAAATCTCTCTCATTTATCAGCAATAGATATTACAGAAATTTAACAGGAAGTAAGCATTGTTCTTGGTCAGTAAGATCCAGGCTGTTTACTCTGTCCGCTCCTATGTTTAAAATTATCGTGTCCTAATTTCCTCAGTAACATGAATGTTTTTTTTGTGTTTTTTTTTTTTTTAATTTTTATTTATTTATTTTTATTTCTTCCCATTTCCTGAAACCTACCCAGAAAAATGATGATATGGGAGAAGAAGGAAAAAAACACAACATATTGCCTCTACAAGGAAATCAATACTAATAAGTAAAATATATTTTAATATATATTTGATTCATATTAAAATATAAAAGATGATTAGGAGCTATAAAAACCAACTTGAGAAAAAGCTGCTGGTCAAAACTTTCTTTAGCTCAGTAACTTACTGTGCACAGATATATCTTTATCTACCCAGAACCCTTTTCCCATTAGTAGTTTCTTTAAAAAAAATCACAAATTTGCTGCAGCATGCATGATTGAAATGTATATTTGATCAAAGAAGAGCTTGTCAGGTTTTTAACTCCATGGTTAAAATGCATCCCCTTGATACTTGGAGGAACTTAAGAGTGGCACAAGATAATGAAAGTACTGGTTTCACTACAGAACTAAAACTGATGGATACACAAGCCTTTAACAGAATTGATTTTAGTGAGCACAGGCCTAACACATGTAAGTGAAAGCTAACATTGGAAATACAGTTTCAAGTGTTGTTTAATGGACAACATCCCCTCCTTTATGAAAGGGGAATCCTTCCAGAAGCAAATTAAATGAAAACACAGTCTGAAAACTACATGAAGAAAGCAAACTCTGCCCTAAGCTCATACAAAAAGCACTTGACAGACATCTGCTCCTAATTTCTTGCAGGAAATACATGTTGTTAAGAAACTCCTACCCTAAATTGAAGGGTTCAACCATGTCAAGTCAGAAGAACAGCTCTCTCCCTCTCATTTTCCTCAAGTATCAAGTATCTTTTTTTGGATGTTGACCCAGCTTCACTGAGAAGCTCATTTAAATATCATTCATTTCACTGTGTAACAGGATTTTAAATAGCTGTGCTGAAAACTGACTGAACTGATATCTATCTATCTATATTTTTTTAAAGGAAGCTTGCTGAGATTCTGAGCAAAGTCAGTTCAACTTTTCCCATACCTGGAACAATACAAAGATGAAGTTTTGTTGGTATCTGTAAGTCATTTTTTCCCCTCAACCACCTATGCTGAAAGCACGCCCTGTTTACTGAAAGCTGGCACTTTGTATCTCCCTGGCAAAGTTTGCATTATACCAAGCTAATGAGCTTTCAAGAACTGGATGATTTCCCAGCCTCTATCAATTAATCCAGCATCAATTATCTTAGGTGGGTTCAAATCAAGCTGTATAAACATAAAAATCAAATCAACAATGCTAGTGGGATCCTCAGTTGACTATCAAAACAACAGGCAGAAGGAACTACTCAAGAAATTGTTTACCTCTTGCAAAATTCTGGAAGCTTTGAATCCAGTAAATAACCAAAAATAGTCTAACGAAGCAAACACCCTAGATCCACCATTTGGGTGGGAAAAAAAAGAAAGTCAACTTAGTTATACAGGACATAAGACATTTTTAACTAGCCAAATAGACTTCTACGATTTACTAAAAACATATATTCAATTACTTTTAGAAAATTGATTTAAAGAAGAACAAGAGTAGAGAATGTTACTGGAAAGCAGTTCTGTACAAAGCACAGATCTCCTCCTCACCTGACCTCAACTCAGTAAATCCAACTCAGGAATCCACAGCAGCCAAAGGAAAGCGTATTTGTTTATGCCAGATAAAGTGAAGAAAATATCTCAAAATTAAATTGATATACTAAAATTGATATGATCTAGTATCAAACCCAAAATATTTGTAACAATGCTTAAAATGAGTATGTTTTTCAGAATGCAGCCACAATAGGCTCTGGTTGACAGTACATTCCTTTACGCATTTTGTGGGCTGTATCTCATCTTCCATTTCTCTTGCAGAATTAGAATTTTGATTCCAGGCTGAATAAATCACATGTCAATCATACCACATTTCCAGTTTCTTGAAGATGGGTGTTTGCAACCCATGAGGAGCAAGCAAGATAAGGTATTCAGGGTAGTAAACGAAAGTATTTGAATATTCTGGTGCTCAATTTCATGAGCATCTGACAATTTTTAGGGACCAATCCGATAGCAATAACACTGGGGACAGCCAGGGGCAGGGGCATTGCAGGAGGGAGCGGTCCCAAGTTTTAGGGACCAGTCATTCTCCCACGATTGAAATGAATCAAACCTCAGAGTTGCACATGAGATTAGCGTCGTCGCATCCATCATATTAACATCTGTTAACTGGCGACAACTTTATGCCTTGTAAAGCCATTCTTTGCCAGCCTCAATTCTGTGCCTTCCCAGATGACTAAGGATATCAAAGCCTGCAATACAAGCCTCCGCATCCAGCTCTCACTGGGTGGGATAGGCACCAACACACCTGGAATTTTAATTCTGATTTCTGCATTTGCTAAGCTTTGTTCCTATGGTACACCTTTATGTCCCCAATTGTAAAAACAATTTCTAGCTATTTTAGAATATATATTCCATAGTGAGTGCAAGTTAAGCAACTTCTTTATAACTGCAGCTCTCAAGAGTTTTACTGACATGAGAAAATACCGTTAATAAAAGCTACATTAAAAATATATTTATGCTCCATTTAAAGTCGCTATAGGCACGATATCAAGACACTTTAAAAGCAAGTGTTGCAAAAAATTTGCATAATGAAAACAATGATCTGTTTTTTGCCTTAAAAGTTTTTTTTTTTTTTGAGACAAACTACTGTGCTTCACTTCCATCTAATTAATACAATGCAATCAACAAAATAAAGTGGATGTTAAGATAATTTACTGAACACATACTTCCACTGAAAGCCTGGATATATAGGGTTGTATTTGCATGTTCTTTTTTCCTAATTACCCCACAGATCATGTATATTAACTACAAAGTAAAGATCTGGAACATTTACATCCCTTCTACCAAACTGTGCTGTCCAACGAAGCTGGGTAACAACAGCTGAGGCACAAGAATGCAAATTCAGAAGCAAGAAAAGCCTTGTGAAAAGGTACTACACAGATTTCTGCATTACGCTTGGGACTTTTCAGAGGTCAGACACGACATGGCAGACCTGAAAAGAGTGGTCTAAGGACTTGCAGTTTTCCATCCTTTTACTAAACTAGGCCTCAGTTTTAAATTCAGATAAGGGCTACAGTTTTAACAACCATAGCTAGCTTGTATAACACCAAAGGAAAAACCAGCATGGTGTATGGTTACTTGCGTTCCTGTACCAGTGAGTGGTGACAGCAATTTTCCGTGACACAGCAGAGGATGACTGAGAAATAAAACTGGAAAAATAGTTTCACTATTGGATGCAGAAGCATTTTCAACAGTTCAAAAAGAAGCTGATCAGAATCTGTCTATTAAAAATTAGTAAGTCATGTATTTTGGAAACAAAGACATGTAAATTCTGACAAAATCAGAACAGCTGAGGAGGCAAAGAAAGGCCTCACAGAACTCAGCTGTGGAACAGAGAAAAAAACAAAGGTTTGTGCTAGTATGGAAGGAAGAAGAATGTCAAAAAGCACGTCCAGTTGTTAAGAACAAACATTTCACCTAATTTCTCCAAGGGACTAGAATATTTGCTTAATTAGTATAAATCAGAAACAGAATTACACCTACTTAATACAACATTTACCTTGCTCCTATCAAATAATGAACGCACACAAGTCTTGCATTCACGCATCAGCCTCCATCACTTGGTGAGTTTTTTTTTTCTTCTCTTTTATTCTCCACAGTTTGCAAGTGCCTTTCCTGTTACACAGTAATATGCAGCTTGCTTTCTCCCAGTCTTTTACTGCCTTAGTTATCACCATCCACTAAGGATCTTCTATCCACATAGCAGTGATTATTTTTTATTGCAGAGATGATGGCAATTAAGATTAACATTCTTCTCCCCGCCCCACTCCATACTGCATGGATTGTAGAGTAAGAACAAGCCTGCCTTTTCTAAAATAGCCAGCATGAATTATTAGAGAGGTGTTAAATGTTTTTTTTCCTTAAAAAAATGAAATAAAATTCCTACCATGAATAGCAAGCTCTATCATAAAAACCCCACCCCACAACAACAAAAAAACACCACCAGCAACAAAACACCTCCATAAGTGCTGACCATGCACTCCTCTACAAGTACTTTTCACGAGTGCCACTGATTTCCACTACCATTTGAATATCACTTAATGGCAATTTTAAACTATGACAATTCAAAAATCGTCCCTAATAACCCCTGTATCGGTTACACTACTTTCACACTACTTAAAAAGGCTGTGAAAGTTGCCCCATACACTGAGACATTTTTCTCATTCACGCTGTACACAACAGCAAAGTGGGGACTAGTGCACAACATCTGAAATCAATCTAGAATTTAGAGGCAAGCTTGTATTTCAAAATGTAACGACCAGTTTCTCAACTGCCAAGATTCAGAGGCATACCTGAATTCAAACCACAATACGTTTAGACAGAGAAGTAATCAAAGCTAGTTTCTTACTTGACTGTAGAGAAGTTAAATAGCAACTTACAAAGCAAGTATATGCCATACGTATTTGCACTATCAGCGATCATAGTGCAAGTACCATTAACTCACTGACTTGGTTTATGTGCAGTTGCAAAGGCCTTAAACGAACAACATTCTGCTTCAAAAACGGCTGCCTACCTCCTACTCTGGAAATCCTCAGACCACTGTTTTTAATTACGCTACTCTTGTAATGGCAGCACTCTGGTTCTGATGGACACTCCTAGACACAACGTTCACATCAACACTAGATGAAAAAGACAGCAAAGCTGCCTGCATCAAGAAGCCTTCATTACACAGTTGTACGGTTCCTAGTGTGCATGCTAGATAATTATATCAGCCACCGGATATTACTCCCACACAAGACCAAAACCAACCAACCAAAACCCCCTGTCAAACAAGCCAGAGCCAAAGCCCATAGCCACTGGCAGCTTCATTTCTCTGGACAGGAAAACTTGTTTGCAGGAAGGCAGATTTGCCTCTTGAGCCTCATAAGTTTCCACACTAATACTTGTTGAATTAGAAAATGTGAATGAGTTTCTTCTAAGTTACTGAACTGTAGGAAAATAAACCTTAAAATCATTTTTAACGTTGACTACTGGGATATTCCATTGATTAAAAGAGAGTACCAGCTCAGCTCTAACATCCACCAATGTTTCAGTAGCAGTTATTTCTCATATGTTACAGGAGAAGTATTTCATTTTAAGGATTTGCTTTCCATAAAATTATCTATTTACGCTGATGCCAACTTTAATAAAGCCAGCAGATATTAAAGAGTAAAACTGTATTGTTATTACAGTGGTCGACAAGATTTATTTGGAAGCAATTTAACCTAGCAAACAGAGCTTACTTCACTCAGCAGAATATTGAATTGCTAGTCATGAGCAAAACTACTCCCCAAAGAACATTTTACTCAATTCTCAATAACAAGAATCTAATAAGCCACTGTCCTGGTTTTGCAAGGCACAAGAGAATACTAGCATACCCCATATCCCAATCACGATTTTTATCAGAAATTTTTTTATTCATAACCCACAGATAAAAAAATCCTACAGGAAGTTAATTTCTTCCAAGCCTTATTGGAAATCCGCCCCTTTTCCCAAGTTATGACAGAAAATTTCAGTTTCCTTCCTCAATTCACCTGAGGTGCTTACTGTCCCCAGTGACCATGGGCAGCCTTGGCCAGGAGTTAGCCAGTTTATGCCACACACAAGACACCCCTCTTTTAGGGCTCTTATGCATAAACACTGTGTAGCTGAATCTCAGAGGTATCAAACATGCTGCCGTACCTGCTGAACTGGTGTTACGAACACTGCTGTGCTCCCCCTTAACACAAGATGTTTCCACAGCACTTCTCCCCTACCCATCTCACTTGGAATCTGATGCTGTAATTTTTTTTGGGTACGTCTCCTACCTTACAAAGGCCGTATGTTTATGTGCATCACCTCCTCCAGGTATGCAAGAGGACAGCCTAAGCTTTCCCACCTGATAGATTACATACCAAAATTGACGAGTGGTGGAGAACTGAAGGAAAGGGAAGCTATGGGAGTACTCACTAGCAGCCAAGACAGGACAGTAAGTCCCCATCCTACCCCACCGTTGATGCAGGGAGGAAGGCTGGACTTCCTGCTGCTATCTAGGGCAGGACCTGGACCAACTGGCCTCAGCAGCTCCACTGACTTGATTCCTCTGACACCTGGGGATTTGCATTACCTACATCTGCTTACTTTAGCCTTGTGCAGTACAGCTCTGCTCTAAGAGTTACACCTGAGCCATTTGTAGCTCGAGAGCTCTAGATTGATCACCACTACTCAGGGTAGCCATGCTGAGGAGCAACACTTACCATTTTAGTGCCTTGACCAAACCATATTATTACCAGATAGAGTATTACTGGTGCAGCATAGTCTCTGAAACTTGGTCAAGATTCAGCAATAACCAAAAGGTGATTTGAGCGCTAAGTTTTTCCCCTGTTCTGAAAAGGTTTGACTCAACTTCACATGTGCACTCAGGAGAACGTATGTAATGGATAGTTTGGCTTTCCCATGAAAACCACTTACACAACTCAAACGATTAAGAATGACTGACCTTCATGAATATAAATATACATTAATATAAATTGAGAAGTGAGGAAGAAACAATCATCCTACTCGCTTCCAAAAAAACAGCCAAGTTTTCCCAGCCTGAACCAAGGTAACATGTAAGAGGACCATGACAAAAAGAACATGACAAAGACTCATTTAACATGATATATTAGTGAAAAATAAAGTGAAAAGCTTCTTACCGGCATATCGTTTTTGCTATCAGGACAATTTTCATCCTTTTCCGCTTGGATCTGCTCCTGACTTCCTGATTTTATAAGGTTTTCATCTGGTTCTGTATCTTTAAATTCAGCTTCTGAACCCTTCATTGCATCAGTTTCATCTTTTACAGTAAGAATATCAGACATCCTCATTAGAAAAGATTATTTTAAAATTCTACAAGAAATATGGAACCTTTAGGACAAAGAAAAAGGGGGATCACTGAGGATTTTTAAATTAAATAAACGCATATACTTAAACAGCTATCCAAAATAGAAATGATTTCACTACCATGAAGATTTGCACTCCTGTTATGGTATTTCTCATTTTTTGTATCAGAGGGAAGGAGTGATCATCATATTTTCACCACTTTTATCAAGAGGCATATAACCACAGATATCTGTATGAGAGAACTAAACAACTACACTGTGGGATAACACTTGCAGGTTTTCCCTCCTGTATTTAAAAATAAACGCTTGAACATTTCAACGCTCCAAATCAAATTAGATTCTAACAGAAACAGGGGAAGATTTTCTCATTTGAAGGGAAGAAGGAATTACAGGCAGGTTTACTTTGAAAGGGTTGAGAGTAAACAGACAAATGACAGTGTACCAAGAGTGCAAATACACTAAGTTTCATTAAATCATTTTAAGTCTCCTGGCTGCCAATAACAAAGGGGCAAGTACTGAATGTAATGAAATGTAATGAAACTGGTCCTGATAAAATTAAGCACTCCCAGAAGCAATAAAGACAAAATAGCTTTGGCAATTATAATAATCACCATTATCAATAATTACTAATAACAATAATTTATAATAAATATAGAGAACTCTAATGATTAAAGCTAGTAACAGAACCATCTTAGTTTTCCCTACGAAATACCAAATACAACTTATTCCTATGACTCAGTTGCAGTGTAAGATGTAAAATCAAGAATTCTCCATTTCTTTAAAGAAAAAGAGTAAGTTCTGCATGCTTAAAGTCTTTTATAGGGAAATAATAAAAATAAGAGTATAGAAAAGTCTAAGCAAATATCTGATTTATTACCTGATGTGTTCTACAGTTTGGGGATTGTGGTCTACCACAAAAATAAAATAAAATAATCCAAAGTTCCTTTCCACAGTTGTCAACCAAGATGTCAGTTGTAATGAACCATCTGGAATCTGGCAGGAGGAGTCCCATGTCCTTATCCCCAGTGTAGAGTCTTGAACAGAACTATGTTGTCTTGAATCAGCAAGAACATCCCTTCCAAATGCCTAAATAAACAAACAGATTTCAAAAATCAACAAAGAAAATACATGATAATTATGTTTAGGGGGAGGGGACCAACACAAAAACTTGAACTCATTTAAAGAAAAAATAAACAGAATAAATGTGCATTTCTCATATGACTTGCTTTAGCTAGCAGCAACAGCTATATTTTTCACCAGGCTTCCAAAAATATTTCTATATTACAGAGTTAACAAGTAGTCATAATAAGCGTTTTGTTAGCATCCCTAGTGAAACTGTTTCTATAAACAAGCAGGTATCTTCCAGAAGAGGCTGAAAAGACAGTTTGTAATAAGAAACCCAGTAGGTGTGGAGGAGTAATAGCCATGAAAGCACAGAAAATCCTGTAAACATAAGCAAATCTCTTTTTGTCATACTTAATAATCTACAAGCAGAACACAAAATCCATATTTTAGGCAACCTGAATTACAGAAGACATTTTTTATTTTATTTAATAAAGGAACTGCCCTTGAATGCGGGTTTACAAATTTCTAGAAAACCAACACTGTTCCATCTCCCCTCTTTTACAGATTTGCTTTCCTGAGAAATAATTATAACCACTGCCCACATGGAAGCATGTGTTTGAAGCGGTAGGCAACGAAAGAGACATCTAATATCAAACGAAACACAACCCATGAAGGTAGCAGAAATACCCTAAAACAAATAAATAACTACCTTTCAAGCCTGTGAAAGATATGCTGAAAAGGATCTCTATATTGCATTCCCCAGACACTTTTCTCACAACTACACGGGTGCTTATTAAAAACAGCACAAATGCTAATAAAGATCAAGAATACCTTCTGTCACCCCAGCTGAACTACTTCATTTCCATGTCAGTAACAAGATCATTAGAATGACTTCAGGAAAATAAACAAGTGAAAAACATCCAAATTGTTTGAGGTGAAATAAGAAACCAATGAGCCATTTATTCCATGGCTATAATCGCAATTTTAATCAATTTAAGTAAAGAACCCACATTAAACTGTTCTCTTAGAACATGAGTTGCCTTACATGAAGGAAGAAGGGACCAAAAGACCTGCTCTGAAAGATTTTAAACGTCTCCAACAAGCTACAGTTGGTCACTAGAAAGCAATTAATAGCAAAATTACAAGGTCAGGCTGTGACAGTGCCCAGCCCTTCCTCAGTTTTACTGTCTGTCAATACAATAATTCTGCAGTTTAATATAAAGTAACAGAAAGCTAGCTAAATATATCACTGACTTTACAAGAGAAAAGCTGCGTCTTGTTTCCCCAAATACCTACAGAACTGAAGATGGGCAGTAGGCTTTACAATGAAAGGAAAGCAAGCAAATACTTCACATTCTCCACATTCCCCCACAGCAACTCTCACCAGCCTTTATTCAAATTGCTTTGTATACACCCAGAGATACTACAATGTCGTGCTGGAAAACAATAACTGGAAAAACAGCACAAGACAACACTTCAGAAGATACATGCAAGTAAAGAATATTGTATTCCTCCCACATGCACCTCATTCTCCTCCCAAAAAAAGATGCAAGAAACCAAAACCCACCAGCCTGTAAAAAGAGATTTGAGTAGGAAGGATGTTAAATTATCATTTAAACGGTGTTCAGCTTTTAACACCTCCTCCTGAAGCGCTAAGGGATCTTAATTCATCATTCATTCATCACCCCCAGTATCTCAGTGTCAAGTACTCCAGTACTCCTCCCGGTACAACCCAGGAGACTGCGGCAGTGGCACAGTGGCCCACAGGCTGCCAGGTTGCCCTGGAGGTGAGATTAAAGCCCAGCAACAAATTCTGTTTTAGATCTGAAGAAACAAACAGTTTGATAAGGGACAGGAGATGCTACGAACATTTTGGCTTAATAAATTTCATTTAAAAGCAGCATGAAAAAAAAAGGTAAAACAATGGGCTGTGATTCAAGCTTGTAAGTTTTTTGACATCCTACTTACTGAATCATTAATAGGGGAGAAAGGATTACAGATGACAGAACAAATTGGAAGTAACAAGGCACAGGAAGGCAACAAAGCAGGAACTTCATGTGCTGCAGACAAACCACAGACCATCCTTATGAACCCCCCCCCTCCCCTTTCACCTCCCCGTGTATCTGAACACTCACTTCTTGTGTCCCACGCAGGGCAGGAAAAAGCAGCAAGAAGGCTGACCTCAGGAATCACTCTACTGTTTGGAGGGAAAACAGGTTCTAGCAAGCAAATGTGCATTTTCTGATTTTCACTTTATTGCTGCAGTCCACAAACACACTGTAGTCGCATTAACATTTTGGCATGGGAGGAGTATTCAACAAGTATGTTTGACAATTCTGTCTTCTCTTGGCTACCGAAGGATGAAGTATTTATATTAAATCCCAACACTGGCTATACACTGGATGGCAATAAGCTATCCAAAGTTATCCCTAAAATCCAAACGATTGAAAAGATCAGATTTAAACACTAGCAGTAGAACATTACCTGGTTTTCCCTTAAAAATCCCTACCAAAACCGCTAGCAATATGTTTCATGAAAAAAGCCTTCCAATTTTAGCATCTTTTATAGGTGGCAAAGGGCACCTTCTTCACTAGATGGAAAGCACAGGGACAGCTGTTGCAGGAATTCAGTTTAGACAGCACTTATGGGAGGAGTATAACACCTTATACTTATGTTCTTCAACCTCTGCGATTACTTGCAACTTACATTTGTTTGCTGAAATGTACACGCTTCCTTTTTCATCACATTGATAACACTATACCACCAATCACCCTAAATTCTTTTACTTCTTCTGAAAAGCAGAAACGATGACTTCTAGACACTATTCTGAAAGTGCCCCTTTTCAGAGGGAAAATTATTATCAGCTGCGAGATGGATGCCTAGCACTAGCTAGGCATATGCTTCGGGCAGCAAAAAAGAACAACAAAAATTATCAATGTTGAGCTTTTACTGCTTTCTTTTGTACAATCCAGAGAACAAGTGATAAAAAAAGACATCAAGCGAAGCCACTGATGAGTTTTATGACAGAATCATGATGTGGGAAACCACTGGATCCTTTGTTTCAGTATCTGACTTGAAAAGCATCATTTGCAAACCACTAAATCGACTTGTAATGAGCGAGGATATTTCTGGGAACAGGATCTACTCAACTTAATCCAATTTCTGTAATAGGCATCAAGAGTTCTATCTGCTCCTTGGTAGGCAATGGAGATGGAGATAGGAAGCTTTGCTTTGCCCATGACAGAAAAAAATCGATTCTTTTTCTTTTGAAAAGAAGATAAAGACAGAAGGTGATTTTCTGTTCCTTGTTGAAGCAATTGCTGATACCATCACAGTTGGGAAAAAAAGAAAACAAAACACCGAACAGCTGTCTAAATAATTGTTATCAATCAAATGCAGGGCAGGAAATTGGATTTAAAGGGTGGGGGGGAGAAATTATATTCAACATGCAAAGTGGACACACTGTCAGCAGAAAGGGAAAACTAGGATTTCTTTCTTGAACATGTTCATCAGATATTTCACCAGAATTCTTGCACAGGTCTAAAGAGTATCCCTTGCTGGGTACAATACCTCTCTCGTTTTTGTTAGAAGTGTGCCTAACCTTTAACCTGACAGCCTAAATCACAGCCAGAGCTAAATTCCCAGTGAGGTTTGTTGCAAGTCATTCAGAAATTTCCGAACTGTACGCAGCCATTTGCCTTGTCTCAGCACTCAACATTTGCTCTAGGTTCAGATAAAGCTGTACCTCTCTTCAGGAGCTGCTTTATATCCAAGCACTAAAGGCTGGAACTTGATTATCCATCTGTACTCACCCTGAAACCAGATATTCACATTTATGTAAATATAGAGAAAGCCATGCTTGCTGCAACGCTTACTTTTGCTGGCATATTAAAAAAAAATGAAAATGAATATTTAAACTTGAGACAGCAATCGAGCTGTCTATCCTAGCAGTAGAAGGCCAGCAACCCTGGGCAAGCCAGGTGAGATATAAGATCAAGTAGGAATTGGGGGAAGGTAATAGCAAATGTTAAGGCACAGAGATGGCAGTAAGCAAGGCTCGTACCTGCCCCAGCTTCCTGCACACATGTGGAAGCCTGCATCATTCTGTTAAAGGTCACTGTGCATTTTCCATATGCTAAATGTGAGAAGAGATACAAACAGAAAGTGATTCTCCCTGGTACCTCTACATTTCCTGTACGCTTATAAAACACTTCATACTTCCAAACACCCCATGTCTTTCAGAAAAGCAAACCTAGGAAGGATGAACATCGGATGTAACACAAAAGTTGTCTAACCAGCATCAGGAATCCCCCACTGAGAACTGCAAGAACTGTCTTCACCATGAAATTAAGTAAAGAGCCTGGGCACCGCGCTCAAAGCTTAGCTGGGATACAGCTGAGGACAAACTAAATCAGTCCAATAAAACATATAAACAATTGCACGGTTTTGCTGCTGGTTCGCTTTTGCTGCATTTTATTTCTCATTTCTGCTAGCTTGGAGTCACAGAGTCATTCCTCTACTTAAAAGAAATACATGCACACAAGCCCAGAGGAATCACGGTGGTAGGTTATTTTCTATACTCTGCATGCTGTATTCCATGAAACCGAGAGGAATCAACACTGGGTTTACTTGCCTCTATTCTCTGTGAAGCAGGATTATAAGGATTAATCTTCCCTAGAGAGGAAGTATCAGGAAGGAAAAAAATGCAGAAAAATGCTCTGTACTAAACAACAATTACCTTCACTACAAAAAGACTAGACTAGCATTGCCCTTGTAAGAAGGTGTACTGTCTACATGCCAATTTGTAGATTCCCCTCAAGATTTTTCCTTTGGGAGAGCTGAGCTTGCTAGAGGATCCATATTATTTCAAAATGTCTGTTCCAGAAGTAGCTACATGAAGAAAAAAATAAGACAAAAACACTAGCATCATAAGCTTCTTACCATAACTTACATGTGCACCATAACTTACACATGAGGTAACTCCCTCCAGCGTAAGTGGAAAAACTGACTGATGAGCACAGCAAAGTCTCAGGGAATAGTCTTGATGTATCCTTAGCAGTTTGGTGACACAAGCCTTTCTCGGATGGGGAAGTATGATCTTTTTTCCTCCCTTCTCTCTTCACTGAGAGAAATTCAGGACCTTCCCCACAAAGAAAAAAGATCTCTGAAGACACCTATATAAAATTTTGCCTTGCCACACAAGAACCTTTCCAGCTATTTTTCACCTCAATTATTCTCGGCAACACTTAAGCACAATATAAACCTATTTGTATTAGCAGCATAACCTCAGGGTTTCTATGATTAGAACAAACACCAACCTGCCCAACCAACCAAAAACACAAAAAGTTACATGTGTTTCTTTGTTACGACGAAAGAGGAAAACATTTATGCCTTAAGCAAAAAGATATTGATCAAAATTAGCTCATTCTTATGCTAACAAAACCTATGGGTATAACGAAAAGAGAATTACTGCATCCAGCTACTGCTTAGTTCTTGAGGATCACCACCTCTATTCAGTTCTTAGACAAACTCAAAGTGGAAACAGTTACTTTTGGCAAGTAAGACTGGTTATTCAGGCAGGTAAATCAACAAAAATCACTGCTGTTAAAAAGCGAAGGTCTCACTTCTTCCTTCCCCCTATCCCTCTGCCCCATGCTACTGGAGTGTGGTCCCACCTCTACCGCTGCACCTGCTGAACTCTTCCCTGCCGTGAGTCACCACAAAGGGACTGAGAACCACAAAGGCCATTAGCTAAGGTAGGTTTTTGTTGGCTACCAAGTTCCCGTGGTGCACAGGAAGGCTTTTATGAGAGCTAGCCAGCATGAAGTTAGCAACAAGAGGAACAGAGAAAGAACCATACGTCCCTCTTTTTGCAGGGGCAACTTAGTTGAGGTCTGCAACAGGGGTCAGGTAAGGACAGTGCAATAGCAGCAGTGCAATTAAACTACAGCTATGTGAAGGTGCAGATTAATATTTTTGGGAAAAAAACAGAAAATTCTATATATTACCTGATAGCCTGGTGATAAATTCCAAGACGAAAAGATAAGCAAAATGCTGGGCACCTGTACTTGGAAGAGATTAGTCCTGCTGAGAACCTGAATTAGGGCAGGTTCCCTATTAAGCTATGATATTGTGCAGAAATCATTAATAGCACGGCATTTAAATATGGACTTTATCCATTTTTGAAGCATGAATCAAAAAAATCCCTGATTGCTTACATTTACGTACCGAAAAATGCTGTACAGATGAATCCATGCTGCACTGACTTCACCACATTTAAATCAAAGCTGTATGCTTTTCCCAGTGCTGCTATCTACAGAGATGTTTAGGTTACACACTAATCAGTTGACAACTGAAAGCTATTTACTGCATTAGCATTAGAAGATACTTTTTATTTGTTTCAATTAGCAAGCTATTTAGTAATCAGATTTTCAAAGAAACAGTATGATGATGAATGCAAATACAAAAGCATACCACGGAGCTGCTCTGCCTCTTACAAAATTAATTAAGGGCTGGATACATTCCCCTGTCAGTGCAAATTATGCCTTACCTCCTATTGAGCGTGTAGACGTCACTAAAAAAAGCCAAAGCCAACTAGACAAAAATAGCACCGAATTCAGCACAGGATATTTGCAGCCTTACTTGAGCAACCTGTCTCCAAAGGAAATGCAGAAGACAGAAGGAAATCCCAGAGTTGCAAACCTGATAAAAGGCTCCTCTAGGCATGCTCTAGCTAATCTTGCTGCACCGGCTTTATATAGCTGGTCTCTTATTTAAGCCACAACAGCAAGATTCGGCAGAAAATCTCTCTCAAGCATCTGTCTGCTTCAAACCTACGCACCCTGGGTACAGGTGAGCAGCACTTCATTATTTCAACACAATAATGCTGCACATGAGAAAAAAATAACGAGAAACCTGTCCTCACAGTCCTGGAGTTCATTACGCTAAAAGACCTCTGTAGCATGCAAAACTTGCCAGGAAACCAAGAATCTCCCAAACAATTTTAAAAATAATACAGTTATCAGGCTATCAGCTGGACACTACCGTTGTTCACAGAACTGCTGACAGCCAAAAAAGAGGACACCTTTCACAGCAACAGGCAAGTGAGAAGCCAAGATGCATTATATGCAGCTGGCACCCTGTCTGCATCCGCCCCCCTTTATATATATCTATATATAAATTCTGAGCAATAACCTAAGCCTTTTTAACCCTACCTTACCTACTCTTAGTCCCCTACTGAATGTAAAAGAAACCCTTATGTGACAGTGACAAAGAATATCAAAATAGCCCTTTCAGGAATACACCTGCATACATGAGAATAACGAGTTTAAGAACCAGCAAGGCTAGAGTGATCTTTATCTGTAACTCGAAATTTCTGCCCTAGGAGGGTTTCCATGTACACTGACTGAAAGCATTGGCACCATACAGCACTGCTGCAGTCACCTGGAGCACTGGGTCCTCACGAGGGTCAGCCGTTCCACTCCACACACAGTGCTGCTGCTCTCTTATTAGTTCTATTCTTGGACTTCACTTTGGACTTTTAGGATATGAACGATCAGAGCCAAGTACAGCCAAGGAAGTAAACAACCATGCCGGCTTCCTCCTGGTGAACGAAACAGTCCTCAGCATGCAGCCACTGCTGCAGTGTAAGGCGTCAAAGAGGTTCCCCTAAGCTGCTTCCAGCTGACAACTATATCTTTCAGACTTCAGGTGGTTTTGTACAGTGCCAAAATATGCACTTCTAATATAAAAAATTCAGACAACCATAATCATTTAGGAGAAGAAAAAGGCTGGCATACTAGACTACTGTCTAAAAAAAATGCAATCCTTGTTTGCCTCGGGGAACTATACATCATCATGACCAACAGATGTCCTCCAACAGACCAGGAAAGTTCAGTCCACATGTTTCAACAGATGCAGGGTTGCTGATGAAATTAAAATTCTAACATTGAACAATTGTGTTGGATGAAAACCAACTTGACTAGCTGATGTGTATTGTTATAAAACACAACTCTGTGGCTAGTCGACTCTCATTCGAGTAACTGAAATAATCCAAGTAGTTTATACGGTATTTGAACTTGTAGTGATGTTAGGACCAGTTCTGTTCTCACCTTGCTTTTTTGGCTGAAGAGGGAGACAGAGGGAAAGAAAAGAATTTCTGAAACAGGCTTCAAGACAGATGAAAACTATTTTTGATATCACTGTTTCACAGGCAAGCACCTTATGTTGGCAGACAAAAGCCATTTAGCCTGAACATTATAGCATTACCCTTTCAAAAACCACACACTTAGAAACAGCAAAGCATTAGGCTAGTAGAAAGTAAGTATTGAACAGCCAAGCCCCTCCTCCCCATTTTTTGCATGCCTAAGACAGGAGGAAAAACTATTTAGAAATCCCTACGAAATAAAACATGGCTTATCTTTAGTTTTGCTACCGTAGTTCAGTTGGCTTGGGAAGTAAAAAAATGAATGCCCTTCTCACAAGACATTGCTGTACCAAGAAAAGCTCTGTACATGTAACTGTGCTGACAAAGATTTTGCTGGCTTAGGTTTCTCTGAACGATGTAAGCTAACTGGCAGCAGAAAGACTCCCCCTGGCTCTTAAGCTGTTTCTGCTCTGGGAGCTCTGCTGCAGATGTATGCAGTCCTGCAGCCATATCCCCACACCAACTTCAAGCCACTTCACGTTTCAAACAAGCTCCAACTGCCCACTTTCTATTCTTAGTTTGTTTAAACACGTAACATCAACTTCAAAATAGTAAGAACGATGTTTTTCCTCAGAATGTTGAGAAAGGTATTTTAAAAAAGGGTCTCTAGGGGCCAAAGATACTAAAGATTATGAAATAGGTTCGGTAATAAAAAAAGCTATGAAACGAAAGCGTCAACAGGCACTTCCCCCCCCTTCCCCAAGATAAGAGTCATACACTTGGTGAATTACCACACCATTATGGTCTCACCTAGCAAAAGTACAATGAAGATATAAAAAAAAACAACAAAAAAAACAGAAAATTCACACAAAGACGAAGAAACAACATGACAACAAATGACAAATGCCACAAGTGTTTCCATGGGCTGATATCGATATGCTCACCTATGCGTTATTTCCATAGCTTCACTAAATATTACTTCACAGACACAAGACACACACATATATTATTTGGCAGCTTAAAAAAAAAACAAAACAAAGATCCGTTCATTATAAATATCAGTTAATACCAAATCAAAGTTTTAAAACCATCTACCTAATAAGCATTGATCCTTTAGCAGTGTTCAGTCTATGACAAAGCCATAGGAATTCTGATGTCTGCTGTGTCAGTGAGGAAACTTCAAAAAATTGAAGTGACCATTGATCTCCATGAAATCAACTGCCACAAGTTTTAAATAACCACCCAAAACTATTTGGTATCTCAAGAAAAGGAGATTTAGTCCACAATAAAGTTGTCAACGTCCTGCAAAGGAAAACAGATTTCTGTGTAGCCTACTGTAAATAGTCTTGCTATCTTGATTTGAAGTCTATTCAGTCCAAAGGTTTTCACAAAAAAAATCTCAATCTTACTTACAGTTACTCATTCCAATGGAAAAAACCAGTAGCACTGTTAAAAAGACACCTCCATTTTTGCAAACTAGGAAACTGTCTGGTTTTGTCAGAACAATTCATAAAGGTTTTCCAATCCTAGCACCACTTGAATAAGCAATAAATAAGAGTTAGCAAGAATGCCATTATTAAACCAGATGATATAAGAAAAAGGATTATTTTAAAGTTAAATGTTTACAGAAAAGAGATTTAGGCACCAATCATCTGTGTTAATTGATGAGGCCTTAAAACGGCTTTGTGGCAAAAAGGAAAACCAAATGCAAACTGTGGTTTGTCTGCAGACATTTTCTTCTCCTCCTTTCAGGTATTATTTAAGCACTACTTCTGAACTGACATACCTGCATCCTATAGGCACGTTACATCCCTACGCAGTCCCTGAAGGCATACTTTCCATCACTTCTCATAGGAGGCTGTCTGCACTTTTAGGGAGCTTACAGCACAGGCACTCAGCTGATGCCCGGGCACTGGCAGGGCCATGCTGAAGCAGTCGAGGCACTGGCTGAAGCCGCTCAGACAATAGGAAAGCAAGAGCAGAGCGCCGTGCTGCCAGTGGCACCCACACGTCACCATGCACCACCACCAGCATGCACGGAGCCTACAGCGAGCTCCTCGTTAGCAATTCACAAGCAACTGATAAAGCATCAGAAGCCGTGACTGTGCTGTAAGATGGCTGTATGGATTGTAATCACTTGTACTATTACCATTCTCTAACACAGCAAGACTGCTCCCAGAATAAAAATTTGTTCTACGCTAAAATAAATTCTGATATTTGAGACAAAAGTAGCATAAAACCATTTTGAAAGATATTATCTTCCTTTCTAAATATTTTTAGATCTTTGGTTTGACACTGTGAACATAACTACAACAAAATATCAGTAAGTTAGTTCCCAGTGCTAGCAGCTAAATGCAGTTTTTTCCTCAGCAGTACAAATGCCATGATATTTTCTGAACTGGCACACAGCTGCTATCAGAACACAAGTAAAGAAGAAAAACGCTGTCAAACAGAAGGGTAGAAAAAAGACAGACAGCTAGTACGATATGCTAATTATCCTACTTCCAAAGTCAGTACCAGGCTTCTCTCATCTTCTTGTGAGAAGCTGCTATCACCACCCCGTCCGTACTGTAGCACCACCACACAGCTCAACAGTACTTCTGCAGAACGACAACCCCTGGCTGCACCGCTGGCTCTCCAGCTGCCGCATACCAAGTCAGGCTGGAAGGCAAACACAGCAGTGTTTCTCACTTGGGGCTCCACGGAGGGGAGGCAAAAAACAGACAAAAAGATCTTTCGGTACTGAGGCTGCTACTGCCTGTTACAGGTCTAAACCATCCTTGGTGTTCTCTTCTGCCACCTCTGTGCTCTACCTTTAAAGCTCCCATTCCCCCACTGCTGCAAAGTGGGGGTAGCGCTCACTCCATGCAGCTCTGCTGTCATCTCTCACCAGCTGAGTCTAGTGGCTTTTTGTTGTTTTATTTTTTTTAATTAGTAATATCAGCAACATGCTACAGCTAACACTGAAGAGGAAACAAAGAAGCACCAATGGCAAACCAAGGAGAACTGGGCAATAATCCACTGTGTAATATTCCACACTGTGTCTCAGAAAATTTTCCTTGATTTCCCTGAAACTTCCACACCCTCAGACTGTAGTATCGAGAGCACATCAGATACTTACTTCTTTTTGGCTTTTATTAGCTTTTCTAACTCCTATCCTGGAGGCTGCCATCCTACAGGAGAGGATGGAATGGTCTGTAATATTTTTCATAAGTAAAGCAAAACAATTTCCCCCCCCCTTCCACAATTTCATTGGTCTGATCTGATAGATTAAAAATTGGAATAGCGGTCACGTTCTCACACTTGCCTGTAACTAGAAGCTCACCCTTCAGCAGGAGTGTATATAAGAAGAAAAAAAAAAGCCTTCAGTGAATTCCACAAGGCACTTCACATAATCCCCACCTTCTAGCTGTCCAGCTTCTATTAGATAACACAGATAACAGAGATAATCTTCTCTCTTTCCAGAAGTTCACTGTTTCTCATTATTTCCAGCAGCGGAGATTCTGTAATAGCTTTCTCTCCTGAAAGCGTTAGACCATGTATCTGATGGCTTAGAATGTCCTACTTTTCCAATTTCTAAGATCAAAGCAGGCTGGTAGTTGCTATTATACCCTGTCTACACTAGCACCATGGGATGGCTCCTCTTAAGACTTCAGATGTGTATCAGCACTATGAAATAAGCTTCATATTAACAGCTTCCCTTTCTGTAACTGTTCTATAAATTGCAGTCTTGCTGATAACAGCAGATAATTAGAAATAGATTCTTAAAAACAGTCAAACAACTGGAAGATGTGATGTATACCAATGGCCAATTGTTCTATTAACTACTACCATCATCAGAAATACTTCTGAATAATAAAAAAAAACACCTTACAGAGGTATGACAAAGTTAACTAAAACATTTATACTAGGAATCAATATAATAAAATGGCCTGTATCTTTAAAGCTGCAGAATTTTAAATAAAAATGGAAGTGTCAATATGAAGGCATCAGTACAATCTGGCTACTAGTACAGTATTCCACAAGACTGTCTGCAGTTAGTTTCCATCAGCTCCAATCTACTAAAAGGTGTCCCTTTTACATATTGTTACAAATATAAGCTAATAAGAAAGGCAATAAAAAAACCAGAACATTTCGTTTATTTAAATTTCAAAATGGGCGTAGGGAAACATTCAACACCTGCATTAAGTAGGTGCAAAATGTTAGCTTAATATCTAGGATCTTTTCTGCCCCATCGCTGTAGCGAGAGTGGATTTGAACCCCTCCTACTGAAGTTTGTACCATCTGTTCAACTCCACTCTCCTTTCCTTCCCATCCGGTTGTTCTCTTTCAGTTGCTGCTCTTCCATATAGACTGGTGCAGGAACGTGTGGTTTTAGTGGTGGATTTCATTAAAGTGGGAGATGGGAAAACACTGCTGAAGTGAGGGGAGAAAAAGAAAGAAAAGAGGTACTCTACAGCGGAAGATCCCAAAATGCAGATTTAGTTATTACAATTGCTAACAGAAAAAAAAACTTTTAATCCCTTCACAGGGTTTCCTTACAAACACTATATTGAAACCAAAAGAAAACCACCAATGCCTGCAACAATCAAAGTTTTCCTTAAGAGACATGAAATAAATTACAGCTTAATATTAAAATACTCTTCAGGACATCTGTGCTTAATATTAAAAAGGAAAACGGGATTTAGAGAGGGAACAATAGCTACCCAAAGTATTCCTGCCTAGGAAACATACTGCATAAATGCTCACTTGATGACGTGTCTACAGCTCTCTGAATGTCTTTCCACAGAAATTATGCCAGATACAACTACATGTAAAAGAACACAGAAAGAACTCATTAAAGCATGTGAAGTGGGAAAATAATTTGAACTGTATATCATAAAAATAACACCTTAATGTTTCTCTTAAACAAGAAATGACACAGGAGCAATAAGTTTCTACTTATCCTAAGCTTATATCCTAGAAACACACGTTGGAGCACTTTGGGGTAGTTTACCGGAACATTAGCAACCCTAACATAGTTGAAGATCAGCTAAGAACACGTGCAAATTGTATGTTATCAAATACACAATTACATTTGCAGAAAACTATCTTACAGAATAAGCATTATAAGCTCAGAAAACAATACGCAAAGTTCAATTAAATTTAAATTTCAAAGCAATAACACACAAACACAAAGGACAGATAGTCAAGAGATAAATGAAAAACTGTCTAGAAAACAATGAGATGCTTACTAAAGAAGGAAAGATTTCTCCAGGCTTGCTCAAGAAGAGCAAAGATATGCCACAGAGGGACAGCCCCTTCAAAACCATTCTCCTGACAAAAGAATACTCCCTGTGATGGTTGCATTGAAACCCTAAAGACAAGCGATAGGGGAAATTAGTATTTATTTATGCTTTTTAAACACAAAAAATTACACAACGCAGTAAGTGGCCAAAGTGCACCACAAAGTGTCCCCAGACTGGTATCTGACCCACATACTATGATCTCCAGGCCTTTACATTTTCAGGACCAAAAAGGAGGGATGCAAACTTCTGGAGGAGGAGGCATGCAGTTAACACACTGAAACATGTTATCTAAAGACAACCTTTGCTTTTAGCAAGAATGAATGAAGAAGAAAATGAGTTCTTTGTAGATGCAGAGTGGGATACATAGCAACCTTCCGGACCAACAGACTAGTTAAGAGAAAGCTTGATAAAGGAAAAAGCCTTTTTTTTTTTTTTTCAAAAAAAAAAATTAAAATGGGCTACTTTAAGTAGACCACTTACCCCAATTCCAAAATGAAGTTTACCTATAAACCCAAAGAAAATAGCCCACCTTGTCTCAGTTACATGAGGGAGAGAGAGACTTCAGTATGTAACATTTGGCCTAGCCACATGAGCAGAACAAAGGTTCCAAAGGAAGCCATCTTTTCATCACACCAAGTTTCATCCACTTCACTGATCTTGAGTTTGTCTCTTCTGAACTTCCAACAAATCTCTAGACATTTGATTGAACAGAAATATCCCAATCTCCACTGTTAGAGAGCTTACATTACTCCAGACTGGTCATGAATGCCTAATTTGTGTTTGCACCCCATAACCTCACTACAAACCCCTGCCCCTCCAAGGAAGCACAAATTGTCAAGTGCTGCAGTTTCATCACTTTGCGCCATAAGCACAGTTTAGAATTAAATGAACTTACGATAATAAACATCTTTCTCTGCAGTTTTTATTTCGTTCCAAGAAGTGAAATGTATCCTCTTTGTTACTAGCAGAAATGAAAATTTTACTGCTGTTTAAGATCTAGTCACCAATTAGCTCTGGTAATGACAAAGTGATGCACAGATCTAAATACAGCAGGCCTTAAGCCACAGCCCTAAATTTAAACAACCCCAAAACACTGACTACGCACATCTACTCTTAAATGCAATTATATTTCAAATTCCTTCTGGACAATAGATTTGAGATAAGCGCTGTCTGTCTGGTGGGCCCACCTGTAGGGCTGATTGTTGATAAAGATTGTCTTATTGTTAACTAAAAAGCCTAGAGTACTGGATACAGTTAAAAACAAGCTAAAAATGCTTCTAGCATTTGCAGAATTCAAGACTAAAGACCTCTTTACAAGCACTTAAAACAACCTACTGGATAAATATCAAATATGTTTCTGGGTGTAAGTAAACATTTGGTGTTGTTTACAATTACATAATTAAATAATTATTTACAGTTCTATAAAACTAACAGTCACATGACCAGACTTTTCGGGGCGGGGGGGAGGAATGCACCACAATTCTGTCAAATGATGAGGAAGAATTAACAGAACGCAAATTCCAGTAGAGGATGATCCTGAAGTTACTGAGGCTGTCATCCATTGCCTTAATTCTGATCCTGAAGTTTGTGCTTAGAGATGAAGAAAAGCACCCAAAAAATACCTATTTTTTTATTCTCTAGAAGGCACACTGGAACATATTTAAAAAGCCATCATTTTCTCTTTCTGAGACCTGGATAGTTGTGCTGTACAAAAAGGGGAAAAGAAAGACCCACCCGTTGAAGCTCTAGCCTGTTTCCATAACCTGGAAGAAAAACACCCACATAACATTCAAACACAGACTGACTTTTGAGATCTAGAGAAAACATTGCTGTTTAATAAACTAAATCAAGTATAATTTCTGCAGTTTAAGCAAACAACTGAAAAATGCCTCATGCTAAACAAAGGAGAGAATACATCACAAAATCGGCTACAGACTAAAAGATCAGTTACTTAGTTCTGTCAGATACAGGTTTTATCACCGTAATCTGTCCTTCCACCCCCAGCTGTTCCTATTACTGAACATTCTCAACCTGTTATTACTAAAAATGGCTATAGCTCTTTCAAGACCTTCACATTTTCTCCACAAACCATCTAACCTATTGCATTGGTGATTAAAAAAAAGTTAAAAAAAATCATTTGCAAATTTAGACTGAAGATGGTAAATTGGTGCAAGCCTAATGAACATGCTATGTCTAGTTGTGCACTCATATCTTGATATAAACTACAGTTAAGGAGAAATTTAAAGTTCAGGCTTGTTTAAATATTGTGCTTCTAGATGTTTTCATCCAAATGGTCAGGCGTTAGCTGAGCAAAAAGTTAAGCTACTTCTCACTTGCTGTTTGGGGTTTAAGGTCATTCTAAGTGCCAAAAGCAAAACCAATATGCTGTAATAGCCTCTCAGGCACATGATGTTCATGTTATTTTTTGTAATGAAAAACACACAACAGTCTGTAATAAAAAGTAACATCTCTGATAATTTTTGCCTGAGCTTCCCCATAAGCAACTGGGTAAGTGAACTGACAGAGTGGGTCAGACATAGGAAGGTTCCAGACGATAACGTAGGTTTAAAAACTTTTGAAGTATTAACCCTCAGAAAAAAAAAACAAAAAACACCATTAGTGTTGTCACTGGATATAGTTTTCCATTTTACTCCCACCATTTTTTTCAAAACAAAATCTGGTATCCATAAGGTACGTGAGGCCACGCTATTCAAAAACAAGGAGCAATTCACATCGGGCTAGGTGGTGGTGGGGAAATACTGAGGGGAAAGGTGAGTGTGGGGAGAGAAAACAAAATTTTTTGGTAAAAACATTATCAAGCTACCAATAAAACCAAGTTTTTGTCTATTCCAGCAAAAAGATACACTGAGCAGGTTTGTGAAGGCAAAAAAAGTGAGAATAGGGACCTGTAGGAAGCTGTTTTCTTCTAAACCACTGTTATCTTCTACAAAGGGACAGCTGAAATAGAAGTTCCCAAATAACAACATTCACTCCCAAGACAACAAAAACCCAAGCAACATACTTTCTCTCATACTTGTAAAAGCCCCTGTTTGGGAAGCTGACTTCAAATTGCTGGGTTATCACCCCAAAGAATCCCAAACAACTACGAGCAGGAGCTGGCCTTCAGCTGCCAGGTGCCTAACGCTAGGAAAGCCTGGAAAGGGGGAGGCTTCAACTGAGATCAGGAAGAGCAACTTCTCCTCTCATCAGTCCCAAGCTTCAAGTATTTCAGAGGTAAAAAACTAAGGAATGTATTAGCTTAAACCAAGGGAGACCTGATTTATCCAGACAAATAAGTAATTTTCTGAAGTGCAGTTTGACTACAGCTTGCCAATTCAGTACAAGCCCTCTTTATTATTCACACCTGAAGATCAACAG
Organism: Cygnus olor; assembly: GCF_009769625.2. NCBI lineage: Eukaryota > Metazoa > Chordata > Aves > Anseriformes > Anatidae > Cygnus > Cygnus olor. Next base: position 33,491,804 of record NC_049174.1, on the reverse strand, counting down.
GTCAGGAAGACCAAGAGCGACCAGCGCCCTTCGGGGCAGGTTCGTGCTCCCTCCACACCAACAGAAAGGAACTAGCAGCTGTAGGGCTGAACCAAGTGACAACACAACTGGGAATGAGGGTCTGAACCACATATAGAAGGGGGGCTGGGGAAAAGACTGGGGGGGCTTTTCTCTTGTTTAGTGACAGGGGAGAGCGTTTGGGAAGCTGGATATTTTTAATGTTGTTTTTCAATTTATTTTTCTCCCTTCCAAAAAGAAAAAGGTCCAGAATATCAGCTCCACCCCTTCATTTTGTTCCAGAAGTAAATGGTGTTGGTACATCTTGTGAGAGAAACATGTTCAACTTGTAACAGCAAGAGCTCAAGTTGAGAGAGACTTCTGTTAGCTGCAGCATTAACACTTCCTTGGACTTTGTTAACATCCTCCCCCCTCCGCAAATCTGTCTAATGTTAACTTCGTGAGTAAAAGGAAAGGTCTTTTTAAATCCCAAAGCACTCAAAGCTAAAGAAGCTCTGGCTTCTCATGTAAAAGGCAACAGGGAGAGGGGAAACGGAGGGAAGAGAGAGCAGGAAGGAGAGGGAAGAGCCCTGAGAAGAATGACCGGAGTCAACAGGGGATTTTCACTTTCTCGCGCATCCCTATAGTAAAGCATCTCTACTCAAACGACATAATGGAAGGACATTATCAGCCACTAAAGGGACTTTTAAGGTAAATCAGCATATTTAATATCTATGAATAGTTAAAAAAGGAGAACAATCTTCAATTAATGCCACCTAGGAGGAGATCATTATTTTTTAAACAACGACGGCTGGGACCTAGAGTATCCACTTGAGATGCATCCTGCAATATTACAGAGCAGAGAGCGGGCTGGGCTAGATAAACAAAAGCTTTTTCAGAGATGCAATCCTAATTTTCAGAATGTTGCTAAGGCAACAGCAGACTGTAACGAGAAATCCCGAATAATGAGCAGGTTGCAATATAGGAAGATCTTAGGCTCCCGACTGAATTATTCATACGCGCTTCTGAATAGTGAGATTTATAAAAGCAATAGCCTTATTCCATCACTACAAATGGAAATACTATATATCCTGTCTAGAATATTTATTCGAGTTCCAAACACGCATCTCTTTATCGCTGAACATGATATGTAAGGCAAGATCACTAGGCTGAACAAAAGAGACTCGTGGCTCCAGCATAAAGAGACACTAGCAGTAATTTCGCATAAAATCCTGAGCTATCTGATGAATGATCTAGAAGAAGAGTTTCCTAAACCCAAGCTAAACCCAAAGTTCAGTCTCAGATTATCCTTGTACTGATTCAATATTAATTCCAGAAGGACAGGACAAACTAAGCAATTAGGATCTAAGGCCCACATTTGAGAAGAACTGGCTGTACTTTATCCATCGTGCACACACACACACAGCATTTCGTTTGTGGAAAAATCCCTGCTGTGGCGGGGGATCTTTATGCAGAGCCTAGAGATAGTCTGCTGTTGATCTCCAAAAGCGATGGCAGCAAGACTCAGCAAGATTTTGTTGCTTTAAAACCTTTATTCAACTCTGGTAACAACGTGCTACTAGAACTTCAACACAAATTTACATTCCTTCCTTTGGTTTGCCAGCCAAGTCCCTGATTAACTGGCTTGCAATGAGCTGAGCACCTGCCCACAGCCAGCCACGACCATTCTTTTGCTCAATATACTCAAAGGTAACTATTGTAACTTTTTATAGAACTGAGCTGATGCTCCCTGCAAGTTGACCATAAGGAGACAGGCAAATAAAAATCTGCTCTACCTACCTTTGGGGGCTTTTTGTCACAGATCTCAGATGTCCATTTTAAACACTAATAAAATAATAAATACTGTGGTTATTTTAAGCAATATTCCCAAATTCTGGAGATTAACATGGTTTATGCATTGAGATATAAATTCATATGCTATAAAAGGAATGTACTTTAATGTTTGTAACTACAAACTACAAAGCTGTTTTACAAAGCTGACAATCAAAACACGTTGCAAAAACATAGTACAAAGTAGATAAAATTATTTGATATCACTTTGATGAATTGAGAACTCCATTCTTCATGAAACATCTCTATTTACTAAATGCAATCATTTTAGTTCAGCAGATTTTCAATTAATGTGCATTAATTGCAGGTCAAGCCCTAGAACTGACCCCCCATAAAATTGCCATATCACGTGTGTCAGCCCCATAGACCTGAGTACTCCATAGACAGCTAGAAATAGTTTTTAAACAGAAGTTCATTCAGTGAAATCTCCCAACAAGGAGTTTACATCTGGTCAAGTCTCATCAACAAAGCTTCCATGCCAGCAAAGCTTCTTGAACTGAACTATAGCTAAAACCATCCTTCTTCTGCAGAATCCACAACTCAAGAAGTAGTGGAGATAATTTAACATTCAGTGGAGATAGTTTAACTCACAGAAAATTAAATTATCTGATTCTTATAGTTAGTCCTCCTGAATTGTTTGTAAACAAGCTACTGGTCTCTGCAGAAGCTTCAGTCTAAATGGGTTTACGATCCAGCATCCAGCATTGCAGTTTAATCTTGGGAATTCCTTTGTTCAACTTTCTCGTCAGAGGGAAAACAGAAGACAACTGCCTCACCAATACGATGGCCTGATCCAACAGCTGCTTAAGCATGATTTTCTATTGCTAAACTGAAAATCCTGGTGACACAGAAAAGTAGAGTAAAATCAGCATCCTGCTGCTTCTTAATGAACACTTGTGAAAGCATATCATCAGGAGAGCAGCCTAATTGCTCAGGCCCAAGCACAGGGAGATGAAGAGCCAATTCCTCCTTTCCCCAACTGAGAACAAACAAACACAGAACATCGCTTTCTGCCATCTTGTTACTCCTACTTTTGAAAGGGATCTCATTTTGTTAGTAAGTAGAGGGCTCATTCAAGAAAGGGTTGCTAACTTTTGTACTAAGTTTCTTTTTTTTTTTTTTGTGATGACTGTGATGGCATATCCTCCTCTTTCATGGTGTAATCAGTGAAACAAAAAGCTACATGTTAAAGAAATTTACTGGGATCAAACACCGCATAAGCATCTCTCTCTTTAGAAGGAAAAGAATAAGAGCAGACACAATGAGGGTTTCAAAAGAAAATTCCAACGTGCTATAAAAGCATGAATATAGGACAAAGGCTGCCACCAATAAATCTACACTCAGAAGCATCTCAAATGCTTACTGCTTAATGTTTAGATGAGAAACTAATACAGTGCATAAGAATTTAGTGAATTTATTTGAAAAATGTCTGGAAAACTAGTTTAGAGACAAGTAAAAATGCATGAGCGAGACAAAAAAAAAGTACCTTTATTTTCTTCAAAAATACCACAAAGATCAGATGACCAAGTAAACATGACAGAAAAAAACACTCACCTCAGCACCCAAATACCAAACACCCCTTCCCCTAGCTAAACACCTGCATACACACACTAACTGGGGGCAGAAAGGTTGTCAAAGCTTAAAGCAACAGGAAAGAAAAATTTGCTGGAAAGGCAATTTTCACATTTTTAGGGTGTTTATACATTCCCTAACACTGAGGAAAGGGGAGCAGACCAGAAGGTTACTGCTACAGACACCCTCTGTGACACCAAAGGTGAGATGAGGAAAGGAGTGGCTTTAAACAGACAGCAACTTCACCACTGCTTCATTGATGAATACATCAATCTTAGCCATCTTTACAGAATATTCAAGCAAAGAAGTATTATTATTAGAAATTAACAGAGAAGCTATCAGGAAGTATTAGAAACCCTCATTTCTCTGACCAAAAGGCTTCACCTTTACAGGCAGTTCAGGGCAGGGACTTGGTTACAGCCTCAGGCTGCAGCAATCCAGGGATTGAGGATAATCAGCCTGGCCTTGAGGCATCATTTCTTTATATAGATATACCAGTTAAAATACTATATATGAAAAATCTTGACTAATTTTATGTGCTTTTTTTTTTTTTTTTTTTTTAAGTTACATATGTAGCTTACTTGAGTATTCTTCTTTAAGATACCTATGCAACTATCCTCATTACAGATTCCCCAGGGCAAAGGGAGAAGGAGCTGAGAAGGCGGCAAGCCCTTTAAAAGGAAGAACTGCAAATTTAGCTGCATGAATAAATGCAGAGGAAGAGAAAAATTTAACAGAGAAAAACCAAATAAACAACAGACTGACCAACAAAAAGCAACTCTTCAAAGTCAGAAACATGAGTTACCGGCCTGAGTCAGAACTTGCTTACAAAAGGTTCATTATCCATATAAATAGAAGAACAAGAGCAGAACAGGAGAAAACCACTACAGCACTTCTGAAATTGAAGTTGAAAGACTACATTCAAAGTAAAAACAAGATTCACAATGTAAGTGCTGAAGACAGCATACCCAATGACTACAGAAAATTAGAACCATCTCTCTTCTGAGATCAGAAGTCCCAAAGCAGATTTTTTGCAGCAGTACAAAATACATGACAGTATCATTTGATGTTAGAATGACAAGCAGAGAACTAAACATAAGGAAAAAAATAACTGTATACCTGGCTTTTCGATGAATTTTAAAGGGAAGTATGAATCAAAGGCAGCAAGATCAGTGGAAACGGAGTTTAGAGAAGAACATGTGCAACAGATTGTGCCAAATAGCTCAAATTAATAAGGGAATATTTCTTAGGAAAAATAAGGTAGGCGTAATCCATTTGAATTATATGCAGTATAAAGAAAATAGGTAGATATTTAGAAAAATACAGGGAACAGATAAAGCAGAGACAATGCAGATTAATACAAATAATTTTAGGTAATCAGAAGGCTCACTAACAAAAGGTATTATACCAAGCAGTAGACTAAAAAAGGGGGAAAACTGGCAAGGGGGTTAGGTTAGCAGTGGGGTTTCATGAGACTGAGACCAGCTTTCTTTCACTTCAGGCCTAATGCATGAGCTGAAATGCCAACATCTCTGGATCACAAACATGGGAAATGCCACCAGCAGAGGCAAAAACATGATCCTGAAGACACTAAAGCAGTATGGACTTCCTGCATCCTTTAATGAGAGAAGTTCTCAAACCAAGAAGTCATCCACTAGAAAAAGATGGAAGATAAACAGCTAACCAGTCATTAAATGAGTAGTGATTCCGTGAGTACAGAAACAGCTACACAAGGCAACGTAGCCATGAAAAAGGCCAGTGCCCTATGATACACCATTCGAGGTATACTCAGACAAGCCAGAGGAGCAGAAATGTCATCCTAAGCAAGCCCTGGTGAGACCTTATACAGAAAGATGTTATTTGCACTGGTAAAAAGTGATTTTTAGAATGCAGTGTTGTTTTTCATATCAAAGAAGAGACTGAAAAAGATTGTTTAGTTTGTCAAAACCCAGATAGAACAGCAATTAATCTATGAGGTGGCACGTGTGGCTGCAGAAGACAACAGGTTGGCAGAAGAGCTGCTTAAGCTAAAGGAAAACGTCAAACAACCACGTGCCTATGAATGTGCCACAGCCATCCACACTGGAGGCCAGAAGTCGTTACCAAGTAAGATTTTATACTTGTTTTCCATCAGGAAAGCAGACAGCTAGCAATCCAGTTAATGCTAAAGTTTGAGACAGTTATGAATGGATTATTTTCTGCAACAACACGGAGCAGGCACAGTGACCCCCAGAGTCACCCCTTTCAATTTTCAGACACTCACACAGCACAGAGTGCATTAAGTTTCACACCTGCCCACAAACATTCCATTATTTCACTGATAATTAGTGCTATTTAACACCCAAGCACATGAATAGCCTAGATTCACTGGGAACCAACAGAAAGTTGTTTGTCCAACCTGACCTTCAGTTAGCCTGGTAAGAAGTCTTTTTAGGGTCAGCAAGATTTCTTTCCTTCAAATTAAAAGAAACTGGAGAACATCTACTTACTTGTGAAGGAATCCTAGTTACCTGCTTAATACATTTTTTGATCTTTTATTTTTAAAAATTTCAAAGAACAGTTTAATAATCAATTTTATGCCCTCTGACATTTTCTATGGAAGTTTATCTTTGAACAGCAAACATCTGAGGGAATCCAGCCTCCTTACAGTAGCCATGACTGTGCTCAACCTATGTATAGTACATAAAAGCTTAAATTCAAACTGAGTTTCAAAGTTTTAGGATCAGTGCAATCACAACCATGTACTTGCAGCACATGTAGGCGCGAGTAAAACACGGCTACAGAAGATTCTGCAAACCCAAGAGTCCTGAAGGCAGCAAGTTATGAGCAGTACTGAGGCTGAATGCCTGTTAATGTCATGCTCAAAGACTTCCTTGCTCCATCAAGAGATCATCAGCCACCCAGATACAGCCATGGAGCGTGGGCAGCCAGCGCACATCTGCAGGAGACAGCGCTGCCCTTCCAAGCAGCACGGGGAGATGAGGCATTTAGGAGTGCACTGGGCAACTGAGAACCCCGTCAGCTCACCCTGATGTTAACCAAGCAACACATTTTGGAACTTAGTATTGATCTAAAACATGCCTGAATTCATATACCATCTGAAATGATCTTTTCATGGTTGCCCATCCCAATTATTCATTCAGTTAGAAACGGGTTAAACTGTTTCCTGCTTAAAATTGGCCTATATATTTCACTTTATGTTGGAAGGCAGGACAAGAGAGATACCGAGACACTTCCATTTCTTGATCTTCATTGAACACATTAGTTTTAAGCCTTCACACCGCTATGGACCAAGGAAGATAGAAGCACAAATCCATTCTGGAATTGTCCAACATTTTAACAGAAAAGGCCAGGGGGAAAAAAAAAAAAGCCATTTGCACTCTGAGCTACGACAGCGTTCATTACTGTTTTGATATGCAAGTCTTACTCAAGGCTACTGCTCTTTGTGCTTTGCAAATTAAACTCTACAGTAGTAGATTAGGCTGAAGCTACTGGGATGTCATCACAACTAAATGAACAACCTACCACTGGAGCATCGCACATTGCAATAACTGGATTATCCCAGTACCATCATTTATTCTGTTCATAGTACTGCTTAAGAATTTAGTCTAAAAGAACCCTTCAGAGCTCAGAAATCTTAGTCAATACATGGTCTTATTTATGATGCTGGAGAAAGGCTCTGGTGTATTTAAATCATTACTAGCTAAGCTCAGCCTGGACTCAGCTGCTTCTCTAAGTAACAAGAAAGTCCATGTAAATACAAATGTTCTGTTCTGGTTGCAGTTCTCTGAAGAGACGGAAAACAGGACCCGTGTAGTCTTACTACACAAAGCATTCGGGTCAGATTCCTAGTATTTTTATAAAGTAACACCAAAGTTTACGTGCTGAAAGATTCACATTCATTTCATAACCGTGAGTCTAGCCAGAAGGCATTAGCATTCCTATGGCTGCCTCTATGAAGTCACTGAATAGCTTTGCATGTCCTCTTCCTCATCCCGACCCACACCACAAGGATGACACCTCAGAGCAGTAACAGTACTGGCTTCTGGTACAGCTTTACACCCTTGAAAGAGAAGTTTAAATTTCCATGAAAATAATGTAATGTGCAATGAAACACGTGCTTAGAATCTTTTTCAGGCATTATTTGCAATGGAAATACAGTAAAGATTTTTTTGATGTGCTTAAAAAGCCACACAACACCTAACTAGAGGATTAATCACTTGCAATCTTCAGCGCAAGTAAAAAAAAAATAAATAAATCAAAGTCTCATTACTGCCACTTCTAACAACAGAACTACTATCAGCAGATACTACCTGTATCTAATTAGCCATTTTACCAGTTTCTTCCACTGAACTGAATGCAACAGTTTTTAGCACTAAAAAAATTAGTCAGCTTTCCTTGGTCAGAAGGCAAGTCCTTAGGCAAGATGCTTGGGAATAGTCTGGCTTCCCAAGAGTAAAACAGATACGGATGCACCAACTCTAAAACACAACGAAGCTCTGTTTTGAGTCCAGGTACTACAGTCCCAGGTAACTGCACTAAGCAACCAAGCTAGTTTTAAGGGAAGGTAGAAATTAGCAAGGATTTGATTCGTGCTTTAAAGTTACGGAGAAGATTCAGTAGATGATGAAAGAAAATAATATAATCCGTGCAGCAAGTTTTACTCTTTAAACACCTACAGAGTACACCAAACCTGGAGTGTCTCTCATCATCCAAGTGACAGAGGGACTTACAGTGCTTTAAAGGAAAACAGGCTTTTGACTGTGCCTTCTGTTGAGACCCTCCATGTCACTTGTTGAGGACATGGACAAGAAATCCCCATGAACTGATTTATTAATTTCTCTACTGCATAATCTGGGTGCAAAAATTGGATGTTTGATCAAAGCCTAAATTATAAGGGTCAATAATTTTCCAAAGCCTCTCAAAATTCCTACTATATCACCACAATAACATACCAAATACTTCTGAGCTCTCTTAGAATACGAAAACAAATGGAAATTTGTGTGGATCCAGCACGCTGGTCAATGATGCAACTGCTCCCAGCTAGTCACTGCCAGCAGGAAGCTTTCAGGCCCAAAGCTCTGCCATCAAAAAGGACTCTGGGAACACTCCTCAATCTGCTGTTGGCAAAAGCACTCGAGGTAGCTCAAACTTCCCTCACCAGCTGCACACCAACAGCCTAGATTCAGATTTCTAGATTCAGCTGCACCAGGGAAAGAAGTCACTGATCTCACTTCAAGTCGCCATTTCTTCCATCTGCCAGCTAAACTGTTCCTGTGAGCTTCCCTAGACATGTTTCAATTAGATAGGAAAAAAACAGACCTACATCCTACACAGTCTCAAGTGAAATGTTCAGAAACTGCTCCCAATAACAGCTCAACTAACAGATCAGAGCGGGTGACAGAGGGTGTCAACGAAAAGCTAAGGACATGTCAATATGACAGCCTCTTCCATACAGGCAGATATTTGCAAGGAATAAATCTGTTTATATCCTGCTCTACTGTAATATGAAGTAAAAAGTGTTAGATTTCTGTTAGTGTGAAGTCAAAAACTATTAGGCTTCACTTAGCAGAAAACGTACTTCTTCAAAATAAGCGTGGTATTTTAACTGTTAGCCGATCATACAAATCACTTTTCAGAAAAATCTGAAATTCAACTCTGGATTTTTGCTAAGAATGGTAAGCTGGGCCAAACCCAACTATGACAGCTTCCACGTTTATGCCTTTTAGAGACCGTTTATTTTTTTTTCCCGGTAATACATGTTATCTGAACCTATAGTTTCAAAATGAAGGAACAATTATGCTATGCTATTTAGCCATTGCTTTAATGACAGTTCAGATGTTTGTCCTGACAAGTTTCAGTCAGCAATCTATCCTATACACAACTGGACAAAGACCTTTCACAGATGGCAGCACCAACGAACTTGCTAGCAAATAAAACTGGGGAGGGGGCAGAAGAGAGAGCTGAGCGTGTTAAAGGACAAAATTCTGTTTTGTACACAAATATTTTAATTATAGATTAAAAAATATTAAAAATTGGTGTTAGGAAAAGGATAGAAACACAAAACTTTAGCAGCAGGTGAACAAAGATGAACAATTTAGTGTACAGATGTTTATGCAGAAAGCAATAGCTGCAGAGAGAAAATGCCCTATTCTCTTCCTGAGATCAACGACCACGAATGGAAAAGAAGCCTTTGAATGAGCATCCACAGCCACGCTCCTCGAACCTACAGTTTGCTTCATCAGTCTGGACACAGGCATACAACAACCCAATATAATATGCTCGGAAACTTAAATTTCCTGTATTGGAGAACAGCTCGTATCACAACGTGATGCAGTCTCATAATACCTGCATTAAGCTGGTGGATATCAACTTATGCACAGGAATGGCAGTGGAGGCTCTCCTGTAATTAAAGCTGCTGTGCTCCCATGAATCTGGTTTCAGACATTATTTCCTCAGAATGACTCCCTCAAAAAGTTTTTAAATCATATTAAGATTATAGGTAGGCTGAAAGTCCAAATTTTCCAACAACATTAAACCAGAATCTGTTGCTGATTTATGATCTCCTAGAAATAGAGCTCTCAGGAAATCTCCTAACATCGCTATACAGTGCATCAGTCTGCCACCTGAAAGTAAAGGCAGCAAAGGATTTCATAAAACATACTTCGATGGGCTTGCATAGATGCTACCCATCATTGACGATAAGCACCACATTAAGGCATTCGCAGATTCTTCTTCCCTAAAAAAATAAAAATATTGAGTGACCTTATTATGCAGGTCCTGCGGAGCCAAACAACTCATCTTCCCATTATTAAGAGGCTCAATTTGGAACGCACCGTTTAACAAAAGCGCCTGGGTCATTCCTATCTAACCACTACGATGTGGAATGTACGTGGGAAAACTCCCACTGAAAGCTTCACCAGGCTCCCAAACCCAAACATTTCTGCAGCACCCCCGGCCAAACGGTGCCAGGGTCAAGGAATACTCACTACTCCTGTGAAAACTCCTTAGACATCACACCCAACGATTACAATATTTAGTATTTTTTAGCTATTGCTTAGCTCCAAATAATAAGAAGAATTAGAACTTACTGGAAAATTCCAGAATCCGTGCACTTTACAGTAATTTGTTTTTTAATGCATTAAATCCATACACTTTACAGCCAGTTTGTTTACAGGCTAGAACAAATCAGCATATCCAAAGGTGCTAATATTTTTTGCTAGTGAGGTTACAGCACAGAGGTAGGTAGCTCACCAAAACTGAGCGATGCTGTCAATATGTTCAAAGGTTTTTAAAAATTGAATCTATGCTGCGCTGCAGCCAAAGTTTATATGGCTTGATGAGTTTATATGGCTCACCCCTTTGGGACACCCGATAAGAAGTCCCACATGCCCCAAAGAGACAAAAAAAATGCAATTGTATCAAGTACTTTTAAAAGCCTAAAATACAGCGCCTTGAAAGTTGACATGTATTATCTTATTTAAGGGGATGTGGCACCACATTTCTTCGTCAAATTCACCCTGGGGAGAAGTAAATATCTGAAAGCGGTGATACAAGGACATATGAACTTAAGTTAACCTGTGCTACTGGCCAAACTGATGGCACCTTTCAACTCAGTTAAACACCAAACACACACAATATTTATGTTTTCTATCCAGGGCTATACCTAACGCGGTTCACCTACAACGTCCAGTTAGTTTGAAACGGTTACAAACAGATTTTAAGCAGGTAGTATAAAGACTTCTGTAAGGCATCTATACTGAAACATAAGCAATGAAAACTTAATACAACTTGACAGAGGGAAGAAAAAAGCATACGACAGAATTATGTTTCAGACAAGAAATATGATTAATTCCTGTCGTGTGTGCACACGTACAGAAATAAAGAAAAATCACAGAACCAAATCAACAGATTCAAGTAATTCACTTCTCCCAAGGCTGGAAAACCCTTAACAAACCAACCCGGCACACTGCACACCCCTCAGAATTACTGACGTTTAGCCATACCCATTTTTGTTCAGGAGAAAAGCTGCAGTTGATCTTCATAGCAATTTACAGCTTTGTAAAATAAAACGTAGCAGTGAGTAATGCAGTTGCAAGTGCTACATTCTTACTACATTCTTGAGCTTCCAATGTTTAGGGCACAACAAGTCTTTATATTATCTTTATCACTGGGGCCCTTTTTTTTTTTTTTTAAATTACAGAGTACAAACCAGGAATTGCAGATTTCCTACAAAATACTCAAACCCTGGAGACCACCGTATTTATTGTTTAAAAAAATAATAATACCCTTTCTTTTAAATCAGCCTTGAGGCGATAACATTATCACTTGTAACAAAAGCAAGACTGTCAAAGAAAACACATTTCCAGTGCTGTTTTCTTCTCCTGAGCGGCAAATTGTCTGAATAATTTCACTATTTTATTTTTGTTGCTTTCACTTCCATAATAAAGACGCGTTTCTAACCCAACGTTTATGAAAAATACCACACTGTAAGACTGCCGTCATCATGCCTTCTGCTTAGCACTCAGGCAAGAAACATGTGTGACATGCAGCGCAGCATAGAAGTCGAGGCGGAGAGCAATCCCGTTGCAGATTGCTAGCTGATGCCTCATGGCAAAAAAAGGCTAATCCCAAACACTCTGTAGAAAGTAAATAAAAAAGAACAAAAACCTATATTCCTTAGCTGCATTAGGGTCAGATCTCTGTCATATCAGGCTGTTGGAAGAAGGGCACGATTATTAAAAGCCAACGAAGCCGCCCAAAAGCCACCGCGCTTCTGCAGACCGCGCTGCCCACCAGGCGCCCCGGGGGCAGCACCCATGTCCCCTCCCGTATTGACTCCCCACCACCTTCCTCCTCCGGCTGTCCGCAGGGACCACGAGGCGAGCGGCACCCGAGGGCACCTCAGGCACACCTCAGAGCGCCCCTCACCGCAGCCTCAGCCCCGGGCACGAAACCGCCTCAATTCACCTCAGCCTCAGCGCCGCGCTCCCCTCATGTTCTCCTCTCCTTCCCGTACGAAGCGAAACCACTCTCCGGCGCTGCAACCCCAAATTAAAACGTTACTCAGAGCGGGCTGAGGCACTCTGCCTCCCCTCAGCACCCCCCGCGCACAAGGGGCACCCCCGAGGCCGCCCCCCGCTCCCTCCCTCAGGCGCCCCCCGGCCGTGAGGGCGGCGGGCTGGTGCGCGCAGCCCGCCCCAACGGCCGCGCCCCTCCCCCGCCCGCCCCAACGGCGGCGCTCCCCCCCCCCCCGCAACGTGGGCGCGTCCGCTCCCCCCCCCCCCCCCGCTCTTTTCCCTTCTCCTCAGCGCAGCGCAGCGCGCGCGCGGCCCGGCCGCGACCACTCGGCCCGTGGGGGAGCCTCCTCCCTCCCTCAGGGAGCCCCCCTCCCTCGGCGGGCCGCTTACCGCGGCGGGTGCCCTCCCTCAGCGGGGCGCTCCCCGCGGCGGCAGCGGGCTCACGCACGAGGGGCGCTTAACGCCATCGCCAGCCCCGCCAGCCGCCTGGGTTCCTCCTGCTGCCGCGGCGGGGAGAAAGGCCCGCCCCCCCGCCTGAGCGCCGCCCAATGGCCGCGCCGGACGTCTTTGAGTAACGGGCCCGCTGACTAATCAGCGGCGCGGCGCCCGCCTCCCGAGCCGCCGGACAGCGGCGCTGCTCAGCGCTGAGGCGGGCGCGAGCTCGCCCAGAAGACGGCGGCCAATCAGCGGGCGCCGTCGCTTTGACGGACAGCCGCGACCACCACTAGGAACCTCGCTCAGGCGCGGAGACCGGCAGCGCAGCGCCCTCCCTCTCTCTCCCGCATCCCGGGCGGCGATTGCCCCTCCCCGTTTCCGCAGCCTTCCGCGAGCCGCAGCGGCCCCGCAAAGGCATGCTGGGAGATGTAGTCCCTCACCCCCCTCCCGCCCTTTGCGGAGCGTGCGCGCTCCCGGCTCGCGTCACCTCCGGCCGGCGGCGGTTTGAGCTGGGAGCCCGCGAAGGGCGCGAGGAGCCCGTGAGTGGGGGGGAGGGGAGGGGCGGGGGCGCTGTGGTGGGGCCCGATCGTGAGCGGGGGCTGAGCCCCCTCAGGGGTCCCGCCCTGCTCTCGGGCCGGGTTTGGCTCGTAGCGCCCCTAAAGTGCCTTATCCAGGCGGTTCGGGGCGGTTTGCGCTTTGTGTGGTGTTTCCTGACGGGCAGCCCGAGCAGATGAGGGCGGCCGGGGGTGCTCCGTGAGGCGAAGCTGCCCCCCCGTGAGGCGAAGCTGCCCCCCGTGAGGCGAAGCTGCCCTCTATGTTAACAAATGAAGGGTTGCCTCTGAGGAACTGCCACAAGCAGGCTCCAGGAGGTTCCTGGAGTCCATCGAGGACAGCCTCCTCGCCCAGGTGTTAGACAAACCTACCAGAGGTTTGTCACCAGTCTGCAGAGCTCATTAAAGGGGTGAAGATTGGAGGCAGCCTGGGTTGCTGGCAACTCCTTGAGGGTATTTTCCTTGGAGCACAAGAGCGCTCTGTTCCCATATGTAATAAATCAAGCAGGGATGGTAGGAAGCCAGCATGGTTGAATAAGGGTCTGCTGGTCAAACTTAGGCAAAGGAAGGAAATGCACAGATGGTGGAAACAGGGCCGTGTGCCCTGGGAAGAGTACAGAAACACTTTCTGGATGTGCAGGGATGGGATCAGGAAAGCCAAGGCACTGACAGAACAAAACGTGGCGAGGTATGCGAAGAATTACAAGAAGGGGTTCTACAGGTACGTTGGCTGCAAAAGAAAGTCTAGGGAGAGCGTAGTGCCTTTGACAAATGAAGTCAAAGAACTGGTAATGACAGATGACAAGGCAGAGGTACTTAACTTCTTTGCCTTGGTCTTCACTGGCAGTCAGGCTTCCCACATCACTCGAGTCCTCTAGGCAGGGGCTGAGGGAGCAGAGTCCCTCCCACTGTAAGTAAAAAACAAGCTCAGGACCTCCTGACACAACAACTGCAAGTCTATGGGCCCTGATGACATGCATTCGAGGGTCCCGAGGGAATCAGCAAGCCCAAGTGCAAGGTGCTGCACGTGGGTCAGGGCAATCCCAGGCATGAATACAGACTGGGAGAAGACCTCCTTGAGAGCATCCCTGCGGAAAGAGGCTTGGCGGTTTTGATGGATGAAAGGCTCGGCGTGAGCCAGCAGTGCGCGTTTGCAGCCCAGAAGGCCAACTGCAGCCTGGACTGCATCAACAGAGGAGTGGCCAGCAGGTCAGGGAGGTGACTGTCCCCCTCTGCTCCGCCCTTGTGAGGCCCCTCCTGGAGTGCTGTGTCCAAGTCTGGAGCCCCCAGCACAAGAAGGATGTGGGTCTGTTAGAGCGAGTCCAGAGGAGAGCCGCAAAGATGATCAGAGAGCTGGAGCACCTCTCCTATGAAGAAAGGCTGAGAGAGTTGGGCATGTTCAGCCTGGAGAAGAGAAGGCTCCAGGAAAACCTTACTGTGGCCTTTCAATACTTAAAGGGGTCTTTTAAAAAGGATGGAGGACTCTGTACTCGTGTAGGTAATGATAGGACAAGGGGGAATGGTCTTAAACTAAAAGAAGATAGATTTAAACTAGACGTTAGGAGGAAATTCTTCACTCAGAGGGTAGTGAGGCCCTGGAACAGGTTGCCCAGAGAAGCTGTGGATGCCCCATCTCTGGAGGTGTTCAGGGTCAGGCTGGATGGGGCCTTGGCCAACCTGATCTAGTGGGTGGCATCCCTGCCTATGGCAGGGGGGTTTGGTACTAGGTCATCTTTAAGTTCCCTTCCAACCTGAGCCATTCTATGATAGCAGTCAGCTATCACAAAACTTCAGTGTTCTTGAAGTTCTCATCAGTCACCCAGCCTTCTGGTAAGGAAACCAACACCTGCTGCTCTCTCGATTGGGGTCTTAGATGCTCACCCTTCCAGCGGTACAGAGCAAAACAGCAGCAGCAGTGACAGAATTCCAGATTTTTTTGTGCGCTCTCCTTTTCTTTTATTAGTATTTATGCTGCTCTTTTCCCTTAGTACCTACTTTTCCAAATTATTTATGAATTCACTGAACTCAATAGATGCTGGAGCAGATTCCTTTGAAATATTGCCAGTGTCATGTCTGTTACGTATAAAGAGACTGCTTGCTTGCATTTTAAAAATTACATTTTAAAATCATTACTGTATAAATATGCTAATAAAATTTATTCCGTGGTTAATTTTGAAGTCAACTGCATGAGCCAGTTTATATGTGCGGTCGTGTAGACCCCCCTTCAAAAAAGCCTTTAGTAGACTTGAAAGATAAGATTTGCCTTTACAAAAGATATGTTGGCCCCCTGCGTAGAGAAAGACTTATCCTGACGTTCACAAGTTCTGCGTTTCATAATTTTTAATGATTTTATTCCCTATAAATGAATCATGTTGTCATTCCATGGATCTGCGTTATTACTGTTGTTAAAAAGTGTGATCACTTACCACTCCCTAGTCGTGAGATACTAAAGCCATTTTTGATGAATAGCTACTATTTTTAGTAATTCAGCCACTTCAACCTTGAGTTCCTTCAAAACACTTGAAGGAACGCTTGGATTTTCATTTAGTGTTTTTGTGGTTTTGATTTGTTAGTCATGAAGCTTCTGTAGCTGCTGTTTACTCGATGAGCCTCTGAGTGAAAAGCTTGGTCCCCACATCTAACCTTTTAGGTCTATTTTATCTAAGAAAACTAAAGTTCCAGACTTCGTGGTCTAGAAATGTGAGAGGGTCGTCAGGATGCATATTACAACATGTTAGGGACACACCAGCAAATGGAAAAAAATAACAATTAGAGAAAATGTGTGCACTAATCCTTTCTCTCTGTTCTTAGAGCTTCTGAATCTGCAATGGGTAGAACAACAGGCGTGAACTGGTCGTCTTCCTTTCAGTGTACAGCGATGTTTCTGCTACACTATCTGACTTAAAAATAGGCTTTGGTTTGTTTAAATTATTCGATAAAATTACTATGATGCTGTTCATAATGCATCTGTCTAAAAACAAAATACAAATGACTACCACTACCGAAGTAATTATATACAAGGCATTGATTTTCAGTTTAATTATTACTTTAAAAGATCAATAAAAGGCAATTTGCTGAAATTCATTTGTTTCACTGCCTTGTTTCATCATTGTTCATTTTTATTTTCTGTATGCCCAGCATAAATCTTTCATAGGTTCAATATGCCTTTCGTAGTGTCTTCTGCAGCTTTGGATATCAGAATAGTACTACAGGCAGGAGTATTGGCTGAAGGTGGGTTCTTAACACTGCTGGTGTTATTCAGAAACCATGGCAGAGATTTTTAAGTCTTCAGCATATGATTCTTTGTATAATCATTAGGAAGTTCACGTTAATAATAATTGCAATAATTTGTAAATGTGGCGTAGAGCTATAGGACAGTGCTGTTATTACAATAGCATTCACTGCATGTGGATTTCTTTAATTATTTACCTACTCTTTAATTATTCACCATTCATTTCATTATTCACTTAGGGGAAAAAAAACAACAAAGAAAAGCTTGTACATGTTTGGTAGCTAATGCTTTCTGTGTTGCTGTTGGTACTTAAGATAGAACTGCAAAGTTGGTTTTAACTCATTTAGTGACTGTGATCCAGAAGCATTTTTTAATAGCATTACTACATACCAAAGAATTATATGTGCTTTCTCTCTCTAATTCAGATTTATACATATGAAACTGCATTTTTTATTCAAGGTTTCGGAAGAAGAATCTTGTCATAATCTAATTCAACAGGAGGTTAGTTATGTTAACATTTCATTTTCATATTGTCACTCACCACAAGCTGTGTAGCAAGTCGATCGAAAGTGTTCATTTTCTCTGCTTCTGTATAGAAAGGGAAAATCATCACAGAAAGTGAGTCAGAGATGTTGCTCGGTGGTGAATCACAGAGCTGAGCACTGAATGGGTCTGTCGGCCCACCAGTCATCCGGCATACTCGGTTAAGGCTGGCACTACAGGAATGTTGTGTTTGTTTTTGCCAGCAGTCTTGAAGTGCATTCATCAACTTTTAAAGAAAAAAAAATCAGTCTGTGGAAAATACTGTAATAGAACTCTTGAAGTGATTATGATTGATTTCCCAACAGTTAGAGCCGAAACATTTCTGTTTGCTCAACTGAGAGATGAAATGAGTGTTTACCAGAGTTTTACAGCTTCTTGTCTGTGCAATGCATTGCTTAGAGCAAGCTAGAGGGATGCCCTTCTCCATTAAGCAATGTTCAGCAATGGACATCCACAGAAGAGCCTTGATACTGATTGTAGCACTTTTATCCGCTGTTCAGTGTTCCAGGAACCCAAGGTACAAGAATGTCGTTTCCTTAAGGATACGAGAGAGATCCCACTTGCAAAAACGGGAAAAAAAGCCACGGTGAATAGTGTGATGACAGATGACACCGTATGTCTGTTTTGCAAAAGAAACACAGATTTCCTTTCCCTATAACTGCCACGGAGTTCTCATTGCTGGGTGAATCACTTGTACGCCGCTGGTGATTGACATCAGGTGTTCTAGACCCTTAAGCTGCACCTTTTGGAGGTGAGCTGTTGAAACTATAACCGTACAGAAGGCCTTAAATGAGTATATGTCCATGCACACACAGCTCTGTGACTCCAGTTTGGACCGTTGTTCTCATCCATGTCTTTCATGCTTTGTATGTTACGCAAAGGATAACCGATCAGCAAGAATATGGTCTTTAAAAATAGATTCTGTGGTAGCTAGATAATCTGATACAAAATAGAACCAAATCCATAGCAATAGTAAATACAATCCTTAGACCTCAACTTTGAGTGTTGCTTGAAATCTTAAATTCCAATTCAGGTGTCCTTGCTTGTTTCCTCCCCCATTCTCCAGCAGAACGACGCATCAAAACAGCTGTGGTTACCCACCACTTCGTTGTAAAGTAAGTGGTAAAAGATGCCCAAGAAAGTACGGACAGAAGTTCCCCGATATTACCAGCATTTTCTTTCCAGCTCTCTAAGTGTGATGTGTTTCTTGATAGGTATGCCTATAATTCATCAGATAACCAAAAAAGCAATTACTTGTTTTCAGTCTGAATGTCATTAGTCTGGCCAGTGGTGCCAGTGACAGGATACACCAAAATCCTCATTTTTTCAAGGGTTGTGAAACGGTTTAGTGGGTTTACAGAACGATCTGGTCCCTTTTTGTGTACGTCTGTTTACAGACGTTTTTGTCCACAGTACTTCAGTACTACCAGATTTTTTTGCTACAGAAAGGCAAATTCCCAATAACTTCTTTTTGCTGCTCTTTCTAGTCCTCCCTCCTTTTCCTTTTTTCTTGGATCTTTTCCCTTTTTCTTTGGATCGATTTTAAGACGGCCTTGCCTTTTGGACAAGGCAGGACATGGCTGGCTCAGCAGCGGTAGGTGGCTACGGCAGTGGGTCCGTGAGTTCCACTCCTGGATCCCCAGTGGGGTCATGCAGCACCACGGCCAGAGTCTCGCCGCACCATGCCAGGGAGGTCTGGTGGCTTGGGACATCCCACCTCGCCAAATGGAAAGATTTCTCAGTTTTAGTAACGTAACGGCCCTTGGAAGATGGAGGTGTTGGTACAGTTGTGCCAGAACAAAATCCCAAGCTCTTTCAATTTACATTACGTGTTAAAGTAGAATCACAGAATCATAGAATATCCCGAGTTGGAAGGGACCCATAAGGATCATTGAGTCCAACTCCTGGCACCGCACAGGTCTACCCAGAAGTTTAGACCATGTGACTAAGTGCACAGTCCAATCGCTTCTTAAATTCAGACAGGCTTGGTGCAGTGACACCACCTCTCGGTGACAACCACCCTCTCGGTGAAGAACCTCTTCCTGATGTCCAGCCTAAACTTCCCCTGCCTCGGCTTAACACCGTTCCCGCAGGTTACTTGGTTGTGCCGCAGTGCAGTTAGAGCTAGATTCTGTTCACTGAAGAGAATGTAACTTCAATTGGTAGAGTACACATCAAGTTTTGTAGCTAAAAAATCATAAATGGAATTCTTTAGGAAAATAGAGGTGCTGTTCTCTTTCACCGTGGCGTATAATTCCTTTTGAATCAATCTGTTTTCCTTGCCAGTACGCCAGAACATTAGAAGGAAACTACTGCAACCTCTGTTTTGCATAATCTTGCTTTACTGTGTTGATTACTTGAACCACCTGCATTGTCCTCAGGTCTGGCTTACCATGTAACTAGTCAGCATAAAAACCAGATGGTTTAGTCCTGCAGATCTTTGAAGTGAATGGCCATGTAGCTCAGTACATTTCTTACTGTGAATATAATGAATCATTAAATTCACAGGAAGAATCATTCATCATACTCACCAATTCGTATCTGACTTGTTCTGAGTTGTTTCAGAAATATATCAGTAGAAAAGAATCTGGGTACCACATGTTCTTATAGAATTTTGTTACAGAGCCTGGTAGTACAATATCTACTGTTGACAATACAAGAGGCATATTTTGCCTGATACTTTGTGTTCCCATCATAATTAAGGTCCCAATCCTCATACAGGCTGTGAAGCCAAATAAGATAATTAGGCAGTGTGGGGTTAAAGACTTTTCCTCTATGCTTTGATGTAAAGGTTTGTTCCTTTCCTCGCGTTTAGTTGGTGTACTGCTACTGAGCACTTTTTTTGAAGTTATAAGAGAACAAAAGCTAGGATTTCTTCTCCAACTCTGTTGCCTTGCACAAAAGTGAATTGAGTTCATATTTTTAGTCTGAAGCACATTATGAGAATTGGCATTGATTAATTATATGGTTTAAGATTTTATTTCTGAAGGGAATAAAGTTTCTTTTGTTGTTTTAGGTTTCTTGTGTACACCTAAACAATGCTGGTCAGGTCCACCTGAGATCACTTGTAGCCAAACAAGCGAAAAAATGAAAATGAATCAATTTTAGAAGAAAAGAAAAAAAAAAAAGTAATGTGTTTTCAAGGACATTGTTATAAAAGAAAAGTAAAGTGTATTGATAAAACACAATGAAACAAGTCTGATGCCAAGGTCTCACCATCTTTCTCTAATGATCTTGGCGACATTTTTGGTGTTGAAGACAGCATTCTTCCTCCACCCCTTTCCTGAACGGTTCTTCTTGCAACTGACTTCTCATGGGCAAAACGCCCTAGCCGTACTCACATGTTGCCATGATCTTATTGGCTGTAAAGAGAGGTACAAAGCTCTACTGCCTGTCTCTCATTCTAAACTGAGGCAGGCTGCTTTGTGGCAAGTTGGTTTAGCTCTTTATTTCCATGCTAATACAAATGAAGTTGTGCTACTTTGGAAATGGGAAGGATGTTTGAAATGTGGGGATGTTTTGGTTGGCTTTTTTTTTTTTTGGTGAGGGTTATTTTGCGGAGATTGATGTTCCTTATCAATAAATTCAATGTACATCGAATTACAACAACTTTGTGACTTTGTCCTCCTTAAAAAAAAAGTTACCATGCTTTTGTTTTTTTGACCTTCATAGTTACTAATTAATATGGTGATTCTGGTGGTCTTAATTTGCAATATGTTTTCTGTTAATTAAATTGTCATATGTGACATCTGTGAAAAGCCAAGTGTTTAGTTTTTTTTTTTTTGTAAAAACCTGTGTTAGCTTTAAGAAATAGTCAACTGGCTTGTCTGAGCGTTTCCTTTTCGTTTCCACCTAATGCTATTATTATAAGGGTAACTTAGATATCAAGTATTTCAAGTTATCGTTATTCTGTGAAGCTTTATTCTGTAATGTGCTGCAGACCTCTCTTTTAAGTTAGATATCTTTTTTGGTTTTGTTTCCCCTAGGCTCAACATGGCTTGTATGTTCCAGGAAACACCTACGCTTGAAGCTTCTTATTCTGAAAATGTTGATGCTAAGCTGTCCTTTCTACCTGAAAGACTGAGAAAGAAACTGCTTCCTTTTCAGGAGAAAGGCATCGTATTTGCACTTCAGAGAAGTGGCAGGTAAAATCCTTATTCTATCATGTGCCAAACAGAATTATTCTAGGTAGCAATAATGAATGGTTACAAAAGCTATGCAAATACAGCAACACTTAGGAGAGTTATATTACAGATTTTTTTTGCAAACTGTAGGATAACATGGCTTATAATGAGGTGTTTCCTCTTCTTCCAGAGGAGGAAGAAATATTTAATAGTGCAAAAGAGGCTTGTAGTATCAGAGATC
Source organism: Cygnus olor (assembly GCF_009769625.2). NCBI lineage: Eukaryota > Metazoa > Chordata > Aves > Anseriformes > Anatidae > Cygnus > Cygnus olor. Next base: position 33,470,238 of record NC_049174.1, on the reverse strand, counting down.
TCCTCATATAAGAGGAGGTTGCTATCAGCAGGACCATCCTTTTTGTCGTGTTAATGGAGAATTCTTAAAATAAGTTGATTCACATTTGCTTCTGTAGTTCTTAATGGCGTGTAAGAGCTGTTAAGAGAATGACTAACAGATCTTGATGCATCTGTGTGGTATTCTATTTTAAACTTGGTACAATTCTGGTATGTAATCAGGGTGTTCTGGAACTCACTGAGCTGCAACAGCAGAGCAGAAGACTAGCAGAATGCTCGGTTAGCAAGTGCAGCAACTGATAAAAAAGGAATTCGACAATTAGGTACCTGATAAATCAGAAAAATAGTTTATGCAGCAGAGTCTGTAAATATTTTGCTGAGTAAGAGCATGTTACTGAGTTACAGGGATAAAGAAGTGGGAAGGGAAATGCTATTTCTGCTTTATAAATTTTCGAATATCTAGGCAGTTGCAGCCTAAAGTTATGAAACTGCTGTATGTTGTTCTTTTGGAACGTAATGACATCTTAGAGGTCTAGCACAAAAGAAACGGTTTGGGCTTAAGTTGTGAGGAAGGATGAAGTTAGTTTCTGATAACCTCATCATCTTGCTCAATACAAGAGGCTTTGGGCCTAAGAGGGTTGCCTGCTACTGTTTGCGATGCTTTTGTAGGAGATAAGAAATGTGCATGCCCTTCTCTAAAAATTAAAAATGGGAAAGGAAATGTTTCTCATCAGTCCCTGCAGTTATATGGAACTCCCGATTGAGTCAAATTTTCTCGGAAGTATTTCACTTTAATTCTATTCATCTGGCCAAAAAACTTCAGTAATGGTAATATTTCTGTCTTGTAAGCCATCTATTTTAGGCTGCCAGAGTAGGTAGCAGAGTAGAAAGATGGGTCCAGCCATTCAGGTGCAAGCTTGAATTTAAAGCCTGGGATTTTAAAAGCTTTATGCTGTGTTGTCATTAACTTCTCTGTGACTACCAGTCATGTGAGGTACTTCGCTGCTGCCCAGTGTAATTGTGAGGGTAAATGCATGCAGTTTTAATGGATCACTAAAACTTGGACAGAGTAGACGGCAAAGTCTGTATTTGAGTTGAATTTAATAAATTCAAAGCCTTAGGCTACTATATATCAGTTGATCTGATTCTAGTAAGGAGAAGTGAAGTTTATATCATGTGTAATAGAGGTGCATTTGTATACACGAACAGTGAAATAACACAAGAATATAAATGTATTTATTGTCTTTAATGTTAATTAGTGTAGGCTAATGGATGTATTTGAAAGTGGCATAAACCTTTGCAGCCTACCATGTAATATACAGGTTCCTCAGGAAACTGTTTAACTGTAAATTTTAATTAAATTTTTCTTTCTTCTTCCTTGAAAAGAAACAATTGCCTGCACTAAGTATGTAGAAAGGTTTGGAATGACCGTCAAAGAGGGAATGAGACTGTTTTAATTAGGATTAAGGGCTTTGCTTTTTTTGTTTTCTTGAAGCCTGTCATTAACAAAAGATTGAGTAATACGGCACTGATGTTTTTACTATGAAATGGGTATGAATGTATTTTCGTCACGAGTGCAAGAAATCTCATTCACTGGCATGGCATGGCAAGTTCTATCCAGTAGCTGGGTCAAACTGAGGAACAGTATGCATGCTCCCAGCCAGCCTCTGTATAAAGTGAAATGTGTTATGTCAAACTTTCCTGAGCAGTATTTTTTAAAAATCTGTCTTTTGCTCAGGCAGATCTAATTTTTTTTTTTAGTCCCAAAACAGAGCAAGAGCCTGTGTTGCTGCTTGTAGCTGAATTTTCTTATTAGTGTGTCAGCCCTTGGCTCACACAAATCTCTCCCTTTTGTGTACTCCTTAATGATTTAAGCCTTCTTTCACTATTTCCATCGGTATATTTTAGCAAGGTCTGGTGCTTTTCCATAGAAGTGTCTTTTCTAATTTTAAAAATATATAAACCTAGGACTTGAAGTAAGCAATATGTGCATCTGGGCTCGTCTTTCTTCTCTCGCTCGGGCTGTGCGCTCCCTGTGCTGACATCACTTAATGCATGCTTTGCTCTAGGGGTAGGAAACTGGTGTAGAGAAAGTGCTCTACTGCTGGCTGTAGACATTCAGTTCGTGTTATCTTAGGTTAGACAAGCTCCCAGCATGAAAGAGGGACTTATTAGAACAAAAAAAAAATATGATCTTGGATGAAATGCACACTCTGAGACACTAATGGGGCAGGGATTAACCTATTAATTCCCCCATAGTTTCCCTAACGATAAGATAAATATGCTGTTATGATTTGTGCTTTTGATTCAATGGTAAAAGGGAAGCAGGAGAAGAAGCAGACAGATCCTGTTTTTTTTTTTTTTTAGTAAATTTTTCAGTAAATGCTCCAAAAGCTTTGTCTAGAGCAACACATGCTGCCTAAAGTTTTTCTAGGAAATAATAAAAATACAGTAATTATAGAGCCTACAAGACCGTATAGTTCAAAATATGGTAAGATACCTTTTAGCTGACAGAAATGCCTTAAGAAGCCATAGAGTTACTTATCTTCATTCCTTACTAGAGATTGTTCTTCAGAAGTGCATTTGGGAAGAGGTACCTAGGGATGGAAATCTTTATTCATAACCTGAAACATTAATGTGTAGAAAAGAAATATTCAATGTGCATGCAAATTCCATACCTGAAAGCTATTTTATTTATTCTTTTCTTCCAGGGAAGCTAGCTTACTTTTAAAACATCATAAATATATATATTTATGTATGTTATTTACTTTAATTATAGACAGCTCACTCACCTAAATATACTGTAAAAGTTAGAAGCTTGCTATTATTTTAGAGTTATGCCTCTTGCTGCTAACATGTACAAACCATATTGCTGAATACTTTACCAAGTTTTATAATAAAAATTGCTAGCATGTGATTTGCAAACATCATTTTTAGCATTACTTGCCTTGTTGACGATATCTGAAGAAGATGCCTTTGGACATACAGATTTTTTTTCCTAGAAACATTGGCAGAACAATGTGTTTAAGCTATCTTGCTTGTGGATGAGAAAGAAGAGTTGTTTACCACGTATGAAATAAGCTTTTCTGTTATTACTGCATGCTCAAACAGTTTAACTAGGATAGTCTAGTTCCCTGTTGTGCTTTTTTCTCCCTTTCTTGTATATGGTTCAATGAGTACAAGTGCATTACCATTGTAACTCCTTTTGTCTGACAAGTAATATTTTTTAAAATAAAAGTTTTTATAGATATTGAAATGCTTATTGATACTTTCGCTAATACCTATATTTTATTCCAGTTGTGATTCATAGATAATTTTTGCTTTTTAATGCTGCCTGTAAAAGTTTTAGAGGTAATATGTTAACTTGTGTGTTCTAAAGCATGTGATATTTAGTGTCTTATACATGATGGCTTAAAATTATTTGAGTATAGTTACAGTAATAAAGATGCAACGTGATATGGGGACTTCATATCTGGCATTAAGAGCTATCTTTTTTAATGAAAAGGTATTTGTTTCATTAGGCAGGTCATTTAATAGTTAATAAAGATTGTTATATTATTTAATGTTGTTTTGGATAATAGGCTACAGAAAATCATTGTGATAGCAAGTTCATTATAGAACAGTGTCACCTAGTATAATAGCAAGTTAGTTGGCTGCAATTCAAAATAGTATTTTTATTTTCCATTGACTTTGTCTCTGAACTGTACCAATCAACACAGGAGAAGCACTTACTTAATTCTTCATAAATTAAAATATATTTTTGGCTCAAAAACTTTTATCAGTCTTCATAGAAATTAATTTCTTTCTCCCAGGCTCTCAGAGTAGACCAGAAAAGCAAAGGCTCAAATCAGAATTTTCTCAAGGCTTATGAACAAGGCTAAAATGTTCTAGCTCCAGTTCCTTGCAGGAAAGGTACAGTATATACAGTCTGATGAGGTTTTAGTTGTTGAATTGTAGAAATTATAGCTCTTGGGCAGGAAACAAATAGAAATTTTAAAATTCCTGGTCATGGAATAGCGGTTTGTAGGGTCAGGAATTCCTGATACATGTTATATCGAAATTCTTGGCCAAATTTCTGCACAATTTTGTTTAGCTTTCTAGGACAGTAATAAGAAGGGAAGAGAATGCACAGAAATTGAGTCTGGATGTGGCAGCATCCAGTAGACTAACATTTTTTTCCCTTGAAATCTCAAATTCTCAGAAGTCCTTATTCTGAATCTGCTGTGTTCTATTTCATTCAACCTGCCAGAACGTAAAGCTATAGTCTCCGTGTGTGGTACATTGGGTGGGGGTGGAAGGGTTCCTTTTTATAGAATTCTTCAGAACACGAGGGAGAGGTTAGCTGTGTTCAGGTTTCTTTGTCTAGAATCTGAACAAGGAAGCCTCAATCAGGTTAACTCTTCTCTATCAGCCATTGAGCAGCATGAAGGGTATCATTTCCGTATGGTTTGAGAGTGTAATGGAGATAAATTCCTAGTTTTTGGAATTTGATATAGTAGGAGAAAACGTTTGGTCTACACTTGTTTCTATGCACGTTTTAATTTACTGCTAGAACAGCAGACCCTTCTCTCTTTTAGTTTTGTTTAATTATTTTTCCTTTTAATTCTTAATTTGTATCATTTTTACTGAGTTTGATTCTGTATTTTATGTTATCTTTTCTTTCCCCTTCTGTATACTGCCACTGTTGCTTTTTGTTTGGTTTTTTTTTTTTACCAGAGCTTTTGCATTGCTTTGCTTTAATCTTTATTACTTTTTGATCCATGATTACTGCCTCATTTGCTTTTTCAGTGCATTTCTTTGCTTCAGTTTCTTATTTTTGTTAGTAGTTATGAATAAAAACTTTGGAGAAGTAAAATATTTTCATCCATTTCCATTTTGAAACACTAAGCTTAGATGCATGTACTTGCGTTAGTGTCTGCATCTGTTTTTTTCTGTCCTTTGTTTGAGAGGTCATAGATTGCTCAAGTCTGTATTGTGATTAAATGTGTGGCCAGCTGCTTTTTACTGTTTTCTAAAGCCATCTCTTTTTCAGCATCAGCTACATGTGTCAAAGTAACACTTATCAAAAATACTTTACAGAGTACTTCTGGACTGTCCTCTAAAAGTACTTCTCAATATTTTTCTTGTGGAAGCTGTGGCATAGTTATTTTCAGTTGAGTTTTGCCTTACCATTTTCATCTCTTATTATGTCTTCAAAACACGATAGTGTATTAGTGGACTGAAGTTTTTAGTTCCATTTAAGTAAGTTGCATGCAACTTAAATTTTTCTGCCTTTAGGAATTAATGGTTAATGTTTTCATTGCATAAATTAACAGAAGTGGTTGACATGGAGAGTGTGCATTTTATGGAGCTATTTAATCATTCTCAGTATGTTGTACCTGACACTAACATTTGTGGAGAACGTTTTTAAGAAGAATTTTTCTTCAAGTTTTACTTATATTGGGCCACTTGGGTAAGAATAACGTGCTTGAAATCTGAATGAGAGTTTTGACTGCTGAGCGCATAATGAATGTCATTCTTATGTGCTGCAGGTAAGGATGTTGAGTTGGCGTAATTACCAAATACAATATCTGTTAAGGAGTGCAAATGTTGTAGTATCAATTTTGTTGTGAGATTGGAGTTAACCTGATTTCTTGTTGCTAAACTTTTGATTGATTTGATTTTAAGATGGAGAGTTCAGACTTGAACATACAGAGAAGAATTTCCAAAATAGGAAGGGTGAAGATAATCGTCATTTCTTTTGGGAGATCTTACTTTCTCTGCTTTTTTCACGATGACTTTGATAGATGCCACATTAATTAAATTTGCATGTTTCAAAATGAAATTCCTTTCATATTCTTTTTCTTTTTTTTGAGTCATGCCTATGAATATCTTTATGAATGTTTCATTTTTATTTTAATTTATACTTGGTGACTTGAAGCATTAAGTGCTGTCAACAACTATCTCTGTTAGCTGTATATCTTCAGATCAGATGGGAATAAGGAGGAAGACTTGAAGAGACTAGTTCTGCAGCTTTTGCAGTGCACATCACTGCAGGGAATGTCACATGGGAGAGCAAATTTTATTGGTAAAGTAATGACAGGTAACTAATTTTCATTGAAAGTCATTAGACTGCATTCTAAGGAAGAGCTGCTGTTGATTACATATATTTCAATCATGCCAATTAATATCTAGGTTAAAGCTCGTAGCCTACATTGTTAGTAGTTGAAATTAGTTGATGTTATTCCAACTGTTGCAATTAACTGACGTCAATTTTTCTTGCAATGAATCAGCTGGTGAACTGATTTGTATCTGAGGGGGCTTATAAGAAAGATGGAGAGAGACTTTTTGCCAGGTTGTCTAGAATCTCTAGGACAAGGGGTAACAGTTTTAAGCTGAAAGAGGGTAGATTTGGGGAAGGATGAAATTCTTTACTCAGAGGGTGGTGAGGCACTGGAACGAGTTGCCCAGAGAAGCTGTGGATTCCCCCTCCCTGGAGGCTGGATGGGGCTTTGAGCAACCTGGTGTGGTGGGAGGTGTCCCTGCCCATAGCAAGGGGGTGGAACTGGATGATTTTTAAGGTCCCTTCCAACCCAAACCATTCTGTGATTTCAAGTCTCTGAGCTTAAACTTCACCATGACCACTTTGATACGTTATTCCACACATCCTTGCCCATGCTTAAATCCTGAAATACGTAGGCTAATGTGCTCTCATAGCTTGCAAATCTTCATAAGCATGGAACATTTTAGGTGTTTTATTCAGTTGTAGGTTGAGGAGTGCTGGAGAAAAGCATGAGACTTGGCACAACCATTCTACTCCATATTCCTTTAGAAAATCAGTAACACTGCGTATAGGGCAATTTGCTGCATCTTACATTAGCTTGAGGGTTGTTTTTTTCATTTAGTTTTTTAAATACGTAGTGTAATTCAAGAGCAAGGGCATCATCTAGCTTAAATCTTCTGGGGCTCTATTTCTGGTGAAACAACCTTGATTATTTTTGCAAGGAAGTCATCTCTCTTTTTGTTCTAGTTTTAGGACTGTGTGCTGTGATTACTGACACACAAATGTAATGGTTGCTTGCGCAGTTTTATATAAAAATGTACTAAGTTCAGATTCCTTAAATAACCCTTGGTGAAGATGTTAGTGCTAAAGTGTTGGCTTGTGAGTAGGAGGTAAATTATATGTTGTAGCGTTATATAAAACTGACTCACATGAGTAGGTGAGAATCCCAAGAATATCAGGACACCCACACTAGTGAAAGAAAGACGCAAGCTTCCTCTGTACAACATGTTCTAAAGATTACATTAACAAAAACAGCTTTAATTTGTTTGAGTAGTAACAAAATTTTTCAGTGTTTTAAGAAATCAAGTGCTACTGCTTTGACTGTTTATGTTGGAAAATGCAACTAAAAGTAAAGCATTTTGTTCTGAAAAAGCTACCTGCAGCTCTAACTATACTTTCTGGATAAACAGATGTTGAAAATAAATCAAAAAGTTAAATTATCCCCAGAAGCAAGCAATAAGTATATTGGATTTTTATATCCCCATTAACTTTTAATCCATGATGCATAAGGAGGCAGAACTGTCTAGTTCAGGGAGAATATTATTGCAAAATATTTCTGTAGTTACATAAAACGTGTAGCACCGTGTGACTTACTAGGATTCATGGTTAAATATATTATCTTTTTAATCTATATAATTTATATAGATTGTAAGGTTAAACCTCACACACATTCCAGTGTGTTGGTAATCAGTATTTTTCCAAGAATGAGATTCAAAATGAGATTTTGTCTTTGCAGAGATACCTTGCTGAAGTAGTCACGATTAATGTAAGAAACTGTAATTGCGTTGTTTACTTGGTATATTAAAATATCACCATTTCAGAAGGATGACTTGAATGTAACCCATACACACAGAAATAGAAATGATTTTCATTTAAATGTTCTGCTTCCCCAATCTCATCTGCATTCAGCGTTAAAGATCTGTTTCTCCTTATTCTTTACGAAGCTGGTTCAGTCTTCTTGACATCAATACAACCAGAAGCTTTCCTGTTCATTGTGAGGTTTGAAAAATTATCCCTTCTGTCCTGGCAGAGCTTTCCTGACCAGAGCTTTCTTAGAGGTGGGTTTGGGGTCGCTTCCTTCTCTAAGTACACTTTTGCTTGGTGCTTGATACCTTTACAAGACTGTTTTGATAGTGTGTGCTAACTCTTGAATATCTGGTTCTGGGGTTCTGATTCATCCAGCTTTGTGTGGTCACTTAAATTACAGCCTTAGGTGTTTGTATTCTCTTTTGTGTGGGGATCTACAACAAGGTTTCAGACCTATGTGCATTCGAGGTGAGCCAACGCAATAGGTTGCTTGGTCTTTCTGCTTTGCGTGCATATTCACTTACAGGATATTTTCTCTTAGTTTTATTTTAAAGCTAATATATCTTGAAGTGAAAGGGTTGTTAAAACCTAGTGGAAATCAGACTGTGTGGTTCCCTTCTGTTTATGAAAGTAGATGGAAAGCTGTGTCCAAAGCCCACTGCTAACCCTACACCTGTGAAAGGCTCAAGAATATCAGGAAATTTATAGCAGCATGTGCAGTGCACCACAATGAGATTCTGATGAGATTTTCTGTTAAGAAAAAATAGCAGAATTTCTTCACAAATGGACAGAGATTCAAGTGCTAGCCACAGGATTCACTGAAGAAGGGAAACATTTAGAAATGAAATGGGGAAGAAACAGAGAACTTGCCATTGACTGTGATACTTTTTTCATGGTTGGACTTTTTTGCTGATGGGAAATGTAACTGAGGCATCTCAAATGATTTTTCCTGGTTTTCAGAAACTTTTGACCGTGTGGGCTGAGCTTATAACAGGATATGGAACTGCGTATCATAGCTCTGATTTGTATTCTTGGATAGAGCTATTATTAAGGTGTCATATGAACAGATGGGATATGAATGATGAAGCTCAAATTGGGTAACTACCAGTTGAGAGGAAATGACTAATTGAACTTCAGAGAACAAGAAGTCTGTCTTCTTGCAGTCAGAATATGTGAAACAAAAATACGTATTTGTCCCTCCAGTGTATCTGAAGATCTGTTTCTTCTGCTTTGACAGCACGAAACCTTTATGTTCATGTTGGCAGCTTGTCTGACTGCAGTAATATAGAACATACTGAAGTTTGTTATAAATAGAGGCTGCATATTTTTAAGGTTACGTAAAGCAAAATGTGAAGTATTTCTTTTTACCAGTTTAATGTGACTATTGGATCTTATGAGTTCTGTATGATCTGGGCTATAATGATAGGGAAATTCTGTACGTTTCAAAACTAATTGCTGTGATCATAAACTGGGACACCTGACGATTTCCCTCTCAGTAACATAAGCTATCTTATGTTACTTTAGATTAAAGAACAAATGTTGGACTTCTCTTATGTTCCAACTAGGTTAAGCAAGCATGTTTAAGACTTTTTCTAAAACTGGGAAAACTACAGAGTTTTAATGCTCTGAAGTGCATCAAGTCATAAAGTAACTTGAACATCCACGGTAACTAAACCAACTAATATTGGTTTTATTAACTTGTGCCTGTATCATAAACTCACCTTGTGTATAACGTCAAAACTTGCATCAGTTGTGCTGATAATGTTAGTTAGCTGACCATAAATCAGCAATTTGGAAACTGTAGCACTTCAGGGATTTGGATGTGAATGGTGTGGATCAAAGCAGTGATTCACGTTGCAAACTGTATCATAACAGTGGACCCAACGCATTCAGATACTCTAAATGGAGCGTTAAAAACAATTATGTGCACCTGATTCATACTGGTCTGTGATGTGTCTAGTCAAATGTTTAAATGACTGAAAGGTGTATGGATTGTGAGCATAGGATGAAAATCCAATACAAAGCTATTTCAACATTGGGTGAGAGAAAAAAATTAATACTTAACTAAATAGCAAATATCACTATTGAGCCACAAGCATTTGCAGCAGAATTCAATAGGTTTGTAAGTGGCAATTACTATACTTTCTCTTCTGATAATACTAACAAAAGCAAAAATACTGTGATTCATAAGCAGTGTGGGTTATGTTCAGGTAATGAAGAGATAATTTTGGCCTCCAGTGCTGTGCATCTTTCCTCTGCTTAGCAGTTTCCCCACTTCTGCCTTTGATTTTACTGCAGATTATTGCAGAATGGATGGGGGGAAACTATATTTGAGGATTTATTGTTGAGTTATAGTACTTTTTTAAAGAGACTCAGACTTAATAAGGTGTGAGTTGTATGTAGAAGCACCATATCTTTTGTAATTCTGTTAACAGAAACTGTACTGTCATTATGGGAACATAGAATTGGAGGTCACCTGTGTCCTGAAGTTTCTCTGCTGGAAGGATCCACACTGTACTAATTCCTAGCAAAATTTGGGTTCCACCTTGTAATTAATTACTTTTTAGCCCCATGATTCTTTACAGATACTGTTATTAGTGTGATTAAGAACATCATTCTAATTTCTAGCTTAAATGTATCAGTAAGCCAATTATTTTATGTACCAACACTGTTGTACTTTCTACCCATGGAATTTTTCTTCTTTATGGATTTACAGAACAGGGAGGGGAGGAATAAGCGTTCCATTTCAGCTTTTACTTTCAGAAAGAAGAAACTGTTTCTCTTCTGGTGTCTCCTACCATGGTGTCCTGGTTTCAGCTACAATAGGGTAGCTTTGTTTTCCTTTAATCTTTCTAGTAGATCTTTCTTGCATCTCTTCTGGCTTGAATTTGTCGGAAGACAATGGGATGTGGATGATCAAAATGTTACACAGTATTCTGGATGGGTGGCATTCACCAATACGTTATATATTGGTGTTTATATTTCTCCATCTCCCCTGAAAAGTGATGATACCTTTATCTAACAAACAAACAACACCAAAAAAGAAACAAACAAAAAAAGATTTTTTTTCCTTACGTCATTCTAATATCTGTTTATTTTACCCGATGTACATTCATTCTAGGTTTCCATTGAATTCTAATACTTCTCAACTAATGTTGCTTGATTTTGCAGGGCTGTTCAGGAAACTTTATCAATAGCTGCCTAGCAGGAAGAAGTGCACCAGATCCAGCTCTTCCTAATCAGCAGGGTGCTGAGTATTAGAATCACAGCTGGAAATGTGAATAGTGTCAAGAGGCTATGAAAAGGATTGTTAAAAGCAAAACCTAGAGTCAGCCTTACAGTGTAGGAGCTTAGCAAAGTTCAGGTAAAGCTTATTTATGTTGTGAATCAATTTGCATTTTTCAGTAGCCTGGACAAATGTGCACGAGTGACCAGATAAGTTTCCACTAATTAAAATATGGATAATGCTTCGTTAAAAATAATAATGTCCAGTATGCTAGTAAATTATTTTTTTGAAACACGCTGTGAAAAAATGTTCTCTTTTGGTAGGTGTAGAAATAGATCAGTATACAATAAAATCTAGATTAGCTAGAGAGTGGAAATGTGTCGATAGCAACTTTTCTTATGCTAGAATTTAGAGTATTGATGAGAATTCTAATTGCTGCCGTCCTTAATTCTGTAGCTCTTTTAAGCATATAGGTGTTTCTGTGGAATCTCTTTGTACTTGTGCTGCAGAATCAAGGAAGTTAAAACTGTGTTGATCACTTTACCACGTTTACCTTTTAGGAGTGGTTACTAGATGGATAAAAAGATGGCAGTTACTTTGTGCTTCCACTCATTTACCAGCAACAAAACTGAGTTTCTATAAATATTTTAAAGCCAGCACTTTTGTCTCTGCTACATAAGAGGTTTCACTTAAGACATACTAATTTGAAGCTAATGAAAGCAGAAGATTCTATGCGCACAACATGAAAATGATTGAAAACAACAAAACGGGACAACTTCCTGTTGTTCTGCAGATATTCAAGTCATTAAAGTTTAAGTGGCTACAGTAAACTAATGAAAAAAAAGTTTAATGGAAAAAACTGTTCCAGTGGTTGACATCTTTTTAAGGCTTTTTATTTTGATTGCTCTTTAGCTTTTAATTGTCAGACCAATTCGTAAATCATTCTGAATTTCTTCATTTTAGCTTGTTACTCTGGAAAAAAAAAAAAAGAGTGAAGGTATAAGTAGTTGGTTCACATATGCCAAAAACCAGTACAATAGGATCTTATATATTCTCACTTTGGTTTCTTAAAATATGTGGCTCATGTTAGCATAGATTTATTGTCTCTCTACAGAAGATGCATGTCCAAAGTGATATGATGTACGTTTCATTATTTATACAACTCTACTAAAATATAAGTTGATATGCTGAGAAATACTGTATTTGTCAGTATAGGTTGGCAAGGAACATTTGTGTTCTTGTTCTCTTTAACACAATTCCTTACTAGCAGATGCTCAGATGCAACATACATTTGGATATTGCTGTATTTACATATTTGCTCTGTTATTCTTTAGGGTTAAACATACTGTATTGTTGAGGAGTGTTTTAGGTTTATTCTTGCAACGCCTCTGCTCTGTAGCAGATTGGTATACTCATTTTCTTACTCATTTTCTGTATTTGTTTAAGGAGTTTAAAAAATCCTGCAACATTAGGTGGTTGCACATTCCAGCTGATTTCAGGCTTCAAACCATTTTTAAAAAATTATTAATCTCCTGAAAGCGGTTGGCCTCTTAAAGAATCTGCAGGAAAGATGATTTGTTTTCTAAACTACAGTTGAAGCAATTAACAAAGAATATTACATGGAAAAAAAAGTCAAACCTGACATTATTTTAAAATTACAACTGTGTATTAGTTGTCTGCAAATAAATGTCTTCACCTGGCTGCAAATCACAAGCATGAAGGCTCCACAGACATGAGTTACCACTAAAAAATATTCTTTTCCTGCCTTTTTGTAAATCTGTGCAGATTTGGTGGTTTTATTTTGTTATGTTTTCTTTCTTTGCTGTTATCAGTCCATCCCTACCAAGTGTGAAGTGAAAAACATCTAAAAATCAGAAAATATATATGGTTAAAGCTGGGGGTGTTGTTGGGGAGTGGGGGGTGTTGTTACAAAGTTATTACACATAGATAGTTATTTATAAAAACTGAAGTTATATAAGATATATTTTGAATTACTCTTATGTTAGTTGAAAGAAAATGTTGAAATTAGTTGACATTGAATCTGTACTGTCAGGTTGAATGAGTAAACGACAGTATACCACATTTCTCAGAATATCAAATTGTTATCCCCCACGTCATGTCTGGAAAGTCCCTCTGTACGTTGTCTGCCCCAGAACCATGCATTTTGGCCCCATGGCAAAAGGTATGTTATTGGCCACGATCATAGCTGATGGTGCTGCTGCAGGCATTAATCATTAGTGTAAGGTGGCTGGGGTTTGTGCCAAAGAGAGAGCTTCTGTTGTGCTGTTGGGTAGCTGCATGAACTTCCAAGTACCTGACATACAAACACAAAAAAAAGGCAGTTCTGTGCTACTTCAAAAGGTTATCAAAATACAGAATTTTTATATCTTGGTGTGTTAAATTTGGTTATAGATACAGAGACCTGGAAGGCCTCCAATTTTTTCACAGAAGCAACATTTCATTTGGGTTGCATGGTGCACTGGGTGCATGTCTAGTTATGTGGCATAAGAGTAGGATAAATTTCAGTTTCCTCAGAAGATGCAGGGGGTGGGAATACACGATAAGAAATTCATCCAGAGCAATTCATCAAGACTATTTTGTGTCTATGAGTGAAAGCTCCTGGGGATTAGAAGACAAAAACCAAGGCAGAAGTCTTGTTTTTTTCCCTTGAGTCAGGGGGGAAATAAGCAGAGTGGCCTGCGAAGTCAGTTCCCTTCTAGAGCTTGAAATATGTTTCTGAGACTTGGTGCTTTCCTGTCGGTAAACATAGATAAATCCTCAAGCACAGTGATGGACTGCATACAGCTGTCAATCTATTGCTGCCATTTGTTCAAGCAACACCACCCCGTGCTATATTTGCCAGTGGTTTGACTAAGCCCATGCTGTTTGTGTGGCACTGGTAAGAAATGTTTGGAATTATTCTTCCACTTCGCGTTTTATGAAAACTTGGAAAATCATACAGCGCTTGAAAAGCTTCCCAGATTAGTCAATATCTGGAAGATTCATCTAATTGCCAATTACTTAACTGAAACCCAAGCAGGTATTGCTATTGAACTCTGACATTTCTTCCGAACTTGCAGAAATTTACACTTTGAGCTTATTTTAGATCTTGCTTCTTAACTCCCGGCGTTGACTCTGGTCAGAAAATTCTTTGTAAGCCTATAGTTTTACGCAGTCTGCTGTTGCTACAGGAAAAAAGTGAATTTAAGTCATCATCTTGCTGCAAGACATATAGGGAGTAGATTTTTTTTTCTACTCCTCTTTATTACGTTCACAGGTTTTGCTTGGAATTTGGCTTCCTCTGAATTTGTTGGTGTGCAAATTTAATGTAGTTATTTCATCTGCTAATTACAAGAGTTAGTACAAACTTTCTTAATTCTTTAGATAATGCTTTCAAATTGGGTAGGCTTTATTGTTGTGGTGTTGTTGGTTTTGTTTGCTTTTTTGTTTTTGTGTTTGGTGCTTTTTCTTGTGGTTGTTGTTGTTATTGTTGTTTGTTTTTATTATTTGGATTTTTTTCCAGCTTGCATAAGCTTATAAAATAGCAGAGGTAAAAGTTTGTGAAATAGCTAAGAGCTCAGTTTGTGAAATAGCTCAGGGCAGATGTTTGGAAAGCTGTGCCATTATCCATTTAATGGAACACCTAAATGTCCACCAAATAATCCCATTTGTCCTTCGTTTAGTCTCAAAAATTTTATGAAGAAACTTCTTCTGTGTGCTAGAAGCTCTTAAGTTCCCTAGATCCTATACGAATTAAGAAATGTAAATATTAAGGCAACTTAAAATACCTATAAGAAATTTATATCAAAGATGGCATTTGATATTTAGAAAATGTAAAGCATTTACTAGTTTTGCCTGTAGACTTGTCATTATTGTCTTTAAATGGAGTAGCATTAACTAAATGATCCAAAATGGAAAAAAAATTGAGTTCATTTTCTAATGGATTAGCTAGTACAATTAAGGGGTGAGAAGGTGTCTGTTTCTATTTCAAAACAAATGAGGTCGTTCTGGAAATCAGCTTTTTCTAAATCAGTCAGACATATAAACAGTCTTTAATTGTGAAGCAGCGAAACCATTGCTGTTTCTGAAAGACAACAAAACTGAAGATGTACTTGTCAAGCTGAAAATGTCTCTTAAGATTATATTTAATATAGCACTAGACCAAAGCAGCAATTCATTTTCACAATGCAAGTTCTTCAGTTATACTAATAAATTGAATATAAAATTGTAGAGTAAGTGGTGTGCTTATTTTTGCATTTATACCAAAATTTATAGTTAATATCAAAGATGCTGTAGAAAGGAAGTCTACCTTTTTTTTTTTTCATTTGGTGACAGAGGAAATCCTTTGGATTTGGTAAAACCATAACTTAAATTTATAGCAAGCAATTTATAAGTATTGGTTTATATGTTATATTTACTGTTTGTTTCTGCTTTTTTTTCCCCTCTCTTCTCATTCCATGCTTAGGTGTATGATTGCTGATGAGGTAAGTGATGTCCCTGTTCCTTTAACACCATTTTTCTTGTTTTAATATACTTCATTCAGGTGTGATTTTTCTTGTTTGAGGGATGTGGGCAGAACAGTTGGCAGTGAAGGAAGCCTAATTCATATGGTATTCAGTAGATATTCTGAAAATACCTAATTTAAAAAAAAATCTGACACGAGATTAAGACAAGCTTTGAGAAAGCTTTGACAGGTACTTTTATTCTATTTAAGCTAAATCTCATATGCTGTTAGGTCCTTAAAATCTTAGTGCAGTTTATTTTGATTTTTATTTTTAGCACTTTATAATTGTACAGATAGCTTTTTTAATGGATTAGGAGACATTTGTGTACCAAAGAGAGATGTGCCTTCCAAAGAAGAATTTTCCTAACAACGAGGACCAAGTACTATTAATGAAATTCATGACTGTATACATTTTCAAATATATGAATTTATTCCATATTAGGGAAATTTGAGTTCAGAATTTCTTACTACAGAAAAAAGCATTTTTGTAATAGGGTATAATCATTATTATATTTTATATTAATTGACGTATTGTCAATATAAAACCTTATTGAAAAAGAGGTAATGATTGAGGATTGATGTAGCTTCCCAGTTCTAATTTGGGATATTATTTAGTAAAAAGGAGATAGAAGAAAAATCAACCTCAAGAAAGAATTATCTTTCCTTTGAGTAGTCTTTTTAAAATGCTTTTGGCAGCTTAGCAAGTTGAAGAGTTTGATTACCCTTATAGTCTATCCTACTAAAGCAATGAGTAAAAAAACCTGAAATTAATGGAAATGCTTTTTTAGCTTTAATGAGCTAGCCAAATATGCAATATGTATCAATCCTGTTAAAGAGAAGTATCTTTTTCATGAAAGATTATCTGTAGTAACAAATTGACAATTAAATATATACTATGAAACTAACTCTTTGGTTTTGTTTTCTGTATCTGGTTCATTTTTTGCAAAATAGAGAGGCTCTTGAGACTTGAGTGTGTTTTCTGAGCGCAGACTTCTATTTTTTTTTTTCCTTTTCCCAGATGGGTCTAGGTAAAACAATTCAAGCAATTGCCATTTCCTACTACTACAAAAAGGAATGGCCTCTCTTAATCGTAGTGCCTTCATCTCTGAGATACCCTTGGGTTGATGAGATGGAGAAGTGGATTCCAGAACTCTCTCCAGATGATATTATCATCATTCAGAACAAAACCGATACTGGGTGAGTAAAGTTCATTAATCTTCTATGGAAAGGCTTGTTTTGTTCTGTGACCTGATTGCAGTATATATGTGAAAAAGGTACAGTATATATTATGGCCATAATGGAAGGTAAGGGTTCCAGCAAAATAAAAGATATTTCAATTAGGTGCTATATCTTTCAGTTGAGAGTTGGAATTATGGTTGTTTCTCATCTCCTTTGAAATGGAGAGGTCTGATTGTACAGTAGCAAGGGTTGCCTGCTTAAAATTTGGTTACTTGACTGTCTGTCTGTCTGTCATTGAACATATTCAGTTCTATGTCAACTCTGTTGAATTAGGTGGGATTTTTTAGTCTCTGTAAAACAGTTTGAGCACATTTTTTGCAAACTTCTGGTATGCATTATAAAATAAGTAAGTAATTACCATTAATATTCTATTTAGTGCACTGACAAAATTTAGAAGTTAAAATAAGTATCTCTAAGTAACTGCAAAGGTCCTTGTGACCTGAGTTTTCTATCTTTAGACTTAATAGCATAAATTCATCAGCATGTGACTACAAGTCTAGAGTGCTATTAGAATAACTCTCCTATTGTGACGAAATACTGAATTACAAGGGTATTTTTTTAGTCTCTTTTACTGTAAATGACGTAGTTGATTTCATGGGAATGTCTAGATACTGTTCTAAAACTTCTGGATATAGAAGATTGATCTCCGTGTTTTCAGAGGAGTACCAGAAAGTGACTTGACTGCCAAGACATGCTGATGAGACAGTAGCTTGGAACCTTCCTTGTGGTAACAGCATAAATCCAACTGGAAATATGTTTAAAAGCTTGATCGATGGATAGTTGCTGCTGATAGTCAAAATATAACTTTCTCATAGGAACATAGGAAATAAAGATCTAATAAGCCTATTTTTTTTAGTTCTTCAGCTAAAAAGCACACAAACTCCATGCTTTATAGTTCTGAATGCAGAAAGGAAAAATGTGGAATAAGGGTAAATAAGGGTAAATGGTGGCAAAAAGTAAGTAAGTGGCAAACAGAATTCTGTTCGTTTCTATCTTTTGAGTTTTTTTAAAAGGAGTAGACCTTAACCATTATTACTTATTTTTGTTTGCAACAAGAAAAGAGGAAAAATAAGGCTTTCTGTTTAACCCCCAGGAAGCTTCATAGCTGTAAGTGAGATAGCTCTTGAGCTAATTAATTTCTTTTTAATTTGCAAGAAAATGCAAAAACAGAGCAGCTACACTTGGTTTAGTACTTTGGGAAATTGTGCTTCTCTGTGTTCAGCCTTTGATTTCTCTCAGTTCAATACTTTGCTTTTCTTCAAAACTTCAACAATGAAATTTACTGCTTGAATGTTGTTTAACTTCTTAATGTGAATAGGTTAAAATATACTCAGGAATCAGTTCAGGGTGTCAACGTTTCTAACTACATTTGAAAGGAGATATTTCTTGAATAAACTGCTTCAACTAATAATAAACAATTTTATTTCTGATTTCTTTTCCTCCATGTTCCACAGAGGAGGTGAAATCCTTGTTTTTCTGGTTGCTGCATTTATCTACGCAGTAGCAGCCAGAGGGTGCAATGTGTTGGCCACAGTGCCAGTACTCTGACCGTTGCCTCTCCCTCCATGTCCAGAAGCATGAATATGCACATGCACGTTCTTTCTTCCTCATAAGTACTGTAAGAAAATTCCACTTAGTGGATTGGTTTTTGATCCATTGCTACTGGGGAACAAATAAAAATCATGCCAGCAGAGCAGTAGCATCTGACAGATGGACAGACCAGCTAAGACTCGAGTTCTGGTAACTTGTTTGTCTAACAACTTTAAGTGTTCACGTGTTGCTCAAAGGCTTCTGAAGGGCCACAGTGCTCTCTAGTGATTTTAAAAACAATTCATGCCTTGGGCCTGGGTATATCCTTACATGTATAGTAAGAAATTATTTTCAAATACTCGTTTTTTTTAAAAAAAAAGTCCTTATCTTAACCCACAAAGTCTTTTACATTGTATTTTCTACACCTGTCTCTTTGAGGGCAAGTGAGAGAAGGGCATGGTATTATTTAGCTGCTCGTTTCACACAACAATGTCTTCTGAAAATAGGTATGAAATGTGTGTGATTTAGAAGTGTCAGATGCTAGATTTTTTTTTAAATGAAAAGCATGTATTATTAGCCAACCTGACAGCTTACTAATTAACCAATCTAAAAGGTATCATACATACCTTCTTAAAAAAAATCAGCTTTAGTTTAATTAGCCTAGTTAATTTAGTTTAATAATTCCTTTGCTATATTAATTTTCCTACAATAAAAATTTACTAAGACAACTTCTGGATTTTCTCTTCTAGGAGAATATCAACCAGCAAAGTGACGATTCTGGGGTATGGCCTGTTAACTTCTGATGCCCAGACTTTAGTAGACACTTTATACAAGCAGAACTTCAAGGTAGTTGTGATTGATGAATCACACTATATGAAATCCAGAAATGCCACCCGCAGCAAGATCTTGTTGCCAATTGTGCAGAAAGCTGTTAGAGCTATTCTTCTTACTGGAACTCCTGCTCTAGGAAGACCTGAAGAGGTATTTGGCATGCTGTGTTTTTTTAGGGATAGTATCACTAATGAGTGTACAATTTTGTAATTTTCTTGAATGTGTACAATTATATGCGTTAGAAAATAAAGCAATTCACTAGCTACATTAGGAAGCACAAATGAGAAAGTAAAAAATTGTTCTTTGATTGTATTGATGTTTTACAAACTCATTTTAGGCTTATGCACAGGTGACTTGGGTCTGTTTCTTGTAAGAAATTAATCTTTCTCATAGCAGACCAGACTGTTGGGTGAAATAGAAAATAGAGGGCTTGAGGTGAGAACTATTTGTTTCTACTGGGCAAGAGAATCCTTGGTAGACACATATTTGCATTAAGTCTTCTGTATCGTCATCTGATATAGGCAGTAATTTGTTTCTCTCTGGTCTTTTTGTTATTGCTAACATTCACTTATAGCAAAATTTTGCTATAGTAAAAGTGGAAAAAATCTATCTAGTGCTAGTTGCTATCCAGAATTATGAATTTTCCTTGATGGAAGATCAATTTATGGAACTGGGGAGAAGCAGAGTAGAAACAAAAATCTCTTGGATTTTATACTGAACCCAAGAAACTTTTCTTTTTTTAATCAAATGTAGAAATAAATGGAGTATAGGATCTAATTTTGTATCAAGGCAACTTAGAGGGCTTAAAATAAATATTTGTGCATTTCATAGAATCACAGAATCATTAAGGTTGGAAAAGACCTCCAAGATCATCTGGTCCAACCATCCCCCTACCACCAATGTCACCCGCTAAACCATGTCCCTAAGCACCAGGTCCAACCTTTCCTTGAACACCCCCAGGGACGGTGACTCCGCTGCCTCCCTGGCCTCCCATCCCAATGCCTGACTGCTCTTTCTGAGAAGAAATGTCTCCTCATTTCCAACCTGAACCTCCCCTGGTGCAATTTGGTTGGAAGGGACCTCTGGAGATCATCTAGTCCAAAATATACAGTAGATTTAAGAGGATAACAGGGAAGGACAGTTACAGAGAGCCTTCCAGACTACTGCTGTCTTGATGTCCTCTCTGCTCTCCCTTAACAATGGGTCTTGGATCTAGTTATCATCGTTGAATCCAGAAAGTTTTAACAGTAAAACAGCTTGTAAGTTAGGATCCTTTCTGGTTAAGGTTGTCGAAACTGTTCCTGCCCCGTTACTCAGCTGTGAAAAAAGGTATGGAATTTCTGGTCCGTAATGACACCGTCCTTTTTTTAAAGTAGAACTTAATACATGAAAATCCCACTCATTCTTTTAAGAAACAGGACACTGCTTACCACTTAAGCGCATTGAATGCCTGCACTGATGCTTTGCAGAAGTTTATGTACCTGGCAAATCACAAATGTTTTGTTACTAGGAAAAATATTTTCTTGTCCTTGTTTTCTTGTTCAGTTTGTCTTTTCCAAGTCTCCAACACCGCTGTGGTGTTCAGGGTACTCTGCTCTTTGAGGGCTTCATACAGCAGTCCCGCCTGAAGACGTGCATAGCCTTAAGGAATGTCCTTTGCTTATGTGCTGAGCTAGTTATTTTCTGTGCAACTGCTGAATGTAAGCTTAACACAATAATCATGTAATAAGTGAGAATTATTTCTGAATAGTCTTACATTTGCAGGCAATTTGTCACTGTCACTTTTTTTTATACAGCTTTTCATGCAGATTGAGGCACTTTTTCCAAAAAGATTCGGAACTTGGAATGAATATGCCAAGAAATACTGCAATGCTCGTCTCAGGTATTATTGTACTTGTCCTTTTATTTTCTTAGGTGTCTTTGAGTGCCTTTGATTTTCTTCTCATGTGAATCTTCTCATGTGAAATGAGAGAATCAATAAATAGTATCTCTATTGCTGTATTATACCATTATGTTTGGAGACCTAGGGTCAGATAACATCTCCTCCATCAAAGAGAATTAGGGACCTTGCAGAGGAAAAGTATAAATATATATTTTGTACAAACATAGAAGATAGCTTGGCTTCCATACAGGTTTTGTTGTCAGTGTTTAGAAAGATCTGGGGAGAGGATTAAATTGACAGAAGACTTTACTTAAGGAAGAAATTGGAAGCTATTAAAGTTCGAGAGAAAATGTGAGTGCCAACATTCTGTTAAGTAAAATGATTTCCAAATTTACCATTGTTAGTATGAAATATATAGGTTTTACCTTTAGAGCTAGTGTTTCAGTTAAAGCTGAAACTTGAGTTTTTGATTGTCAGTCCTTTATGCATATAATGTAATAATTTACATCTCTTTTTATTATGGGATCCAAACTTTTTGCTATCCCTTAACACTTGGGGAAAAGAAGACCGTATATGGTAAAAGGAGATAAAGGTATAAAATTCCCCAAGGCCTGGTAGTGTGTTTGTAGTTCAGTTTGAGGGTTTGAATATGGGCATTGTAGGTTCTTGTCCACTACCTTGCCTCCTATTTGCTAGGTAGCACTGCTCTTTACACTTCTTTCAAATGCATTCCTAATGAAATTTTAACCCATTTTTATCCCTTGCATCTTTCATGTGCTTTTATGTTTCATGTGCTTAAAATCATTAACTTCATGAGTACCCGTTCCCCTCTGCTTGCTTCCCTCAGGTTTAGTTTAATGATCAGTTTCTCTAGATATATTCTAAAATAGAGGGGACAGAAGAAGTTCTGATATGAAATGCTTAGCTTTACCCATCTGAATCTGTTTTGCAACCTGGAATGAAAGAAGTTTTGAGAAGAGAAGAACCTTTACAAAAATATCTACAATTTTGCATATATTCAAAACAGTAGATTTCGTCAGTGAAATTGGCTAGCATTTAGATTTATTTTTTACAGTAATAATTACACAGTTTCGTTTTCATATAGCTTGGTATTTTTTTCCCCTCCATCATATGTGTTTTATCAGCATTAAACTTCTAATAACAAGGAAGAGTGCTGCCTAATTTTCAGACAGAGAAAAGCTATTTTTTCCATGGTGTTTTGACTGAATGCATGTGTAATTTTCACACCACAAGTGTGCGTGGGTACAGCATGGTTAACTACTCAATCATAGATGATTATCTTATTTTTGGAATGCCATAAATGTAATAAAAATCAAGTTCAGGGTTTGGCAAACTCTCAATAAAAAACTTTGTCTTAATGACTGAAACAAAACGTCCTGTGGTAATAAACTTGATAAGATTGTTTTATGCAGAACTTCCTGTGAAAATGTTTTTTTGACTTAGGTGTTCATAGACACCTGTTTCTAAGGATGAGGTCCAAAGTATTTCTGTGAGTTTTCAGCTAACATTTCTTATATCTGCAACGCTCAAGTTGGAGAGAGGAACCCTTTCTAAGGACAGTCATATAAATAGATTACAGAAGGCAGGTGAGCAAAAGATGTAGCTGTCATCCCTCTGTGCAGCATTTTAAGTGAGCTACGTCATTACTTTTCCAGTGCAGAAATGAGTCCCTCAGCTCCTATCAAAACTGATCATAGGCAGCCAATGAAATACTGTTGATAAGCTCAGTAAGGCTTAAAATTCTTTAATTTTTTAAAATAATTTTTACCAGTGGAATTACGTGCTTGCAATGTGCTCTTCTGTCGTGGAAAATGCCACCTGGGCTTTTCTCTAAAGCCAGCAAAATCTGTCGTACTAGTTGTTTTTTTATATGTTGACAATATTGACACTGAAAAGCTGTTCTTTCTGCTGCAACATGTCCTTGAAAACAACAAAAGAAAGAAAAAGGAACAATAATTTAGTAATTTCATTCTCTGTTTCAACATTGAGCTTTCTAAACTTAAACCTACTTCCTCTATTTATCCTTGTTCATTAAATAGTGTTGCGTTTAAAACAGGAAGCTGACTGTAACTAGCAGGGAATTCTCAGGAGAAAACAAAGAAGTATTAACGGTGATATTTGCAGCATTTTTGACAGTTTCTCTATCATTTGTTCCCCTCTATAACATAATAAAGAGCATTCTTACTGTGGTATATTCTTTTCATTAGTCCCTTGAAAGAAGAGTTTTAAAATGATATCTGGAACTTCTGCTTCTCGTACAAAGGGAAGTGTAGCTGGGATGAGATACAGGACTGTGTACATCTGATGGGTAGTCAGGCCTGCAGGTAGCAATATCTGCTGGCAAATTGAAAAAGCTCTGGCTTCAGTGTTGGAAAGAATTAGTGAGAAAACAATCATCTCTCCAGTGTAACCAGGAACACTGAGTGTTGCTATCCTCCATGCCTTCATATCTAACAGTGTGTTTTAAAATTAATTATATACTGAAAGTTTCTTTTGGATTTGGAAGAGCCAGTTTTCACCCTTAATGTTGATTTTTATTTTTTTTTCCAGATTTTTTGGTAAAAGAGCTCAATGGGACTGTAGAGGAGCTTCAAATTTAGAAGAATTGCATCAGCTTTTAAGAGAAATTATGATCAGAAGACTCAAGAATGATGTTCTAACTCAGTTGCCTCCCAAAGTTAGGCAACGTATTCCATTTGACCTCCCACAAGCCACAGCTAAGGTATATTTTCCACTTAATGCTGGAAACCACATTTGTTAGTAATGTCTATAAATTTTATATATATATGTGTATATATATATATGCATATATACAAATATATATATTTATATGCATGTGTATTATATTCACATATTCTTTGTAACTACATATATAGCATAGCATCTGTATTATTCTTTTTAAAATATGTGAAGAACATGAATATGCCACTTTTTGTCATCAAATAATTATAAAATATGCCCTAATTTTAATACAGTCTTCTTCCTTTCTGTCTTCCTTTCCATTAGATTTTGAATCCTGCAATTACTTTTAGCCAAATTTGATAGTTCTCATAAGTACTCAGTTCCTAAATATTTCATGCAAATCAATATTGTGGTAGAGAATGCTTTGTACTGTCTAAACTGTCTATAAATTATTTGTACATCTATCTAACCACTGATCTCTTCTGCCACTTAGAATTTGAATGCGACTTTTGCAGAGTGGGAGAAATTAATGAGAAACCTGAATTCAGATGCCAATGAAAGCCACTTTGTTGAAGTCATGAGTCTAATCACACGCATGTATAAAGAAACAGCCATTGCCAAGGTAAGCATGGAAATATTTTTTTAAAATACATTTAAATTTTTCAGTGTGGTTTAACTTAATAAAATCAGTTGTGTTGGCTTCTCCTAGACTAGGAATGTACCGAAGGCGGGTACTTCAGCGATGTATCTGTGTGTTGGCAGCTGCTGCAGCTGATCCAGTTGGCATGTGGTACAGGATGATGCTGATGGAGCCCTTATGCAGACTGTGCTCTGCCAGTACTGGTTCTCTCCATGGATAAACAAAAAGAATAATCCGCTCTAGCTAGTCTCTGTTTTAACAGATGGAGTCCCCTGTTCTGTATTTTCCTCCTATACTGAAGATGTGAGAAAAAACAAGTTAATAACCAGAAGTTTTACATGCTTACTTTTTAACATGTTATCAGGTTTCTTTATGCTAATCTATTTTTAGAAAAGGATATTTAAAGAGAAATAAAAGTTCTGCAGGCTGCTGTATCAGTAAGAACAGAGACTGACTACTTGAAATTTTTTCTTAAATTTTCTACTTATCTTAAAGATATTACTGTGGTTGTGTTGCTATTTCTTCCCTACTGTTTTTATTCTCTCCGCTATCACTGTCAACCCATTTTTAGACAGAAAGTTGAAAGAGGAAAAAGAAAAAAGTCAGAGGACTGCTACTGTGGGTATTGCATTAACCATTGATATTGATCTTGATAAATCTTATTAGTTACTATTACCTATTAGATCTTACTAGTTACCATTGATAAATCTTATTAGTAACTGACATTATTTTAATAGTTGTTATAAAAGATATTGAAAATGATATTTGACACAAAAGAATTCTATGAATGTTTAAACAGGCAAATGCTAACATTTCGTGATTGCAGTGTCATGAAAGTATCAAAACTATTTTTTCTGTTCTGATACGTGGCTTTATGGGTGCAGATACAGATGTTCTCATTAAGCAATGTCTTATCTGTTTATGTTTGGACAGAAATTAGGAGGTTTATTTTAGTATGGTTTGAAACACCAGATAATGGTGTCATAACTAAAAGCATTTTTATTTGCATCTTAATCTGAAAGAAATGCCATCTAACTGTGTGATCTTTTGAGGATGAGGGTTTTTTCTCTAAAGAAAGGAAATAGGTTTCACTATTAAGACATAAATTTGTGGTACTTCTTAATATAATTTGAATAATTTAATAATTACTGTTCCATAAAGTCTTAAATGGATAACAAAAAACATGGACATTTACCTTTTCATTTCAAAAGAAATTGAAAGGCGTTAAAGTAAAAACTGTCTTCTTGAATGTTTTATATGTTTAACTAATGAAAACATACTCTTTTACTCCAGGCAGGAGCAGTAAAGGACTATATTAAAATGATGCTTGAAAATGCCAAATTGAAGTTTCTAGTTTTTGCTCACCACTTAAGCATGCTTCAAGCCTGTACAGAGGCAGTTATAGAAAATAAGGTAATGATTTATTAAATGCGCACTCGTTTAATTTCAGACTTCACAAATACACAACAACTGTGTTTGAACTGAGTAAAACTACCTGGAATTTAAGGAGTTTAAGTGTATACAGGTCAGTGCCACTGGATTAAAAGCACTGTGGGGTTTTCAAGAGCTGTTTTATACATGAGGATAATGTAAACACTCTTGTCTGGTATGATACTTCATTATTGAATTAATGTTGTAGGCAGTTGTTTCCCAAGTTTTTTTTACCAATATGCTTCTGTCTACTTTGTTTTTTCTCTGTTTAATTCAAAGCAATAAAAATGTCTACAAACCACCTTCATGTTATTGGTCGTAGACTCTCAACCATTGCTAGGGAACAATGCATAACTGTGCTATTTAATATTAAGCTAGTATTTTGCAAGTGCTTAGAATTTTAATCAATCACATCAGGCAAGTTGCAGGTTCTGGGGAGCATTCCACTTCAAGAGTCTGGTCACTCTGTCCCCTGTAAATAGGGAGTGCTGAGTCGTCACTTTTCTAGATAAACAGGCTTAATTGTAGATCAAAAAGCAAAAAGCTACAGAGGTACCCCTGTCCCCGTGACTGAAATAGAACAGATGTTTTCATATTTGTATCGGGAGACAGAGGGTGATTGGATCAAAAAATGAACAGGAATGATTTCATTTTTGTCTCTATTATAATATGTCACAGGTTCGCTACATACGGATAGATGGAAGTGTTCCTTCTGCGGAAAGAATACATCTTGTTAATCAGTTTCAGAAGGATCCTGATACACGAGTTGCTATTTTGAGTATTCAGGCAGCTGGTCAGGTAGGATAAAAAAAAAAAGGAAGTATGTGAAATAAGAAACTTCAAGAATAAATACTGATGTCACTTGATGACTGAAGTTATTTACCTGAAGGCAGTTCGTACAGTATATCTTTTGGAGACACATGTATTCATTTTTTTCACTAATCGTGTTAACTGTTTTAAGCCTCCATTAAAATTACATGAGTAAAATCAAGATAAGCAGCAGAATCTTGTGCTTGAATAATTAGTAAAAACAAAACAAAAGAACACACTCCATTTTCTCTCTTAAAGTATCAGATTAATAAGTAACATTTATTTCCATAATGAAAAGCAGTATGCAGTCTTTGTACAATATTGGAGTGTTTATTGAATCTTATTAGTATCTACGTGAGGGTCAAGGAAGAAATCAATGTAGAGGGCCCATCTCCTGTCCCCATGGTCCCCCTTATTAACATATAAAAATGTTCTGTGCAGCATGTAGCTGTGTGTGGAGATTTTTTTTCTAAAATTTGTCTACTTGCTTATTTTGATTAGGGTTTAACTTTCACTGCTGCTACTCACGTTGTGTTTGCTGAATTATATTGGGATCCAGGCCATATTAAGCAGGCAGAAGACAGAGCACACCGAATTGGGCAGTGCAGTTCTGTGAATATTCACTTCCTTATTGCAAAAGGAACATTGGATCCTCTTATGTGGGCAATGCTGAATCGCAAGGTATGTGTGGAACAGAACCAAATAACCAGGAACTCACTGTGTTTAAAATACCACTTAAGTGAGAGTAGCAAATAACATTTTTGTTTCTCTAGAGCACTGTTCTAGTATAAGACAAATCAACAGACCAAGAATTGCTAATTATCAAAATGACTGTCTGTTCTGAATTAGTGTTTCCTGTGTTTTGCTCTCCATTTAAGGTTGAAAGATAAATAAGGTAACTCTTTGCTAAGGTGAATGGGATAGTTCACATTTATTGTTTTGTCTTCCTTCTAGCTTTTTATTGCTCTGGTTGCTCAATTTATAATTTTAAGGTTTTCTGTGCAGTCATAACAGCTAGAGATTTTTTATTATTATTATTGAGTGAATGTTATACCTTTCTAACTTCATTTCTGAGAGACAGGAGCATTCCCAAATAACATTTCTTAATCTCACCCGAGGTTCAAGTAGTCTTACCTTCTTGTCGTCAGGTATTACCCAGTTGTTTTAGGAAGGTTAGTTCCCCATTCTACATTCTTTCATTATTTGGAAGATCTTCACAGGACTAAAAGTCATTTAGCTGTTTTGCTTTTGTGACCTTTTTACAACCTTTGATGCCATTTATTATGTGTCTTGCTTTGATAGCTGAGGTGTGTTAGTGTGTCAGCTCTTGTCTTCTGACAGTTCCAGAGGTGTAAAGCTAGAAAGAGAATAGCCTTTTAAACTCTAATTGTCAGAACTTAATGAGATTGTGGTTATGCAGTTTCTTCTGATGCAAATGCCAGTGAAGTGCTCTATTCCAATTTGTGGCAATTCATTCTTGCATTTGGCTACCCCTTTGTTGGAGTGGTGCAATTGCTTCTGTCCATGTTGTTATTATATTGAGAAACTGATAACCATTTTTTGTCAACATGTTCCTCTGCTGCTGGAAAGTAGTCACAGCTGACAGAATCCAGGAACTGCAAACTGTATTTGAGATTCAGTTGGGGAATGAAACTATTCTAATTCCTGTAGGTACCTCTGAAAAATCCGAAAGTCACTCCAGTACATTAAGAGTCTTCTCCTTAAACATGGCACAGATGGGTCTCAGTAATTCACCAACTATTTACTGTACAAGAGTTCAATCACTAAAGTGCTGCTTTCAATTAATATTGCCTTTGGCTCCATGTACTAAGCAACACATGTAAAGACAGTAGGGGAAAGAGATGCACACAATGTATATTTTCTAACTTCAGTAAGTACTGACATTTTGTGTGTCACATGTTAGATATGCTACTTATTCTTGCAGAAGAAATGACTTTTGACTAGGACGACTGGAAGAAGAATAGTTTTAACCAAAGTTATTTTGAATTACCACAGATTTTCTCACTTTTCTCTTGTGAACTTGGTTTAACATTTGTAATGAGTGCATTTAGATAACTAAATTTGTTCCAACATGTGAATTCCTCAGAACTTTTATGCAAGTCTTCTTTCTGCAGGCCAAAGTTACAGGCAGCACCTTGAATGGCAAGAAAGAGAGAATGCAGGCTGAAGAAGGTGATAAGGAGAAATGGGACTTTTTGAGTTTTGCTGAAACTTGGACCCCAAATGAAATTCTAGAAGATACCCAAAATGAAGTTCTGTTTACGCATGTAAGACTCAAAACTTAGGTTTTTCAGTATTCTGTCATTTAAAAAAAAGCATTATAGCCATTGCTTACCTAAGCTTTGTGTGCACTGCAGATTTTACTAGTGGAGAAACACTAAATGAGTGGGAAAAATATAACGTGAGTTTCATTTCAAAAAGTTAGTGAAGTGGGAGAAAATCATTTGTTGGGCATAAATGTCACCTACAGGTTTTGCATAGGTCCTTATGTTATCATTTAGGTGGTTGACTCACCCTCAGTCTGATAAGAGCATGTCATTTCTGTTTAAATCACAGCTTAATTACTAGCCAATTAAATTCTGTATGGTTATTTTGAAAGCAATGTTTAGAAGTCTTTCTTTGTAATAGGCATAATCAGAAAAAGGCACGCAGCATATCAATTGTCATTGTTTTCAGAATTTTGTTAAGAATATTGAAAATGATTTTTACAAAACAGAAGAACAATGTAATAACTTCAAAAAAAAATAATTTTAGCCAATTCTGATGCTGTAAATACAAGATGGGTTTACATATTTCTTTCTTCTTTCCTAGTTTGAAAAGGAAAGACAGCATGACATACGTTCCTTCTTTTCCCCCAAATCCTCCTCTGAGAAGAAACGCAAAATATTTTCAGGTAGTAAATCATTAAATATTGATCCAGAATCTTTTGAAGTCACAAAAGAAGAGGATGCAGAGAAGAGCAGTGAAAACCTGGATTCTACAAGACTAAGCGACGCGGATACAATTTGTCATGAAAGTACGTCTGAACGTGAAGCTAAAAGAGCAAGAAGCATAAGTGGATCTACTCCAGTCAGCTCCAGTAAGAAAAAGAAAAAATCTTTAACTGGAAAAAAGTCCACTTTGTTTACAGAAAAAAATGCTGAAGTCCTTCCTTGTGGCTCAAACACTTCAACCAAAAGCACAGCTTTAAATAAAGTCTGGCACTGTAGTGCTTGCACTTACAGCAATAACGAATTGCTTCCTTACTGTGAAATGTGCAGTTGCCCTCAGAACAGTAATGGTAAGTGACCCATGCTGTAGAGAAAGTATGCATTCTTCATTCCAGTTGTGATTAGTTTCAGAAAATAAAGTATTTTTAAATATATGAATATACACAGTTACAGGCAAACTGCGAAGAATATCTCTATGTGAACAGATAGATACCTGTTAAGTGATCTTTCTTAATTTTGCTTTTCCTGAGGATTTTTTGTGTTATTCTAATTTGAAACAAATAGAGACTTCAGCTGAAAGTTAACAAGATACAGATAGAGTGAGCAAGAATATACATTTCGTTTTCTTTGCAGCAAATGTATCTTTTCTCTGCAAAGGTTTATGGTTATTCTGAATCCAATTAAATAGTATGGTTTTTCACTGCTTGTCAAAACTAAATGATGTAGCATAGATGTTTTTATTAACTTGGGTATTGTATAGTTATCATGGGAGCCATTGCCTTGAAAATATAGCATTTCTCACTCCAACAGATCAGAATAAATATCTTTTATTAAATTTATTTATGCTATCTGGGAACTTATTAAAACATATTTATAAATCTATCCCCATATTTGCAATTTAAATTGCAAAGAAAAGAGTAAGTTTCTTTTTCTTTTTTTCTTTTCTTTAAGTCTCTCTGGTTGATTAAGTAAGGACAACTTCTGAATTTCTTAAGTATAGGTCAATGCCTGGAAAACTACTTCATGTGTTTAAGGTGTACAATAAGTGTATATAATAGATATTTATTTAACCACATTATTGCATGTATGTTGACATAAAGCTGGGTGCATGAAATTGCTTAAGTGGAATACCGTGGTCCATGTGTTTATTCTCCTAATATCAAAGTTAGCTTTTTTTATATAAGTGGTTGCACCATGATGATATTAGAGAATAAAATGCAATTTCTTTGCATTTCAGTTGCATAGTTTTGTGTCCATATACGTATTGAGTAGCTCTGTCTGTTTATATGGGTAGTATAAGTGATCACTTTTCTTCATCTATAGCTGAGAGAAATCCCACTAGCCAGACTGAAGAAAGCATGTCAGAAGACTCTGAAAGAAATGAACAGAGTGCAGCATGGGATGCTGAAGACAAAGGAGAAGATTTGGGGGAAACAGTGACCCAGCAATCTGTTGAAATAAGTGAACAAGAAGCTGTTAAAATTGAAAGTAAAAAAGGTGAAAAGAATTGTGGAGAAGGTAAAGTGGGACTGCTGTGAAAGAAAGATGATCATATCCTGTCTATGAAACTGTCTTAACCGCCTCTGGCAAGAAACAGAACTTTTAAATGAAAACCTTTCAAATGTGTATTTGAAAGAAAGAAGTACATAGACTAGCACATGACTTTTCATTTCAGTCTGGGATGTTTTACTGAATTCTGATGTCTAAACCTACCCTTTTCAAACAACGCCAGAGGAAATACAGGGGCTTTGGTTGACATAGGAACTATGTCAAACTAGCGAGTGTGAACCTTAAGTTACAACACAGAGATTTATTGAAACTTATGATGGTGTTTACTTGCGTTCAGGACAGCCACAGATAAGAGATGATGGGTTGTTCAGGAGAACAGAAAATACAGAGATATCTTAATAGCTTGTAGCTTGAGTTGTGTGTATCTTGTTATGTTGTTCTGGAATTAGATATAGAATCCTAGTGTGGTATATATTCTTGTGAAGTTTGTGTCACAATTTCTGAAAATTGGGAGGGGGTGGGGAAGAAAAGATAAAAAAGATTGACAGTGTTCATATGAAAATGTTTGTATGCATACCAAATTGGGAAATTTCATAACTCCTTAAAAGACAGGTATAATATTGTTTTTAATGTCTGAGTGGAGAAAATGAAGAAAACTTCTTAATTTCAAAATTGTTTTTCTCTTTATAGGAGATTTAGATCAATCAGACACGTTTCTAGTATATGATGGGCTTATGTTCTGTGCAAGCAGGAACACTGATAGAATTCACCTCTATACAAAGGTAAACCTGAAACGAGCATGCTTTTTATCATTTTTAAATTCCAAAGTACAACGTCCTACGAAATATTTATGTATAATTTCATTTGTTATGCTTTATATAAAAAACAGTATTTTTGTATTAACTGAAATGTACAAAAATTAAGTAGTTTATTATTCTAGTTCTTTTTCTCTGTGGAACTAAGTAATAATTCTCTAGGTATATAACTTCTAACACTTCTCCTCGCTTATCTTCATAAGATGCTAATACACTAGATGTATGCTCAGATTACCTGTTAGAAATGCAAGTGATGTTTAAGATTCCTGTTTTTATTATAGTATCTTACCACAACCTTGAATCACTGGAATGGTAAATTATTCTCCTTTTTGCAGCTAGTGTGCTATTCCAAAATATTTGTAGACTTATAGTAATCAGTGAATCCCACCAGACTAAATAAGTAAATAAAATATTGCCACCACATTTTCACAAGTAGGCATTGGTGCTGTGTATAAGTAATTTCTTGAATAAAACACATTATCATTAATCCAGTGGTCATAGTAGGACAGAAACTAGCAGGTGGTAATTTTCCAGGTCATCTTTCACAGAGAAGACAGGACTTGCTGATCACTTCTTTTAAGGGCTGGAAGCCTTCACTTAGAAGGTTTCTTCACTGCTACTGAATGTGTCAGTGTATTTAGGTACAAGTGTAAAGCATCATGAATAGCTGAGGGCAAGTCTTTGAGGCAGTACATTTTTATTAGACGAGCTGGTAGAGCTGGAAAAAACAGTCAAAAAAAAGCGTTGTCTTGTATCTGAAAATTTGTTCGATATGCATAAAGTGTATTCTGCTTCCTAGCTTTGCACGTTTTACTCTAAGACAAAAACGCGTTTTGGATGGTATTGGTCAACTGTTTTGTCTTGGCTTGAGTCAGTACTTTGTTATGCTATATATTGCACAAAATCTTTCTACTGAACCATAATACGCTGGGGAAATCTGCTTTAATTCCTTCTTTCAAATTTTTGTGAATCATCAGTAAGTTCCTGGGTCATGTGAGTGCTCTGGGGACAACTTGTTCCTGAAAAACTAGGTAGAGTAGAACTTGCTCATATGTAAAAAAAAAAAAAAAAAAAAAAAAAAAAGAATAAAATCTGAATGAAGGATGACATTCTTCATTCCATAATTATTAATTTCACTTGAAAATTCAGTCAAGAGAATTATAATTTCAGTTTATTACTTTAAGGCAGATTTTTTGTCTCTGAACTATTTGCAAAGAATTGGTTTTGAATGTAATTTTCATCCTGTTTACTTTTGGATATATTAATGTGAGTAATGTTTCTTGCATCTCCAGTGTTATCATGCATGTGTGGTTTATCATTTGTTCCTGGAAAAGTCTTACCTTGAGGGTCTAAATTTAGTTGGAAGAGGAGGATAATCCAGTTGAAACAGATCATTTTTTCTAGATTGTACTACATTTCATCTGTAAACAAAACTGTTTGCTTGTGTAGGATGGTGAACCACTGAATCATAATTTCATTCCGTTGGACATACAGCTGGATAACTGGGAGGATTTGCCAGAGACCTTCCAGCATAAACAAAATCGTTCATTGGTAAGTAGAAATTCTACTGGCACAGTAATATAATGTTTAATATGGAGTGCTTGGACTTTTTTTTTTTTTTTAAATAAATGCAGATCACTTCCAGGCCTTGGGATCTAGGCACAGTTTCATCAATGCAAGCAGATGTTATAAATGTTGATGTGAATATTAATTATGCAGTCTGTTCCTCTGGCAGATTATCATACCTCCTGTTAACATTTCTGTAGATGGAATCAACCAGGCATCATTTAGTTTCTCGTTTACAGAATTAGTAACTTACATTCGTAAGTCAACAAAATAGCATTTTAAAGGTTATGAATTATGTATGGTGCGTGATGAATACGAATGTGCTAGATTGTATCAGAGCTGCAGTTCTGAGCAGGCCTCTTCTCTCACTTCATCCTTTGGTCTTCTAACAATGTTCAACACCATGTAGGGCATAACTCCACTGCGATATGCATCTTCAGTTATTTTAGCAATAATGGTCACATTCATAATGGTGTTTGAGGACATGAACGCTGTTAAACCAAGAACTAAAAGTAATGAAATCCAGAATTTAAATTGGATGCGCAGTGTTACCTTGTAGATTAAAATATCCGCGTTAGTAACTGCTCCCATGTTTCTGTTATGTCCTGCAGTTTCATTGACTTCTTTCTTGCTGCTCTGACTTCGAAGTAAGACTGATCAGTACGCTTTTACATTTGCCATGAAAAAAAATATTTTAAAGAGAAAAAGAAAATTATCAACGTGACATGGTCTTGAAGAATGTGGCTGGATGAAGCTGAAATCACAATTAAATCTGTACTGCACAATGTATTTATTCTTACCACAGTCCACGTTCAGAAACACTGTGATACTGCCTACTATAGATTGTTGTGAGTCAGCAAGTAGTGGAATGGAAAAACATAACTGGTTCCTGTCACTGCTGGCTCATATTGTTGTCACTGGGGGTCATATTGTTACTCCCACTTATTTCCTGCTGGAGAGGTGGTGGCGGGATGAAACCATTTTTCCCCTACACACATCCTAAAGAAAGCAGCCATGTTGTAAATTCTAAATTCCTGTGTAGGAACATTTTTTCTACTTGCCTCCTCACAGTTAATCCATTAATCATCCCATTTTTATCAGTTTACAGCTTCAAAATTTTATGTGGTTTCCTGGCCTGTAAAAATCCATTAGGTTCACTACCAGAAATGATTAAGTCCCTCAGAGCAGCTTTATTTTATTATACTTTCAAATTCTAAATGCAAAATAAGGAAAGGTGATCAATACTATGCTATATTCTCCATTTCCTTTCTGAAATATAGTGTTAAGCAGTTCATCAGTTTTTCTGTAGGATCCTACAGTTGTATCAGTTGGAGATTGCTGTGAAAGAAGTTAAATTCCTCAGAATTATTGTGCTTTGAATATTTTGATGCTAAAGCATATCTCTACCTTCACAGATCATTGTAATGCCACAGAGAAGAGAACAGTGGAATTGCAGTAGAAACAGATGCCTAATTCTGAGATAATTTGGTGATCTCATACCACTAATAGCAAATTTAATCTAATAATTTTTATTATATATGTGAGTTTTTCTGACACTGTTACTGTAAAAGAATACAGTAACCTCAGAGCAAGTACCTCTATGATTCTGTTGAAATTCCACAGCTTAAACAGTTGTACACCAACTGTTAACCTGGTGTTAAGCATGTATCAGAAGGTTAGAGGAAAGAAGAAAGGTGGTGTGTAAACCAAACGATAAATGCAGTTCAAGTAACTGGAGCAAACTTTCCTTTTCTGAGCAGCCTAGTGCAAAAGGAACGGGGCTGCTGTAAGAAGAAAACTTCTGCCCATCTGTTTTTCCCATCAGCAGTTTTGCTTACACAAGCAGGGTTATTTCAGGCTTTATCATGAAACCATTCTCCTATCACTGTAGCTCAGATTAATAAAGTCAATTTCTGACCTTATTTTCTACCTCTGAAGCACCATACCTATCGGAACAAAGCCATAGTAGACAATGCCGAAGCTGTCTCAGCTCTTCAGCGGGCGAGAACAGGGGGCTGCAGCTTGTATGAAAGCTGACTTGAAGGGACCATCTCTGATTGTACTAGCTTTTTTCCATCAAGTTTTGAATATATTAATTCCTGGCACCCTTTCTCTGTAATTAAGTATTTCCATTTGATGCCTGTCATGCTGCTGACAATAGCATTCTCCACCAGATACTAAGGTTTGTGAAAGAATGGAGTCACCTCACAGCAATGAAACAGAAAATTGTCAGAAAAAGTGGTCAGATATTTTGTAGTCCTATTCATGTTGCAGAGGAGTTGTCTAAAAAGCAGTCAGTGGCCGGCAGCACAAAAAGGTACGTATTTTTTTTCCAGCTTATTTATTGCTGCATGAAGCTCAGTGTGTTTAATCTAACTTTCAGAGGAGAGATGCTGGGACTGTAAACCCACTGTTCAATGACTGTCTCATAGTGACAGGAGTAGGCCACTGAGCACGTCAGTAAATCTGTTGGAAGGGAAGCGTCTGCTTCCCTGTCCCTCAGTGTGTCACATTCAGCAGCTGTTCTGGCTTTCTGCTTTGCGTCTTTAAACATCTGGAGCTTGCCAGAAGTTGTTGAGGAAAAATCGTGACCTTTAGGGACTCAAAAGCAAGGTAAAAAAAGTCTTGTTGCATTTCCCACTTTGAAGCAGTAATAAATCATTAGTTGCCATCAATGCTACAGTCCTTTAATTATAATTCACAGCCTAGCCCAAACCTTTCTCATACTCAGTTTTTCTTCAAGTAATTCTGTTCCCTGTGGGTGACATTTCTCAAAATTACTGTTTTCCTCACTGGCTGGTATTGAAAAATGATAGCGTTTAATCCTTGTTAAAATCTGAATTTACCTTTTTCCACTTTCTGTCCTTTTTCTGATGCATTGTCTTCCCCAGTACACATTTGCAGCTTACCTGCTGTTATCGCTCTTCACAAAACTTCTCATTTGTACAGGTTTACCTTACCTTACTCACCAAGGTGCCTCTGCCTGTTTATGCCTCTCAGTCCCTACTGTTAAATTCTCCAGGGTGAGAATTTATATTTTATATGTATGTTTTTGATGGAGGTAAGCATTCAAGTAAGAGAACAGTTTTTTTTTTAATTCCAGTAATATTTCTTAACCTGATGTCTGATTGTTTCCTTCCATAAAATATAAGATCTAACTGTGAACTGTGTTAGAAAATCTACTCTAACCTACGCTGGTGTCCTGAGGTGGCATGTAGGGTTTGGCATTTGTACAACACAGAGAGGTGTATTTATGAGAAGTTGTCCGAACAGTCATTCTGTGAAGAATGATCAGAGTGAAGGGATTTTAAGATAGTTTTACTTAAGAGCAGTGGTGTTTTGTATATTTTCACATGAAAATAAACTGATTTCTAAGATAAATAACTGGGCAAGAATCCTCCAGAGCTTTTAAAGCCTCCTGTATCACCTAGAATATCAGTTAACAGTTCTCCAAACTGAAACAAAATAGCTTTCAGATTTCACTGTCAACCAATATCAGATTGCTTTCACCTTTTAATTGTTTTATGCCAAATAACTTATGTTTGCTGAATGGAGTTGAACCTGGTTTTAGGAGAAGCTATCTTTAGGTAATATGGAAGTCGTATGGAGAAGTATGTTTTCCCAAACTGTTCTAGTCCAGGATATAAGGTATGTTTTAAGACAATATGCAGCACCAATCATGCTGCAGCCGAGTGTGAATGTTCTTTGAGAGAGATTGTTCTCGTTGTAGTGTATTGACAGAATTTTGAATTATTTTAGGTATGTGACCAAGGAGGATGTGGCAGCAGCCTCACTTAGCAAAGCTAGCAGCAGCGGGGGCAGTGTTCGCCTCATCTCTAAAGAAAATAAGGTTTGTCTGAAGAATGAAGGTGCTTCTACTGAACAGTCAGGCCACTCCACAAAGTAAGTTTACTGCAGTAAAATGATTAAGCTTTTCTTCATAGACTTTCTTTTTAAAGTAGCAAAGTTGTTATGAGTGTTTACCTTGCTGAGCTATAGTATTTAAGTAGGAAATTTGCTGAAATTGGTAATGAGGCATTAACAATTTAGCTTATATGTATATCTGTTGTCTGCTGGTATAGCTACTAATTAACTCAGTGACAAAATGAAACAAGAAAATAGTTACACTGTTTGGTTAAGGAAATAAGAGCTTTAGCTCAGGTTAGCTTGTACAGTCAACCTGAAATTAGGTAGCAAATTTTCTTCTATTCTGCTTCATAATTTAGAATAAGGCAGAAAATATGAAAATTTTGGACAGAAAATGCCCTCTGTTCTCAGACAGTTCTTGCCTCAAGGTAAACTTTATTTAGGAAATTGATAGGTAGCTGTGAAAGTGGCAGAGAGAAACCAGGATGTTTTCCTTTGACTTCTGCCAAAAAGGGGGCATATACATTTATGTGTATACATGCCTGAAAGAAACCACTTTTTCTTTATAAACACAGCATTATTTTAGCTAGTATGATGTGCAGCTACCAACCTGAGTAAGATGATTTTCCAATTGAAATTTGTATTTTTGAGCTTAAAAGATATCTAATGGAAATACGCAATGCATATCCAGAGCGACTTTTTACTGGGGCAGGTAATGATTGGACAAGGGGAAATGGTTTTAAACTAAAAGAGGTTTAGATTAGATGTTAGGAGGAAATTCTTCACTCAGAGGGTTGGAACTAGATTGGCTTTAAGGTTCCTTCTAACCCAAACCATTCTGATTTTACGACAAAATGACTTAGATAATTGTGTTGTTGAATACCTGCTTTACTAATAACTGTACTTTGTTCTCTGTAAACAGGTTGCTTTTAGAGAACGGAAAAGGTTTTTCAGCTCTTCATCCAGATGAGGCTGAAGCTGAAGGCTCTCCCCTACCCAAAGGCTATTTGCAAGCCTTGGACAGTGAAGGGAACCCGCTTTGTCTCAGCTGTCAGCAGCCCACGACTCAGCTTGACCAAAGCTGCCAGGCCCGTGCCTGGGACATGCGGTTCTGCTCTCTTGCTTGCCAGGAGGACTTCTTGATTCGTTCCAGTCAGAGCTACCTCAGGGCTAAGGTGTTTGAAATTGAACACGGTGTTTGCCAGTTCTGTCATCAGAATGCCCATGAGCTTTATCTGAACATCAGAGATGCGCCTAAGACTGAGCGTAAGAAACTCCTGGAGAGCTCTTGGATGTCTCACCTTCCACTTGGGCAGGTATTAATATTGCTTTTTGAACACTCAGAGTTAATCTGTGTAGTCCTGGAGTAGATAGTGCAGAGAAATCTAAAAGGTTATTCTTACAGGCTTGAGGTACAAGGTAACCCAGCACCAACAATGGAGTAAGAAAAATCTGAAAAAAAAAAAAGCCAAAAAAACCCACACACATAGACTAAACACAAGCAAAACCAAACACTCAAAACCTCAGTGCCTTTGAAGACATAAACACATCTAAAAGGGACAGGCATCATCAATTAGGGATGTAATTCCTAATTACAGGAATTCTGATTCCCTAGGGATATCAATATTGCAGCTGATTTTACTTGAGATGCATTTTGTTAACAAACTATATGGTTGTGGACAGAATTAAGGAATAGATGTAATCAGTAGTATGAGGTTACTCCTACTCTCCAGAATGTTTAGTAGGAGCTTAACAAAAGCCAGTTGGCACAGTTCCCCTCAATATTGCCTCAAAATGCATTAAAAACTACTGCTGTTCTTCCCTGGCTGTGATTGCTTCTTTATTGATGGGAGGCAATGGAGCAGGGAGAGAGAACATTCCTACACAAGGCAGTATTTTGGTTTCTGATTACCATTTTTCTCTGCTGTGAAGCTGAAATTCTGCTTCAGAAGTTACTGGTTCTAGATTTTAAAATAAATTCTGCTTACACCCATATAAACTTGCAAAAGAACAAAAACCATTTACCATTACTGGCCATATGCATGAGATCAGCTTAATGTTGCTTTGTGGCTTTTGAAAATACAAGTTAATGAAAATCTAAAACATGAGAAGTCTGGTGGAGAGCGGGTTTCTTACAATCTTTTTAATATCAGCAGTTGATACTGATAAAATGACATTGAAGATAATTTACCGTACCAGTCAAGAAAACTGAACCTTTCCTTCTGTTTTTTCCTTGATCTGCTGTCATGTGCTTCAGCGTGCTGCAGACTGGGTAAAACTAGGCCAATTAAAATTACAGCTCTTTGCCTGTCTGCTGGGAAAAACAGAAAATTTATAACACTTTCATTCTCTTGATAAAGACTATGAATAGTTACTTTCCTGAATTATTTTCTTGTTGTTACTGTTTATTGCAGTTGAATGAAATTATAACAAATCCCACAGAAGGTCACTTCTGGCAGGTGGATCACATCAAGCCTGTCTATAGTGGAGGAGGACAGTGCTCCCTGGAAAACCTTCAAACTCTGTGCACGATCTGCCACAGAGAGGTCAGTACGGTACAGTCAGAAATCATTGTCCTACTGTGCGGAAACGTAATGTGCATCGGGGCATTATGCCTGTGTGCCGGTATTCACCAGCCCACAGCTACTCTGGGCTAACAGACCCCCCACGGGTAAGGGAGTAACTGGCAGCAGAACCTGACTGGCTCAGAGCAGGGCTTAGAGCCAGAGCCCCCTCGGGGTGAAACCTCCCTGTGTCCTATAGGAGCGCCCCAGTAGCACTGCCCTGGTGATCTCCAGGGAGTAGATTTCATAGTACTGCCTCTCCAGGCAGTAGACTTTCACTAGGGCCCTGCTGAGCCCTCTTGTCGCCAGCTGAACCCCCCCGTGCCCTCAGCCCCTCCGTTCCCATACGGTCATGGCTCTTCCTGACTATCCTCAATATCCCCTCCCCGTCCGTGGGAGGTGTTGGGCTGTTGCTGGGCTGAAAAGCTGCACAACCAAATAAGAAATGCATCGTCTGAGGACAGCTGCCTATTGATAGCTTCTCTCCTCATTTGACCTATCCTGGTAAGTACTTGGAACATAACTTGTAGCAAATTACAGGTTTGCTCTGGCAGGAGAAACTAAAACTGTCTTATAGGTAATTGAGATCATAGTATTATATTTACAGTAAAAATCAGTTATTGCTTTGTGTGTCTCATGAGGAAGAGACAATGCCCAAGTTGTTATAAATGAGAAGAAAAGCTACTAGTAAGAAACAAACAAACAAAAAAAACTTTAATCAGAAATACTTCATTATTACTCATTTAGTTTGTACTCAGTAATGGAAGCTTTATGTTGTCTTGTCTGAGGCATGGCACGGCTCCTCAGCCTGTAGGAAGGCGCCAGAGAGAATGCAAGTCAGTAGCATTAGTGTTATGATACAACAGGTTACTCACCTTAATAAATACTTGCATTTTATTATGTTGTCTGCTGCAATTTAGATTGAAGTCTAACTATGCAGTAATGCTTTCCTGCTAGGTGCCAAGTAACAATAACAGTATTTTCTGACCAGACCTACCTTTCTCTTTCACAGAGAACTGCAAGACAGGCTAAGGAAAGAAGTCAGATGAAGAGACGGTCCTTAGCTACAAAGTATGGCTGTGATATCACAAAGTTTTTTGTGAAGATGTAAAATAGTAAATATATTCAGTTACATTATAAGTCAGGACTTAGTACCATTACATAGTTTTCCTTGTGCACATATTTAAAAAAAGATGTCTATCAGGGTGGTGGTAGAGAGAAGAAAATATGTAACAAAGACCCAAAATATTGTAACATTGATTTTCAGAGATGAGCGCATCCAAGATACTCAATCATGGTTATATTTTTGTGACCCCCCTCTGTTTCAAGCTGAATTGCTGTGTCCAACCGTAATGCAATGTTGTTGCTGTATTATTTTCATGAGTGTGTTTACACCTACAGGAATTGGAGAAAGTGCTGTTGGAACTTGTGTTCGTCTTGGAGTTCAACTTTTACGGAGCTTTATGGACTACAGCTCTATCTTAGTTTAAGTTCTTTGTTCACGTAATCAAAATTACTGGAAAAAATATAGCCTCAGATCTCGGTTGTGAGAGTGCAAGCCATCTGTTTCTTTTAAAACTGTCTCATACCTATACAGTAAGTTAGTTAATAGCAGCCTTGCAAATGTTGTAATCAGCTATGACAGACATAGTGGTAGCACTGGACCTGACTTAAAAGATTTGGGCACTTAATGTCTCTTGAAATCTATTTTTATTTAAAACAGCTAGTATTTAAAACTTACGCATGATAAAGGTAGTATCTATTGTTCCTATCTTAGCCAGGGTAATTTCTGGGAAATGCTGCTTTAACAAGAGTGTAGGTATAATGGTTATTTTGCACTGTTCAGTTCACTTTCTCTACAGCTCCTTCAAATAAATCAATGTTTTTTTTTATGTTTTTGTGCCTCTCCCCTGCGCCCCTTGTATGCTGTCAGGGCAATAGTAACGCATATCTGTACACCGATCATTTTTCTGAAAGCATTACTTGACTATACACTTCCAGGTAGAGCTAGTCAGAATGCACTGACAAGCTTTCAGTACTTACCCTTACCAGAAAGTTCTTTGTTTTACACGTTTTTTTTCTCAGTTAAAGATCAAGATGGATACTGCTGGGACTATTTCGTCTTCTACACAGTGAAACTACTGGACTTTTCCAGCAGCCACAACCCCAACACAAATTTACCTGAGGGAACCATTCTAAGCCCTGGCAGCTACCCCTGTAGGGCAGATTTAAGGGTAACAGGTGGGACCCTATTCTGTGAAACAATTTCCCTTTCTGTACTTGATATAGTCACAAGCCATTTTGTTCCTACATCAAATTCCGCAAGGATGACATTTAAAGTGTTTTGACAAAACCATCACTATTACCTGAAGAAGTCGAGAGCCAATAATAAGTCAAGATTTATTAATGACAACACTGTTGTTCTTACAGTTCGCTTTATAAAGTAACTCTGATCTGACTGATTAAAGCACACTAGGATCACTGTAGAGCAGCATTGGCACATACACGTCATAGTGTCTGCATGATATTCAATGGGGTTAGGTTACAGCATGTGATAGAATTGTGTCATCACATCAGGTTAAAGACAGGATGCATTCAAATGGGCTCTAACTATCAGTACGTTGCCTACAGTAAAACACCTCTGTACATGTAATTTACATACAGCTTTGGCCCTTGCATGCAGAGAAGGATATAAAGTATCCCAACGTAAGTGATCCACTTACAGCTATTAGGGGTACGGTAGCTAATAGCCCAAAATATCCTTAGTTATGTTTAGGAGGAGCATCCAAGACAAGATCTCTTTTGGACAACTACTGCAGTGCTGGGAGAGGTAAGCATGAACTAGAATGTACTGTACACTTCAAAAAAATCAAGGGAATTTCAGAAGTATTTGCAACATAGTGATTAACTAAAAAATACTGAGCTCAGTATTTGTGATTAGCAATAAATACAAATTACTTCATGTTTGCACATCACTTTAAGTAAGCTAATATCATTTTACCATGTCTGATTAAGAACTGTAAAGCAGCATTTTCTGCATAAATTTCAACACAAAGTATTTGCATACAGCCCATTAACGTCCATTATTAAACAAGCCAATGCAACAACACTTGCTCCCTTGGGACAGAGGGGAGAAGCTGAACTTTCTGCCCCAAAGGTCTGAATAAAACTACTTGCGTGTCCATGCCAAACCTCCAAGACAGAGTTGCTGCGGGCATTCTTCCCAGCCATAAGATCTGCTCTGTCCTTGGGACTGCTCCTCTCCATCATTAATGACAACCGTGCTTTCTCCTCACCACAAGCTGGTAAATCTAAGTGTTAACTTCCCTGAAGGAAAATGAATAGCATTCTACTTGTGAAGACACAAGCTACCACAGCTAGTTACATCAGAAGAACGTCGTGTCTGCTGAAAAGGCACCTGCAAGTCGAAAATCTTCTTTTGTAAGCACACTGTACATGCGCTGGGGCAATGGTTTCGAGTAGGGTGCGGGGCGGGGGACAGTTGTGCGCAAAATAACCTCCCGCCCCGTGGGTGGTGGGAAGTCTGAAACGGCGCCCGTGTTGAGTCGTCGCTCATCTGATGAACCTGATCTCCTCAGTTCTTCATCAAGTGGAGGCATTGCAGAAACCTTAAATAAAAGCAGAAGTATAATTGCAGGGCGAGCTGTTTATCAAAAGTGGGATTCAGAAAATAATTCATAAGAGAAAAAGAGGAAGATTAGAAATGGTAACACATCAGAAGGCTTTACATGTACACGGTGCAAGACACTAATGGGATGTCAAGAAATAAACTGCGCACGGTCAAATGGAAGAACCTTCGTATGCGGATGGTAAAGCTCAGCCTAGACTAAACTCCCTGTTTTTTGACAAGCGTGAAGCAACTGTTTTCACCAGACAAAATGGCCCCTTCTCGGTCAGGGCTCCAGCCTCAGCTCCTTGTGGCTACACACAGCCAAGCCAGCCTCCTTTTAAAAGCAATCAGCAAACATCCTGGAGTCTTGACCAAAAGCTACCTGCCTTTTAAACAGCATACTACTTCCATACATGCCCTTCGTGGCCAAAGAGCAGCTTACTGAGGGTACATCACAGAGCACATGGACCGCTGGGCAACCTCCGTCACTACCCCTTGCCTCAGAGTCGGTAGCAGCAGCACTAGAGTCTGAACACTGGAAGAATGACCAGCGTGCTCCAGCTCCTGGCTGCTCCTCAGCCAGCCCAAAAGACATTTCCTAATTACATGCATACACACCAACACCCTAACAGGGTCTGTGTTTAGCTGTCCCCAACTCAAGAACATGGAAGAACCCCCAGGAGGACCCTCACATCCACACTGCTTCCAGACCTCTCTCCCCCCAGTCCTCAGGAGCAGGGACCCAGCTCTGCAGCCAGTGACAGAGGGTAAGTCACCA
The DNA here is from genome assembly GCF_009769625.2 of Cygnus olor. NCBI lineage: Eukaryota > Metazoa > Chordata > Aves > Anseriformes > Anatidae > Cygnus > Cygnus olor. Next base: position 33,425,934 of record NC_049174.1, on the reverse strand, counting down.
GGGGTAAGTGCCAGTTGTTCGTACAAGAACAGTTTAAAGAAACCAACAGAGACCTTTGCTACACTTCTTCACAAGTTTTCCTGGTTCTCCCTCCCAACCCCTCCGTACCTTTGTCCAAAAGTTTCAGTAGTGTTAATAAGCATTGCTATCTCGATAGTTTTGGTGGTATCTGGACTGTGACATCCACCATGTCGTACCATCCATCAATACCTCCCCCAAAACATCTGGCTGTTTAATAAGCAAAAAACAGTGACAGTAACAGAGATGAGTATGAAGGTAAGGCTACGTATTTCAGCATCAGAAAATATTAGTATTCATTGGAAGAAAGGTTTGTGGGTGGGCTGGTTTTCTTTGTTTTGCTCATAATTTTTTTTTTCTCCACTTTCTGTTAGGCTCTAAAAAAAGTCTGTGAATAAGGAAAAACCATTCTGGAAACACAAAATTATTTTTACACTTAATATGTGAACAACAGTATAAACCACGTCAGGCTGTTGTGCTATGTCTACCAAAAGGTTCAGCTCTATGCAACTAGGGAAGATGAGTGGGAAATGAGGGACAAAGTTGGTTACCTCATCAGAAGATTCAGTCAGCTTGAAAAAGGATGAGAAAAGAACCAATGATGAAAGATAGAAACAAAGGCAAGTCAGAGATGACTTACAAGAGGTTAGAAGGAGGCTGTAGGTTTAAGAGATATCATGCACTCTACTTCCAAGAACATGCATTTGCTATCATAATTTTCCTGAGAAAGCCTGAGAATATAACAAGACATTTTACACAACTCAGAGAAGAGTCCAGAATCAAAAGGTAATGAACAAAAAAGTCATTCAACTTCTATTTACCAAACAGCTCTCTATCAAAATAATTCATGGCAGATTAAACGTGAGGGTTTTCTGTAGCAAGTGCGCTCTCATCCCACTAAGAAGTCTTAACAGTGACTAGTGAGAGGTGTCCGTAAGCTAGCTTCAGTTACTGATGGTTCAAAAGAAACAAACCCATAGACATTACAAAAACCTTTATCGATTATTAATGTTACAAGCTTGTACTCAACTTTAAAAACGTAATACCACATTACTAAAAAGGCAAGTACATACACTTGCATATGCTTACAGAGCACAATCTTAAGCTTTAAAGGGAAGCTGGTAAATCAAGCTGCCTTATATGTTGAGATTTGTATGCTACAGACTCAAGTTCTCCTAAAGGTAAACCAAATGTTCCAATTTTCATTTCTCAGAATAACCAGGGGCTGTTTTCAGAATGGTCCTTTTTATGTTGAGTTGCAAAATATACAGATTATTATTAAAAGCATCTGCACCTTAATTTTTTTTTTTTTTTTGAAAAACGGCAGTGATGTCCAAACAGGATTTCAGGCTTTAAGGTGTCTGTAACATTATGCCACTTTGTTATTAGCAATGCAGTTAAATTTTAATTAGGTCATTTGATGCTATGAATAGGTGAAATTCTGAGAGAAACTGTAAGCTGAGTGCAGTCCAAGAAGTCTGGAAATCAATACTTACCAAGCTAGTTATTAAAAACACTGCTTACGAGAAGAAGGGATTATTTATAACAATATAGGCCACGGAAAGGTTTCAAGAAAACAGTTGCAACACTGGCAGTAAGTAAAGTAAATGTAGAGTTGTACTGGAAAAGGAAGGAACTCTTCCTAGGCACATGAATTTCCATCCAACAAAGTATTCCAAATATAAGCCTCAGTCTAAAGAGTTCCTCCTTCTAAAGTATTAAACATTAGAACATGCATTCCTACATTCCTTTGTGAAACCATTAACACACTCCATTCTTCTTGCTGTGAAGTTGCATATATTGTGCAAATTGAATAAAGCAGAAATCTGTGCTAGAGTTGCATTACTGATGTCACCATTTTAAGTACATCAAACACTGAATGGCACACCTATCAACTTCCTTCAAGGTTTCACATCCCAGGTCATCTCTTCTTTTGTCTCATGAGGTTCTGTTATGGCTAAAATCACGTTGAACATCACACAAAAAACCCACCCTCTTCAATCACATTTATAAAAATACATGCACATGTAGACAAAATAAATCGCCATCACATGTTAAGCCACTGCCTCAATCCATTTGAACCAGAAGCATCAGCAAAGCAGTCAAGAACTCTCTCTTACCCTCTGGGCATTCACAAACAGCTTGTGAATAACGCTGCCAGCAGGTCCTCTTCCTGCACCAAGAACAGACACTTCTGGCTGCTCCAGGAGGCAGTTTACAAATCTGACAGTACAAATTATTGAAAAAAAAAAAGAAAAATATAATTATATATATGTGTGTGTGTGTGTATGTATATATATACATACACACACACACATATATATATATATATATATATATATATATATGTATCTTGCTTATTGCATTTTCTAGTCTAAAACCAGCGTTGTTTCCCGTGAGGAGACCTCCACCTAGCATTATTAGCACAGTGAGAACTGGCAGACACAGTTCTCTGTTGAAAAAATCCAAGGAAAACAAATGACATTTCCCAGCATCACACAAACACCATCACTGCCTTTTCATCCCTTCACTCCTTTCCCTTTAGCCTAGGCCTCCAGCCCTCAGCCTTCTATGCTGCCCCCTACTTCACTGCTCCTCCTCTCATGCTAAGCAGCTGTTTTCCCACAGAAGCAGGCTAGAACTGAGCAGAACAAAGCAGCCTCCCAGATGAGGTTGGGAAAGGCAGATTATGCAGCTGATTGTGTTGTAACTCCAGCAGCAGGCCAACCAACCCCTAGACTGCAGGTCACCCCCTGAAAGGACCTGCTGCCCTCCGTTACTTCATGTGGCAGCCAGGCTCCTAAGGAAGATGTGTAAACTGTAAGGAGCAGGTGGATGTGGCCAGAAGGAGGCTGCAGCCCAGGGAGAGCTCCGCTGCCCTCCATGTTCCTCTGCTTAAGCAAAAAGTAAATATTCTGACAGCAGTCAGATGCAATGAAACATGTTCTGTCACTTTTCATTCATATGGTTCCTCAATAATACATTTAAAATTAGTACGGAGAGTGGAATGAGAAAATGCAACTTTGGGCAGCATTTCATTCCGTATTAGTTATAGAAAACACTAAATTCCTTGTCCTTCCATTTTTACATATATTGCAACAAAGTTGATCGTGTGCACCTTTCACTTAACACAAAAATAATGAAATCTCCAGTACCATCAACAGAAAACAAATTCCATTGAAATAATCTATATCACACGCTTTTAAAGAGATGGTTACTTTGACGGGCATACAGGGTACCCATAAATCACATCTCGGTAGCATAGGAACATGGACACTGAATTTTTACAGCTACTAAGTATGATTCCTCAGTATCTCTTTATTATCACCACTTTCTTATGTCCTAAATTTTGAAACTCCTAAAAAAAGGGCATCAGAAGAAAAAGGGAAGAAAATTAGTCACCTTTGCAGATCTTCCTTCTCCTCCTCATTTTCACATTTCTCTACTCCAAATTTTGCTTTCAAAGACCTGGCCCTGGCAATGATAGCTTCCACACTCATAATCTGAGCAATGATTTCCTGCAGGAGTTTAATAAAAACAAAAAAGATGTTATTTTAGCACTCCCATGAACAGTGTACACATCTGTCAAGTTTTCAGCTCTGGCCAATATAAAAGTCTTACTTCCAGCTTCTTGTCCTCTGGATTTGGAAATCGTAGAACTTTACTGGAATGGGATATTATCTGTTTAATAATCTTCTTAACTGAAGATATATCTTCTAGTACTTCTATTAGGAGAAAAAGAAAAGCAAGTTCTCATTATCGCATCAGTGTTCAACCTAAAATATCTTAATAATTTATTAAACATTATTTACCTTCTTCCTTTACCTTGAGTACAGCTGCATGGATGATGCAAGACAAGAGATGTCTTGCAAGGTCAGCTGGTTTTTGAACTGCAAGGTAATGAAGCACCTAAAACGTTAGAAAATTGAATACATTAGTGCTCGAAACGTCTTCTCAAAGATAAGGTTTAAGCACAAAAGATGAGCACCTACATTAAAGAAGTTACAAGAAGGGAGTATCATTGCGAGACAGGACTCAATAGGTAGACGTTACTCGACTCCTCAGTGGTTGCTTACAGTCCCAGCAAGTTAGAATGAAACTAAAATAATCACTATTTAGTTTCCTAACACGTAAATTCAGATAAAGATCTGTTTTATTTACTAATAATTCAAAGAAGTACCTAAGTAATACTGCTTGTAGAGCTACATTACACACACTATTTTAGATTTTAGATTTCAAACACACTGTTGTATGGCAACAAGGACTTCTGATTAACCCTAAGCCATTTACAGAACAGCTGAATTACTCAAAGGATATAGTTCAAATCTTGTTGGAAGAAGAAGAAAGGGCTGCTTGAAGATCTGTACAAGCATTACAGATCAGACTATCACTAGCCACAGAATTTTTACCTTCTCTGCTTCTCTGGTGTCATCGAAGAGTCTCTTCTGCCTCCGTGCTGGGACTGGTTTTGCTGTCTCCCAGGCCTCTACCCACATGTTGCTAGGGATCTTCATTCGGGCACTCAGCTCACCTTTAATTACCACATTCCCCTTTTCATCAACCACTTCCTCTTCAATGTAATCCCGAGGGGAGTACCACCTCACAAAGTCCTCCAGACAACAGCCAGGATTAGCTGCCTGGAAAGAAAATGAGATAAAATTTGTACCTGAAGAATCCTACAAAAACATCATAACCTGGGTAGGAAGGCAATGTCGTTTACAGGGCGGAGCACAGGCTACAAGCCAGGAACTCTTGAGAGTTCTGCTTGCAGTCAAGCTGTACAGTAGGAAAGAGACCTGGGTGAGGGGAGAAAGTAACTGCAAACCAAGAAAACGGCAGCAGGAAAGCAGCAATTGTGTGTGGAACCCACACCAGCAAAAAATAAACCTTCCTCTTATTCCCCAAATCCAGTACATTCACCAGTTACTTCACGCAAGCTCAAAATTTCACTGTTAAGTCAAGCTTCCATCTGGTGCTTCATAAATGCAATAAATATTAATTTTCACGTATAAGCTTACACCAGAACAAAAAGTAAATCCAGCCATCTATGCAAGGTACCTACGGGAAGTGCACTTCCCTTTCAAACCATGGTTCTATAACTCTACTTCAAGGTTTAAGATCACTTGCAGCACAGAAATAAAACTGCTACATCTATCTAATATGATATGGATGACTGTGAATAAATTGATACTGATGTTGTAAATAGTCTGACTGTACAGTGCACCTGCATCCTTTTATTACACAGCAACACATGCATGCACACACACATACATATTTCATGACAGAATCTCAAATCCTTTTAGAGTTTAGAAATCCTTTGTTAAAAACAGTGTACATGCTCTTAGCTCCCTCTACAGAATTCAGCAAAGAAATGAAACGAGTTACTCAAAACCACAGCTAGTCCAATCCCAATTTAATGAACAGCTGTACAGAACTTTTAAATAGTGATAACTTAACCCTCCTACTAAATAACAAAACATCCTCAACTGTATTTGAAGTTATGTCCATCTCTCCCCCAAATTCCAAATACAGACTTGTGGAAGTTAATTATTTTGTTTTCCACACCTTTACCTTTTATCCTTACAAGATGGTGGGAGAAAGGCACACAATTTTGACTGAGAACACTGATGCTCAATTTTCTTCTGACACTTTTGTACAGCCTATCCTGAGTTTTAATTCCCAATATCAACTGAATGCATTTTTCCCCCTCCTAAAGAAAGCCACACAAGTCTGACTTTGTACAAATTTACTGGAACATTACATTATAATCGACTGGATAAACATAGGTTCTAAAGCATTCAGTTTTCTCAACAGGTTTTTATTATCAGCTTTGAACTGTTTTGAAACTGTTTTGTGGCGGGAAAACAATAAAATTTGTCATAAAAACCTTCACACTTGTCCAACACAAGCAAGAGGAGTAATTTAATTAAGAGGAAAACAGTCTCACAGACTTCAAGTAGTACTACCTTAAATGACTCCATATCCGAGAGCAAGCAGGCACTCTGCATGCGTGCTCGAAGATGTGCACCTTCTGCCGAGGTCCCTAGTTTTGCCAGCACCTCAGACTGTTCTTCCAACAAATCTTCAGTCATGGGTGCTGGTTCCTGTAGCACAGAAAAAGGCAAGCTTACAAGTAGTTCTCCTACTCTTAGCCCTTACTAAGGAAAATGTAAGGTAGCCAAGACAATTTAGTTCTTGGTTTAAAAGGGGAAAAAAAAGTTGGTCTGAGTGAAATTTGTAAGGAGACTCACTCTTAAATAAGACAAAGAGCATGTGAGATTTCACTTTAAACAGCCTCACCAAGTTTTAAAAATGGAAAACAAGGTCTTCAGGCAAAAACACTCAACAATTTTAAGAACAAATAAATCTTTAACCTTCGAGCTATATACAATTTCACAACCCTAAGTATGACTCATACTGCATGAGCCTCATATTGCTCACCAAGCTCATCTCTGGCCACCTAACCTGTGTTATCGGGATGTAGAGAGGTTCTCCTGGGTGCAGTAGTGTCAGCTTTCCATGAGGATGCAGTCGACCTTCTGGTTTTAAGTTCACAGGCTCTTTGCTGCCCTCTTTGGCTCCTCCTTTCTTTCCATTTTCCTGCCCATTTCCTTTCAGATCTTCTGTGTCACTTAGACATTCAAAAAATTCTTCTTCACTGTCACTCCATGATTCCCAAGACTTGCCAACTTCTTTTTCCTTATCAGTCTCCTTTGAGTTATCTCCAGAGTGGTCTGCTCCTTTTCCAGCATCACCAGAAGAACCACCAGATGAACGATCTGACACGCTCCCCCTTTTCCCCTCATCTCTTGCTTTCTTTCTTTCAATGCAACAATTTAACATCTAACAAGTTAAAGGAAAAACAACAAGTGCTTAGCAATTACTTCTCTTACAGAAACAATGCCACAGAGTACTTGGAGAGTCACTAATAATCTCTTAAAACTCCAAAAGTTACTAATTCCATTGAATTGGTGCTATAACAAAGATTTTCCCAAGAAAAGAAGTCCAGACCCAAATAATACAAGGACAACTAAATCTACAAAACTGACATATTTAGCTAATAATGGTTACGATTTTGACTGTTTCCCTAGGAGAAAAATCATTCTTAAATTTGGGATATTTACCTGAAGCTTCTGATGCAGTAAACAGCATCTCAGATCTGGAGGGCCATTAGCTAATCTAACAAAAGGTAGAAGTAACTATTATCATTTATGAAGTTGAATCTTTCACACACACACGGTCTTAAATCATATGAAACCCAAGAAAGGGACAAATAGCCATACTGAACCCGCTCCCACCAGTCCAACTATGCGGCTCTTCTGTGGTATCAGAAGACAAGTTATGATTGAACAAGCCCAGAATTTAAACTACGTTTATTTCCTAGAGATCGTAGCTGGAGCTCAGAGATCATTCATAGCAGTACAAAAACAGAGACCTTCTGCATTTCCTGTCAATTTTCTGTTTGGATGTTAAAAGAGTAACTGTTTTCAAGCAACAAATTAAGCACCTTTGACCTCACTTTAAAACAGTTCACATTCCATTTTATTTGTTAGTGTACCCATTTCGAAGTACAAACGAATGAATAAGCGGCCAGTCCAACCCACAAAAAAATAAAAAGGAACTGATACATTTGCTCTACACTTATACCTGCTCCCGACAGAGCCCTTCATTTGGTCTGCAACAAGCTGTGCTAGATCAGACCTAACTTGGAAGAGTCTGGATAGGTGAGACAGCATTAACTGCCCAAAAAGGCTACTATACCAGCAGGAATTTGGATATGCTTCCTTGGAAAAGTGGCAAAACTACACCACAAAAAAAAGGTATTTCAGATTATATCGCCTCCTTCGTTTCTATCTCATGATAGACTGGTAGCTAAGCATTTGCATAAACTTCTTTTTCCTCCTTCATATAATCTTTAATTTGAGCTTCTTCCAGATATCTTGAAGATCAATGGAGGGCACAGACACTTCCTCACCTCTCTTGCCTTTCTTGCTTTAGGGAAGAAAGGTAGTAAAAATGGAAGATAGCATTTGAAAGCAAACAAATAAATAAATATAAATATTGGCATATTTCAAAGTCATAGTGAACTTGCTCTGTTCCTGAAACAAGATTTTCTATGACAAAGCCACAACAACAAAAAAATCTTACCCTGGAATAAGGTAGTTGTTCTCCCATCTGTAGCGCATTTCTAACACAAATTCTTGCCAAAGATGTGCCACTCCTTTTACTCCTCCGTGGTAGAAGTTTATCATACAAAGACATAAAGCTAGTTTGTACGTCAGACTATCAGAAGGAGCAGATTTAAACTGACTGAAGAGATTCTACACAAGAAATACAAGAAAGCAAGAAATGTAGAACCAACGGCAGTTTCTCCAAAACCATCCAATCTGTGTCCTGTTTGTCAATACAAGTGGCTAACTAATGCTTTAAGCCTACAAGGTACCAAAAATGAGCCTTTGGAAAGAAAAAAATAAATAAAGAAAAACACCAACAACAAACATTCACTATTTTCTACTTGGAGATTCCACAGAGGTAAGATTACCTATTAGAAGGCAACCACAGCAAAGTCTGTATTAACGCGCACTAAAAATCGTGCACTCTCTCTCTCAAGTATCAGTCAGTAAAACTCACATAATCTTCATTCTCTGGAGGAGGATTGTTCCCAGTTGAAGTTCCACTTTCAACCCCATCTGCAAGCTTTTCAGCAGCATCAGGAAATAAGAACTTGAAGAAACAAAAAAAAAAAAATTCAAACTTGCACCAGTAACAACTTAGGCTGTATTTCAAGAAGCTGACCAAAGCAATTTAAATAACGGAACTGACATCAGAAACTCTTTTTTAATTACAATTCTGCTATAAACCAGATGTATCAGTACTAGCAGGAAATATGTTTTTTTTTTTATGAATCTAATGTGCATGGGTAGCTCACTTACCAGAAGAATAGTGTTCAGAACTTCATTGTTCAAAGGCGATTCATCTACACCTCTGTGTTTCCGAATCTTTTTCTTGGCACTGTGAACCATATTTGTGACTGATAATTTATGGATTGGAACAGGTGCTGGCTCTGTGAGCTTCGACAAAGCATGAGTAATATCAGCAACCTCTGTAACATTAGAAAAAGGAAAAAAAAAGAAAGAAACAGCTCTTAAAAGTTCGCGTGTCATATTCAGTCTGCGCATCTTGTATTGATTTTTAACACTCTGTACCCTTGTATTGTCATGTTTGGTCCTCGATACTCACTGTTCTTAGCCACAAAGACATACAGCACAACCAGGAGTCACAGACCAACCGCCTTGATTTATTTTCTGAAGGAAGACTAGACTGGGTTGGCTGCAGGTAGTGCCTGCCACCTGCTGCAAGTACTGCATACTTGCAGACAATGACAGACAGTGTATCAGCAAAAAGCCTGCTACAAAGCCAGTGTTTAAACCTCATTTACACACAGCAAAAAGAGAATATGTTGAAGTTAAAGACTATTCAAATGTATGCTGAAGCTTTAGATTAGCCTTATGTAGATCCAGTTTTAACCACTATATATGACCATACGTGGTCTATGCATATTCTGTTCTAGAGTCTTCAGGTAAACAAGATGATTTTTCCAGACAACATTGTTGCTGGTAAACTTTGGAACTTCTTTTTTAATAAAATGAATTACATTGTTAGAAAGAATTAAAACAAATTTAAGTGAATAATTACATCAGCCTGGAAAACCTCATCTTGGCAAATGTTTTAAGGAGATTAGAGAAGGAGAGCTAAAGAGACTATGTCAAGCACTAGAAGTAATATGTACCCTATGCAGTCTAACACCTTTTTAAGCTAACTAGCTAGCCCGTTTTTTGCTCTTGAGCTCCCTCAAGCTGCATTCCAACATGAAAAGTAAGGAAAATGAAAGCAAGAGTCAGGGACATCAAAAAGATGTCAGCATCTGCATTTTTAGGATAAAGTTTGACCTGTTGGTCTGTTAATTTTGGTTTTAGCTTCATTGCACTTCTACTCCTCTTTCAGTAAGAGTACGAAAGGCCCTTAAAATGGAGAGGAGGTCAGCAAAGACTCTCAAACAGTTTAAAGGCTCTTTAAACTGGCTGTTAAAAATACAGAATACGGTACTTCAAAAGGTAGAAAAAAGTTAAGAAAATACAAAACCACAAAGTGATAGTCAAAAACAACTCCTGTACATACTAGTACAATGTCTAGTCTAGCTCTCCGATTAAAAAAACAACTGTAACACAGGAATTTGTCCTTGGGGACTTTGGCAGCTAGGCTTGCCAAGAATTCTTGAGAAATGGTACCAGGCAGCACTGACCGGGAAACTCCTAGAAGTGTTCCAGAAAATGTCTAAGAGTAACAAGTAAAAAAGGCTAAAGAATCTGAAGTCAGGAAAAGGGGGGTAAGAAAGGCAAAATCTGTGAAACATCTAAATATCAAACACAAGTCAACAAGATTTTAGTGTTACCTTTTCCATCCTCTTCAAAAGCAGACCTTCCAAGTATCTCATCAGTTGACTCCTTCCGACGACAAAGCTTGAAGAATTCATTAAGAAAGTCACCTGTAAGAGAAACAGTTTCTGAACCACTACAATTCAAATCTCATTGAACAATAAACTAAATCTCAAAGTAATTCTTGAAAGATGGTAAATTTTCTCTTAGTCTGCAAGAACATGATAATCTATTCTGAAGCACAAACATCCTTAAACCACATAATTAAAGCTTCAGAAAATGCACAGCTGAACAGCTATCAGCCACCCCTCCACAGCACAGTCCTGCATGCAGTTCAATCCATTTCTTCACACCTTCCCTCCACAAGCTCAAAGGCCAGGATGGGCAATAGTACAGTTCTCCAGGCTTATCAGTCCTGTCACAGACAGATTGATCCAACTAAAGAAACTGATATACACACATAGTGCTTAATGAAAGCTTGTTTTCTTGGAAAAAGAAGCCCATAATATAGTTCACTCAAAGAAATGAGGGGAGTGAGGAAACAGAGGTCATCAGGGTAATCAACCATCCAATTTTAAACTCAAGACTTAATAGCCTAAAAAACACAGCAGATTGGGAATTCAGGCATCTTACCCAATAGACACTGAGGATTATCTGCTTTTCTGATTCTCACAGACCACTGTGGTGCTTGAATAGGATCCAGGTCGCTAAAAATTAAAAAAAAAAATAGAAAAAAAAAAGGTAATTCTGTCACCATAGGTATGCAAGAGATGAGTATCAAATTCTTAACAAATGGAATGTCATAGCCATGAAGCTATAACATACACTACATTACACAGAAGAATATGACAAACATTATGGCGTGCAAGCAAGAGTCCTTGTTCCACCTACTTATTTAACATGAATAAGAAGTGTAAGAAGAATACAGCTCAACTTTAGTACACTTTAAAATACAGTAATTTTACATAATGTTGAAAACTCATTTCTGCATTAATTAAATCAGTAGACCGCAATTATTTTTTTCCTTTCTGAAATATCAGTATATATTGTTCCTACTCTTTAGAAAGCTTAATAAAAAACATGTGAACGGGGTAACTAAAATGCAGTAGTTAACAAGACAGTACACAGGTAGGTATTTACAGTTCAGGCAAAATACTTACGAGTAAACATCATTGTCGACAATTATACCTTCTGTTAGGTGAGGCCACGTGGTAGCCAAGTGGAGCTCACTGAAACAGAACAAGATTTAAGACTCGATCACAGTTAAGACCTTGACACACATGACAGTTCATATTTAAATTCCTATACATATTTTGCAGCTAAGTCCAGAAGTGTGCATGTTTTCCTCGCTGTATATGTTGTAAGGTTATTCTAAAGCATGTCACCCAGTATTACACTGAACCTTAGCGGTAGCTGGCACACAGGACTCTTTCAACGCTCCTCTCCATTATATCCTAGGTATCCCAGTATAGACGAAAGAAAAATTTTCATAAATTTCCTACAGCATTAAACGCTAATACATTAAATGACTCCTTGATTTGCTGAGTGGTGATGGGCATTCAGAAGAGGGCATTAGAGGGATTATAACAACCCAGTTAACAGACCCTCTCATTTTAACTTTCCCACAAATGTCATAGTACAAGAAAAGAACAAGTCGAACCGCTGCATGAAAGTACATCATTTTTAAGGTTTATCTCCAGTTAAGGTACACTTCAACATAACAATTTCAGAGACAAATTGAGTACTCTAAAAGTTTATGGTGAAACATTTATGAGCCAGGACTCCGAATATCATTACACAGCTTCGTAAATGGTATTATTTGCTATTAGAGCACGTACTTGAATAACAAAACCTTCTATTAGTGACATAGTAAGTGAGATGCAGGCAAAGCTCAGATTTCAAATAACATACATTTAAGTCCTCCACTAAGGAGGTTAAAAAAAACAGGTTTTTTAACTCTTATCTTACCTAATAGGGTCCTCACAGGCACCAAACGGTAACTTCCCAAACTCAAGACCTCCAACTTCTCCCCCAACTAGCGCATCTATATCTGAAGACAGATCAATACAGAATTTGCAGGGTATTTTAAGAAGCGTATCATTTTAATTTCATAGGAAAAAGACCACAGTATGTAGGCTCATCCGAAACACGCTGAACAGCTAAGGTTACGGAGATATGAAGATGTAATACTAGCGCAAAGCCAAAGTAGTTGTTTCCAGCAGAAACTAGGAATTAATCTTGAAACTGGACAATAAAAACCACAGATAAAACTCTTGTCACTTGTGTTGAGCAAAGGTTATTCCATTTATGCAGGAACAGATGACAGCTATAAAGGCATCCTTAAAGAGTCTATGTCCACACAGGAACAAATAGACACAAATTTGTCATGAAATGACAATTTAGGCAAGAGACAATTATGACAATTTAGGCAAGAGATCAGTTCTGTGCAGAAAAGGGAGACTGGAAAATCCAACTCTGCAGGAGCGAGAAACGAACTACTTTGAAAACGTTGTTTGAAAATTTTACGGAAAGAGTTTGTTATGTCTGCTGCAGTTAAAGACTTAACCCAATGATGTGGGGGATTCCTTTTACCACACACACAAAAAAAAAAAAGCTAAAGATGCCTCCCAGCATCCCCAACCACTTCCCATGTTATACATTTTAAAGAAAAAACAAACACTGACACTTTCCCAATCAAAAATTTAAATGGGTAATAACGTGTTGTAATGACATTATTATAATGTTATTACAACCTCTGATCCTTAATTTCGAATGCATCTGATAAACTGTTTGCATACAAAACAACAGAGGAATTAGAACAAAGTATTTGAACAAATTCATTAAGTTATTTCTCCAACTTTCTTCTTCAGAGAAGATAAAGTACATATTTAAATTCTTTGGCTTTATTTGAGAATAGCTAATTGAGTGGTTGAAGGCAATAAATTCCTGGTCTAGTTATTCACAATGAAAATATAACCACAACTGCATGTGGCAACAGCAGTAAAAATGTTGTTTGTCTCCAGTTTCTGCAATACACTATGTCACTCCTGGTTCTTTATCCAGAAACTTCTAGAAGAGTAGAGTTTATTCAAACTACTTAAAGCAAGAGACATCACCAGAGTAGTATAATTCATTCATGTTAAAAAAGGGATCCTAAACTTGCTGAATAACTATAGCAACGCACAGAAAGACTACTGAGAATAATAATTTCTGTGTCTGCAGAAATAATAAAAAAGAAAATCTGTAGAACTAGCTTCACAAGTCGTTTTGACAAGCTTGGTTTACCTGCAAAGAGAATTACTACTAAAAAAAAAAAACAACAATGATTTGCTCTGACCCTACAGAAGAGGATTTTCTTTAAAGTTATTTTCCACACTCCTCAAATATAAAGCACACAAGATAAACTTTGCTACACATTTCTTCAAAACACATCTGTGCATCTGTGAATAGTGTAAGGGTTTTTTTGTTGCTGTTTGTTTTTTAAGTAAACAAAAGTCAAATAATTAGCAACCAGACTAACGTCATACAGGTTCTGTCCCTCTAAGTACGCCCTAAATACTTCATCCTGTTATGCAAACCTACTACCAAGCTAAGAATAGAACTTGGGCCTTTTAATTGCTCTACCACCTTGTGCCTAAAATACCACGTTACTAATGAAAACGCCTGTTGAGAACGAACTAACCTACCTTTTTCCTATAGATTTGCTTAACTTTGAGCCAGAAGAAGTTTATAATTTATTTCCTGAGCCAGAAGAAGTTTATAATTTATTTCCTGATGCTACCTCTATATGAATAGGTCTGTTAAGAGCAAATCCTTGAAGCCCAAGAAAATGTTACCGCCAAGCAAGCATGTAAGAGTTCACTGTGAGATTACCAAATGAGTAAACTAGCACAGATTTTTCTAAAGAGCATTACTGTTGCATAAACTTATCAAGTCTGGTATATGTACTTTAGATTTAAGACTACACATTACTTTTCTTCTTTCCTTTCCTAAGACCTCCTATAGTAAAAAGCTTGATCAGCACTTTTTCCTGCACGAAAAAAATGTATCAACTACTGAGCTTACTTAACACTGTGGACTTTTTAAATCCAAAGTTCAAATGAACATAGAAAAGTTATCTCCTTTTCCATTGTTAGTAGAGATAAAAAGATAAATAGTGAAGCACTAAAGTCAGTTATTTTATTGAAATAATCACCCAATACTAGTGTGAAGTATTAGCATCTATCAAAACTTGAATCCAATTGTTTCCTTGTGGAACCCAGGGCAGAATTCTTTACAGATCTATGGACAGTCACCTGTTTCTCTTCAAACAGACACTACAGTTTTAGAAGCATCACAAACTGTATCTCTGAACGCTAATGAAAAAAAAGTATATTTCTAACTCACAATTTCAGAGGAGCTTTAAATTTGCTAGCTCATCACAAGGAGTTGTAACTAAAGCCTTTTGTAGTAATGCAGAAACAACGTTTAATTCCTCTGGCAAGATGCACAAACATTTTCTTTAGCATTGACTAATTGTTCATCTTAAGACAAGTTATTCTGTGGACACAAAACTCCCACCTGGTGGCTGCTGCGGCCAGAAATACTGTTGCCAGTCTTGAAGCACGTATGTAAGCCGAATGGCCATGCTAACTGGAGGCAGTGGCGTTAATGGGCATCCCTTGAAAATATTAAAGGAAAAATTAAGTGTAAATAATACATCCTCTACAATATCCTTGAACAGAACCTAAGTTATGACAGTTTGTATTATAGCTAATTTTATCTGAACTGCAACACCGCAAGAATTACTAATAAAGTCTTTGCTCAACAAGACACTCATTGCAAAACTAAGCATATAAGCTTTCTAAAACCCATGCAACATTTACATGCTCCATTTAACTGGTTATTCACAAGTAACTCTAATACAGAATAAGTTAGGTTTGCAATAAAAACTTCTCTCAGTGTTTTGATGAGATTGCTGACTACCAGTATCAGTTGTGAAGTGTTGCAGTCCCCCATGCTCCTCTATAAAAGTCCACTTAAGACTCCTCAGATTTCCATCATGTTTTTCTTCCCTCTTAATTTATTGGTTGGGTGCATGAACTACAAAATATCAGAAGAAAAACTGCACCCCAACCTTCCTCTCTCCTTCAGAGAGGCATAGAGTTTCAGAAAGAGGATAGAGTTTGCTTGAGGGAGATTGAGAGACTTATTACAAGTAAACTGCAAAATAGAAACATTCTTTCACAAGCCCTGTGGAAAATAAAGAATGGAAGAATGCGATACAAGTGAGTACAGAAACATATAAATTTTTACTTTCTACTACTAGATACAGAGTGGCAATAACTGGAAGGAGATTGTTGGTATTGGCAGTGTGAGTCTTATCCTTACAAAACAAATCCCTAGAAGACAGAAGTGAATGTACAGCAACCAGTTAATAGAATTATTCTTAGTATCAGGTGTACACATACGGATGCACTTACGATCTTGGACTTGAAGATATCCAGTAATCCCGATAAATGTGTGTACTGATTTGGCACTTTGCGAAGATGAACCATTTCAAAGTCAGTTCGAACTCCTGGACCTTGACATTCTCCAACATACATTCGTCGCCATTTCTGATGTATTTGTACAAATAACGGTACCTGACTATAAAATATATTTCAGGTTATTTAAAATGTCGTGCTATCTCATAGTCTTTTAAACTAGCTAAAAAAATGTTAAGTATCATATTTTTAGAATACATTTTCTTAGTGGAACACAGCTCAAAATGCTTAATATGAATCATAGAAAAATATTAACTTCACCATTACATGGAATGCCTAACAAATTGTTGTGTCGTAAACACAAACACGAAGGCTTATCAATGACTTCAGTTCATTTTTAGTCTAAATACTTTTGAGGAATATGATAAAGTTACTGTTACCACACAGATAAGAAAGCTTCTTACAGAGTTTATGCTCTGTA
The DNA here is from genome assembly GCF_009769625.2 of Cygnus olor. NCBI lineage: Eukaryota > Metazoa > Chordata > Aves > Anseriformes > Anatidae > Cygnus > Cygnus olor. The sequence goes on along the minus strand of NC_049174.1, from coordinate 33,409,534 downwards.
TGCCAATTATTCGAACAACTTGCATCAGTTTTTAAAGACTTTGAGGTTTTTAAATAACAATGAATATAAACAACATACCAAATCAATCATTTTATAGTTACCATGGGAAGACTGTTTTTTAATCTTTATTTTTTTTAAATATTATGGTGCAAATACAACAAACTCGGAATGTAATTCACTAATAAATTAATACTTTTTCCTCAAAAGAGAAGTATAGTAGTTTCATCTTGACGTACTAAATAGTTTAGGCTTTCACTTACCAGCCGGTGTTGCCCAATGCAATAGAAACAGAACTCAGCAGAAGGTTACATTTGGATTCACTAAGAACTGCATCGTTATTTGCAGCCGGAGCAATAACCACAAACTCCCGTAAGCCATACCTTGGAGGGGGCGAGAAGAAAAAAAGCATGATGTTTCTATTTTCTAGTAAACCAGCTGAAACACACAATTGGTAGAAATATTATAATCTGAATAACAGAATTGCCACCAACAAGCTGTGAATCTGTTATTTGGACGTGAGTCCCTCTTTCAGCGAGGTCAAGAAGCGACTGGATATGTAGCACTGCAGATTCTCAAATCAGTAACTACAGGCATTCAAGAGCATTCAAACACTATTAAAGTAACGTGAAGATTTCCAGATCTATTAGTCCTGAGTTTATTACTTAAGTTAATAATAACTGTAATTATTTATACTTTAATACAATCTCTTGAAGAATACAGTAATCTGCTACAGATTTGCTTTAAGAAGTATTTGGTTGTTACTGCAGTTTTTTCCCCTCTTAAGGTGCTAAAGCTTTGTTTTTGAGAATCCATCTAAATATCACATACATTAAAGCCTGATTAGTCTACGAATTCAGAAAAAAATATTTTGAAAAGACTATGGTTTGGGCTTTTGTTTTTTTTCAGCCCTTTACTGCATCCCATACAAAGAACCATGTTCCTTAAGCTTTAACGCTGGATGGAAAAAAAATACAAATGATTGTGCCACCAAAGATTTTTCAATTGCTATGTTTACTTGTTTTAGGGAAGAAGAGAGGCAGCATACATACCATCTTACCAGACAGTGAGCTCTAGGAGGAAAGTCATTGTTCATGCACAACAAGTCCTGCATAGGCAAAGGAAGGGCATCTGCAAAACAAATTGATACATAAGAGCATCAGCATCCATTCAGCTAACTTACAGTTTACTTCTCTAGCAGTTTGCAAATTCTTTAGCATTCGTTCAATGTAAAACACTAAAATCAGAGATGTCAGATCCCACCCATCAGACACCTCAAAATTTCACACAGATTCAAATCAACGCACTATGAATTCCACATTTTGAAATTGTCTTGTCATATCCGTATGCCAGTGACATAATTCAGACACAAAAGAGAACTACAAGCTACCTTCTGCAGGTTCTTCTTTCCCATCTCTGTCACTGGGTTCTTGTACAAGATAATGATGGGTAACTGAGAATTTGAAGTCTGCAAATGAAATTTCATCTGATTTCTCTTCCCATGCTCCTGTGGTATATACACCCTATAGATTTAAAACAAACAAACAAACACAAAGCTAGTGCTTCATCACATAAATTTAGGTTAACATTCATGAACCTTACAAAATATACTGCCTAAACAATCTATAACATTTGTCCACCTTTTTCTGCTACCATTTTATTTTACATAGCAAGGCATGGTTTAAAGATACATAAAGATGATTCTCAAAACACTTCATACTAAAGGTATCTGAATGTTAAAATCTACATTACTAATAATCATGTTTGTTTTAAGGAAATCTTGTCCCCCACAAAAGTCTTGAGATTTATAAGGCAATAAAGAGGCAAATATTTCCCTTCACATGACGGAAACTACACATCTTAAGCATATGTACCCTCTACTTTGCCCAAAGAGGGAAGCTTCCCACCTCAGATTTTACCTATACCTGTCAACCCCGCCACTCTAAACAAATGCTTCTTTAATATTTACTTGGAACTTGCTTTTACTGATAAATGATTACGTATCTAAAACCTGCAAAACTTCTGTGAGGATAATCAAATTTTAAACAACAATACTACATATGAGGATATATAAGGGGGAAAAAAATAAACAGCACTGTACAGAATTTTACAGCTGCTACTCAAGCTAAGCAACTTGGACAAAGAGCATATTTGTAAAGAGCATATTCTCACTGGAAAGCAAGAAGAAAGGTCTGGTCTAGAAAACAAAACATGTAGGAATACACTGAAGGATAAAATAATTGTCTAAGGTTGACTAGTTGTCAGCCTTAAATATTAATCCTGAATACTTTGTAGCATGACTAAAATTAAGAATCATAAAACTCTCCTGGAAACATGGCAACCATTCAATCCTAAACAGCTAAATTTATTCACAATGATATGCATATTCTATTTATGTATTTAAATATTCTAGTATGCAGAAGAACTCAGTAATTTTTTATATGTTTTACAAGACTGAAGAAGCACCACAAAGACTAATTAGACTTTGGGGTTAAAAAAAAAAAAACTTCTCTCTGATCTATGAAATGTACTGAATCACCAGAAACACAATGCAAACCTCAACCATAAGTACATGAGGTGTGACGAAGGCACGAGGGAGGTCAGGCAAAAAGAAACTCCTTGAGAATTTCAAACAGCTTGAACAATATTTTCAGACTGAAAACTGGCAGTGAAAAAACAAAAACAAACAAACAAAAATAAAAAAAATCAAGGCCCTACATGAAGATTCAGATTTATCAGGGAAATTGCCCATTTTCCAGACAACCCACCAATAGACTTACAGCACTTGTTCATCCAGTAGCCAGTTTTACAAGTGAAATTCCCAATATAAATCATTATCTGCCACACTTACGTAAATGAGAGCACATGTAAACATCTCCATGTGGACTGCTACTGATATTAATAATTCTAATAGAACATCTGGAAGCAGCAACTGACCTTTTCTAGAGGTTTGCCTGAAGAAATCCCAATAAGTTTCCAGTCATTCAATACTTCTTCTATTTTTGAAATGAATCTAGTAGGGAGGGGAAAAATCATTAGTATTTCCTGAAGTCTCATTCATCTTGCACCGTAATTCAGCTCCCTAAAGCAGGTGATATGTTGTCCTACTACGGAATACTTTAAAAAAACACCAAGTATCACAACAGGAACAGAAGTACTTCCTTGTATGAATAAAGTGGTACTTCTATGTTTACACTGCAGATTATAGTTATTTTTAGCAATTGCTATGAACATGCTTTGAGTGATTACAGTATCTTGTTTATTTTTGTCTGGTACTGCAGAATATTGGTTTTAAGAAAATACACCCTTATTTTACTGTTGACAGAAAGAATAAACATTTGACACATAATTGTAATTGAAATTCAGATTTAAAGACAGCGCTTAAAATCTTTGTCTGCTTCTGTCATAGTCATTATCACTGATATAGACATTTTAAGAAACGGAGGTCAGCCTCTTCTCGCAAATAATTACTGGTAGGACTAGAGGGAATGGCCTCGAGTTGCGCCAGGGGAGGTTCAGGTTGGAAATTACGAGATATTTCTACTCAGAAAGAGCAGTCAGGCATTGGGACGGGTTGCCCAGGGAGGTGGTGGTATCACCGTCCCTGGGGGTGTTCAAGGAAAAGTTGGATATGGTTTTTACGGACACGGTTTAGTGGGTGATGTTGGTAGTAGGGTGATGGTTGGACCAGATGATCCTGGAGGCCTTTTCCAACCTTAATGATTCCAGGATTTCTATGAAATAGTACATTAAGAATGCAAGAGCAATCTTCACCTTAAATTTTCTTGTACATTGTTCTTCTAACTTTTGAGAGCTTCATCTGAGATGACTACGTTATTAATATAACATAAAAACCCACAGAGCTCTTCTAGATGTTTATTCCCATCCTCTTCAAATAGACATTAAACCAGATCTTTCGCTAAGCTCAGAAAGGGCTTGGCTGGATCCTCTTAGCCTGCCGAGCAGTACCGCCAGCAGGCACACTGTCCCCGTCCCCCTGCCCCTGGCGCAGCGTTAACCTGTTGACAGGGGCAGCAGCGCTCACCAGAAGCCTCTTCCCCCGATGATGATGGGGCACAGACACCTTCTGGGGCCGCCTAAGTTCAACTAACAACAACAACAAGGCCACGGAGTAGCTGAAAACTTGGAAAAACTGCGCCCGACGCCGCCAGAAAGGCGGCCGGGCAGCGAAGGAGCCGAACGGTCCCGGCGGCACCTGCCAGCCCTCAGAGCCCCCCCGAGCCCCGGCAGGAGCCGCGCAGCCCCCGTCCCCCGGTCCCGGCAGCAGCACGTACCGCTCCCACTCGGAGGCGGTGGTGAAGTCCGTGATCTCGAACACCTCCGACTCGGGCTGCGGGGAGAGAGCGGGCAGGCAGTGAGCGGGGAGGCAGTGGCTGGGCACCGAGAGGAGAGGAGAGGAAGGAAGGGAAGGGAAGGGACCAGGGGGCTAACACTCACCTCACTGTCCGCCGCCATTTTGCGACGCTGCCCAGCCCCCTGCCCTGCGTGCTGCCGCTGACGGGAAGGCGGCGCCGGGCGGGCCGCCCGCTCCTCGCCTCCTCACGGGGCCGCCCCGGCTCGCTTTGCCCTGCCCCAGGAGGCGGCACCGGCCGCGGGCGGCGGTGCTTCAGGGCTGCTCCTCCCGGGCCTCCCGCGTCAAAGCTGGGCTCGCTCCCCGAGGCTTTCCGGCTCCCTCAGGGTCGGCCTGAGAGGGTAAACAAAATGGCTGCCCGGCCGGCCGGCCGCCTGCTTGGGCGTGACCTGCGTCGCAGCTTGTCCCCGTGGGGCCAATTTTACCTGTGGACGAACGAGACGGTCGGCCAGGAGCCGAGGTGCCCCCCAGGCCCGGTGTCGCGGTCCTCAAGAAAACAGAGCGGGCCCTAAGTCCCCGGGTGTCGGGGCACGCAACCTCCGGGCGCCTCTCACAACAGCTCCCCCAAACTCCCCTCACACCATCATCCCCCGATCCCCCTCACGCCAGCTCCCCCCAAACCCCTCTCACACCATTTTCTCCCCAGTCCCCCTCGGCTCACCCTGAGCCCGCAATCTCCGCAGCCGGCCCTGCCCCAACCAGCGCCCCCAACCCCGCTGCCGCCCGGTTCCCGGCCCGCTGCCGGAGTTCCCCCGGCAACGCCGTGTAAACGCACCCGCCCCGCTCCGCCAGAGCACCGAACGCCGAAGCGAACGGCCGGGGAGGTTGGGGCTTGGATTTCGTGCCGCCCGGCAAAGGGGCACAGCTTCCAGCTGGGGATGCCCTGTGGCTTCTGGGCGTGTTGCTGCGCCTCTGTCACCCTTCAACACCCGGTAAGATAGGGGTTGTGGCTGCTTTGTAGGACCTTGTCAGCTAGTGCTTTGAAGGGGGTCTCGTATATCCAAAAAAAGTCGAAGTTTGGAGAAGTTCACGGTCTGATATAACTCTTAACAGACTAATACAATGAAATATGCATTTTAATGGATTATCTTGTGTTTAGCTTAAGAATGATAAATCAAGAATGCTTACTCAAGCTACTTTTGCGCAACTCGTTGGGTGACCTTGGTCATACTATTCAACTTTTCTCTGTTTCCTCCTCTGTAAACTAAGATGAGGAACTCATTTCCACTGACCTGTGCAGTGACGTTGAAATGGAATGGTTCCGTAAGGACAGACTGCTACGTGGCTTGCTACCTTCCATCTGTTGCATACATCTCACCATTAATAAATAGTACCTTGACATTAGGCAGTTTTCCCATGTGCATTAGTAGCTCTACTGAGACCCCTGAGCTCAGATGCAAAGTAAAAAAAAAAGTCATTATGAATAAATTGACAAGTATTTATGAGGAAACTTAAAACAAGAAAAACACACACAAACCCACAAACAAACAAAACAAAACAAAAAGCATTGCTGGGGTAGTACCTGAGATTGTTGTTAGGAATAATTTGTAATAAAACTTGTAAAGAATGTTGAAAGTGTTATTTACTACTAAGTGTGAAAAATTTATAAAGTTGAGCATTTTATGCATTTGAGTCATGTAAGGACAAGGAATGAAGTAAAAACCAGCATGTGAGAAAAAGATCAGAGAGAAAATTTTGTAAAGAAATTAACGTAAGAGCCACTAGGTGTCCTATTTTTCACAGTCCATCTATTGATAGATTTAATAGCCATAAACAATTTTCTAAAAATCATACCTTTCTTTTAGCCTGCCATACAAATTAAGTTCTAAAACTAGTTACTTTGGTAGCATGTGTATGATGGTTAAGTAATGTTTTTGTTTGAGGGGGGAATATATTGCAATAAATTAAATTGAAGATGCAAATGCAAAAAAAAAAAAAAGTTTAATGATAGATCACTGTTTTAAATGGACATAGCATGTATTTCTTACACAGTTAAAATGGAGAGTTCACTGCCACACTATATCGATTATGTCAATATAATAAAGCATGCCACGTAATCTAGAAAGTAGAATATATTTATGCTGCAGGAAAAGTTAGACCTCATTCAATAATATTAGCAAGAATATGAGTGTAAAATACATAAATCGTGATATTATATATCTATTGATTAGACAGTAGGAAAAAAAAAAAACTTATTTTTACATTATTACATAATTTTCCAGTATGGACCTTACAATCTTCCACTCAGAGGAATGTTGCCCAGAGTTACCCTGTAGGAATTTGAGACTTTTATTCCTATATCTTTAAATGTATATTCATATTCATTCACATATTTTTATACACATAAGGTATCTAACAATATCTTCTGTATTTTTTTAAACTATAAATTGTTTGCTAAATAATAAAGATGGGAAATGGGAAATATTGTAATATAGATGGTAGGCAATATTAATAGTAGTATCTTCTTTTATTCATTTCATTTCAGTGTCTTTAATTACATTATATGTTCTTGTCACTTGAGAAACAAAAGTTCATAATGTTTTTCAGAAATGACCCCAAATCCACAAAAATAATTAATTGAGATTTATTTTAAGGATTAGCCATCAAAAATTTCATATCTTCAAAACCTTCAATTTCACCCTCTCGTTCTTCTTCTGCAATTTGTCATTGTTTCTTATTGTTTACGTCACTAGCATCTTATGGTATTTTTCATTTTTGAGTTTCCTGGAGAAGAGGGTTGTTGTTTTTGTAATTGTGAAACAGTTCACGGTGTGGTTACTCACCATATTCAGGCATGTTGTTAACTGTAGAGGATCAATATTGCCCACACATAGCTATATTTAGCAAGAGGGTGATATCTAGCTCCTTCAGTGTACGCTGATTAGTTGGGGGAAAGGTTCACTACAACCTTCTAATTAAGGGTAAAGCCTAGTAAAAGCATCTTTTAAAGCGCAGGTCACAGACATCCAGTGGCAACAACAACAAAAAACCAATCATATAATGGCAAGTTATTTTTTATAAGGTGTGCAATTTTTAAACACTTAAAAAAAATTACCTTTGTAAATATTCAGAGATAATACATTGCCATGTGTGTACTTATGAATTTATAATAGATCTGATATAAAGGGTGTAATTTATAGCTTCTTGATAGCAGTGAGACTGTGGCTCTGTAGAGAAGAATAATTAGCTAATTTTTGAGCATACATTTAAAACTACGCTGTTTTTGTATTATAGAACAATTCCTTCTCAAGATACTTACAAATTATTTTAAAGTAAATTAATTAATGACTGGTTCATATTTCTCTCAAATTGCTAGAAAGATTCCAGTTGGCTTCACGTTTCATTGGAATAAGCTATCATTGAGACTTTGTTGAGACTGTTTGAGAAAGTTTTGGTTCTTGAACCTCTTTTGCTGGGAGTTTTGATCAAATAGACAAAGATAAAGGCTTAATTCAGATCTGGGTTGTAAGGAATATGTTAAACATACAATTATCTTCCAAATGTGAATTGCTGACTTTCTGATCTTAGAGTAAGGATGATATCAGTAAAGTAATGCTGACAGCTTTCATGTCTTATTCACATAGCATATGGTGAAATTTTAGTGTTAGAGATTAGGTCTGGACTTACTGCTTCTGTGCACTTTCAGGATGGGGCATTGAAAGTTAAGTTAAATTGTAATATTTTTAATAATTTCAAGTATTTTTTAAATGTCTCTTTTGTCTTATATAGGATCCTGAAATAATGAAATATAAAGTACTGATTTGTGCACATGAATTGGAAATCAATTGATGAAACATTTTTTTCAGGTTTCAGGACTATAATACATCTAAGGACAATATGTTTGAAAACTAACAAAATAAAAGGAGAAGAAAAGAAGGTAGTTTAACCAATGTTTATGAAATATTATATATGGGATCTGGAGAAAAAAAAGGACAACGTTAACTTGAAATCTTGTCACTTGTTAAAACCAAGCAACTACAAGATAATTTGAAATCAACTTCAGAGTTATTTTCCACCTTTGAAAAGCTCTGAAATTTGTTTTAATTTTAACACGTTTCCTATTTTAAATGCCATGCTTTTGTAGAGTTTGTGAATATTTTTCTTATATTTCTATTCTACTGAAACAGGAGGTGTAACTGGATTTTTTAAAGATGTTCTTTGCTTTTATTCTATATTGAATTAGTATACTTACCAAAATAACTAAAATTGCTTTAGATTTGCATTCAAATGTCTAAAAGTTATAACAGTATGTATATGTATCTAAGTCAAATGAAACATGCTCATTTTTTTTCCTGTTTCTTCCTAATAGTAATATTTTAATGGCCAAAAATATGTACATTTTCTTTGTATTATTGGTCAATGAATTATAATGCTTTTATGCAATATACTAATAGTTTATGCAATATACTAATATAATACTAATATACTAATGTACTGTTGCAGGTTGTGGAATTGTTGTTGCTCTTCAAAATGCAGATAAAATGATGGAGGAAATGCATCAGTCATACAAAGCTCTAGGAAAAAATAGGTAAGCAGAATTAATAGTTAATTTGCAGTTGGGTATTCAAAAATGAAGACAAAGCAGGTATCAGTCCGTGAGTATGAAAAAATGTACTTATTGCCAGATGCTAGATGCAACTCTGTGAGTTGTACAGTGTTTCTATCTTCCCAAAGTCAATTACTGGTCATTGCCGGAGGCAGGGTATTGCAGTAGATGAACTAATTATTTGGTACAGTATGAGGAAAAAATGTATATGGTTTTACATCAGCATTTGATTCAATTAAAAACAGACAATTATCTCACATACAGCTTTAAGATTAATGTAGACTGTATTTTCGACCTCGTTTCAGTCACAGCATTTTTTTTTTTTCCATATTTTGATTTTCCATTCTTCAGAAACCAGATGGCTGAAATCTGAGTCTTGTTTACATAGCCTCTATTCTTTCAGGCAGGCCATAGCACATTTTATAAATAACAAAGGTGCACCTGGTCTTTGGAATTCTTCTGACATACTTTCCTGATGGTTCTTAAAAAAGTCATGCTGGAAGCAATCAGGTTTTGTCAAGAAGGGGAAGGTGGGTAATGCTTTTTCCCATTCATGTGTTGGCTTTGTCTATGTTGTTTGTAATCCATTGTCATTTGTAATCAGTCCCTGGTATTGCAGTCAGATGGTGCTGGGGAGAGCCCCAACTTCCTAGATGGATCAAGAAAGAGAAAATACTTTGACATTCTTGGATCTTACAGACTTCTTGTTCACATTATTTCCACGTCACTTGATTATTTGAACTGAGTAGGCTCCTTACACTTATTTTTATACTGTGTTTTGTTTTTTGCTTTTTGCCTTTTAGCCAAATAGCACCAACAACTGGACTGTGGCCAGATAAACAAGCGGCATGTTTTAAAAGTAAAAATCAGTTAGCATTACAGATGGGAGAGCACACTTCTCTACCTTTCTTGCTGAAGAAGGAGAACGTAAGACTTGGCTTTGACTTCAGCTTTCTGCTACAGGCCACATGCACAGAATCTAACATTTCAAAATCATTTATGGATTTGGGTGCCTTTCAGATCATACAAGCACATGCACGACAAAGTAAGTTCTATTTTAAAAGTCACAACTTTTAAATATAGCTATACATTACTATCAAGTTAGGTCCCAAAGTCTCAGAAGTCCTTTTTATTTAAATTTTAAATTGTCTTTATGTTTGCTTGACTTCTTCATATTAAGTAGACTTTCAGCCATGTTGAACATCTTCTTTAATTTTGTGTATGTGTATTTGGGAAATGAAGGAGATAAAGAGAAGTGATGACAGAGAACATTATAGAGAGAATACTCTGTATAATGAAACTGAGACCACAAAACGTATAGTGGAATTCTCCTTAGCTTCAGTGGGGCCAGGATAGCATCTCTTTCACTTTTTTCCTCATACTGGAATTAATTAATTCATAATGGAATTAATTAGCTACATGTTGAAGTTAGCAAACATCTGAAATTGAGAAGAGATATTTGCTTAAATTATTAGAATAAAACTATTTTAAAATTACTATATTTCACTGAGTTCTATAGAAAGTGCAATTATAAGATTCAGTATCATACTTTAATTTCAACTTCCAACTTTTTTCTTTATAGCAGATTTATAGCATGGATTGCAACTGCACATTAGACAGATTCCTGGTCCTCAGAGCCCTACAGTTTGAAATTAATTTATGCATGAAAACTGTACTCTGTTTAAGAATGCCAAACTAATATTTCATTTGTTTTGATTTTTGAGGGTTAAATATAACAATAGGAGAAAAGAGGAACAAGAAATCTGAGGTAAGATGGTGTTATGTATAAAGCTGAACACAATTAAAAGTATTATATACTTTCAAACTTGAAATATAGCAACACAAAAGAAGTGCAGGTAGTTTTGTCTACTTATTCTTCAGCCTTTCAGATGAACATCAAGTATTCATATATATATATATATCAGCAAATGTTCAGAGCTATATAAAAAATTGTCAGTGAAGTGTTACATCAGGGATTTTGGGGGGTAAGGGACTGGAAGTTCAAGAAGATATAGAACCTCTTATAATGGAAATACATAAGTTAATTTCAGGTATGTGTATTCTATATGTTAGACACTGTTGTCTAGTTTTGCTGAATTTAAAAACAAAACAACTTCATGTATTGATGGATAATTTAAAATTGAAGCAGAATTGAAGAACTGTCTTGATATGAAATGATTGCTGAAATTTATTGTACTAACATATATAAAATAATGTTTTAGAATTAAACATATTTGACATGAAATTTTGTGATGTGTAAACAGGATTCCTGACAAAACAGTTTTGATAGCTACTTCTGTACACACAACTGAGTTAGTCATTTAACAGTGCTTCACACCAGGTGAGCCTGAAATGTTGCAAAAGATCAAATATACTATCTTTGGAAAAAAGATAATTTGGTCTTTATAGTTATTAATTAATAGCCCTTTGTATAGAAGAATTAATGAATCAGCTATGTACTTTAGTGCACCTACTGCAGAACATGAAAGTATTCACAGGAAAAAAGTCACAGAAAAGTCTAGAAGTTCTGACAGAAGATCATAAAAAGGGCTATGGAAAAAAAAAAACAACGAACATTCCCAGTTGAGGGAAATGTTTAAGAAAAACAATTCAGTTGACCTCAATGTGATTTAATACAGCTTTATTTCACATCTTAGGCTCTGGTGATTTCTAGAGAACATTATTTGGAATAAACTGAGCATTCGGACTAAAACCATGCAGACTAGACAAAGCCTTCTGAACTGTAAATTTCAAAACAGCACTCATTGCTTTTTCTGGCACATTCGAACCTCAGTTTGCCCTTGGAATGCAAACAAAAATTTCCTGCAGATTGCAAACTGATGTTGAATATAGACATGCGAATGTGCAGTCAGAGCATGTGACTATGTAATTATTTCTATCGCATTCATTTGCATAAAAGTATACAGTATATTTGAGTTTATTTTTTCTCCCTTTCCTATAAAAATAAAGAATAGAAATAATATTTTCAGAAAATTATTTTCACAGTTCATCTGAATAATCACAACAATGCACTCAAATTCTTAAATCTGTTCTCTTTCAAAGATATACAGTACCTTTTGATTAAGGGGGTGGGGGGGAGAGAGAAGAAAGATGGGAGGAATAATAAAATACATCCTAAATACAACAGACTACTGTGTTAGCTGCCATACCAAAAAATGGTCTTTTGGTAGCTATCCATTTAACTTCACTGACAAAATGTAGTGCAGACTGTGCTATTTTCCAGCATACTTTAAATTCTGTGAGCTAAAACTGTGGCCTGTCTGACATGGTTTATGAAGTTTTTTATAAGACTACATTGAACACATGAAAGAGGTACATATTTAGAATTATAGCAACATCTCTTAAAAGCAATAAAAAATTTGTAAAGGTTGTTTTTTGCATTGGTAAAATAGTATTCTTTTATAACACTATAGCTTTTGATTTTTAAAAACTGCTTTCATGAGCCTTAGTTCCGTTGGGAATATAATTACTGCTGTCAGCACACTTTGGAGGATTATAAATATCAGCATAAGAGTGGTGCTTTCGTTCAGTGAGAGTGTGCAGCAAGAAAGAAACTTTGGCACATGAAAGTTTTGAATTCCTGTACCAAACACACTATATAGCATAACACATGGTTAATAACTGATGAGATTATTTGTATACGCGGCCAAAGTTTATTATTTTTAAATCATGAATAGTGACTTAGGCCATAAACAAAGGATCCCACTTTCTGTGCTAAAATACTTAGGAATAATTCTGGATATGAGAAAAATAATGTGGTTTTGAAATTACACTTCATGTTAAGTTAAATATGGGAATATATCAAAGAGTAATCCTTTTCTGATTATTTTTTCCTTCACCTACTTGGTTCTTAGTGATTAGCTTTTGCCTGTATCTGTTCTGTAGTACATTATTAACGTTTTTTTTTCTTTTAATGGAAATTACAGTTTCATTTGCCACCAGTGACATTTCAGCCTGTAAGAACAATTCATCTTGCTCTTCTAGAGGATAATTTTGTCAATGAAAGCACCAAGATCAGAAATATTTTGAATATTATGAACTTTATTCCCCAGCCTATAAAACCAGCTAACAAATTTTATCAGTATCAGGTAGACAATCTATTAAAAAGAGACGCTGAAAAGTCTTCAGGTCTGATCGTGGCTACTATTTCTGATAAGTTCACTCCAACACAAGACCTGTGCTGCTTCAGCAAGGATAAATATTATAAGTACTCTACTGACAGGAAAGAAGAAATTGAAAACAATTTGAAATGGAGGGAAGCTGATGTAGCTACCAATATTGAAAAGAATGACCAGATGAAGTATCAGTTGTCAGTGGCTTGTAAGGACGTAGATATTATGACCCAAGTCAGGTACTGGGATGCTAGTTCTTCCTACTTCAGCACAAGTAACGCTGTGATAAACTGTGGAATACTTACAGCTTTATGTCCTGTGTCAAACAACACAGACACTTTAAGAGCTGGTGAGAAGGAAAAAAGAGTGGAGAATTCCTGTACAACTGGTATAGAAGGAGGAGATATTCCAGAAATGACAGTGGGTTATACACCATGTGAAGATGATGAGCGCGTGAACTTCATGCTTGGCAATCATGATTTAGATTCTTCCTGTACAAATGAAGTGATAGAGGCCTACTGTGCCTTAGAAGGTAACTCTGTAGCTGCAGTCATTCCCAGAGTGCAAGATTGTTCTGGAAAACAAACAGAAAACAATGTTTGTCTTCTTGAATTTGAAAAGAAAAAAGAAGCAACGCAAGATACGACTGCAGAAGATCAAAGTGAGCTTGTACCTGTTGCCCACATTATGTTCTCTGAACAAGAACCAGCTAAGGAACCCATTGCTAAATGTCCTGCCGGGAGAAGGAGTGTCATTCATAGCCTCCCTCCTCGTGTTAGTCAGAGCTGCAATGTTCCTGCTTGCAAAGAAAATGACAAAGGTGAGATAAAGATGAAGAGAAACAAACGTTCATCAAAATCTAAAATAAGTAGCAAGATAAAGATAGCTGAAGGTGTAATTGTTTCTGGTGAGATTTCCACAAAATATAATACACAAGAGATGAATGCCAAGAATCGGATTTTTCCATCTTTGCAACTGCCATGCATGGAATCTGAGACTTCCCTGAAACGTCAAAAAAAAATACCTCAAGCAAACAAATACCATTTTCCTCAGAGTGCTCAAAAACTTAAAAAGCAAAGTTTCTCCTGCAGCTGCAAAAATCCAGTTATTTTAAAGAAACCTGTTACTCCTCTTTCTCTACCGTGTGCACAGTCTGCTTCAGATTTTGTACATCTGAAATACAGTGACATGTTCAAGAAAATAAATTCAAATGACAATGGTCCAGGTATTTATGAAATGTTTGCAACTCCAGTCTATTCCCACATGCGTGAGCTTGATCAACATGAGAACAGTTTTTACAGAGATGTTTGTTCTGCTCCACTTGGGAGATGCACTGCTAGCACCTGCAGATCTACCTGCAATAAAAGGAGAGAGAGCAGCCAAGTAAGAAACACTCAAAAGAGAACGTATTCTAAGCCAAAGAAGACCGTATCTGGTACCAAACAAAAGCAGAAAGGCTTAATTCCAAAGGACAAAAGTATCAAATTCAGTGATAGCAACACAGAGCAAGATAATGTAATAACTTCTGGTCCGGATTGTCAAATACAAACTTCAAGGATCATGTCGCTGGTTTGCGGAGACTTAGACGATCAGCTTATATTTTTAGAAGAGCTTTCACAGTCAACCAAACAAAATAAAAAAAATTCAAATTCAAAGTTATCTCCTATTACAGAAGTCTCTTTGGAGAAGTCTTTAGACAGTCAGGGTCTATCCAACCATCAGATAGCTTCTACCTGTAGCCAGAATCTTCTTCAGTTAAGTGATAAAGACTACACAGAATGTGCTGCTGTACGCAGCAGTTCATTGACAACAGACCAGAACATTTGTGTACCCCAGTACAGGGTGGATAAGGACGGCTGCACAGGCCTGGAATCACACCAGACCTCCTTCAGGACTATAAATCGACATGAATCATTGCACTTTTCAGACAGACTGCAGTGTCAATCCCTTGCAAAAAAATCAAGTCAGAGTTGGGCATACACACCTCAGGGCAGTAGCTTGGCAAATGAATTTACTCAGCCTTCAGTGATTCAGACAACAAATGTTACAAGTCCCAGTTTCCAGACAAGTCAAAACATTTTGTCCTGGGCAGGTAAAAAGGACATGACTGACGAGTTGCTTTGTTGTCTGGCTGCAGAATTGCTAGTGCTTGAAGAAAAAGACATCAACTCTTCAAGAACAAAAATTGCAGATTCTAAAATGCAGAATGCCTATGCGAAAGAAGGAAATACGATGAACGGAGATGGAGAAATACTAAATAGTGCTCTAGTGAAGGTAAAAGTAACTTCTTGTAACTTGCTAGATCCTTTGGGTGATGCTCCAACACAACTGTGGGTGAACGATGAGTTATGATGTTGACTAAGAAAACAGTGTTTAACTAAAGTACAGGTAACGTGCTCATTAATGATCGGGTCTCCTCCCCTTGGGCCAGCTGTCCACTGAGCCTTCTCATGCCCAGCCGAAGACACCCATGTTAGATGCTGCCTGTCTGACACAAGGCAGATGGTATTCAGGCATGACAGACATAGATACCTATGAAGTCTTATTTTTTGGGGTCAAGATAAATTAAGAAATTGTAGTGAAAAAAAGGGAGAGGCTGTTTTAACTGAAGAGCATGTATGAAAGGCTGTGGGCCAAGGCAAAAGCACTTGAGATCTAGACTTGTAAAGGATATGAAAAGACATTACAAATGGTCCTTGTATATCCAAAAAGATAATTTCCTTGAATCCCTGAGGGCAACCAGATACTTTTGTAGATATGGATGACAAGTATTGGCTTATCAGATAGACTTAAGGCTGTTTAAGTAATGTTTAATCAAAACTTCAAGTTCAGAAGGCTTTGATTCTGGCCCCCTGCTCAGTTAAGAACCTTCACCCACTAAGGTGCTTATCTACCAGTATCACTTCTCCTTGACCCTCTTAGCTTTTTCTCTATTTTAATTAAAATTTCATAAGGAAGTTTTCTTTCACTGTATTTTGATACACTTCCTTATGCTTCTGCAAACACAGATGCCAATTTTACCTCCATTTATTACTTCTCCTGGAGATCCCTGGCTAGATGGAGTAATTATTACCATCCTTTCTGAAGCAGTCTCTTCTTCCTGTGAAGTCATCTCCAAATTGTTTTCATCAGGCTTGGATTACATATGTTACCTAGGGCAAGTCAATGGTCACATTCACCCTTCAGCTTAGCAAACTGTAGCTACGTGACAAAAAAAAGAAAAGAAAAGAAAAAAGTAATAAGCAGACATATAACCTGATCTTCTAAGTGTTCCTTCTGCCTGGCTTGCTTTTAATGGCAAAAAGATGGTGTGCTACAGTCTTCAGGTTATGCACTATTATGATACGTCCTTGAATATATCAAAGAGGAGGCAAGTTTCTATTTCAGGAGCTGTTGTATCGATATGCCAGGCAAGGAGTGTTTGGGAGAGGAGGAGGAAGAGAAAAGAGAGAGAGAATCATTCCAGGTGAAAGTTACTCCTTATAAAAAATGTAATGATAATATGAAGCTTTTCTTTTCCCCCTTGCTTTCTCCTCATGGTGACCATCATCTTTCAAGCAGAGTTACAGTAGAGCCTTTTTGGGATCAAATGAAGAAAGAGACCTGCTAAACATTGAGGAATCTACTGAAGTGCCTGGAAGCATTTTAACTAACAAGGATACTATCACGTGGACGAGAGGTGAAGTTCTTGGAAAGGGAGCCTATGGCACAGTAAGTTAGTCTCAGTATGTTAAGAGATGCACTGGTCATCTCTGAGCTACATCTCACCTTATAACTGACTGTTGTCCAGTGCAACAAATAAATATTTTTGATTATGCAATGAAACGTGACAAACACAAAGATACCCTGTAAAATAAGTGAACATACACTTTTATTCATGTTTCATTTTAATAAATGCTAGTTTCTTTGTAGGTATACTGCGGTCTGACAAGCCAAGGACAATTAATAGCAGTAAAACAGGTTGTTTTGGATACGTCAGATCAACTCACTACAGAAAAGGAGTATCAGAAGTTGCACGAGGAAGTTGATCTTTTGAAGACACTGAAACATGTCAATATTGTAACTTATTTAGGAACTTGTCTGGAAGACAACATGTTAAGCATTTTCATGGAGTACGTTCCCGGTGGCTCAATTTCTAGTATTATTCATCAGTTTGGTCCGTTGCCAGAAATTGTCCTTTGCAAATACACAAAACAAATTCTAGAGGGGGTTGCATACTTACACGACAATGGCGTGGTGCATAGAGATATCAAGGGCAATAACGTTATGCTCATGCCAAGCGGTATAGTAAAGCTAATCGACTTTGGCTGTGCCCGGCGCTTAGCCTGGGCAAGCCTCAGTGGCACACACAGCGAGATGCTTAAGTCCGTGCATGGGACTCCGTACTGGATGGCACCAGAAGTTATAAATGAATCTGGATACGGAAGAAAATCGGACATCTGGAGCGTTGGCTGCACCGTGTTTGAGATGGCAACAGGAAAACCACCGCTGGCTTCCATGGGCAGGATAGCAGCCATGTTCTATATCGGGGGCCCACAGAGGGCTGATGCCTTCCCTGCCTGACCGATTCTCGGGAACTGCGGCGGATTTTGTGCATGCGTGCTTGACCAGGTATGTGGAGTTTTAACTGAAAAAGAAAAGAAAAAATGCAGATAGTGTGTATGGAAGCTTAGGCTGTCTTAAATGGCACATATGGCTGCGAAGAAGAACTGTACTGTAAATCCTTAGGTTTTACAACATTTCAGGAAAGCCATTGAATAACAGTATACATAAAAGAGATTTACTCTCCATAATGGTGTTAAAAATAGTCACAAGTTCTTTTTTAGGGGGCCTTATGTTCAGCATTTACTTTTCCTGTAATTTTCATGCAGAAACGTGTTACCATTGAGTTTTAGACAAATGTTGGCTAATTTTCTTTGAAGTGCTTTGCTGTTCCAATAACCCATTGGCTGAGTCTGGCCTGTGTCTAGGAAGTTGTTTTGAGGACAATATTCTAAATGGAAAAGGTGGCACATAGTTCTTATCTTCTGCAGCAGAAAAATATGTTATCACTGCCAGCCCAGGAAATACATACCTACTGGAAACATAAAGTTCTCTTTATTTAAGACAAACTAGCATTCACTCATTATAAGAATTATTCCTGTGGTGTTTATTCTATTTTAAATACCAGCTTTGTCCCAGACTTTTAAATGGACTATCATTTCAAGAGATAAGTTTCTGACCTTCACGGGTGGTCCTTATGAAATTGATAGCTTTTTGAAATTGATATCCACCTTTTATGTATCTCTAAAGACCAGATTTGGGCACTAGAGAGAAGTACATAATTTAGTGGGTATGACAGTGCCCTGAATTTTAATCCTTGGATTAGAGTTGTTATGGTCCACATGGACCATGTAACAGTAAACAGAATAACTGTTGTCAATAAATAGCAACATCATAGATACTTTGATTCAGAGATAGTAGTATTTAAAAGATACCAGGAGTGGTTGTTAGGTAGAAGGAAATACACAAATAGAAAGATTTTTAATACAGTATTTACTTTTTTTTTTTTTTTTTAATGATGCATTTGTATTGGCAAAGTTCTAATATATGGTCTCACCGTGTCCTAAATATAAATGCCTCCCTCATCCTGTTTTTCCTATTAATTTATTACTTAAGAAATCAGTGCCCTTTATTGTTTCCCTTGATTCACTTTTCTCCAAGTTGAGGGTTGAAAAAAAAAACTCCTTGATTCTTGCAATGCTGTAAGTCCAAATGGCCTCCTTAACGTGAATCATGTTGATTGGAGATGGCAAAACAGACTGACTGACACAAGGCCAAACAAATAATTAACATGTTTCTTAAATACACTTTTGTTGCACCTGAAACAGCTGAATGAGAAGAATTATTCAAAGTTTTGGTAGGAATTTAGAGGAACAAAAAAAGATTTCTGTAATAAGTTATTTCATTTTTATATGTCATACATGCTAACAATCTCTTCCCATAAATTCTGCCCTCTTTTCTACCAGCCTTATAAAATATAAAAAAAAAAAAACGAACAAACTGTAAAGGAGTAATGACTGGAGAGTTAAGAAAAAAAAAAAGCCTAAGTTTGTATTTAGATTTTACAAATAATTACATTACAGGAATGCATATTGATTTTATGTACTGATTTTTGAAACCCTCAATGCAGAGATCAACATGAACGCCCTTCTGCCCTGCAGTTGCTGGACCATCCCTTTGTGAAAGGAAGACAGTGAATTTTTCAAAACTCCTGCCATATGAGTTTACCTTTCACATAAAAGAAGATTTCCACTGGTGGAAAAGATCAGAAGTAGCTGGACTTAAAAGTGACAGCAGAACTTACTAGAGGTAACTTTGTAGACAAGAAGGCTATTTTTAGGTGGTGATTAACATTTTTTTGCGATGTCCGTGCTCATTGGAATGGGCATTCCTTCACTGTGAACACAGGGCCGTACAATTTGTTGCATTTGAACAGACTTAAAAAAAACACCCCACAACACTACCCCCAGTCCATGACAAGCAAGGTACGTTGGCAGTGCCAATTTGTCTGCAAAAACCTTTGGAACGTGTGGTATCAGCAGAAAGCATTGCAGATACAGAAAGCTCTACTCAGACTCATAGATGAGTGTTTAAATGTGCCTGTAATCCCATGAAAATGCCAAACGATGCAGTTATGTTGGCATAAAACATACTGAAGCTTTTGTTTAGTTAGATGTGCCTTTCAATTTTAGCTGGTGGAAAGAACCACAAAACTAGTCTTTGTACACACGTATCAATCCTTTTTATCCTTTGCTACTGAGGTTTATCAGCTACAAGATACTGGAGTGATAATGATGAGATGCCCAGCTGTACACAGACTTACCCTTACTGAGCTTGCATCAAGCTATTTTCTTAGTCTCTCTAGAATTATGAATCAGAGATTTGAGAGTGTCTTTTCTGGAGATGGCCCTGTCCAACCCCACTGCTCTGAACTGGGCTGCTCAGGCCCTTGTCCATTTGGCTTTTGCATATTGCCAAGGGTGCTTTTTTTTTTTTTTTTTTTTTTTTTTTTTTACAGGTAGTTAGTGTAACTAGCTACTACCTACTACTAACTGCATGTAATGAAATAACATTTGAAGAACATTATGATATATCAATTAAAAAGAAAAAAAGATTCAGGAATTAGTATTTAGACCGTCCTCTTCCTGATGGGGCTTCTTTCACAGTATATTTATGATTTCAGGGGAATAAAACATTGCAGAAGCCATTAAAATGGGGTGAACTTTATGTTCTTGTGAGTACCTAGTTTCTAGGAAGACGTAGTAAAACTCAGCCCTAGAACTTTCAAGGGCTGAGCCCTCAAGAGTTCAAGACCCTGACTCTTCTACCAGCAGTGAATTCAAAAATGGGTGTTTTACAAAACAAAGAAAGAAAGCAACAAAAAGTTGTGGTTTATAAAAGATCAACTTCCCCCAGAGCGTTTAGCATTTTAGTTACTTAAATAGTTTTCAAATTTTATTTTATTCCAGTAGCCTGACTTCAGAGAGCTGTTTGGTCTAAACTTTATAAAAATGAAGAGAAATCAGTAAGTACTTTTAGCAAAATTCTTTATTTGTGTAGTTTCTGTAGGTATGATGTCACATAACAGACAGAGCATTATGCCATTATGAGAGAAATCCTAGCATCACAGTAATCTTTCAAGTTTAAACAGTTATCAGTCCCATTTTGAGGAATAATTGTTGGTCCTCATGCCAAAATCCATGGCAACTTGAGTATCTTCACGTTAAAGTACCTTGCAGAAAAAAGGTAGGAGCCCTGGCACGTGAACTCAAGTGGGATGTACGTAACTCCACGGTGTGTATTAATTCTTCTTAGATTAAGGGAGTGTTTCCAAAAAAAGCTGAAAAGTAAATATGAGTTTTTATTTAGCATGAAATGATACTGAGATGACAGTCATAAGCGGAGAAAGAATGGGAATGCTTTAGGATATGCAGTTAATTCATATTTTCAGAGCTATGAATCCCCCTTCTGATGCACATCTTATAACTGAAACTAAAATCTGTTAACGTCTGAGTTCTCTAATGTTAGGGTTAGTAGTTATTTGGAATTTAAATGTAATGTTTAGTCCAGCTACACTAACATTAGTTTTCAATTTTTTTTAAAAAAAGGTTTAAAATTTGTAAAACCTGAACCTGAGCTTTTTTTGCTTGTTTAACCAGATTTAAAGAATGAGGGTATAGTTTAATGCCGGCACTTGCAACAAGTGTTTTTTTTCTTTTCAGCTTAAGTGTGCTTGAGAACAGGGGATATGTGCTAACATACCAGCCCTCTTCTTAGCACAGCTTAACCAAGAAATATGTTGATTTAGGGAATCTCGGGCCTTATGTAGACAAGTCTAACTTTGCATATTTCTTACTTAAGGAGATATAGATGTTTCACATCAAAATGCAGACAATTCAGATACCTGTAGTGAGGTATCTAAGTTAATAAGGAGAAAAGTTTTAAAATCATCTTAAATCCTTATTTTTTGATGAAAAGTGACTCACTGAAAAAAGACACACTTTACTATTTACAGTATTTGAGCAGGGCAAGCCTTATTTATTTTTATTTTTTAAATTTGCTGCCTTCATTTCTAAAAAACATAGGCCAGAAGCAAAATAGCAGTGAAGACCCCATTGTAAAGTACGCAGGCTACTAAGCAGCAGGTACAGCCACTTTGCTGTAATGCCAAGTTTCCTCAACATTTAGAGTTTAAATTCAAGCATATGAAAGTATGTGTCCCTTTATCACTGTAGGGGATACCTAGTATTTTATTTTATGCAATAATATTTAAAGCTCTGAGCTACTGTTCAGGAAAGTTAGGTTTCATAGGTGTGCCAACCCAACTGTCTTGCACTGGTCTTGAAACTATAACCACCCATGACGTAAAAATTTGCATCTCAAAATACATTTATCGACCTTACTTCTCAAGGAAGCAGACATCAAGCTCAGAAAACCCACAATCTTTTGAGGTTCAGGTTCAAAATTAGCACCGACTTGCACAGCTTTCTCACAACTTTCAGCAGGAACTGCTGCCATTTTCTACAACCCTATCTAAATGCCAGTTCTCTCGCACATAATCCAAAAAGGCCAAAAGTTCTCCCCTGAGGAAGCGATTCCAGCACTCACAGCGGAGTAAGTTTTCTCCCCTAATTTTCATAGGGTCCCATACCCCAACGCAGCTTCAGGAAGTGAAGTTTACAGGTATTGCCAAAGAACACAAAACTTCTGAACTATTACCATAGAATAAGGGTGCAGTTTTGAGTACAGGAACACATAGGAATCAAAACCAAGTACTTCCAGCTTTTGAGTTTAGAGAGTTGATTTGGGTTTGCTATATCCTCCTCTGGAGGACTCAGCGAAACAGTCATTCTCCACAGCAATGTGAGAGAAAACTCCTGGTGTTATTTTTTTTTTTAAATTAAAGGGTAAGGAATTAAGTGTTTCAGGGAAAGAATGAATGAATTAGCTCATTCAGCTTGGCATAATTTTCAAGTCTTTTAAGATTTATTTTTAGAATTCATTTCTGGAACATGTGTTTACATTGCAATTAAAGAAAGCAAACAACTTGTTTGCTAAATCCCCTTTATGCAAAACTGACTGGGAACCTTTTCCCTGTGGTCTTACAGAGACAAAGCTCTTGTCACCACCCTCTTCCCTCCTTCCCCTCCCAGCCATTAAAAGGAAGAGCTATCAAGCATGGCCAGCCACTGTACACTGAAGTTACGTGGTACAGGCTCATACACCCACGTTGGATAAGAAAACATACGTGCATCTCTTAAGATGCTGTAAAGTGTCTAGGTTTTGCTTTTCTGGCATGCAAACAGAATTTACAGTGTGTTCCTAAGCCTGAGCACCATAACATGAAGGAAGCAAGGGAAACAAGTTATACATGGAACTTAGAAATAATTTACTAGTTGATTGTTTTGATGGAAATCATTGTTTTTGCCAATAATTAAACAGGGATCTACAACTGAAGTTGGAAAATTAAACATAGGAAATGGGATAATTTCTGCACAATAGAGGTGAGGTAGGGAATTTTATTGAAAATACTTTTTTTTTTTTTTTTTTTTACAATTTCTTAGAAATAAAGTCTTTCTAATCTCACACAAATGGCTGTACCTCAAAAATTCAACTATGCTAATATGAAACATTTATATTTACAATTTGCCAAAAGAATATACAGAACTGCTGTTTTATGCAAATACCGAAGTACCAGATCACAGTGAGATACATTACTTCAGCACTTCCACCATTAGGAACAGAATTAAGGTTCAATGTACAAAAGAATCTCACTATTCTACAAACCTTGTATCTCACAAAAAGGGAATATTTTTAATAGTGTCATAGCAAGGTCTGCACTAAAGCTTAATTTTACAAAATTACATAATGTATGTACTCAGATTTACAACAAAAAACCTGTAATCAGTGATGAACAGAGTAATAGTGTCGTCTGTTAGCCTTTTATTGCATTTATTCAGTCATTCACTTGGGAGGTTGAGGCTGATCAGTGAATGAATTTTCACTCATTTCACACACCTCAGCCAGGCCCCAATTCACACGATTCACTAATTGGCAGTGGGTTTCAGTCAGGGAACATCAGTGGCATCTCACTGCATGTCCTCTCCCTCCCTCTCACCCCCTACTCCCACCACACTGAATTTAGTTCCGCACACAAAGACAAGTACAGTTTCACATATTTACAGTCACATTGAAAACCAAAACCAATGGGTTTTATGGATATTCTTTACAGAGAAACCAAAAATCAGTTTGGATCTCAAGGTAGCATAGCAACATTTTTGTCCACAAGATTTCACAATTTCCTAGAATCAAAATAGGAAATAGTTATTTTGAAACAGCACCTTAAGATGAAGACCTATGCTCTTTTCCAATTTATATTAGACAGGCACTAGTTATCATCCAGACATTTCAACTCCAACTTACGACATTAATTGCTATATTTACAGTACAATATATTGCTTATCCAAAGTGGCTGTATAAGATGCATTTCATGGCACAACTATTTAAATAGACTTGAAAAGAAGAGCAGTGTAGTGCTTTAAAGACAAAATTAAGACAACTTACTGCTTTTTCATCCACCTGCCCATGCTATAGCCTAGGACAGTATCTAATGCAGATTACATTTGCTAAAAGCCAGACCTAAGATTAGAGCTGAGACAGAAAGGAAACAGACGACATAAGGATATAAAATACTCAACAATGCAGAAATGTAACAAAGGGTTTAAATACATTCTGAACAGAGAAAAACAACCACAGTACGGCTAAGACAGCTTTGCATTTTGTACATGGGCCAAGATTTCAGGTTAGATTTAGCAGAAGATGCCATCAGGTTTCCATTTAAATATTCCTTAGTGTAAAAAAAAAGTATCCATAGTTCAAATAAAACTTATTCAAGTAATTACAAGTGTTTGCATTACTGGAAAGAGAGTATTACATAGTAATTGATATACCTGTAGTTACATCATACAGCAACTACCATCTGGGTAGGTTTTGAGCAGTTTTACCATTTAAAGCACGCTTTAGTAACACAACTGGAAGGGCTAGGCATCAGGTCTGACACCTGAGATGACAGAATTACACAAGCACTAAGTGAAGGAGGTGGCTTGGCAAAATTAGCAAAAGCCTACTTCACATCCTGTTTGCTTCTGAGTTAAAATAAGTGACTAAGAACTGTCTGTTGCTACTATATACTGAGTTTGTGTTGAGGTACTTCATAGCTTATGAATAGTTTTGAGTAAGAACCCAGAAAGTTGGTTCACTTATCCAGGCTGAGCTGTAGTATTGGCTTTGAGAACACATGAACATTCACACCTGTCATTTTTTTTTTTTTTTTTTTAAGAGCAAAACACTGTGGAAAGAGCACACGAGCTGTAACACTGACACTTGCAGGCAGATAAAAATGTATGCTAGTGGTTTAACTGGGAGACTGATTTTTTTTCCCCACAGAGCTGAAAAAACAGAACAAGTATCTTCCAATTTGGTAACTAATGACAAGTACAATGCACAGAATCAATTAATACTATTTTATTGTTGGAATATAAAGTTGGGATATCAATAGTTTTATTCTTATTTACTGTGAAGACTGCATTCACCTGTAAAAGAAATATGGCATCACACACAAGTACACTTTTTGGATTTCAGAACATGGATATTATTCTGAAATGGTAATGGAAACAGTGACCCTTGTTTACTATTAAAATAAATTATGACTTCTTAAAAAAAGATGATTTTCCCACCATGACAGTTATTAATTGCAGTTAAGTCACATTAAATCTACATAACCATTATTAACAGCTCTGTGTCTATTTTACTGCATCAAGCCAATAAACATTTAAATGCACTTCACATCAAGAGATTATGTAAACTTTTATTTTAATTCCTTTTTCCTTCAAGAAATTAGGGACATTTCAAAGCTCTGGCCACAGTCAGCAAGCAGGGGCCCACCCTGTTTTCTGCCTCGTGGGTAATACTGTGCGGTGGAGACCCTACGTGGTACTGGATGCCTTCTCTAGTGAAGTGTCCCTTTTAAGTGGCTTCCAATAAGGCCTACAGTTTATAAAGATAAACAAGACAAAGTGCCATCTTGGTTTGGATAACTGATGGACTCTGACAAGATAAAATAAAGTTATGTGTATTTTGTTATACTTACAAGCAGCTCCAATCCTGAGTATTTATGGTATATCTAAACATACAAAAATGTATGTACATTTTTCTCCACTTTCTTGTAAACAGTTGTCAGTATACTGTTTTAATCCCTTTATCTTCAAAACATGCAAATCATACATACAGTATAAATACACAAGAAAACAATTACACTCATTCAAAAACTAAGCAACAAAAAGTTGTGGCTGCAGTATTCAAAATTATAAATAATCAATGCTCGAGGCATCCTATGCACCTAAAAGCAGACGTTCATTCTACTGTTCTTAGCTGCAGTTGTAGAAATACTGAGATTTTTGCACCTTCCATGCTATTACAGTATTTATAACACTATCATATGTGGAGATAAAGACTCGTTTACTATACCTCTTCTTTTCAGAGTGAAGGATAAAGCAGCACTTACATATACTGAAACCATGGCAGCAACAGCTGGTGTTGCTACTGCTAGAGTAGGAAGTTTTCCGTTCTAACAATTCTTAAATTAAAAAAAAGGAAAGAAAAACCACCTAAGAATTGACTACATGTTCATTCCTTGGGCACTTAACAGCGAATCCAGCATGTCGAATGTGTCTTTGTAGTCCATATGCTGGCTGTTTGTACTGTACTGGTGATGGGCATCAGGACCGTTCTCCACTGGCTTCTTGTCCAGTTTCACGAGGGTGCTGAGATGTCCGTAGCCCACCTGGTATGTGACAGGGGGAGGAGGGGGTAAGGGAAGGTTAAAAACAGAGCTGTGAGAGGATACATACTGCTTAACAGAGGAAGAACTAGATGAACTACCTGAACTTTTGGAACTTTTGCTCATTTTGGAGTGGTGGTTGTGAGAAGCATCGTTGCTGTGCAACTTCTTCCTTGACGAGCCGGAACTAGAGGAATTGCCGTCACTACTCAGACCAACGGGACTCCTCAAAACAGTCGGTGTTAAGCCGTCAGCACTATGCTTACTGCCGCCACTACTGCTGCCACTGTGCGAATGGGAGTGCTTGTGACCCATACTGTGGTGGCGATTTAAAGAGTGTTCTTTGTGCTTTTCCTTGTGTTCCTTGCTAACGTGTGGACTTGAGTGCTTACTTTTTCCACTACCCTCATCTGATGAGCTATGTCTTTCTGAGGAGGAAACTTTAATTTTCATTTTCAGCTCCTCCTTACTGGCACCCTTTTCTGTGGGCGGGATGGGTATGCGGAGTTTGAGCGAGCCTCCCTTTTCTTTTTTATCAGACAAGTGTTTTTCAGGCTTCTCTGCGTTCGCGATGGGAATTTTCATTTTAATAGGAGATGTAACGGAAGCACCACTGGCTGTCTGCGCCGGCATGTGTTTTTTGTGTGGCTGTTCGCCTGGGGTTGCTACGTAGTGTTCTCTCACATCCAGTTCAAGGGTTTCTAGTTTGCGTTTCTCTCTGTATTTATCCAGAGACATTTTTTGAGGAATTATTACGGGAGCAGCAACTTGTCCGTGGTGTTTGTTTCCTGACTTATGAGAATACTCTTGTTTGACAGCAGAATGCTCGGCAAGTTTGTCGGGTCTGTGATGTACTCCCGAGTGCAGCTGTACAGACGTCCCTGGCTGGAAGTTCATATTATACTGACTAGGAGGTAACGTCTCCTGTTTTTGAGAGTATATTTGTTCTGTCCTGCTTTGTTCTTGATGCTGAGGCCATTCCTGGTGGGATGCCAAATTGTATGAGGTACTTGGCATCCCGGTTGCTAGTATTGCCAAATTTTCAGGTGCATGACTATCTGGAACAGAAATACTTCCTGAGGTCAGAGGTACTGGTGCAGGAAATGATGTCGATGGTTTTTGGAAACTTGTATTCGCAGCCACACCAGTAACTGTATCCACCAAAATGGAATTCTGGACCAAAGACGAACCAAGAAGCGAGTTCTCTGATACCTGTCCATCACCTTTAGGTTTCCTAGCAGCCTGAGTTGCCTATGCAAAAAGCAAAGAAGTGAGAAAATGCACAGCTTAGAATACTTGTGAAGAACATCCAATTTAGCCCAAAGGTGAGGATAAAAGCTGACTCAAGGTTTCGTCCCCCAGCCCAGCTACAGGAATAAAGAATAAATAGGATAAAGCTCCAGTTTTTCCCTTGATTCATAGTTCTCCTACAAGTTCACTTCTTTTTGCTGAATTGTTACAGGAAAATTTCTTACCCGCCAATTTCTAATTCTCTTCAGCCTGCTAGGTGTTTTTTCCAGTATTTGCAGAAACTCGTGAGTTAGTTCTGGGTAGAAAAAAAAAACACATGTTTTACATCTGATTCTGTAACAAGCAGGTTTACCTTTAATCGGTTTTCTAGGCTAACAGAATACTGCTTTAGCAGTACAGGTTACACATGACTTGAATAGATATTTAATCGAAAATCTTGTTTGATAAGTGCTGAACAAAAATGGCTGCAGTATTTCACCACAACAGACTTTAGCCACTACATGCATTCTGAAAAGCAGATTCCGCATTTAAGATTTTATTCATACTCTTACGGAGTCTATATTTATTAGACCAAAAAGTTTCTAGAGGAAACTGTACAAACAGCAGCTCTTAAAATAACACATTTGCTATCCAGCTTAAGCATTTCTTGTGTGACGTTAAATTTCCTTTAAAATCTAAACCTCTAAGTCACCGTTTCAGTCATTTCACTGAACTTCAAGAGCAACCAGTAACAGTTCTGGGCAAAACATCAGCCATGGGACCCTAGGAAGCACTATTTTAAACAACAGGTTTCAGTTAATTTGTGTTCAAGGCAAAGCAGCTGGCTGAGTTTAAAGAAGTCCTTGCAATTAATAGGCCCACAAGGAAACCTAGGGCTCTGCACTTGTCAGCTGCAACAAAAATACTTTCAACTGAAATTTCATGTTACTTGTAAGCTAAAAATAAATTAGGTACAGTCAGAACTCAAATGCAGGAGTAGCCCTACTGCAGGTCTGGAAGAACTGGCTCCTCCAGAACTCCACAGCAAGTTACGAACTAAGTTGCTCCCAAGTGCAAAAGCACCTCACCACTTCAGTCTGCTCCCAAGTCTTTGTTTCACACACCAGCTCCACAGACGCCTAAAGAATTAAGCAGCGGTCACTGCAGGCTCGCAGCACACATCTCACAGGATTTCAAGAATCACAAGGATGCACGCTTACCAAACACGCACAGGCAACAGACAGCTGAAAAGGCAGTGTAGTGGCTGAATTTGAAGCTACAGGTACAGCTTAAAAGAATCCTAAGACAGAGCCATTTGAGCTTGCAATTTCAAGCTCACTCAGGTGCTATGCTTCACGTGGCATCCACTCCGGTTTGCATTTTCAAAATATAATCAGGCCAGTAAGAAATGAAAGCTCAGCAGACACGAAGAGCAGGTCACGGGGAGCTATGCTGGGCCATACCACACCTGGAGGCTTCCATCATCACCTCTCTGAAATAATTCTTTGTTCTAGAACTACAAGCAAAGCCCAATGGATGTGAACCCCCCAAAAACCACCACCTACATAAGTCAAGTACAAAGGCCTCAAGTTCAGGCCCCACTGTGCTAAGTGCCATTTCTGCCTTCTAAACCTTACAATCCACAAAGTAACAGGATAGCACCCAGGTACTACTGGATAACATGCAAAGCAGGATCAGAACAAAAGATGGTAAAACTTCTAGGCATATGGTCTTCTAAGTGTGTTTTCTTCCTGAAAGAAGCCATTTAACAAGAGAAAACTATTTTTGCAGGAGTTTGAGGTATCATAGGCTCTGCTTACGTTAATACAGAATTACGTTTGTTGATGTTAGTTTTATGTAGAGTTTTAAGAACAGCTGTCTCAGTGACACCATACATTTGAACACCTGTGTACATAAAATTATCTGGATTCCATGGATTTGCACAGATGTTCCTCTAGATGTTTTCCCTGTTCTGGAAAGCCCTTAAAAGCCAAACTCTAACCTGTACCTAACAAAAGGTCTGTGCGTATCCCAGCTCACAAACTGAAATCAGAAGGGTCTCAAAACTATCCTCCTAAGCCTTTCCCTGTCCTATACCTTCCTCTTATCTGAGGACCCTCTGCACGAAGCCAGTGAAACTTATTTTAGGCTTAAAGCTCTTACTGTACTGTGCTCCTATTCTTACAGACATTATTAATAAGCACTTGAAACTCAAGATGTGGAAAGGCAGCACTACTTACCGTCCAGCAATTCCAGAGTAACCGAAGGATCCACATATTCCCACCAGTGTTTTCCATCAGTTGATACTGGAATCTCCCAGTTAGACCACTTGCAGGCCAAGTGAATGCACACACATGCTATCACCGTAGGCTTGTATTGAAGACAGAATGTAGTAAGGTGAAGACTGTTGCATAAATTTCATAATGAGGAACCAAAGGAAATCAAACATGTAAAATAAAAAACAAACAAATCAACCATTAACACACAGCATAAGATCATTTGTCAAGTAACAGCAGATAAACATTAATTCAAGGAACATACTTTGAATTAAGTTCTAAATATATCTTACTACCTTAATAAAACAAAGGATAGGGCATTTATCTGGCAGAAAGTTTAATTTGCTTCTTCTATAAAAAGGTGCGATTAACAGTAAAGAAATTTACCAATTACTCTACTGTACTTAAGCACTAAGAAAGAAATTAGTATAATATGGTCAATTAAAATTCTACCTACAGTAAAAAACCATACAGCTCATTATGCAGTCTCCAAATTAGACTAGCAGATGGAGGTACACACAAGTTCAACAGAGGCCAATGAATTACTTGTCAGCTTAGCTTTCACTAGGCCTGAACCTGGGATATTTGTAAACTCAACTTCAGCTTCCAGCTGGCACCAGCACAAAAACATTGGTTCAGTATCACCACTTTATCACAGCTTATCTTAAGAGCTGCTTCAATACAGAACACTGCCCACTACGGAACCCCCAGGAAATGCTTGGTTGGAAGAATTCTAACCAACCAGTAGTAGGTATTACTTAAAACTTAGCTACACACAGTTGAATTCTGATAAGTAAAGCTCAAAGTTGTCTTGCAAGAAATAAATTGGAGTAATCAAGAAATAAAGACCGAAGTCTGCTCTCAAATTTTATGTTTCTACAACAGGCTACCCATATACAATCCCCATCTGGAATCCGTTAAATTTAATACAAGTACTTAAGTTTTAAAACTGTGTATTAAGTTTAAAGAGCTGTTTCTAAAAGGAAGAACATTGGACTACTACTAGTATATTGGAAAAGAAAAATCAACTGGTTGAAGAGATCTTAGGCCCACTACAATTTTATAAGTTAAGATTGGATCAATATATTTAAAGTTAAGAGAAAACTGCCATTAATTACAAGTGTAAACTAGAAATAGTTTTGTACTTACCAAGATGCTCGAATTTCTAGGTTAAGTTTATCTCTTTGTAATCTTTAGCTGCTATTCAGGCTACCAATTTTAGACTTATGCACTCACAATCGAGAAAATGTCATCAGAAAGCACCACTACACTTCTCATTGTGCATTTAACCCCTTTGTGCCATCAGGCCCTTGTACAATACACCGCACTGCAAACAGAAAGGTACCACCACTGTAGATGGCCCAGTCTCCTGTTGCAACAAGGGTAAGACACATGTAGGGGGCCCTGCAGTAAAGGAAGCTATAGTGTGCTACAACAGTGCAACAAAGAGGTTCAGGATAACAACCTGTTGGTAGCCATGAAATAGGATGTCTGTGCCAAATCCTTGCTTGCTGTAAGAAAAAGAAAAACAGAGAGATTAAGCATCTACTCTAACTTGTGTTCATTTCTAAACTGAAGCAATTTTGCCTTCCAAAAGCACCATTTCCTATTTTCACAGAACTGATTTGAATTTAACTAGCTAGCCTTTAAGATCTCTCCAAGATACGGAAGTGCCCATCATATTCAGCAAGTGGAGATGGACCAGTCCTTCAGTTCCCTGACTCTGACCCCGAGACAACCCACAGACCAAAGTTTCCCTTTGCTTATCTACCCCACAAAAGCCTCATACGTGACAGCACTCTTCTAGCCATAGCTGCTTCCCCACTCTCACCTACAGCTGCCCCCCAGCGTAACCCTGCCCCACCTGCAGACTGCAGCAAGGCAGTCAATAAAAGCCAGTTCCTACAACAGTGCAAGTTCTGCCCTTTGAGAACACAGTGGGATAGCTGGAGAACCCACCCCACCCCCAAAACACAACCACGTCTCTCCCCCAGCACCTCAGAACACAGCAAGCTCCCAAGACAGATGGTTAACAAAACTAAACAAGTTTTCTGCTCCCCCGATCAAGAGCACAGCACTCACAACATTTTGTTCCACATTTCTGTTATATCTCCATTGAAGCTTCTGATATGAATTAAATGACTGCATTTTAGCCAGAAAGAAAACCAACCCAGGACCTCAACATACCAAAAAGGACAAGCCAATGACTTCCACTGCTACAACATCTAGCACTGCCCCTACCAGGGAAGCCCCCGTGATCCTCACTCAAGTAAAGGACCTACTGTAACGCATACATAATGGGATAGCTGGGCACAATGGCTTAAACCAAGGATTGAATGCAGCCTTCATTGAATTCTTACTTTGACACTATCACTTGAAAGCAGTGCTACCTGCAGAAAGGGTATTGTTGAATTTTATGTCAAAGGGTACACTGTCACAAATCTTTATTTTAAAAGTGATCTTTCCATTAAATTTGAGAAATACTACAATGGCCTTTCAAATTTAATTTAAGGAACATGTATTAAAAATGGGATGATTGCCAGAGGGTATAAATCAGGTTCGTCTTCACGCTACACAGCTGGGCAGTGCCATAATCTGAAAAGAATACAGAAGTAGCAAGGTAACAGGAACCACTGCTACATAGATCCTGCTAATCCATAATAACCAAAAGGTGAGCTATGTGACAGTATTATACTATAATATTTAGTTTCCGAACTATAATGGTAATTTTATGTCAGATAGGTATGTTCAATTTCTTCTCCCTCCCATCCAAAGTACAAGGCAGTATTAACAAAGAATGTGAAACGAGACTATTAAAACAAATGAAAATATAGAATGCTTTAATAAGACTGAAATTGATATCTTGCTCTTCATTTTTCATCAAAGTAATGTTTAAAGGCTCTTCAATCATATCTACGTTCTGTACAGTTACAACACGTTTGAATTACGGGACCAGACCAAGAAGCATCTCTACTCTCACTGAAATGGCACATCTGAAAAAGGAGGAAAAGCAGATGCCAGAAAACTTCTATTTAACATCAGCTTGAAAGTTGAGTAAATCAAAACACATACCTGGAAGAAAAGAATCACATCTTGAAACACACGTTTTAGCCTCAACAAAAAGTTAATGTGATAAATACCTTAACCTATCCTCTAGACAGTATCGTACACGTTTCAGTGTAATTACAGCTAAATTCTCAACATTGCCAAAACCACGCACCACTGAGAACAACCGTCCCAAACTCTTCTCTTACATTTGGGGCAGCTTTGGTTTAGTAGAATCTATCCACTAAAAGCTAATCAATCTTGGTTCCTGTATTTTGTTATTTCCTTTCGTGGAAGGTGCATCTCCAAACTACAATCATCTGGAAGTACAGAGGTTAAAACAAGCCAGCACAGCTCATCTGTTACAACTCACAAGCCTCAGTTCAGATGACTGACATCAGCCATTAACAATCAGTTTTATATTATATCATTCAGGAGTGATTTAAAAACACCTAACCTGTCTCACCGCTGCAGAAGCGACCGTAAGGCAGGGAATTACTTAATTAGTAATTAAGATTTTCAAACAGGACTTGCTGTCTCAATACACATCCCAAAAAAACTACTGAGTTCAAGAAGTTACCAATATGAAGCCAAAATACTTCTTATTGGACATGGCCACACAGTTCAACTGATGCAATTCCAAGATATTCTGAATCTTTTCTTCACACTAACTATCTTTGATCTTGAGATAATCATGAAAATGCGATTGGCAAGTCACCCTTAGGAGCATGGAGGCTTGCTGTGCCTAGGACCCTGAGAATGTAGGCAAGTATCCCCAGAAAGAGGAGGCTGCAGATAAGCCAGTCAATATTAAAAGACAGAAAGGTTGCCAAAATCCTTCTGAGCAAAAAGAAAACCAAAGCCACAGGCTCCGAATGGAGCTATGTAGGCAGACACCTGGTGTATCTGGAAAGGACTGGAGGTGGCCACGGTGCAGGTGTTCAGGTCTGAGCAGTCCTGGCGGCTTCTCTCTTGGAAGCTTTTAAACAGTGGGAACAGGCCTGTGAAAGCCTAAGGTGAAAGGTCAGAATGTGAAGGCTGCCGGTGGTATGGCTGGAGTACAGCTGGCATCTAAGATCCTTCCACACCACTGAGATTTAAGTTTTCCTTAGAGCACCCTCTGAAAAAGCCGATTCATTCAGATTCACCTCCTCTTTTGCAGACTTTATCAGCCTGACTTAACCAACAGCAGCTGTGCACACAGATACTGCGGTATGTTTGAAGAATTTGCTAGTGACCTTCCAAAAGATTAGTAAGGATCATGGGTGTTCAAGATACCTGATAACCTGCAGAGCAGCGAGAACAATCCTAGAAATCCTTGTGATCCAATCCTCGGTTCCAGGAGAGTGTCATGTACCAACACAGAAAAAGGAATGACTGAAGACTTCCCAAGATGTGGATGAGAATATAGATTCTTCCCCTTCCAGCTCCACCAGAACCAGGCTGAGAACAGACTGATTTTGCACCCGAGCTTTAAGAGGACATTGTGATGGTCTCAGCACTAGGGCAGCTTCACTGCTGAACTAGCACGCAAGCCAGTAAAGGTAGTTTGGCACCAGGAACAGTTTTTTTTTTTTTTCCCCCTCTTCTCCTCTTCAGCACTGGAGCATCCTTGGAATGGGCACTGAAGCTTGCCGATGGGCCTTTACAGATCCACTGCCCCAGATTCCTTAGAGGACCTAAGGAACTATGGTCCTGTTTCCTCTTCTCAGTCTCTTGACACTGAGGAAGAATGGTGCAGAAAAAAGACTGAGCCCACACCTTTCCTTGTCTACTACCCTGACTAAACTGTACAGATAGAACAATTTAACAAACCCACGGATCTCTGAAGATCAGAATGAATAATTAGATACACCTTATGCCTGAACATCATGAGTCATTACGGACCTACCCAATCACCCCTTACTGACAATAATCTGTCTTGTCTAATACTACTTTCAGACAGGCTTTCAACCAGATGTGAAGAGTTCAACTTTTCCTTTAGTTGTATGTTGAAGCAGATTATATTGATTTGCACCAAGTCCCCCCCACTAGTTCAGCTTCCAGGAATTTGTTCCGGTATGCCTCTACTAGTCACTGGGTCATCTGACAAAGGACTTGGCTGGAACTTCTGAGCCTCAGCAACAGAACCCATTTTTTGTATTTCTTAAAGGGAATTACAGATTAATACAGGCGAGAGCATAAAGCACACCATCCTGGATGCAAGATAAGTAGTAATATAGGAATCAGCCTTTTTCTTAGCAACTTCATTAAACTTAAGTTTTAGCCAGTTTCTTTGAGGGACCAGGGCACCTTCTCACCACACAGCAATTCAACACACAGGTGCTGAGCCACAGCCTTGTTAAGCACAGCCGCATACCTCAGCTAACTTGTAGCCTCTCTTTTGACAGTTGAGCAGTCAGCCAAATTATCTTCTTCCCTTCCTTCTCCTCTCAAACACAGAGTTTAAGGTTTTAATCATAATAGATAAGTTAATCCCCTTTAATATAAGAAGGGATCACTTTGCCTTCTAGAATAATACTTCATGTCCAAGACAGCATATTACCAGAACTGGATGAAGAAACCTTAAATTTCTTCAGCTTCTCAGTCAAGCCCTTAGGGCTAAAGGGATCAACACTGACAACAGTTTTCGATATATGTGGAAAGCTTCAGGACTGGATATCCAAGTGTAGCACTCACATTAAAACAACAATGTCCAAGAAGTAGATTTTGAGAACTAAAATCATGCCACAGTATCACTGTGCCCCAAAGTCCATCTCTTTACTCAATACATACAATTCTGTGGAAATTATTCTCTACTTGCTTTACTTGTGAGTGTGATTATAGATTTCATACTCTACATTTTTAATCTATTTTTTCCCTCCATGCTTTTTAAATGAGTTATTCAAGCCTTGTGTTCATAGCCCATACCACCCTTAGGAGGGGGATATGCTGTCAAGAATCCTACTTGCATGTACCTACACCAGGAAGCATGCCTACTCCAGTCAGGAGGTTTTCAAGCACCTGTAGTATTAAATTCACTTTGCACCAGTTCTTGAGGTATGTAGATTTTCAGCCCTCAGTGGAGTCTTCAGATTTCAGGACTTCATATAATTTTTAATTTTATGTATTTTGTTAAACTGCACTGACATTAACTACTAGCTTTAAAATTCCAAGTTTTAAAAGTAGCATTAAAAGTAGCACGTACCTTCAGCGTACGAACTGCGTTACTACACAAAAGCAGCACACAAAATGCACAGGAAAGAGCTGAACTGTCTTAGATGGTTATGTACCCTTGACTAAAGGAAATGAAGTTTACATAACATATGCCTTTCTTCTTGTAAGCTCCAGTAAAACACACTTGCTAATGGGGAAATCCTGGAGTAGCTACAATACTGCTTATCACCCCTCCCCACTCCCCCAAAACACAGAGCTTAAGTGCAGGGGCTCACACAAAATCAACAAAAAGTGTGCTTTTATATTGACCAAGAGCTAAAAAAAAAAAAAAAAAACACAACACATGACAAAACTTTACAGCTGCTGATTCACTCTGAGATGCTAGGTGCAATCAGACTTATGCACTGACTCACAATCAAATCTGGACAGAAAGCAAAGAATCTTCTTAAAGAATTGCAATAAAGCTACTTTAAATGCAAATAAGCTACAAATGGCACCAGCTCTCCTCAAACTCTGAAGACACTACACCACTAAGCTACTTCAAAATGAGAAAGAAGAAATATTTTTCCCTCACAGAACAGCTTTCATTCTAGAGTTACTAGAAAACAGACCTAGTTAACATGATAATGTTACGCCTACCTTTCTTATATTTTATAAGGGGGGAGAAAAACAACTTTGAAGCATTTAACTTTGCATTTTTCAATGCAAACAAGAATGCAAACAACTAATGACTAAAGATCAACAACTACAGTCTAATAATTTCCAATTTTCAATTAAAGAACACGATCAAAGTGAAAAAGCTGATTTTAAGTGCTTTTTCAATTGATCCCCAATTTTTCATCCTCCATCTTATGAAAAGTTCTTTAGAACTCTAAAGGAAACTGATTTAAGAGTTAAAGAAGGTGTACCAACACTCTACAAAAAAATACTGAAGAGCAAAACAGATTTCTAGCTAGAGTCACGTTAATGAACTGCATATAAGTTAGAGGATATGAAACACCAAAGGTTGGAGGTTTGCTACCACCCAATCCAAATTAAGTACATCCTTCTCTAGAAGGATAATTAGTCACATCTTTAAGTATTTGCATGCAATAGCAGACCTGCTATGCACTCTTTATATCCCACAGCTCATTACCTAAAAAAAATTAAGGTAGAAAGCTACTGTTAGCTATCAAGCAGCACAAAGACTAAACTTTATTTTGTAAAACTACTTCAGAGTGAAAGTAATCAACCCAGAATTTAGTTCTCAACTACTAATTGCTTCTGTCATTTGAAAGAACATGGAACAGATTATTCAATCAAAGCTAATAAGCAAGCAAAAGAAAAATTCATGAGGGACAAAGAACTGGACTCTTCGTCAGACTGTAATGGTTAAGATCAAGCTTTTAGTAGTTAGTCTTAAACAAACTCTTTGGACAACATAATTGATCATACTGCACAAATAACATCACCTATAAATTTTACTAGAAATGTAAAAAAAAAAAAGGGCTTACGGAAGGGGATAAAAGCCACTGACCTCTCACTAATTGCGTACATTTCACAACATCTGTGTGCGGATGTTCAATGGTAATCTCAAAACCTGAAGAGTTAAGAATATGTTTTAGAACTATACATT
The DNA here is from genome assembly GCF_009769625.2 of Cygnus olor. NCBI lineage: Eukaryota > Metazoa > Chordata > Aves > Anseriformes > Anatidae > Cygnus > Cygnus olor. The sequence continues at coordinate 33,371,783 of NC_049174.1, read as the reverse complement.
TCCATCTGTACAATAAAAAAGAGACCTTTTCCTTCCCCCAGAGACCTAATACCTGCTAAACCTTTGCACTGCAGTATGTAACACTATTTAACATGTATTTAACACTATTTAAGCATGTAACACTATTTAACTGCCTCTTATTCTGCCATTTTATATTTCTGAATGATAGAGCCATTTCCAGATCAATTAGTAAAACATCCCTGCATTACTCTCAAGTCCTACATAGAATCTGTGAAGTTACTGCATTTTTCAGGTTGAAGATGCATGAACAGTTTCTAATATACGTATCAGTACGAGCTGTATCACAGACACTGAAACGTGTATGTATGCACACGTCTGCTTTATTCAATCATTTCTGGGGCTTGAACATATTCCATCTATGAGATTACCAATTAAGTCAATTTGTAGGTCAGTCACTTCAGAAGCCTATCTTTGTTTATGAAGCTATTTTAAGAAGCAGGTCACTACTATTTTCTTCCCTTTTTTTTTAAAGCAATACACTCAAAGCAGTATTTAGTAAGTCAGTGTTCTCAGGGCTGCCAGCTATAGTTGTCTCTATTTATGTTAGTTTAAAGCCAGAACAGTTTCTTATCAGAACACTGTATTGTTGATTTTGGAATTACCTGAATCCATTAAATGGTTACGCTACAAATTGCTATGTTCAGAGGTAGCAACTCTACTCAACTAGATAGTATTTTGCTATTGAAAGGCAAAACGGGGAAGAGTACTTGGTATATAAAGCTGTTGCCAAGTGCTTCAGAACACATACAGCTGACCTAGCACATGCTACGTTGTGTAAAGAAATACCAACATGATTACTACCTTGGAATAACATCTATTTGGAAGGGTATACATTTCTACTCCATCAAACTGTCAGAAACATTTATCTGACAAGTATTGGTATGCCTTTTTTCTCCAGAGTGAACACAACAGCAACTGGTGATATAAAACTAGACTCACAGGTCAGAAGTTGCATACAAGAAAATAGTAAAATTCTAGTATACCAAAGGCACATCAAAAATCCAGCTACCTGGGTCCCATGACTGTCTCATGGTAAATTGGCTGCACAACAGGCATTTAGAAAGACATACCTAAAGTTTGAAGCATTATTGTTTCAAGTATAACCAGCTCTTGAGCTTGCTGAAGGTATGCCTGAAACAAATAAGCAAACACGTCAAGACGTAGGCATCCATCGTCTCAAAATTTTAATTACACACTTCCTACTTGAACACTGGCATTATCAACATAAATTAAAGACCACTAACCATGCTAGTTAGCACTGAGCATTCAGAATACTTTAGTGCACTAAGACTTCCTTCTACTTGTATAAGCCTTACTGTAAATTCGGTTATACCTCAGTTACACCAGCCTAACCATCCTTCACAGTAAGACTTACTTAGTTCCAATCTTACAGAGTTATTCCAGCAAAGCATTGTTGGGAAAATGGGGAATGCAATATGCATTATGGAGGCCTGCCAGTGCAAACCTAACTATCTCTAAGCAGGTTATCCATTTCAGAAGTACTTTAAAATACAGCTGGAGATACCCAGTTGCCCTGTGTTCTGGGCTCCAATGTATATATAATCCACCTCCATGTGTCATTCCAAGAACTGGGAGCACAGCAAATAGTTTTGTATGTCAGTTCAGGTCCAGCAGGGTATAACTGGCTCAGCCTGACTTTCAAGCAGAGCAACTCTGGTGCATTTCCACCATACTTCCTCATAGTTGGTTCCAGGAAGCTTCATGACAGGAAAGAAAATGGAAACTGAGAAGTAAGTGGAAGCTGTACAAAGTCTGGCAAATGAAAGGAAGACCAATGTACAGCAGAGACAGTAGCTGACTGCCTGTATGGCATCCTTTAAAACAGAAGGTAGACAACAGCACACAGTCAGCCTCTGGCTGAGAGAGGGGAATACTCAGTGTCCTGAACTCTCTACACAATGTGCAGAACTTACAGAACCACGCGTGAAACCTCTCATTGAATGTCTCGTCAAGATTTCACGTGTGGCAGTCTTAAAAATAATGCAAGTTTAAGGTGAAGCAACCTCTCCAAGTGTTGTAATACAGATATCTGAGTTCTCAACTAGTTACATTAAGTAATACAAAAGATCTGAATGGTTTAAACACAGGTGTTTTTTCTAGTATGCAGACAGCAATAATCCAGTCAAGACAATGTAACAACTCGTCAGATGAAGCGTCATTTGATTATCTCTAAAACCATGACTTCCACCTACATCACTCTTTGTATCCAGTAGTGGCTCTTGAGGGTGAAGACAGGCATGTGCTACTTTAATAACATGTTCGAGTTTCCGTGGCTGTTCTTCCACTTTTGCAGCCAAGAACAATGCCGTAGGAGATATTATCTGAAGAAGAAAAACACACATATTTAACTTTTTACAAGTAGGACTTTATTTTTTATGGACAACACAAACTAGTAATTAGAAAAGGTTTAGAGGTTTAATTTTTTTAAACAGTTCTGAAATCATGCAAGATGGTAAAAATAACCAATCATGTTTTATTTTATAAGTAATGCAATCCTCCCAGCACCATGTGGAAAGAGTAACATAAATGCTACGTTACACTGAGTGAGATGTCTGAGGTCAAGCTAATTCTAGTTCAACACAAAAAGCACAGACTCGGTCAAGAAAATTTAGCCACACCAGAAGTGACTTTTCAAGTTAAAAACACTTGATGAGAAAGCTCGTCCAAGTCCTAGCACAGTAGCGGGCCGTTACACCACCTTTTCAGCACGAGTCAAAAAAGCTGATCTCAGGTTCTGCTAGCATGTGGTTCTCCTAAAAAGCAAGCAACTTGGCAGAGAACTTTAAGGAAAATAGTTTGTTACATAAACATAGGTTATAGAAGTATAATCATAGTAAGTGTAACATCTTAGCACAGCCACTGATGGAACAGAAGTTTATTCCTAGAAACTTTACTATACACCCAGTAGTACCTGGAGAGCAAAGCACAAAGATTCACAAAACACCAGTTATATCAGATGTTAGTAAAGACTACAAGTTACATTTAAAGAAAATTAAAAAAATAAAACTCTAGCTGTCATAAGCTGGCAGCAAAGCACCTACTCAGTGCTGTATCACCTAGAATTTTGCAATTAAATAGTTTTGATGCCTAGCTGTCAGCTAGAATAACTGATTTATCTACACGTGGAACATGGTTAACCACACATGACTGAAAAGAATCAGAGCCCTCTTTGTACACAGAAGTTGCCCGTGTTAAACACGAATTAAGATAACAGCAGAAATGTTCACGTAAATATCAGCAGGTTGAATTGGTTAAAATTAAGTATTTTTTCAGGAATTTAAATAGATGCTTGTTGAGTATTTAAGTGATGCACAGTGCAAATAGTGCAGGTATTGGATTTTTCATTCAGTGCCCACACAGAATTAGACTGAATGAGTTGAACAGCAGTCATACTCCCCCCTAGACTTTTTTTTAAGTAGCCCTTTGTTATGCCGAAATTAAACATTTGGTATGAAATTCCCAATATATGAAAAACTGCAATAAGCTAATTAGAACTGAACATTTAATGACTACCCATTATATTTAAAGAGGCAACAAGTGCTCCCTTGATACATTTAAAGGCTCCTCAAATCACTTTGAAATGTCCACTTAGATCTTAAGGAGAACTTGTAAGCTGGCAGACTTGAGGAAAATTGACACCCTGGGAAGGTGATACCCTTTGATGCACAGAAACGTGCTGTTAAGAAACCCAGTACTGTAAAACAAAAACCAAACCACCACCACTGTGTCACAGGCAGCAAATTCTCACAACTGAGACAAAAAACTCCTTCCTTTTCAAGGAATTTGTAACTTGACCCTTACAAACGAGTGAAATCAAAGCCAAGTGGTGCTGAACAAGGCCATATTAGCACTGACATTTAAGATCCTGACGATTTTTGAGAAGTTCATACCCACATTGTTTGAAGTAAAGACATGAAGTTCTGGAATAAATTCCCTTTCCTAGGGTTGTACTACTTAAAATATGCCTCACTTAAGCCAGGAGACAAATTTCTAAATATTACATGTGAAGGAAAGACTTTCTGGAGTTCTGAAAGCTAAAATATCAACAGGTTTGAGGAGAAGTACAGTAGTACACACATGCAAGGGCAGTCATCTCCAAAGCTGACACCTGATGCTAAGGATTACATTCTCTGACATAATCCTGAGCTTCTGGGAAAACCCACATTAGCAGACAGGGCTGGGAAGCCAAAGAAACACGAACTACTGAGAAGAAAGGAAATTGGCAATAGTTAAGAATCAACAGTTTTAGAGAAATGAGTTTGACAAGAGATTGGACAGACACAAGGAGGTGTTAACTAACGAGAGCCGGCTCCACTTTTTACCCAAGAAAGAGCTGCAGTAAATAGACCGTGATGGACTGAAGCCTGAACCTAGCATACAAAGGACTCAGCACAGTGGAGTCACTGAGGGAGGAAAACTGAGTCATGAAGTGGACGGAATCAGGAACAGCCTAGAGAGTGGGAAGCAGCTTCATTTGAAGATAAAGTGATCCTTTCCGTGCCCTCATGACCACTCAGTTTTTATTTGTTGTTTTTGTATTTAAACAAGACACTCAGCAGTCACAGCTGGGGACTGAACACAACAAAAGCTGTTTTCCTCTATGCAGCAAACCCAACTCCACTGCTCTCTCTCTCCCTCCTGCCCTGCCATCCCACCATTCAGGTTACTGCATTCAGACCTTAGTTCTCCTACCTTCACATAGAAATTTAAGTCAAATACATCCGAATACAAGGCCTATTTCTACCCAGTCTGTGGTTCTGTTCCAAATTCCATACATGGCATTTTCACCATTTTCTTTTCTGAAAAAAGCAACATCCAACTATTACCATGAAAATATTTACAATTCACAAAGACATTCTTCTGGAACCAAGCAACCGAGAGCTGCACAACTCAATTACCAGCAAATTCTCACTCTCTATTATTCTACGTCTGACCGCACCAAGGTTTTACTTCATTCCAAAAACGCACAGCCTTCACCAGGCTGACTTCTGGATATTTCCTAACATACTGAAAAGGCTGAGATCTTGCCAAGAAGTCTCCACATAATTCCTGACCTCCAAGACCTTACATGAAACAGTTCTGTATGCTTATACAAGTCAAAGTGATTAACTGGCATTTAACTCTGGTTCATCAGAAACCTACATACACCACAATTATCTACTTACTTAACAAAGCGTTGGCTTCAGGCCAAAGAATTTCAGGTCTTTGTCTTGCCTAGAACTAGGGTTCGCTTTTCCAGTTTAGAGTAGGTCAGTACTTTTGCCTCCCTTGGTATTTGAGGAAAATAGACATCCTAACAACATTTCATGCATAGTCTTCAGTGAAGAATGCATCGCCTGCTAAGTGTGTAACTGCAAAGTTACTCATAAAGGCTTCAACCACTTCCAATTCTCAAAAATGGCAGAAAAAGCAAGGTAGAAAAAAAGCAGTATTAAAGACAGACTTGGCAAAGCTGTAAGCTTTCTGCTACACAAGCATCCTCATTTGATATAAAAAGAAATAATTAAAGTGAATTATTACACACCCAAAATATTTTAGACTTGAGAAATATCTGCAGAAGAACACGTGTGATTTATGAAGTTAAATTCCACTTTCCTACTAGCTAAGAATATCAGAAACCAAGTTCCAACGAAATAAAAATACAAAACATACAATCCTTATTATTATGATAGTCAGAGGGCAAATTTTATTGGTAGAAGTGGTACAAGTCCTTTTCGACACCAAAAGTACAAGACATCTTGTACAAAGTCTTGCTGCAATGAAGACATTTGGAATAACCTCAGAATGCATCTCCAGCATGCACACAGCTTTCTGAGAACTCCCTCTCCCTTTTAATGCCACTAGTAGTATGTTTTTAGGCTTGATATGCAGCAGCTCAAGACATTAAGTGGTTTCAGTCTACGACGGAGCTGCAAGTGCCACTCTATGATGGAGCAACAAAGAACTGCAAGTTGTTTTTTTTAAAAAGTAATTATTACCAGCAGCTTATATTGCATAAAAACAGCAAATATGTTAAACTGCAAGATTGAAAACAGACCTGAAGTGTCTACAACCAGCCTCTCTGAAGCGTGGTGCGTATTATGAAAGTTTTGAGAACTCGCACAGCTGCAAAGTCAATTCTTTAATATTGCAATTTGGATGGGGTGTGGAAGACAGGGAAGTAACAGAAAAACAGGAAACAAAAGAACACCCCCAAACCCTGCACTCTCAACTCACCTACCTTGTACCTCAGGAAAAATTCCTCCTGCAGCCTCTCTTTAGGCACTTTACTATGTCCCACTGCATGTCACAAAAAAAAACTGGCCGTCATCAAGTATATTTTCAACTAGTTGTTTGGTATTCCACACAGCACTTCTAAGTGTTAGATTTAAAAATACAGCTACCGTTTGGATGCCTTACCTCTTGTTTCCAACATACCACAAATTCTTCCCCCTCCTGTTCTTGAAATCAGCGTACTGAAGAGTACACTTCTACAAGCTGTATTCCTATACAGTAGTAACTGACAAAGTATCACAGAAGTAGTATTTTCAGAAGAATTTTAATTTTTGAGATGTTTTGAAGTATTACTGTTACAGGCTAGTATTTCCTATGAAAAGTCAGCAAGCTCTCCCACTCCCTGATCTTAGCACTAAGTTTGTGCGCAGCAAACCAAAGTTACTGTGCCCTGGTCAGCTGCAAAAATAGAAGTAATGACTTGTACTACTGCTGAGGTGATTCACACTGAAACACAATTTGAATGGCTAGGGGAGATTAGTAGTCAGGGCATCCAATTCTCCTTACCAGCTTTAAGCAAGTTTCCACCATACTGGAGCACTGCAACTGCGCTTTGACTGTGGCATCAAATAAACACGCTCTTCTTTGCGACTGGAAGTACTTTATAAATAAACCATAGTATTTCAAAATGCTAAACCACAGTAATTTAGTAAAAATATGGATATTGGGTCTTTAGAGCAGTAAACGCAACACAATCAAAACACACTGGCCACATTAACTGTCGTGTCCCACCCCTGTGGCTCTACAGATTGAACATACGGTTGTGAGTTCTGGTCCCTATTCACAGCTGATCCTCAAAATCTTGACAGCCTGTAAAATTGTTCAGGAATAAAATTATATTAAGATAAAAAGAAGAGCATTAAGCCAACAGTTATTCAGTAAATAAGCTTCCACTAGAAGACCTGTTGACTAACAGCAATGAAGTGCACGTGACTTATATGTAAGACACACACGTGTATTTGCATAACCCAGCAACCATACAGGAGCACAAATACCCAACTGTGTGTTACTCAACTGAAAACATTAACCTACCAGTAAGCCAAGAAAATAAAGGCTGATTTTTCTTCAATTAGAGATCATGAAGAATTCCAGCTAAAGGCTGTCTAAATTTCTACTCCAGCCTTCAGCTCCCTTCTTTCCATGGATACACATCACCACACGCACACACACGTTAATTGATATGCTGTATATACTGTAAATCTTTTTAGCTAGGTCTCCCGTCTAGCAGTACCTTATTACTTAATTTTCAACTGCTAGTTTCTTCTTGCAGTGGATGAACACTGTTAGTTTTTTTCAGCTGGCCAAGTACTCTGGAGATTTGATATTAAGTATTTATTACAGTCCTCTGCTTTTTGTTTCTCAACACAGAACCTGCCAGATGGTTTGGGAGTAAGAATTCTGAAAGAGGTCCCCCATTCACTATAGAAGAATAGGAAAATAAGTATTTTCTCCATCAGTACACACAGAAAGCTACTGCCTGGCCTTATTAAGAACTACTGGAAGTTATTCAGCATGAATCAATATTACCAAGTGCAAACTTGCAGCGCACTTCCTTTCAACTTTTAGTTGAATATAATTACCTGAGATTTAATGTAACAATGCACTTTATCCTGCTTTAACAGTTGGAGTTTCCATGGCATTCAGCCATCTCATAGCTAACTTGTAAATGTTAAGATTCACAAACATAATTGAAAGCTTAGTTTTCGTAACAAGGGCACTATGTATCCACGTACCGCTGTGCTTCCAGTTCCAAGTGACCCAGCAATTTCTAGCATCTGGCAAAAACCAGAACACAGCAGCTAAAGCTTCTTGCTACCTAAATCTATCCTCGATTACCAGTTAAGAGGACAAACAGTAATCTAGCAGGTGATGCATCACATCACAAGCCCTTGCTCAGGTACCTTTGCACGGAGCGACCTCTCCATTCCTAGTTCATCAAGTCCACAAACCACCCACAAAGAGCCCTGGAAAGCTCCAGGTGCCTCAGCAGCTCCAGGTTACTTCTGCACTGGTGGCACAGCGCACGGAGGGGGAGAAGATGGAACAAGTGTTTTACTGCCTTCGCTTGATATAGTACAGAAGTGCTTCTAAAAGACGTATTTCATTACAAAGCTTGTTGGAACTTGATTCTCGTGTGTGCTATTCTTGCTCTACAACCAGAGAACTGTTTTAGGGGAGCACCTTCTGGTTTATACGTCCACCGGTTCAACACACAGCTCTCTAACACTACATAAAACCCACGTTATACATTTCTTCCTCTTGAGTGTTTCAGACTGATGCACGTTTGACTCTGGTTGTATTTATAGGCTTAGCTTTTATCTCAGAGACACGAAGAACTACAGTCTTGGTAACAAGCTTGCTGCTTGAGTTTGAATTTATCTCAGATTATGCACAAAAATAATTAGATACACCTCTGAAATCTGTCTACAAGCTACTATGTATTCCCTCCCCAGCGAACACCAAATAAGATGCCCATTTGTTCAGCCAACAACAATAAATTCAACACCAGACACAAGAGTTGGGTAATGCTGTGACCAACTGCAATCACTGTCCACCCAAATTTCCGACCAAGGTTTGCAACACTCCACCCCTTGGTAGACCACGGCCTACTCTGGTCGAGATCATAACATCTTTCACGCATCTAATTTATTTTGTCATAAAAAGCCAAGGTCTGAAAAAAAGTCATCCTCGCCACTTTATAACATAATGTCATCATCACTGCTCTTGCAAAGTTAGCATGAAGTACTTAAAAAAAAAAAATACAAAGGATACCTAGAATATTATTTTACTGTTTTTTTCTATTACATCCAGTACTATGGACATAAAATAAAAAGCTTGAACTCTTGAAGTTGGTATCTTAAGTTCCTCGCTTACAAAACAACACTTAATTACAAAGAATAGTTTTACTGAAGAACTCTGCTCTTCGTAACACATTAATCAAATCCAGCATGCTCATTTCATTAGATGAAACAGGATGGCCAGCGTTTTCTCAGCAGATTTTTCTTGTCTAACATGACTTATTGTCAAGCTACTTAAGACAGGAGTAGTAAAATGGATTTATACTGGTTTTCAAGAAGAGATACATAATCCATATGGATACACATCTACCCACATTAGAATTGTCAGACACACCATGCTAGCTCTGCCGCTGCCTTCATTAAGAAAAATGTGTGTTCCTGCACATCAGCCTTCCCAACTACAGCACATAAGCACCAGCCAGATTCAAAACATCTAAATGCCTTCGTCACGCATCTAAGATGTGTTTGCTGATGGTGCCTATTTTCAATTTGTTTAGACGGCAGAAAACAAAATAAAATAATTCAAAGTTGAAGAGAAAGTATCGTTACCACTAGTAAACCATTGGCAAGAAGCTGGAAGGCCTATAAACACACTGAACTTTCCAATCCAGCAGAGGAACATGACCCTTGTTAGCTATGCTGCCAAAAATACGGGCACATTATTACAACGCATAAAATCATACTTACGTTTCGATTAAATTTTGTGAAGGAATGGTGCATATAAAACCTGTGCATGTAAACAATTGCAGTATTTATTGTCAGCTGAGATCTGGAGGACCAAATTAAGGAAAGAGCAGATATTACGAAAACTGTTTGCAACTAACGAAAGCGTTGCTCCTTCTACACCAACCCTGGCATCCAACATAGCATCTCCAACTGGAAACAACCTGAGAAGGCGATGCTGAGTGGCATTACGGCGTACTTAGCTGGTACTAGCACGGATCTCCACAGGCAGCGTGGCGGTAGCAGGCTGGCCCCCTCATTCATTACGCGAGCCCTCCCCGCCTGATGACACGCGCTGCGATACGGGCTCGAGTATTTGCGTTTGACCCCAATTTAAACATTTTTTGGCCGGGTTCGGAGGGAGCCCGAGGGCCGCCGCAAGCCCCCAGCCGGCGGCGCGGGGCCCGCCCGCCCACAAAGCCTCCGAGGAGGGGGCTTCGGCCTCCTCCCGCCCGGCGGCTAACGGCGGTTAATGAGGGTTACGGACGGTTAATGACGGTTAATGAGGGTTACCGACGGCGACCGGCCCCCGCCCGCCCCAGCCCCGCCGGGATACACGTTGAGGCGCTGGCCCATGTCCTGGATGAGGTTGGCCGCCTGCTGCCGGTACGAGAGCTCCTTGTCGGCCTCCACGCCGCAGCGCCGGGAGGGCGTGTTGTCCAGCTGCTCGCGGCTGAAGAACCACCGCGACGCCGCCGCCGAGCCGCCGCCTCCGCCTCCTCCGCCGCCGCCACAGCCCCGCGCTGAGGAGCCCGCGCCTGAGCCCGCCGCCGCCGCCATGACGCCGCCACCCCCTCCCCCCCCCCCGCGGCCCCGCCCGCCGCCGCCACCGCCCCCCCACCCTCCGCGGCGCCTCTCGCGAGAGCGGCCGCGCCTCCGTGAGGGGATACGCCGGCTGCGTGGCCCGGCCCCTCTCCGGCTGCGTAAAGGAGCCGCCTACCGTCTGGAATACGGAAATGACGTGAGCGGCGGCGCTCCGTTGGCGGGCTCGGGGTCTGTCAGGCGGCTCCTCTGGTGTGTGGGGGGCGTGGGCGAGCCGAAACCAGCCGCAAAAAAGTGTTTTGTTTTTGTTTTGTTTTAATTTTTTACAGCCCCAGCTGGGATTGACGAGAGGCTGAGCGGGCGGGGTCTCCGAGCTCAGATTCACCTGGCTCCTCTGCTGAGCCGTGCTTCCCGCTGAACTCAGTCTGATGATTTACTAATAAACGAATAATCTCTCCTAATGTTTGCGTGCTTTCCTTTCTTCCTTTTAAAGTTTAAAAAACAATATCTCCCTGAAGTAGGAGCAGCCACGAGTGGAGCTTTGCTGTCCCAACTTGGTGTAGCTGCCTCAGAAGTGGGTGTGGGTGTGCGAGGAGCGGCTCTCCTGCTGCTGCCTGGGAGCTCCGAGCTGTCGAGGCTTGCTCAGCACCAGGAATTGGTTATTTTGCTGGGACCAGGTTAAAAAAATCACTTACTGCATGTCTCAGGGTCTTCACACACACGCAGGAAGCTTGGTGGAGCAGGTCTTGCTCTGAGGTATTGCCAGGTGCTGTTGTATCTTCTTGGACTGTTATCAGCTGGGGATACTGGCAACTTGGCATAACTTGCCTCTTACTTCACTGAACTTCCTTGTTTGAATAAAGGCTCACAGATTTCTTCAGACCTCGGTTATTTCAGTGATCCTATTTATTGCCTCACAAATAGTACACAATGGCACGAAGAAGGAGGCAGAAGCTGTCAAATGGGAATACGCAGCAGGGGTGGGAGAAGATAACTTTAAAGAGCTTTGACAGATTTGAGTTTAGTATTTTAGCATCCCCTTCCTCCTCCTGACAAAAAAAATAGGCACTGTGTAATGTTTTGTGAGGTACCCAGGGAGCTGGGTTCATTTAAATTCATTTAAATCTATTTTATCACCAGCTAATTGTAGATATTTCTCACTGGGTGCTCACACAGGATAGATACTGATTTTCAGTAGCAGTTTGAGACAACTGCATTCAGTGGTCCAAAGGTACCGAAAGGTGTCTGTATTTAAAGTGCTGGTCATCATGGTTCAAAATGAGAGCTTCTTCTCATGTAGCATGTGCCACTAGGACTGTACAGCAGCTTTGGTCACCTACAGTGGGGTCACAGCTAGTTCTTCTACAACTTCAGTGCTAATTTTATATAAGCAGTTATGATTTTATAACCAGACATGACAGAACCCTAATGATACATACAGGAGTATCATGCAGCATGGAATTACTTGCCTGATCTTTCCAATTGCAGAACATCTTTAAGATTTTGCATGTTCACATTAAATTCAACTACAAAGGCTTCTGTTATTAGGAGCTTATCTTTGCCATCATATTTTTGGGCCCTTCGCAATATTAAAGAAGTGCAATGTTTTACCTCATTGTTTAAATCATTAGGTAAAACTTTTGGAGCTCGAGTGTTCCGTGTATATTTTTAATTCCCTTAAAAACTCATGGAAGAGTATTAGGAATGTTCTTGTCTGTGTAATTTACGCTTACATCAATCAGCATTGATGATGGGAAAGAAAAAAAAAAAAGGAAGACAGGGAGAATTATATCCCTGGCTTAAAAATCTTAATACATCAAGAATAAGTAGAACATCACTGAATAATGACAGTACATAATGAATATGATTTATGCAGGGCATGCACTACTTACATGTCATGCAGAGTGCTACAATCACCCCTTCAGTCATAGGTTAAGGTAATTAAATACTGGGCTTGCTATTGGGTAAGCTTCTGACCTCTGTCCCGGAAGATGCAACAGTGCATTCTCACCTACTTAACAGGTTTTGATCATTAAAAACTGAAGAATTAATTAATTAATCCAATTAAAATGTATTGGAGGAATCATAACGTGTTTTCCTCTTAAATCCAATTCAATACCTGTGAAAATCAAATATGCTGAAGGTAGAAGAAAGTTGCTTTTTCTCTACTTTGAAATTTAATTAAAACAATCTGGTTGAAAAATCGTACAGTCAGTTAACTCAATACCTGCATGTAAATATTTAAATAAATAAAAAGAAAAGATCAACAGAAATCTTGCAAACCTGAGGACAATTAATATCGTTAAAGATGTTTTATTTAGGTTCTTTTTTTCCTCTTATATGAAAACCTGATATTCACAGGGCCCAAACCTCTGAGCTGCTGACTACTACTGAGTTGCCTCTGATGTCCATTAGTCATTAATGGCATAAATTTGGAGAAGCAATAAAGGAAAGATCCAAATGCAAAAACTGGGCAAACATATAATTAAACTACGCACATTTTTTTTTTGACTCTATAAAGAAGGACAAAGCCTTCTCAGTAGTCCAACAGAGACTGTTATCAGCAGGAACTGCTGAATCCTTCAGGTTTATTCTGTGCTACAAGGACAGTTACAGACACAGCTGCAAACAAAAATCTGCCTAATATTATTTTTCCTGGAATGTCTAGAGACTAAACAGAAAAATGGTGACACCTGATGCAGCAAACAAATGAACACATGAGGATGGAGAGTCTCAGTGGACAACAGCATTGTTCTGACTAGCATAAAAGCTTCTCAGGAGGAGGATGCCCTCCTGAGGCATCATGAAAACCCATTTGAGTCTACCCTTCAGTAGTCTACAAAGCAAACCGTCTTTCCACACCTACAGCAGCACTGAAACTAGAAAGAGCATTAACAGCTCAACAGTTAAAATATCCAACCTTACCATTAGAAGTGTTTTTAAGGCATATAACATTAAACCATGCCATTGTTAAACAGTATTATTTATTTTGACACTAACAGTGATGCATAAAGTATTATCCACATAAATACATCATTTTTGCACTTACGGTCATTTTGTTCCAATTGTTCCTGATCAGTTAATTGCCAGTGGCATAGGCAGCAGCTAAAAAGCACACATCCCTGCATAGATCTTTTTCTGCCTACCACATCTACAAAGTGTCAGCGCACATGCTCAAAGTGCTGGGCTGACATGCTGTATGCTGCAGTTTCAGTCAGTGGATAAAGGCAAAAGACATCTTTCAAATTCTGTGTATTGGGCATCAAAGATGACATAGACTGAAATGCAACAGATACAAGTCATCATTTTCACAGTTCTTTCTTCCTGGGGATCAATTCCTAATGACATGGCATTATTGTCTTTCAGAGATTCTTATTAAGGCTGCAAAAGATGAAATCTTTCGTTCTGTATGAAAGTAGGGATTTCAGAATTTTTTAGAGAACCTAAATCCTCAAATGCTCAGAAATATCAGTGAGTATGCATTTCCAGTACCCCTGCTTTGGAAATAGCAGTAGACTGAAATGTACTTGTCAAATTTATTTTTCACAGTACAATTGCACATGCAAAGTTGAAGTATTCCTAAGGAGTCAATGTTTTATCTGAAGTTTGGTCTTTTTAATATCTTCATAATCATTCAAACTGTTTTCGGCTAAGACCCAAAAATTCCAGAGCATTGCCAGCCTTGAGTTTATCCTGTAAAAACAAAACATTTACATATGTTTGTGTGTGTTTAAGTCACGTTTTAGTCAATTGTTTTTACTCAGATGCTTTCACTCTTGCTTTGAAATGCTCTCATGAACTGCTTTAAAAAGACTGAAGGGCCTCTTCCAATCTTTGCAGGAATTACTGTACTCCACTGATTTTTCTGTAGTTTTTTTTTTTTTCCAGGTCTAAAACCTGGAAAACCTTAAAAATGATCCCTCCCCGCTCCCGTCTCCCCCCCAACAAACAAACAAAACAAACAAACAAACAAAATCCACCCAAATTATACCTTCAGTTTATGGTCAAAATCTTCCATTGAGTCAATCAGTTTTCCAGGTTCCAGTTCCCCCAGTGGAAAAGGGTAATCTGTCCCTAAAATAACTTTGTCCTAGTAATAAAGAAACATTGTACATTCTGTAGTAACATCAAAGAATATAATTTCACATGCTTTCTGGAATTTATAATAAATCACAGGAAGTTACACATATATATTGAACTGATTAATTATGAAAGTGAATGTGAAGATAGTCTCTGGATTCCTATTTACATTTAAAAAAAAGCTTAAAAACAAGTATTCGAGTTTATTGGGGAATTTAAATTTGAAAAAAAGTATTGGTTGTTTCTTAATTGTTTTTGTGATGCCTAACTAAAGTGTGGTGTACTTTTATTCTGATATACAGAAAATTCAAAATGTAAAACCCAGACATGTGGAAATGAGTGTATGCTGCTCAGATGAGTATGGTACAAGTACAAATGGTAATTTCCTATGGAGATCGATTTTCTTTATTGTGGTGCTGCTTTGAAATGTTACAAAATGGCATTTATTGCTCATCTCCTGCCCTACTAGTACTGTTTCTACTTCTGAATTATTTTTCACATTCAAGGAAGTTACTTGCATGCTCTGCACTGCTGTCCAAAAAGACCATGAAATCTTTTGGCAGATTTCTTGAAGGATCTCAGGAAGTTCTCCACCAAACTCACAAAAGATGCTTGGATTTGGATTCTTGAATTTGAAATTCTTGAGTATACACACACATAAATGCACTCACTCACACAAACTTGAATTTATATATACTTGAAAGGAATGTGTAATAAAAATATACAAAGCAATCAAAATTATCTTTTGTGCAGTACTTTAAAAGCTGTAATACATGCAACGTGATACTACTTAAAGTGTGGTAAAATGTAGAACTATTACAAATATTTAAATTCAAGAGAATATATTTAATTTAACTGGTATTCAGCTTCAGATAACAAAACCAAAATCTCATTTGCGAATTTCATATATTTTTTGGAAGTCTATGATTTCCTTAAAATGTCATTGTCTTTGACTGGGATTGGGTATTAACTGTGAGCTGGAAACCCATATCTGAGAATATGAGTGACATGATCCGATTTGTTTCTGAAAGCAACAGTCAGGGAATAGAAAATTCAGTAAGAATCTGCATGCATCACTCCTGTTATCAGAGACGGAAACGAATAGGCAGATCCGCAATGGGTCCACATTGTTATACGTTCATTTCCACACCGCAATGATATTTCTCATATTATCATCTACCCTGGAGAGTGAATATTGCCAACTCACTTGATTTTATCAAAAGCCTATTTTCGTTCCAGCTTCATCTCCTGGAGACATGAATATTTGAAAACCACCATTTTCATTAAAAATGTATGTTTTGAAATGTCTCATAAATTTGAAGTCAAGCTCATGAATTTTGGGGAACTTGTTGTAGTATTTAAATTCAGTTGCCAATACTGAAATAGGACAAAGAAAACATATTTCAGTTATTTTATGAAATTATCCTTTTTCTTGTCAAATGCTGCTTATTTATTTTATCTCCAGTAGATGTCACCAGAGAGTCTGTGAAAGAGTCTAAGTGAAACCTTACAGGAGATCCAAACAGGATACAAATTCTATTGTTCTGTCCTATATTATTGTATTATAATTTATTACAGAAGTCCTGCCATATGATTAGAACAGGAGAATTTATATTCCCCTGTCTACAATTTATATTCCTCTGTCTACTGCATCAATTTCTGAGTGCAGATTAAACAAAATATATTTGGATATGTGTATGATTAAACAGCTAAATACATTCTTTTATTCATTATAAAGTTCAGTCTGGTACCAAAGCATTTTCTGCATATATAAAAAACAAATGTATGCCACAAAATACAACAACTAAATAAAAAAAAAAATCACACAACCATACCAATTGGCATACTAACTTTATATTGGAAAATGGATTTCTTAGTAAAGGAGAAAGTACCTTCCCAGCTGCTTATTACTGAAGTTTAAGAAGGTCAGGAAGGTTTGTACATTCTTCTTTAAGTTTCCTGTATACCAGAGCAGAAAAAAATCTCACCCCATCATTGGAATAATCTGTATATGTTATTTCAATTATCTTTTTATTTTCCTCTAGTTTAAAGTGTTTCACAGCTAATCATGGGATCTGTTCATAAGCAGAAAAATTAAGAGCTGTAAATTAATGAGAAAATCTAGAAGTGGAGTTATTGCAGCTATTTATTAGGCTATTTATTTATAATCTTTGAGCTTCAGTTTGTACCCATCTATAAAATGGGGTTTGCAACCCCTGTATTTATCAACTGGCCTCCGAGAAGTCCTGTGAAGTCTCTGTAGATAGACAACACTCCTAGCGTATTATCTATCATCATATTATGCCAAAAAATAACAGCAAAGTTCATTTTCCATAGTAGACCTTAAGGTTCAATACCTTAATAAAGCATCTTGCCTTTCAGAAAGGTAAATATGGCTGACAATTTGCCTCAACGGACCCTTCTGCTCAAGAGAATTTTTTTCACAGTAGTACAGACCTGAATCTTAAAATGTATCTCAAAGAAAGTCAAGCATAGTTTCTTCCTCTTACGTTAGAGAAAAACTGTATTTGTCCTGAATCTCACCTTCTTTCCTGCTACCAGAATACATCTCAAGAAAAGGCCAGATTGTTACAGCCAGTTCAGCTCCAGCTTCTGGCATGAGAACGTTTTACCTGCTGGTGATGTACCTTGAGGAATCGCCATGAGGTTTATGCAGAGATGCACTGAATCATTTAATCGTCTGCCAACCCGGTTCTTCACTTTTTATAGCCAATATCATTAGGGATTTTTTGTTTAGCTTTGTTCACTTCATGCTACCTCATCATGGGGAGAGCAAAGGACTGCAGCAAATCTGCAGCCTTACAAAAGTATTTCTCAGAAATGTTTACTCCTGCCTCTTTTAACTGTGTTAGGCTCCAATTAACCTGCATCCCAAACTACGAAGGGCTGAAGTTAAGTGTACGTGACTCAGAGCTATCACTGGATTTTAATATTCATAAGCTCAAGGCCCACACGTGACATTCCGATGCCACGTAATGGCTGTTCCCTGAGGACCTGAAGCCATGTGCATGCAGATCTTTACACACACTGATGCCCTTCCTGCACAGCTCTTAGCTATGCTCCCGAGAGCTGTCCTATTTCAAATCTTTGGTTTATAAAGTCACACATCATGCTGGAGACCCAATCACAATGTTTTTAGCCCGGCATTTATTCTTCTTATCCTTGTTATTCTGCCAACACATGATTTGACTTTTGGAATGGTATTATGTGATAATGTCAACTTTAATGGGAAAATGAGGGAATCTTCATGGTTATAAAGCGAAGCTTGAAAATATGATGTGAATGTTTCTTCAAGGATAAGACACCCTAGCTTTGAAAAAGAGAAAGAAAATGTACTGCTTTCCAGGTTCTCCTAATTCTTAAAAGCATTAGAGTTTTTGGGATCTGACTCCTGACCTTTCAGTACCATGGTTGCCAAATATTGCAACAAGAAGCCAAATCTGCTGCTTAGTTAAATGCACGTAACTCTCTTAGCATGTTTCACATTAAGAAAGAAGGAAGTCTCATTTTAATTAAACGGCTCCTTTATTTTGAAAGAAATCTTGCTCTATGAGTAGTTTCACTGGACCGAGACTTTTCTTGCAAATATCTGCCATAAATACAGTGCTATCTCCATCAAGTGCTTCTTCTTGGCAGCCTAATCTTTTGCCAGGAAAATAAATAGCTACTCATTATATATGCTTGACTCAAAGCTCGTCCTACCTCAAATAATTTCTATAGGTGATGTATTTCACTAATTCAATGGACTTCATATTTCTCTGAGCCTCTGCAAAATAAAGCTTAGATTTCAACCTGTTCAATTTCTCTCCCCACCTTCTCCCCTCAGAATTCCAAAAGATAACAGAGCTC
Organism: Cygnus olor; assembly: GCF_009769625.2. Taxonomy (NCBI): domain Eukaryota; kingdom Metazoa; phylum Chordata; class Aves; order Anseriformes; family Anatidae; genus Cygnus; species Cygnus olor. The sequence goes on along the minus strand of NC_049174.1, from coordinate 33,353,235 downwards.
ACTCCATCCTATCAGTGCTATTCTGGATAAGGAATCCTTTGAGTAGGGGAATTTTAAAACGATGTAACACAGGCATGGCTAATTATATTACCAGCACATGGCCCATTCAGATATAGTCATGTCAAAGACTATGTACGCACTTGTAGATAAAGCAGGCCGTAGATTGTTTTCTGGCCCTGAGGCCAACCACCCAATACCACCCAAGTATTTTCCCCCCTCCAAGACAGGATGGCTGCATTTATTCTGTTTAGCTATCTGTATTCTGTTTATGCTTGTTAATGTGAAAAATTGATATAAACCACAGCATTCTGCAAAGGAAACACTGCAAATGAAGACGCACACTGAAAAAGTAGATTTACTCCTCACTAAAGTTATCCACTGGTCGGTCAAGCACAGATTATACCCAACCTGGCAAACAAAGCTGCATCTCATGAAACGGTAATTATTTTAGTGAACAAAGCAGGACTGCCTCCTAAACTGGAAAGAAAGAGGTACTAGGAAGAAAGATTACATTCACCTAAACCTCTGTAAGACTTTTAAAAAAGAAATTGGCTATAAAAGTTAGCATGCTCCACCAATAAAAGGTTTTACTAAAAAACAGCAGTCTGAAAGGGAATCCCTGTGCTTTCACAAATGCCCAGCCCTGCAGTGCTTTCTCCACAGTGTTCAAAGGGTAACTAAATCTGGTCCCAGAGGGGCTGCAGAGGTCCAGTGAAGGCTTGCTACCCCATGAGAGATATCTTCTAATGACCAGTTAAGCAGGAATGTTCTCTGGCATACAGCAGGGGACTAGAGAGATGTTTGAACCCAACACAAATTGAATATACCTAAGGAGTCTTCCCCAAACCACAGGCTAAACAAAAGGGCAATGGTTGCAAAAGAATTGTATGTAGAATATGTGATTTGCTATTCTGTAAAACTACAAGTAGTGGATGATACTGTTTATATTTATAGAAAGAATAACAGGCACAACTAAAACGCTTCAGTGAAGGAAGAGGAGGGTATTCTGTTGTTCTAAGAAAAGTGCCATCTTATCGCAAAGATAAGAATATGATTAAGAGGCAAAGGATCAGTGAGGCTGTTGAAAACAAGAGTGCAAAGGTAACATGTATACCTGCAAAAACAGACTTCATATAAAATGACTGTATGAAGCAGAATTTTTATTTGGATTTTTAAATCTTTCATTTTCCTTCAATAATTCCTTGTTTCTGGCACTGTTTTTATACCGGGAAAAATTCTACTGCTGTTATCATCAGGGACATTTATTATTGTCTGGACTTCACAACTGTGTTCGTTAAAAGCCAAGTACAAGTACAGATAATTAAATGACAACACTGATATGTCATAAGCAGAACAATAAAGTGGGAAGAGGATGACTTACCTCCCATCAGATAGAAAACAAAAGACAGCAAAGCCAGTTTCTCAGATTGAATTTAAAGAATAGAATCAGTTGCAGAAGCCCTATTCCATTCTCTTCAGCCAGTAACCTCTTCCAGACCTTTCCACCTCATGTCATATTGCTGAGCTCAAACAGGCAGAGGAGAATTAAAGATACCAACATCCCAAGTAGTACACTGAGCTAATGTATTGCATCAAGAAACTTAATTTCAGAAATCTGTTGGCAAAGTAAGAGACACCAGAGAGGCTACTGCACATGATTTTTAACAACGCCAAGTAACTTTTAGATTAGCCAATTGCAATCCACAACCTCTCTCTCCTCAGACAACTAAATGTTATTTTTGAAGGCATAATGATTAAGGGCCGTAGGCTATGTGTTGCTTCTTAGGAGGAAAGGTATGGAAGTTACAGTTTAAGCATGATGCACAGACAGCAGCTTTCCCACAATTGCCATAGCTCAGAGCAGCCTTGAGGTGCAAAGCTAACTTGCTACTCTAAAGCAGAACTGCTCTGAGACTTGAATTCTATGCATGCTAAAAAAAAAAAGAAAAAAAGTTAAGCTCTTCAGTAATGTGTTAAGCATCCTGTTGTACTTTCTTTCCTGCTTTGCTCTTGAATTCAATAGTTTAACTTAAAAACAATATCAGACCAGAAAAAAGAATGTGTGGGTTTCAGCTATGCTGAATCCCACAGCTTCTAGTTTACCAAGGTCTTTCAAATGATGGCAAAATATGTCTCCCAACATTTAAAAATGCAAACAACAAAACAAGTGAGTGGTTTTGTCTCCTTGGCAATAATAATAAATAATAATAACAACAACAGCAAAGGAATCTGAGCACCTATACATGGCAATTTAAAATTCAAGAGCTAGACTCATGCCTGCTATACTATACCTCTATGTATAATGAGAATATACTTATGACAAACATGGCCTGGATGTGGGGAGACTTCTTGGAAAATGAGATAACAGAAGGCAAGTGCCAAACTGTTATTCTATAAGCTTTTGGGTATCTTATAAAATTGAAGTGCGCATCACATATAGTAACATTTTAAAATCTTTTCTCAAAATTACTTAATACCATTGGATACTGTAAATTACAGTTACATTCAAAAGGTAATAATACATCATAAAAAGTCCTGGACTGTTGACCATGATATATTTACAGTTTAAAGGTCAGTAACAGAAATTAACAGAAATCAATATTGGGCTGGAGCTCTAGAATTTTGTTAATAACCAGTTTGGTGCCTAAAACTTCATCCCTGACACAGATCTCTCCATCAGTGCTCAGGAGGACTAACATTGCCAAAAAAATGCTCTAATATGTCTGGAAAGAACTTGGCAAATGCCACCTGAGTTAATACCCACTGACGTTATAAGAACTTGCCAATACTAAGAGCTCATTAGCAGATCTTTTGACAAGTAAATCAAACTAGGCTTTATCTTTCTTGCTGATAATGGAACTAAAGCTTCATGGCAGTTTCTTTGCACATTTTATGGGGCTTCTCCTACAAATCTATTTTTGATTCATGATGGATTTAAGAGAGAAATACTATCCCTCCTGTTCTTATAGCTGTAGTGGTATTGTATACATATATAAATACATTGTGTATATATACTTTACAAAAACTTGTGACAGCATTGTTTCAAGTTGTGCATGTGCTGTCACTGTTGAATTTTTCGTGAATCTTCAAATACAGTTTTCCTAAAAAATAAAAGTACTGTAGGGAAGCTGAGTCCAATCTCAAAGATACAAAATTTCCTGTGCAGCACAGACTGAAAACCCATGGATTTCAAACGGATGTGATCTGGGTACACAGTACCAAGATAAGGAAAAGAAATAGTTTATTCTACTTTATTATTTTTGGTTGGCCTAGGCAAGTCATTTCTGTATCAGTTTTTGTACAGACTTATTGCAGCAACCCATTCAAACTGTTACGGATGAAAATGGGAAATCAACAGTAACTTTTCTCTAGAAGGAATGAAAACATCTGACTTAGCTGGTTTTCTGAACTTTGGTCATACAAGAGGCCCTGGTGACAACAGCCTCATACCTGAGAAAGTACTAAGTGAGCCTAGAAACTAATGTACGGGAAGATGAATACAGTTGTCGACACAAGAAAGCCAATGTCAACAGTTTGCATTTCTGTATTTGTTATCTGGTGAGTTCAAGAGATCAGGACACAAATGCAAGCCTCTTGTTGATTTGTAGCTATCCATTAGAAGTTGGCAAGAGTTATGCTGTCCTCCCCTCCTTCCTGAGCATTTAATAATAAGAAGGAATCATTTGAATTAATAAGAGGGAATTACTTAAATGGTCTTGGATTTTTCTGACACACACTGTATGTGATTTAAACAGGCTGATAAAGTACAAAGATTTCTTTACTTTCTACTCTAACATTTAAAATGTTTTTGCAAGCCATGATATTTAATGTGCTATCCAGGATGCCCACAAAAATCATCTTTATTACCGACTTTTTAATGCCTACAACTTCCCAAGCAGAAATACTCAATTGATTTCTTCAGGTATGCACTTGAAGAAGTACGCACTTAAGGCATTTAAAAGGAAGGCTCCAAATGAGGCAGTCCCCCTTTGCTTGCAGTCCCATCCTAGAATCACAGAATATCCTGAGTCAGAAGGGACCCACGAGGATCATCAAGTCCAACTCCCAGCTCCACACAGGACCACCCAAAAATCAGACCCGATGTCTGAGAGCATTGTCCAAATGGTTCTTAAACTCCGTGAGGCTGGGTGCCATGACCACTTCCCTGAAGAGCCCGTTTCAGTGTCTTACCATCCTCTCAGTGAAGAACCTTTTCCCAATATCCATCCCTTCCCTGATGGTCTTGCCATTCCCTCAGTCCTAAATCCTGGTTAACCTTATGTAAGGAACTAGCCTCTGTGAACTAGGGTTCACAGTGGATGATTTCCTGGATTAAAACCAGCACTTCAAGAACTCCCTGCTGTAGTAAGGAACGTTATCAACACTGCAGAAGCACGTCAGTTTATAATAGCTCAGGTTCTGATTTCACTGGGTGAATATGCTGTCTTTTTCCTGCTTTCTTCCTTTTCTCTCCTTTTGCTATTTCATAGAGAGAAATAATTCCAGAATGACTTACCTACTTCTGGAAGCATTAAAACTCACCTCTCCTATTACACTTGTTAGAAGCCTTAGTGCACCACTATCATGGACAAGAGAGTCTGTGTAAAATGAACCAAGGTATTTTCTTGGATCCACCTTATTATCCACTGCACACAAATCAGGGCGCATGTTGAATCCATGGGAGATTCGCCCCACTGTGTACGGAAAAGCTCCACCTAAAAGGACAAATTTTTAGCAACAGAAATTGAAAATACGAAGGAGGGAAAAAGCGACATTATCAACAAAGAGATACATAAGTTTTATTGTTAACTATTTAGAATGAAAGTGCACTGCACTGGCAATTTTTTTTATTCCTTCCCCTTCATTACTTTCTTTCTCTGTTTTCCCCACTTCTTCATGACAGTTAACGCCCAAATTCCTACTGCTCCCTACTCCTCCCTTTCCCTAAGCCCATAACTGACTCCTGTCTCCCCTCACTCCTCAATTTTCTTAAAGGCTACCTATAGCAGCTCAAACACTGAGTGAAACATGCTAGAGAATATTAGTGTGAGCAACCCATCTGGCAGATATCCTCACTGGGCCAAGAGGGCTCAGCAGGTGGCAGGCTTACAGTGGTAACCCCATTAGCTGGCATACCAGAAAATACAATTGTACCACACTCAACTAAAGAAGTATATTACTTACCTCCATGTGCAAAGCAAACTTTCAGCTTAGGAAATTTTTCAAAAATTCCTCCCATAATCATGGAGCAAATTGCCATGGTTGTTTCTGCTGGCATGCCTAAGAACAAGATAAAGCTTCATCATATATGGCCAAACCTTGAATTTTAGATGTTATCTTCATTTTCTTCAATAAGCCTTGGGCCTACTGAAAAAATGAGTTACAGAACAGCTGCCAAGGGTTATGCATTTTCCCTGTTGGAGGAACATAGCCCTCCATGCTAATTAACTGAAATGAGGACACGGGACTAGAAGCTAGGATCTTCTGAATCCTAAACCCACTTTTTATCCTACGCCACAAGGACAGCTGGCTGGTGAACTGGTTATGTCCTGAACAGCATAGTACATGCTTAGCTCCACAGCTACCCTAGCTCAACGGCAAGTCTGGAATCTGCCATGTTCTCTTCTCACCTGTGCTTCTGGGTTTCCTTTGTGTGGAAAGTGGAGCAGATACGTTGGTGCATATTCCAACATGGAATTGGGGTTTAGTTATGACATGGTGCCAATTCCTACAGTTTAGAAATAACTGATATCTCTCTTTGCCATTGAGTAACTTGGATGCCCAGTGTTAGGAATCTAACAGCAGATTAGGTTCCTATGTCAACCCTCCGTTTCTGAGCACACCTATTATATTTAGAATATCATGTCATTTATGTACATAACTTTAGATACCCAGCTTGGAAATCAGGAACTGTCGGAGTTTCCCTCTTTTGGGGGGAAACAATACCTATCCAACACAAAAGGGTGTCTTAAATTCATGTTTGTTCTATACGCCCAGATGCAAAGCCTTCTAAAATTATTTGGAAAATCTTTCAGATTATTATGCTTTGTTAGGTAAATGTAGCAATTTTAATCTCTTTTTAAGTCTATGTTGTAGAGCCTGCTCTGATTAAGGCTAACTGATATTGTTCTAAAATAATGCACTGTTGATTGGGACACTATGATTTTCAAGTGTGTTTTGCAAAACATGTATTATATGCATATTGCATATATTGTTCAGAACACCTCTACTGGAGGCAGAGCAAATCAATGAAAAACGAAAAAAAAAAAACCACAAAAAAGAGTGAGGGTGGAATCAGTCTTAAACATTTCCATTTCTAAGGAGCAATAAAACCCACTTTTGGCTATTCAGTGTCATCCTCATTTACCTAGTGGATGGGGAATAAAACAGAAACTAGATGAATTCCCTCCATCTCTGGGGAGCTTCTGAAGTACGTTGTTTCAGCTATAGCTGATGTGAACTTAGATTCAGTATTTCCTCTCCAATCAACCTATTACTAGGAAATAGTTCAAAGAAATTGTAAGAAACAGTGTTTGGTTTTGCTTACTCTTTTTACTTAATCCAGTGACACTTTGTAAACAAAAACTAACCAAAGTAAACATACACTTACCTATCAGCCACGGAAACCAGTACTTGGACATCCTTCCATCTAGTTGCATGTCCCAGGGATGTACAAAAAGACAGCAATTTAATTGTTCAGCAGCCTGCAGCAAATACAAAACATCTAAATCTTGCCTTAATCCTACCAAAATGCATCTTAGTTTTTAGCCATGCTTTAAAGGTTTCCTACAAAATTGGACCAAATATTAGTACTAGTAATATAAACAGGCCCAGAATTATAAGTAAGAACTATAAGCAATAGTTTGTTTTATTTAGTCCTCTGGTACGTCTCCTGAAGTCCTCAGTCAGACTCAAAGTTCTTTTAGAGACTACAGGATCAGAAACACTGATGATAGTGTCTTTCTTGTAAGCCAAGTGTTTCTCACATTAATGTGGTACAAAACCACTTTTTTATCTGCGTTTACATTAGTCATCCTGCAGTATAAAATTCAGTTCAAATTAGGATTCTTTTGGTTTCATTTCACATATAAGGATTACTTCTCAGAATGTTTTATAGAACCATTTTAGGATGGTTTTATAGAATTGTTCCTGCTTCATTCAGGAGTTTTTATAGCTGTTGCACTACATTTGTCCCCTTTGGCTCTCTGCTTGGCTTAAAAAATGTTAAAACTGTTCCTAATCCACCCTGAGTTAGAAATCTAGCTGCATTCTGATCAAGAAAGAACCCACGTCCACTCAGATACATTAATGTTTCCAATTACTCATACCTCTGGAAAGGAAAGCAGAGAAACAATATAGGATGCTGATCCCAACTGTGACTATGTGCTTAATGCTATGTGCTATGTGCTTAACTATGTGCTTAATTTTAAGTATACGCTCATCAGAGTCATTCATATCCTTAACTGGGATTTAACAGGTTCATGTTGTCAGTTGTATTTCTGAACCTCCTCTTGTTGCTAAGGAGACTATCACACATTTGAAGAATTTTGGTTTATTTACCCACACATACATAAATAAAGCTGCAACTTTTGGATTGTACAGAGTAATTGTCATATACATTTGCAAATTGAAAATAGCAATTCACTAACTGGCTTGGCAGATTGATAAATTTCAGTATCAAATATGGCTTAATTTCACAATCTTTATTATCCAGGAACATTTCTAAAAATGATAGAAGTTTCTTCCTACACGTGCTAAACATAAGCTGAAGAACACACAGTACATTAGAGGGATCCCAGTACAGGGGAAATATGGAGCTACTGCAGAAAGTTAGTGAAGACTCCCTAAGGGACTGGATCAGCTCTCCCATGAAGAAAGGCTGAGAGAGTTGGGAGTATTCAGCCCAGAGGAGAGGAGGCTCAGGGGGATCTTATCAATGCATATAAATACCTGAACGGAAGGTACAAAAACGATGGAGCCAAGCTCTTTACAGTGATGCCCAGTGCCAGGACAAGAGATGGGGGCACCAACTGGAACACAGGAGGTTCCATCTAAACAACAGAAAGCACTCCTGCACTATTCAGGTGATGGAGCACTGGCAGAGGTTGCCCAGAGAGGTTCTGGAATCTCCCTCCTTGGAGGTCTTCAAAATTTGCCTGGACGTGGTCCTGGACAAACTGCTGTAGGTGGCTCTGCTAGAGCAGGGGCCCTGGATCAGATTACTTCCAGACATCCCTTCCAACCTCAACCATTCTGCAAGTCTGAGAGTGTGTGCAACTCCAAGAGCAGAAATTGATAGCAGACTGCTTGTGACCACAAAAACAAATAGCCCAGATGCTGTGCTAATAGCATTATTGAATAAATAGAGAATTCTGAAAAACCACCTCTATGGATCAATTTAAAGATATAATAACCTGTGAAACAGATAAAGAATGTACATTGATGAAACTCTGTAAGTTGGAAAAATGGCCATCCCTAAATGGACCTCAGACTATTTAAGAAATATGATCTATAAGCTCATTTTATAACCAAATATTATATTATATAATATTGATAATATTATATTCCAGTTTGGAATTTTTGGTCCCATTTGCGTATAGGATACTTTGGCTCTATACGTATCTCACTTTGAAATCTCTGAAAATCTCAGAAAGTTTATCAATTATCTCAATAGGATTGGATATAGTAACTTGAACCCAAAGGCAAACAGCGCAGATATGCTTTACTTCATGCTGCACTTCTCTTCACAAACCAAGAAGGCAACTCTGCGGTAAGAATTCATATCATAAAAAGATTTCATTAATCATTATTATGAAGTATGTTTCAGAATGCTTTATATCATATTCTTGTCATTACATCATACGATCAATTATCATGTATAATTAAAGCTGAAGCTCTCTAACCACTGTTGATTAGTCAGATGTAACTGCATGGTGTGAAAGTGGGATTGAGTTGATTTCACTTGGGTGAATAAGAAACCTGGTATCAAGCACTAACACAATGCTCAGACCTCAGTGTTATTTCACAGGTTTAAGCAGGCTGGATAAATGAATCCACAAATAAAGAACATTTGAGGTGCACACTTTATTTAAGAAAGGTTGTGAAATTTTAAATGAATATTCTTAGTATCTTGATTTCCCAGTCAGTAAAGAAAATTACTGACAGTCTTCTGTAAATGCTCCTTCTTTTACACTAAGCAGAATAGGAAGGTCAATTGTTTTAATGTATCTATAAATTTAGCTGATGATTGAACACATCCCAAGATATTTTTAGACAAAATTCCAAGTCACAGAATTCCATCAAATAAAGAAAGAAACATTTACTCACAGCATAAATATCATACAGTTCTGGTGCATTCAGGTCCCAATTGTTGACATGAGATCCTATTTGTACTCCAGGAAAGCCAAGTTCATTCACACACCGATGCATTTCCTTCACAGCCAGGTCTGGAGCTTGCAAAGGTAACGTACCCAAGCCAATAAACCTCTTGGGGTACTTTTTTACTGTAGCAGCTAAGTCATTATTTAATATCTGGGATAGATCTAAAGTATCCTGAGGTTTGGCCTGATAAGATATTAAGCAGAATAGTACATTAAAATATAGTTCTCAAATGTTATCACCTTTGGAAGATACTGGATAAATGTCACTGCAAACAATTCAGAGACAGTGTTTGAATTTGAAATTTACAGTTCTGAATGGCCGGAAATCAGTAGGGCTAAATTTTGCCTTGTTTTAAATCCTCTGGGTAAAGTTCTCCTTCTTGTCTCAAATATTATATCAACTGTGGTTGCCTTTAGTGCTCAGGAAGGACGTAAGAAGGTCCAGGTTGCTGATGCACTAAAGCATCTGGTCTATTGTGTAAACCAGTCCTTTGTTTTTGTTTATCCAAATGCAAAAACCTGAGCAAACCATTTTCAAACACAGCAATGAATATTGGAGTTGAAGAGAGAAATATAATAAATGTGGGATGATGGAGCATGAGAATTTTACAGAGAAAACTTGAGCAAAGCTCTCTAAAATTTAGAAAAGGATAAGTTATGATTCAAGTAAGGGAACTGCAATATCTAGTGAAGGAACTGCAATATCCACCCAATTAGTTACCTGTTTTCCCCCTAATATATTCCTAGAGTGAAAAATTCCCATAAATATCAGAGTGAAATTTTAAAGTTATGTCATGCAACAAGAAATTCTGAAATTCAGTGGCACTACTTATACATGGGCTTAACACAATGACTTTTATGTAGCATGTCTGTTTACATGCCACTTCTACACATAGCTAAACAATCAAATTAAGAATGTATTGAGAACATCATATTGCTATGATTTATCTTCTCTGACTATTTTAACTTCTTTGATGCATTCAGGATCAAGCTATGCACGGAACTTAACTTTAATTTGCAACTGAATTTTAAGTTTCAAAGGATTCTAGGTCAACGAGTGCTCCTCCCATGCTACCTTTAAAAGAAAGTGGACTGAAGTCACAAAAATATCTTTGATTTTTTAGTTCTTGAGAAGATACTGATTGATGCCTAACTTTCATGGAATCAGTCCACACACACCTTCCTGCTAACCAGGGACTTGTGCTAAGTAAATGTTCCCTCCATGTTTCCAGCTACCCCCTGATAAGATCCCCAGCAAAAATTCTGTTGCTGGGTTATTTTTAATTACACTGTGTACTCCAGAGTGGAGCTTTGCCAGGACACCCTGCTGGCTCTTCCAATTCCTGGACTATTTTTTCTTTTGTTTTTTCTCAGCAGAACAATTCCCCATTTACTTCAGTGCTCTAGTGCCTATTTCAGTCACCTAATTTACAGGAGGTTGCATTTTATTTTTCAAAAAAATTGTAACATATGAATTACAAAATATGCTAGTAGGAACCTACCCAGTAGCTGAACATTACAGGGACTGTGGAAAGGACTTGGACAGTGACTCCTGAGAAAGAAAAAAACAGTTATTAATATTTCATTCTTTTGATAAAATGTTGAAAATAAGAAAGCACTTTGGTTTGAAAGGCAGAGGCCTAGAAGGTAACTACTAAAATGGAAAGCAAGAATGTTCTAACTTTGGTATGGACAGAATCTGTTTTTTGCTAGCTGATGGTCATGGTAATAAATCTTGTGGTGTGTCAGCTTATTAGGATTGGAATGTTTTAGCTAAGGAGAATTAAAAAAACTTTCACACAGCAGATCATTTTGTGAAATTAAGTATTTTGATTTTAGCAGTGTTTGATATGCGTGCTTAAAATTTAATAAAATGGCTATTTGATATTACAAAAATGAATGAAGCTTTGTTAAACAAACAGTATACAATATCTTATTCACTTTGGGGTCACATTTCTTATATATAATTAATAAATAAATATGTAAATTAGATCAAAGTTAAACAATGTTATGTTAACAATGGTTGTGAAACAACGTTTTCCTAAATGTTTCCCAAAGCTGTGTTGTGTTAGGTTTTATTCATCCTGTGGCTGTACTACTGAGGTTTTAAGTATAAGAAAGTCTATCTGCTGTTAGAAATAACTTTGATGATAGCAGTAGAGAATTAACTCTACGTTGTTTGGTTTCTGTTCAAAGACAAGTCTATACCTTCACGTGTGTTTAAAGGAATGAACTTTACAAATTGACAACAGAACAAACAACAAACAGTAATTAGGACTTCACTAAATAGTTACATGCAAAAATGTATTTTTCTTTAATTTTTAGTCTGATTGTAGCACCATCTCATATTGTAAAAGTTATGCATGAATTTTATCATGCTTTAAAAAATTTAATGTGGCTGTTAGTAATAAAAATACTAATCCAAAAAATGGCAGAAAAACCCTATGAGAATTTAAGACAATGACCTTGAAAAAGCACTCAAATTTTTAGCAACATGCTTTATAACCTTCTCTTTATTTTGAGTAAGAAACAAGAGGAAAAGCTGACTCAGGCATCTCTCTTGCAAGATCTGATTAATATTATGTGCAGTAACCATGGTTTGGAGGTTAAGGATTACGTCTACAATGACATATTCATCTAAGTACAGCCTAAGTTGTATTGCCCACCAATATGCTACTGGACACTTGATTGGTATGTTTGAGAACCTTCTCCATGTTTTCCACAAAATGCTTTGTGTCTGGTTCCAATCCATTTTTACATTACCAAGCAAATTTAACATAAGCCTTAAAGGTAGATTTCTATGCTAAACAATCCCAAACACTAGATTTAGTAAGAAGATGAATCAGTATGAAGAAAAAAAAAAAAGACTCTCTACTTTATATTCCAAATATAATTTCTCTTAGCTTTCTGAATCCTCTTGGTGCAATGTGATTAGCAAATGATATACCATAATGGCAGGCATGTCATTGCTTACCATACCACTGCAATGACACAGACCAGTGCATGTTTGGTTTGATTGTGGAGGCAGGAAGGACCTCTTCAGAGGGTTTTACAAGGTGAAAATAATGAGGGAGGGCAGTTAGGATTAACTGAAAAATTTTATCCAACAAAACTGTGATGATTTGTATCAGAGAACTGTGATGTTAATTACCTTTACAGCTTGTTTTATTGAATTACCTTTATAGTTTGTCTTATTGAGTAGATCAAGACACAGGTTTGTACATGGATTAGACCTAGGCCTTATGATTATGAGAACTAATTCAGTCTCTTTGGTACGTTGGCTACCACTTCTTATCACTGAAAGATTTCTAGGGCACTGCACAAACAAAGCCTTTTAGCAACCACGCTGTAATTTATTTCTCTGAATTAATAACACCTTACAAAGGCTGATACTAGCTTTGTTCAGCGTGGAGTTATGCCATATTTGGATGTTTATTTTTTCAGTATGATCCATCTTGGTCTGTGCTACATAAAGTTGTCATTGAACTAAGTAGCTACAAGCTTTGTAAACAGACAGGAATAAACATAGACCACAATCTTTATTATTAAAAGAATGAAAAACACTAAGAACCTTTTTTTTTTATTATTATTTTTTACACTTATTTAGCTGATGCCTGTGCCTTTGGAGTGCAATAATAAAAGGGGACATTTTTAGAGCACAAGTCACCAGATGGTGCTGTAACACACAGTTTTAGAGTTTTTTTTTTTTTTTTTTTTTTTTTTTTTTTAAAAAAAACACAAGTAAGCAAGCACTGTTTAGTTTATGAAGAAATACTGTGGTGCTGGTTTTATGATACATTTTCTTTTCTGCCATTACAAAACCAAAAATCACTGATCAGACTAAAAATTTCTTTGCTCATTCTCAGTCTCACATCTTGCAAATCTTATTTAGTGGCATGAAGGAACCTGGTGGAAAATAAATTTGAAAATTTGGTATGTAGTTTATTTCTAAATTAGGAAAACTCTTTCCTGAAAGAGTAATGATAGCAGTTCTCTAAGTTCGGAATCCTCTAGCAAAAATACGGAATGAAATTGCATCACCTAAACAGAAAAAATATTACAAAAGGAAAAAAATTATATTAAAAAATTCTACAAGAAAAGCAGACTCTTAACAGTTGGGAAAAAAGAGGTGGGGTGGGGTGTGGGGGGGTGTCCTCTTTTTTGTGCATCACTTGTATACCTGGAATGTCTTTTCAAGTCCAGATTCTGCCATCCTTATTTATGTCAACTACTAGTTCCTTACTGCACTAACAATCCCAGTGAAACCAGTGAGTCCATCTGGGGAATGAATTGCTACTGAAAATGAGAAAAGTTATTGGAACATGTCCCATTTGAGTCTGAATATAAAACATAACAGTTTTCTGTGACTTTTAGTGGATTTAAATTAAGGAAGTAGTTTGCTAAACCTTTTGGTTTTGATATGGTTATTAACCACTTTCAGATGCACTAACAGAGACGTTGTTCTCCTGAATGAGACACAATCATTTCAGTTCCTTAACAGAGGTACCTGAGAGGTCCATCTCCTTAATCCGTACTTCTGGATCCCAGCAGTTCTCTTGAATAACTCTAAAAACCTTTCCATCCTTCATCATCCTTGCCTGTCCCTGTAAAATGACATTTTCATATATTATAAATGTGACAAAGTAGCACATGATAATTTATATAGTGACTTGAGTATATTGTGCTTTACAGAAATTCAGAGACAGATTTTTGTTCTTTTATTTTTATTCAGCAGGTATTTTTAAATCAAAGACTATTTTAAAACAGTAATTAATAAAAGACTATAAAAATAGTCACTTATAGTTCAGATGACATGAATTAATTCCTTAAAATGAAAAAAAAAATCCCTTTATATTGCAGTGCATATCACTCCATATGTTTGGAAAAGATATAAGCTGTCTTAACCAAAGTTTATCTCCAAATCAAATGCTGACCTCCAGATAACACGCTAATTAAATCTGTGCTAAATTTTCCCCTTGGGTATGCGTGTGTTCTTTTAAAATCAACACCATAAAATGGTTCCAGTAACTACAGAAATAATTGTGCAACTCTCTTAAATTCCAGCCAGTTGTTTCAGATCACCAGTCATACTGAGACCAAAGCAGACCAATTATGTTGTCTTCAGATTACATTTTCTCCTTAGGAACAGAATTACTGAAAAACTGTATTTGGAAAAAGCAAGCAAACAAACAAAAACCCAACCAAAGCACAAAGCTGAACACAGTATAAACCATGACCTGAATTACTGTAATACCTTCCCCATTCCTCCACCACCAATTCCCAAACTTACAAAGTTCAAAATATTATCAAGATCAGGAAATTTAATACTGTTCCTTTAACTGTGAACATGGAAACTTCCTTTTCAAACTTATTTTTTGGTTGATATGTCAACTGCCCAAAGATGACGAGTAGGACAATGATGTCACATTAAGCAAAGGAAAACGTTTGTCAGAGTTGTACATAACCGTGCTCCTATGATCTTGTAAAGACAGACCTGACAGTATTTCTGGTGGCTTAGCCTTAACTGATTAGCTATAATTCACCAATAGTTGCAAGGCCTGAGAGTTATTTGGTTGCTTGTAGCTATTTTGGGTGTAAGTGGAAATAGCTGAAGTCAGAAGATCCCCATCTTGGATCTGAGGATACGGAATAGGTGAGCATCGTCATGCGGGAAATGTACTGGACAGAAGGGACACTGAATTTGCAGTTGAAAATTGAAAACCAGATAAATTGTGAGAAAGCACAGCAGTTATTCTTTCACCTTCACAGTAAACACAAGCTAAGTGTAGGGCAGTCTTCTGACGCTTCTGGAAAGGAAATTCTCTCTCTCTAAAGGCCACTTTATTTTTCCCCACAAAATCATTTTATTTAGGATCCTCAAGACACCTGTCTATGTTGCTAAATAAAAATCTGATAAATCAGAATATTCCCTGCTATTACGTTAAAACAGAAATAACCTACCAAATTTCACTATTCAGAGAAGAGCTGGGTTTCTATCACCTCCTTCAGGGAAGTCAGACTTCTTAACCTTGAATTTGTTATTAACTTCAAGCATCATTCACAAATACACTGCCCTAATGAATATTTTACAGCTCTCCTCAACAAATCTAACTGTGCTGCCTTGGCAAAGTGTCAAGGTACTTGATAGCTGTAACACAGTTTGTGAAAATTACTTGAAATATTACAGTCAGTAATAACAACCACATAGTCCTGATCCTCTGGTAAAATACTTCAGGTTCTTGTAAAATTGATTTTCCAACCTGACAAAAAGTTTTACTCTAGCCATATACTCCGATACATTAAAAAAAGATCAGCCCATTGCAGCAGATTGCCTAATAAATGGAAAAATATTCAGGGTGTGAGCAGAGAAAACAGAGTAGAACTGAGCATTGTACCACATACAAATAGATTGTGTGGCCTTTATTGGTTTACTGCTGGGAGCATTTCTGTGAACACAGGCGAATTTTAATTCTTCACTCAGACACAGCTAAGGCACAGCAGCTGAACTGCTCATATATATATATATATATAACTGCTCTCTCTCTCTATATATATTTCCTTCTGCTACCACTGAAAACAGTGAAAATTGTAATTTCACCTGCAACCTTGACAGTGCTTATACATAAATGCTGAGATGAACAGTGGTTTTCTGCATGCTGCAGCAGGGTTTGCAAAATAAGAAGGGTTTCTAATAAGCCATGTGTTGTTCTCATTGAAGACTTCATTGAACAGCTTCCTATTTTCATGTGTATTAACTGATTCTTTGTGAACGAAAACATGCTCCAGGTCAAGGCTAAACTCACAGCATTGTGTGTGAGGAACAACTGATTTGATTATGCAGGAAAGCAAAACATCATCATCTGAATTCATGCTCATGTCTGTCAGAATTGAAAGATCTACCCCAGCAACGCTATAACTGGAAATTCAGTCATACTGCTATTGTCTCTAGACGCTGTCACTAATCTGCACCTGATATTTTTTAAACAAGAAATTACTCAGACACCTCAACTGGTGAGAATTTTTTGCAGCAATGAGAATGAAACACGGATGACAGAAATTTTTCAGGTTCCAAAGCAATGGATGCTTTTATGAAAATTTCAGAAAAGACATTAGATCCTCATTTGACAGGTTAACACAATTTTCTAAAGGAAAAATTGAAGAATTCTATCACCTATTCTACTCTATTCTTAATATTATCTAATATTTAAGACTTTAATTAATTTATGTGGAAATTAAGAGAGAGATATTTAAGAATGAAGTCTAGGAGGCTGATTTGGTTCAGCAATCTGCATTTAAATTACTGCATTGCTAAACTACTCAGTTACACCCCAAATTGCACTTCTTTATAAATGCATGTAATTATTTTCTTCCAATTTGACCCTGCTGCTTCCTCATAGAATGGTATCTGAAGTTTTACCTTTTTTAAAAATCTCAAGAGTTAACTTCCCCAGCCAAACAGATCTGAACAGGATTTTCTTTTGCCATGATTTTTTTTCTTGCAACATTTTCAGACAGAAGTAGGCTAGACAGAATTCTCTGCAGAGTGTATCAGGCTATTAACTTGCCACAAAGTTCCCTTGCAAACTATTTTTAGGAAGGAGTGTTAGCATCAGGCCTATAAAAACAGTTAAGCTGCTAAAAATGTCTCCAAGTCTCCCCTTCCTGCACCTACCAGAATCTCAGCAGCTGTGCCATCCACACTTTGGTTCAGCAGGTGGCTTGTTCTCTCCTCCCATGCCTGCTTAGACTCATATCCGAAATTTCAGCATAATATCTGTTTCCTCCTCATTCTTAGTCCCAGCCTTCCTATTCTGTGGCCCTCTTTCAGAAATAATTGTTAGGAACTTGACAGCATACCCTTGCATACTATAGCATGACAGCAGCATGTATCATTAGGTCGCAATAAATAGGCACTATCATATCCATCTTACCAGCTTTTTAAAAAAAAGTTACTGTGTGTATATGTATAGAATCACAAAGAAGTATGATTTTGCAAAGTGACTAGTGGAATGTCTAGTTTCACTGAAATTAACACAGTATACAACTGGATTTAGCCAGTTATTTGCACTCTTCACATGATTTATGTGGGTCATATGTTGACACTGTTGAGCTCCTCATGATACTAACTTAGTATTTTCTGTCTTACAGCTTACTATACCCAAACTGTTCTTTCTGCTCTTACCTACCCATCTTCTGTTACCTTCATATCTTTTCCTTATTTATCCTGCTAATACCTTGCATTGTCTTTATCCCTTCAGCATCTGTACAACTCACAACATTCCTGTGGTAGGCAGTTACAGATGGCATTTCTCAGGTTAGGACAGGTACATATGAAGTGGGGTTGGAAGTGAACTGGGGTCTCCTGAGACCTCTTTCTTATACCATCTTTCCAATCTTCCTGCTTCCAGAGGTCAATGACATTTGCAGTGACGGGCTCTCTGAAAGATTCCTAGAAGCAGGGAGCTGACAGGTCACAGGAGGAAGCTGGCTTCCCATGACAGTGTTTGAGATACACAGGGATATCTGACTGCCAAAGCAATTATACGGTAATAGAGGGAACATCTTTAAAATGAGCTGGTACAGTTAACCTATATAGTAATGTATAAAGACTGTTACTTTGCCTTATCAGCCTTGCCTGTCTCAGGTCATTATGCCTTCGTGTAAAAAAAAAAATAGAAAATTAACTTACTCTACTATTTTTTAATGCTCTTACCAAAAGATATACTGCAACATTTTGATCTTGCTTTCAGAAGTTTTACATTGCTGTGTCACTGTGGATGTCACTGAAATTCCTTCCAATTTGCTCTACTGTGAGTGAGATCAGAATCAAGCCTTTAAAAACACAGTCCTGTCTCCATCAAAGTAAATACACGTATTTTGCTAAATTCACTACAAGAAGAATGGATTCTGAATGCAGATAGACCATTAGCACAGACTCATAGCATGTGGAGACATGTTCCTGTTCTATTTATGTAGCTTAGAAGTGCCTTTGTGAAGTTAATGGAGTGGGTGAAGGATGAAGTATAATCAGACTGTCTGCCTTCTACTTGCCAAGAAACCTCAGGCTCCTACTTTTGTGTGTAACGATCCCTGAATCTATGTATTTTTCCTACTGTTCTTGGATACTGAAACTGCTGTTCGTTCTCCTTGTCATAACATTACAGAAGTTACTCCTTCCCTTTGAAGATATTTTCATGACTGAGTTAACTTTTATTAAAATACCAGTTCCTTTTGGTTTTGCTTCTCATACAGAAGAATTCTTTTAGTTAAAAGCAGTCAATATGTTATCTGCTTTCGGCTGACTTGTCTTATTGAAAACAATTCCTAAGAGCTATGCGTTCCAAGTGTTTAGATGATATTATGACAAAAAAAAAGGATAATGGAAAATGGCTCATACAAGAGTATGTGAAATGACTATACTGAGTTTCACATCTTCAGCAAAAAGTTCTGCTGAGGTATATTTGGACTTTGAGTGATATTACTTCAGAAAAGATAAACCTCTGGCTGAGTCTTTGATACATATTTTTCTAATCTTATTGCCACTTTGCTTCTTAATGGATTTCACAGGATTTTTTATTCCTAATGACAACACAAAACGAACCGAACAGCCCACACCTTGCAGTGATGATCCAGCTGTACCCATCCACCATATCCATATCTCTGTAAAAGAAAGAAGAAAAAGCCAGTAACTAGTTAGCACTCTGCAATAATAATCAAAATTTCCTTCTTACAACCCAGCAGTACCTTATTCAGGAGAAATACTGAAGCATATACTCAGCATTGAGCCTACGAGTAGCCCCAAACTTCAACAAAAGTGCCAAAGTTTAACCAGACTGTACTAGTGGTGTTTGTAAATCTGAACTTTTAGCTCCAAGTTCAACAACATTTTAAAATAAGCCTGAAAACTGATTTCAAAGTGCTTAAAGTTGCATAATATATATTGAGGTTCTAATGGGAATAGTATTTTAACACAGCAAAAATTGAATCAAGCACTTGGCAATATGAAAATTGAGCTGACAATCTTCCAATTCTAACAAATTGTAATCAGTTAATCATTAGCACAAAGATGTATCGATTCCACTTTTCAGCTTTCATGATTCATCAGCAGTACTGAAGGTCAGTCTCTCTCTATTAATATTTAAACAGCCAAGAGAAGCTTAAAGGAGAAGCTTAGATGCTCATTGAATCTTTTAGAGAGATTCAAAATTGTTTAAAAAAAAAAAAACACACCAAAACATAACACAAAAGAAGCTGATTGCATTTTCATAACTTATCAGATTAGAAATCTCAAAATAACATAGTAGACTGAAAACAATGCTCAAAATTCCTTTTTTTCCTATTACGAAATGTTTAAAAGGAAACTGAGTAAAAGCAGGGATTTCTTTCACTGAAGTGTAAACAATTTGAATACAATCTTGAATTTCCTGTGATAACACATCATTACGAAATGCCGCTGCCAGCTTTCCCTCGGTAGGCATGTAGAGCCAAGCCTCCTGACTTCAGTCAATCAGAGATGGTAATTTCCACGGCTAAGAATATTTTAGTCAATTATTTACTTTTAGCTATGCAGCTAGGTAAATTTTATTTAAATTCAAACTTTTATTTTATATATATATGTATTTATACACAGAAGACATTTACAGTTAAGGAAAAATGCATGACATCTAATGAGAACTTTAGTTTTTTCTAGCTCCATGCTAATTGCAGTTAGAAGCTGTGCAAAAAATGAGTACCTTAAAGGTGCTCATGGAGAGAAACTCACTGGTCTGTTTTTGAACTTCTGATCTTCTTTTTAGCTATTAGTTATTAATTGGATGCATTGATAGTCCTTACTGAAGGATTTCATTAATTTATATGCATTTTTGTACTTATTATGGGTTCCTAAGCTCTTAATAATTATCTTGATAATAGAATGTTCTAGTCATAGATTCAAGATTCAGCATTTATAAGACGGAAAAAAAGAAAGAAGTTTAACACTACGTGTGCATGCTAGGATTGCCTAATTGCTCTTCCATGCGTGAGATGTAGAAGGCCATGTTAATGGCTTGAATTTTCAGATGGCTCTAGGTAATTCTGAGGGTTGTTTTCTATTCTGGGTCTATTAACAAACCTTTGACATGCTCAAACTTTGGAAAAGAGGAAACAAAAACTAGCAGGTGGAAATTAACTTTAAAAAAAATGTATTAACCTCTTTAATCAGTATTTAAATAAATGCAACACTGGCCTACAGCTGACCTCAGGGACTAACAGCAATGAATTCATCTTTGACATACATCCATGAACATCAAGGGACTCTTGAGGTGATTTTATCTCAATGAACTTATTGTCCTTTTAAATTATAGATAGACAAAAATATGTAAATAATTCAAAATCAGAATAAAGAATTTTTATAGGGATTTTTATAGGGATTTTGCACAGACAAGGACTATAAAATCTGAAACAAACAAGAGTAGTCTTTTTTTGTAGACTGGATATTTAAACTCCTATCCACTTAATACAAAAATATTTGTTCTCAGATATACCTGTCATCTCACCTACATTATCCTGTGTGTATGTGTTTGTCATCGAAGAGCTCATATAACTACAAATAGGAAGCTTAAATAGATGTTTAAAAAGCCCTTCCTAGGTATAAGAGGAAATAAGAATTCCTTTCCAGGAGGTTTTATTCATAATAATGTTACTCTTCACTACTAATTAAGAAATAATGCCATATATGTTCTTAACAACAGTTTTTCTCACAACTTTTTTCTAACTTGCTGCTTATAATTTGCAGCTGCTCTCTGGCTAACATCTAACTGATACTGGACTGTCATGGTTAAAGTCCCAGAAACATGGAGCTAATGCATACAAAATGCTTACCTGAGAGTTTGCCATCATCAACCTCAAAAGAGTAAAGTGAAAGAGATGTACAATGTCAAACAGAGTGTCAGTTAGTGTGCCCGAGGCCTAATAGCATGGCTGAAACAATGGCATTCTTTTGTTGTCAAAGGCAGGCACAATGAAATCAAGTGGTTCCATACCACTGGCAGACACAGGCAATGCTCATTCAAACTGCTACCAACACAGAATTACAGTAAGAGAAGAAGCTACAATGCATTTTTTTCTAGTCTGATTTTTCTACCACGAGTTATAAAAAATAGCTATCATGGAATTCTGGAAACAATTTGTAAATTGCAAGCAATTTTGTTTGTGTGAATAACCAATATATAAATACAGTTTTACCATGTGATCTTTTCCAGTACCCTTTGTAGCACTGAAGATGTGATCCCTTATGAATCCAAGATCCTTAGATCAGCCACCTCTGTATTCAGTTGTGATTATAATTATTCAGGCAACAACTCTAAAACCTAATTCAGAACCAGATGACTACATTGCTTTTGATAATCTGAAGTAAGAAAAGGAGTAGAATTATTACATAAAAACCGAAATGACACTTTCCATTCTCAAATGCTTTTCACAGTCATAAAATCGTTACTGACAAGAATAAATTTGTGTTGTTAAATACTACTAATAATACCAAGCAAAAATGCAAAGTTAAGACAAGTTGACTTATAGCTTCAGTGTTGTGACAACAGAAATTTTGTATTTGTAATACGATATGCAACTCCTTCCCAGTAACTGAAACAAATAACAGATATTAGTAAAACAATCATAATCATCAGTTAACCACACTTAGAGTTACCCCATACCTAGTGAAACGAATGACTCTCATGCCCGTGGGCGTAAGATGTGAATGAATGACTTTTGCCTTAGGTAACATTAATCTTGTCAAACATTTGCTTATTTCTCCTATTTAAAACAAAAGTGAATAACATTTGGGAGCTTGACAGCTCTACTTTCATCAAGAAAATGGAATTTATGCCTCATCATTCGACAATTGTAGGTCTCATAAAAAACAAAAAAAATGACATGAGTCTAAATAGAGAGTGGGAAACAGCTCATTTTTCTTACTAGGACACTTGTTTTGCATAGTAATGTAATACAGATATCTTACATCTGCAAAAAAATCAAATCAGACAAAAACCTACTGAAAACAGGAATTTCTAAGAGAACCTTTCATTCACTGATTTTTCAAGAATTACATTGGTACCAATGGTTGCTGATAACATAAGGCACTGAATATCTAAACTCTTATTACCTTTTCTAGGTCAGGCCATTCCTTAGGTAGAATGTGGCTATGAATATCAATTTTCATTTTTGAAGTATCAAAGGAGAAATACTCTTTCTCAGAAAATATTTTCTGTGTAATTGCTACTATCCTTCCTGTCCCTGGTTCAGAAGTTATTGACTTCGGCTGCGCTTCAGATCCACCTGCTGCAGGTCATGAGAACTAAATACAGTAACCAACCAGGGAGCCTAGATCCCAGAGGAGTGGCTCTGTGAAAGAACAAAGGCTTCTAGCAGAAAGTCCCTGTTAATGCATAAACTACAGCTGGCTGAGGGCAAAGGGAAGCATGCATGTTTATATTGGCAGTATGAAGGGGTTTATGTTACCTAAGATCTAAAATGCAAGCTCATTTACAAGCTCAGCATTAGAAACTGAAAACCGCTGAATGAAATTGAATCAGAATAAATGCATTAAACAGGTTGATTTGAATTTCCTCATTTCTCCCTCTTAGATTCTGAAATGATTTGTAGCGAGTGTATAATATACTCTCGGTAGACAGTCATACCTCCTCATCTACTCTCTTTTCATTCCTATGCATTTTCTTAAAAGATACTTTAAAAATTTCACAGAAATACTGAATCATAGCCAAATCTATGCTCTGCACTTCATTTCCTCCCTCTGATTATTGGTTTTCTGAGGATATTTACACATGCTACTGCATATTGGTGCTCAGAGCCTCTTGAATTGGCTCAAGATCAGGGAGGAGAAAATGGCTGAGATTACCTTACTAATTAAAGCCAGTGGAGTGCACTAGCTAATATGGCAAATGGTTTCTGCATCCTAAGTGAACCTTAACTGGAGCTACCTCAGATTTTCTGTGTAACTACATCTCATGGTTCACCCTTTACTCAATTTAGTATTACAATTCTTTCCTCCAAATACCCTTGTCTTTTGTGTCGTATTGTTCTTTCTATAATTTATTTCTAATTAATAATTTAATAAAAATAATTTATATAAATTATTTCAACACAAGCTACTCACATGGTGTCTTCTTGCCAAAGCTGGTTAACCATTTCTTGATTAAATTGTTTCTAATGAAAAAATGCAGATTTTTTAAAACTAAATTTTGCCGTGAATCTTTCAACCTGGAATCAAGGAACTTGAAAAACAAGTGGTCCATTTTGTTTCAACCTTTCTCTGAGTTTGCTATTTTGTTTGGGCTTTTTTTTTTTTTTTTTTAATGACTGTTGGATTTCCCTGCTTGTTCACTCATTCAGCAAGTCTGCTTTTGATGTGGTCAGTTAACCTGCCTGTTCTTGAAGTTAACTGCTTGTAATGTGGTTGGTTGTTTGCTTGACAGTGTGCTTCTCTGCAACCTGAGATAAATGAAGACTGAATGTTAAATAGGAAGCAGCAGCTTTGGGAGAGTATTCCCTACATTAAGCAGGACAGCAAATAATTCACTTTTGCACGTCAGAAAAATGGGATTGAAAATAGCAATTATTTCCATCTCAAAATCCAAACCAGTCTGTTCTTGACCAGGCTGACAGGTCAAGCAACAAATTTGCTCTCTTGCTCCCAGATGTGACAGGTATGTTAAACAATCCAGTACTAGAGTGTTAGCCAGCTGGCAAGAAACATCCTTGTACATAGAAGAGCAGAGATAAGGAAGAAGTATTGGTTCATTGTCTTCAATGAAGAGATCTCTGGAAGACAACTCCCCATTTAAGCATAGAAAGC
Source organism: Cygnus olor (assembly GCF_009769625.2). Classification (NCBI taxonomy): domain Eukaryota; kingdom Metazoa; phylum Chordata; class Aves; order Anseriformes; family Anatidae; genus Cygnus; species Cygnus olor. The sequence goes on along the minus strand of NC_049174.1, from coordinate 33,329,007 downwards.
AGAAGTACTAGTGAAGGAGAGGACCATGAGAGGTTTGTGTGTCTAGATAGTCCAAGATACACAACAGTAGTCCAAAAGTTTCTCCTCTTAAATCACCATGGCTGCAGAGATCAGCATTTCTTCAAAACTGTGCTTTAATTTTCTCAGCTCTAAAAAAAGATGGAGTTGTTAGTTGCTGCTCCTAAGACACAGCTTAGCTTGCAAACAGTGTGTACTCCCACACTGCATTTCATTTAACAGCAAGCATCACTTGGAAACCATACCAAAGGGAAAATTTGTATCCATTTCAACTTGATCTTAGTGACAGTAACACATCTGTCTGTATCCATCATGGTCCATTGGATCAACAGCAGAAAGACTGGCAGTGGCTACAAACAAGAGCATCTCCAGTTATCCTTGCACCCCGCTTCGAGTGCATAGGTTTGAAAAACAGGACACCTTGACTAATGTTTTGGACAACCTGCCTTTTACCAGCTGAGTGACTAACGTGCCTCAGTCTCTATGCTGAGTTTGTGCTCCAATGCAACGTGACGGCTTTTAGCATGGCCCTTGCTATCTGTCTCCATCTGGTTGTGAATCTCTGGAGTGTGACACAGAGGTGCAGGAACTGTCAATGGTAGCCAGGAAGACGTGCAACTTTATCAGGCTGCCCTAGAGAGAGGAAGAGGAGCTGAAACTCACTGTGCTCTCTGTCAGGCTCTGACAGGTTCTGACCACATGGAAGCTTTCACATGCAGAATGACTGGGGCAACAGAAAGATACATCCTACCATTTGTGGACATATAAAAGACCTGTTAGGTATCAGCCTCTGACCTGTACCCACTCTCGGACTACCCACAGAGAATATACATCCTAGAGCATTTGGATGTGATGGCAAAGTGCTGTGGTTTAACACTGATAGGCAGCGAAGTCCCACACAGCTGCTCTATCACTCCCCCTCCTCAGCAGGATGGGGAACGGGGAGAAAATGAAAAGGAAGGAAAAGCAAAAAAAAAAAAAAAAAACAAACCACAAACCAAACCTTGCAGTTTAATGAAAGGAAAAAAAAAAAAAGCTGTGTGGAAGCTAAAAGAGAAGAAAACCTCTACTTCCCACCAGGAAGTGATGCTCAGGCACATCGTGGGAAGTAGGGCCTCAATAAGTGTAGCAGTTACTCGGGAAGACCAATGCCTTTTTAACAAAAAAGTTATGAAACTTTTGCCCAGCCTACTGGCCTTCAGAGAGGCAGCCTTGATGCTGTGCCCGCACTGTTCAGCAGTGGAAAAAACACAGTGGAAAGTTAGCTCCAGCCCAGCCAGGCCCAGTACACAAAGTGGGAAAAAAAAAAGTACATAAATCAGTCAATGAATGTACTCACAACACCCGCTGGAGAGGTGAACTAAAGTGGACACAGACATCTTCCTAGCCAAAAGGAGCCTCCTACATACATTAAGAGGGAACATACATAAAGATGACATGCCCCACCTGCCTCAGGACATTTATGTATGGCACTAGTGTCTTTTAGATCACTTGCAGAACTTAAATCGTCTTCTGGGACTCCAGAGAGCCCAGAATTTAGTGAAGTGGTAAGGCTTCCCTTCTGTGGGGAACAACAGCAATGGTTGTGGTTTCTGTTCTCACGAGGAATAATGATATGCAGTTCCTATGCAGCAGTTTCCATAGGTAGATCTCAAAATACTATACAACAGATGTTATTTTTGTTAGGAAAACATCAGTGTACATAGTACAGCTACACCAGGACACGTCCAGCTACAGTTACACCCATAAAACCCTTTACAAAGCTGTATCCCAGAGAGTGGGTGGCATTACGATTCTCCCTTCTTAAACACCATCTACCAAACACTCTGACCGGACTGGCTGAACGCACGAGGGCTTGCCTAGCTCGCTGGGCTGCGATGTCTGCGGTTCCTTTAGAAGTGTCTGCAGAGCGCAAGAGCAGAGGTACACACATCTCCAGTCTGGATGCCACAGCATCAGCTCAAGACGACAGCAGTACTGGTGTGCCGATCATAAAATACTTTATTTCCCAAACTCTGAGGACAAGTAAACTAGGCTTTTCGTTTTACTCAAAACCCTCTGCGGAAATGAACAACTGAAAGAGCTTCTGTTTAGACAAACATCAGAGCTGATGCCGGTCTGTGTCTGAGTCAGTTCAGTCTTGCAGAGAAATTGAGCTTTTTAGCTCAGATGTCACTGTGCTGATGCACCTCTGACACTTCCACAATCCAAGCTATCAAACTTGCCTGGTGAAGCTTCATGGTCGCACAAGCTCAGGATGAGCTCACCAGGTGGTCTGACTATTAGACCTGCCACAGCCAGCACAGGATGTCACTAAAATTTATAGTGTAGATGTGGCCAAGGTTGCTGATGCCTTTGGCAGCACATGAATCACACAGCGGTGAAAGCAAACAATCCGTCCCGTGCCAAATTCCTGGCCACTACTGTATGCTCTGCCATGTAAGCTAAGCCTTAATAAATTCTCATTTATTTTCAGGTTTCTAAAAATTGATAATTTTTTGAAACTCAAATGGCATTCTGAATCAAAATAAAAACATATTACTGTCCTTCAAATAATACAATTTTCTTAATACACCACAACTGCAGTTCTGCGATTTATGCTTACCATGCATTTATCTTGCATAGAAATGTTCTACCAAATATAATTAAATAGATATTTTCCAGAATTTCGGTACAAGTAAAATAGAATTTTCTTTTTTTTTTTTTTTTTCATTTTTAGACACAAACAAATAAAAGAGATTCTTCTTAAGAACATATCAGGCCAAGTGTCACTCTTGTGCAGTGAGACCAACCAGACAGATACCAGTAGTGTGGGCCAGAAAGAACAGATGGATCGAAGCTTACAGCTACTGATATTAAAAACATAATTTTCAAGTTAATACCCCACGGTAACATCTGAGATTGATGCAATCATTTAGAAGGTCGGTGTCTAAAATAAATAAATGAATATTTGGTGCCAAATGATGTCTTACAACTTTTTTTCCTGCATGCTAGACACTCACATCCCCACCTTTCTCTCCTTTCACAGGTCTCTCTGTGCCATTGTTTGGGGATAAGAATGGTCTTCTCGAAGCTTTTGTTGCTTCAGAAAGACAGACGAGTAACCAACTATTCAAAATAGTATCTGAATTTGTACTACTGCTTCAAAAAATTCCTACACCTGCCTCTAGAACACTGCAGAAGCGTGCTTATGTCTCCTCTGCTACTAAGCCTGGGCTGAAGAAACAGGCTTCTTCCTGGGTCCTCAAGGTCTGCTTGAACATGAAGTTGTATGTTCCATTATTTCTGAGTGGCTGGGAATCCCACTCACCGAGGAGATCTTCTGCAAAGGACTAAGATGAAAGCCTGGTTTCCAGAAAGTGTTGTGCAAATCGTTAATCCCAGATTCAGTGATTTTAAACGATGCATTTACTAAGTCTCTGAGAGACAGGAATATTGATATCTGTAGACCTACAGCAATGAGTGCCAGAGCAAAGATCTTTTCAACTACACAGATATTTACAACGTAAATGTTTGGGGTTTCATACTGCAGGTGCACTTATTCATTCATCTGGAAGACGTTCAGCAGAGGAATGCCTCCATAGAGGATTTCTGGAGCCTACTTTCACTTGCTGAGTTCAAATACGAGTATTTTTTTTCTTTTTAAGTTTCAGGATTTATTTTTCCCCATACAATAATTCCAAAATAGGATTTATGCTTCAGAATGATTTCTTTTGAAATCCACAAGATATTACAATTATTTAACAGAATGAGAATACAGTTCAGATTATCATAAGGATTAAGAAAACTCCAAATATTGAAGCTTTCACTCAGTTTTACTCATTCCAGTTCTTCTACAGAAGTCAAATCAGCAATCAAAGTAAAAATTTGGCCCAATGTTTACCACTTTCATGTCTATATATCACAGAAAATGCTGTTCAGTTGGAAAAAACAACCAGTTGTTAACAGATGACTATAAGAATATAGTCATGACACTCATACTCTCCCACTGGTGTTGACCCTGAGTGAATCCTAGCACTGTGGAGGGTTATCTGATGGTTAGAATTACTTCTATCAAATATAATACGAATACTGCTGGAAGTATTGCTCTGTTGTCTGGTGATGAGCAATTTTACAGTTGAATCAGAAGCTGCTCCACAGGCTGTGATTGAGTAAAGCTTTACAGAATATCCTATTAGCAGTTCTTAATGTTATTGCAATGCAATGAACTCCTAATAGAATACTAGTAATTGCTCAACACAATAAAACTATTACCAGTCTTTTCAGAAGAGATCTAGTAAGAGATGATTTCAGACCAAAAAGTAGTTTTGGACCACTGCAAAGATAGACCGATTTAAATGAGAAATTAGAAGTAAACTTTTCCCAGAGTTCAGTAGTTAAATGCAAAAGCAGTTTAGAGTTTTTGGATTATGTCTGATTGCCCATGTCAGTATGGTGCCCCAGAGTAGAAAATTGCGTTATAATATTATTGCATTACACATCATAAATTTGAACAATATTTGTGCAGCTCACTCCAAATACTACTGGTCGCAATTTGTAGTGCATTAAGTGGAGCACCAACTAGTGATTGCAATATATACATAGAACACTTATTTAATATTGATTGAAATGGATTTTGCCTGTGGTAAGTGACGCAAGTTGCTGCTGTCTAATTTTGTGGCTGAGGCTTCAATGTCAAAGTACAATTGGGTTGAGCTCCTGCTGCTAAGTACTGGGAATTTGTAATGAATGTTTTACACATTCATACAATTTATTGTTTGGTGAATGGTTGTTTTAAATTTCCTAAAAATGCTGTTTTACTAGAAACGAAGGAACAGAAAAGTACATGCTTCCAAATATTCACTCTTCTGGCACATTTACTCAGCTCTGTGATATGTTCTTAAACAAGTGGATGCATTAAAATCCCCAAGGGGTTTGGAGCACTACCATTTGGATCACAGTGTAGAATATGCATTTTAAATACAAGGTTTTATATGTTGATTTTCAATAAATGCTCACCACTTACCACACAGTAAAGGAAGGCCTTGCACTAATCTTTTTCGTATGAAAATCTGCTTATTAGTAATAAGATTTGATACTATTTGTGAAGCTCTCAAGTTTCAGATCCTAGTAACAAAATAGGTGTGCTTACAAAAAATAACCAATAATAAAATTTAAAAATAATTAATTTCTGATACTACTAACAAACAAAAACCTACATTCAAACTCTTCATCTCAAATGACAAAAGGAAAACAGTTACACCAATTCAGTGGAACTATTTTCTAATCCATAGTTGCAGTTTATAGGTGCTTCAACAATATAGCTGAAATACAGTTAGATTACTTCTTAAGTTAGTCTGCTTTTCTGTGATTCTCTGCAGTTCACTCAAAATCAAATATATATTTATATTTTTCATTTGCAGCTGTATTACTGTATTTTGTGCATACTGCCATTTTCAAAGGGGCTCACCTATTTACCAGGGTGCTAGCCTGCCTTTTCTTTCCTTTTTCACAGCCTGGCTGTTGGTCACTGACTAAAAGTACAGATACTTTTGCAGGATGCTATGGTGATTCCAAATGTATGCAAAAGCAAGCAAACCAAAATTAGGCAGCATTAGTACCGTGGCATTTCTGAGACCTGCTATACTAGCCTCGTCCCCTCCCTGCACTGCTGGTGTCCTTGCGTCTCTGCCTTTAGAGCAAGGCAATCCTTTAACATCTCTGCTCCAACAGCGGGGAATTGGAGGGCTTGAGCTGGGTTGCACTCCTCCCTGCTAGCTGGTGGTGCCTCCCTCTCTTCATAGCAAAGAACTGTAGAAGAGCCAAGCCCCCATGTAAATGTATCTCAGAAGAGCAGAGAGTAAGCCTGAACCAGTTGAAATAAATAAATGGCCCCCTACCTTGGTATGACAGCAGATGACAGACACTACCAGCAGCATTCACTTGCGCTACAGTCTCCATCATACAGCAGTGTATCTGTCAGCAGATCCTGGCTTCTGCAACATGAGCTGGAGGATGAAGGAAGAAAAGGTTAGTGCTGGGAAAAAGATGGATGCCTATACAAAACCTCCTGGTGCCCAACCTGCCGACCTGAGCTTCCAAAGGCTTAATAACAGTGTGGTAGAAAGCAGGTACCATGACATATGTTTTACATCACTTTCACTGAAGCGTTGAACCACATTGACTATCATGGGCAAGTACAAACTATAAATACTGCTAAGGCAAAGAATCATAAATTGCATTACCTACACCATGCACTGCATATGGCAATTAAAACTATACTTTATTAAAGCTCAGGGGCTACCACAAGTAAAATAAAGCTTTGAGTAGAAAACAGAAATAGTTTAACAGTCTCAACTTAGGGCAATTATTCTGATTTTTTTTTTTTTTTTTTTTTTACAACAGGCATTGGTAGGTCCTCTTCACAGAAGCCCAATTCAGAGACAACCTTAAGCACAAGTAGCTTAAAAAAAAAAAAAAGTTAAAAAATACTTTCCTATTCTGTGCTTGATTACCTGGAAAATTTAAGAGACCTGTTTAATACTAAGCTAATATTTAGGGTTCTCTTGGCCTTGGATGTTTTCAATTTTTGGCCCAGGCCAACTAAACTGGTTCATCTCATCTTGTATTCTAGACCCCTTTTTACATATTATTTAAGATTTCATAGACAGTAACTGATGCACCATCACAATTAAATCACCTGCCCATTTCCAGCCTGGAGTCTCTCATATTCTACATAAAGAATCAAGATATAAATAATCTCAGAATACAGAGAACTGCACCCTAGACAATACATATCTGATCAGCAATTTGATAAGCACTCTTTTGAGAATCCCATCTCTAGTTATGGAAGACAAGTTAAAACCAAAGGACCACCTATCTACATTTTCTTTTCCCCCATAACATGGATTTAAAACTAATACCCATGTGCCTACACACACTGACACACACAAAAAATTAGTAAGCTTGGCATGAAAAATTTGGGCCTTCTTGTCACCACATTCTTCACCGCCATGGTTCCTTTTTTCCTGCACCACTGGCTTTGCTACCTGCCTGCTTCATTTCCTCTCTCTTCCCTCCCTGCACCACTAGTGCTGCTTCCTTGCTTCTCACACACCAAATCCTTGCCCTTGCCTTCTTCTTGCTGCTAGGAATGCTGCTTGCTCCTTGCCTAATCACCACAAATTTTAGGATTAAAACAAAAATCTTCTTTTGAAGGTGTTAGACCTTTGCTCCACAGCAGATGGTGCTTCACTAGTTAGGACCTTGTGTTTTAGAAACCTTGCTCTTGAGCACCATACAATTGTGCAGGGTAAGGGGTCATTAATAGTTCATTTTACCTAGGTAGAGGCAACAACAGCTTACCTATATTTACACTTGCAGTGATAAATTGTTCTGACAAGTTTGCCTGAATTACCTACTAAATAGAAAAAAAAAGTCTCTTATAAGGCTCTTTATTTAAAAGCAATCTTCTGCCTTTACTTAGGACTCTTCCTATTACTTCAGCTGAAGCCATGTAGTCAGAAAGGAAGCAATTTGCAGCACTGAAGTCACTCTTCAAATGTTAAATGCAGAAAAGGTTGGAAGAGTTTTATTCTAAAAAGTGCATAGCACACAGGATCAGATATTGTTGCCATGGCTGACTTCCTTTATTGCTTTGAGCAAATCCATATTTGATGCATTAAGGATGGATTGGCTTACTCTTAGGTAGAAGTAGGTCAAGTGATTTTTAAGCCACAGTTCTTTCCCTCTTGCATAGGATAGGAGTAAGCACTATAGATCATTTCTTGTTTTTAAAGTCTTTAGCACGTTCAATTATAGGGAAGTTTATAAATTAACTTGCAGTTAATGCATAATGCCATCTAGTGGAAAAATCAACAAGTATAGAGGCAACAAGTCTGTCTAGATAGCCCATGAAATATAATTAGTGTTGCAACTACTTGGCAGTTTTAATACTGAATTAAACTTAGAGCAGAAGAACTATTTTAGCAGAAGACATTTTATCCCTGAAGGCACAATACACAAATCTTAATCCCAGTGAACTTGTATTTACAATGATTGTAGGATATGAAATAGACCTTGGAAGTCTCTTGTTCTTCTTTTCCATTTTAATTTTACTTAGGGGTTGATTTTTTTTTGATCAACAGAATGACACCCAATTCAAGCTGGTAAAGGAGACAATTCAAAGAAGTTTACTGATACATCAGCCAAAACAACCTGTAATTCTGGAGAGTTTTAGAATGAAGATCTTCGTCTTTAGAACTATGAGGTCACTTTTCTGTGCCCATAAACAGATACAAGTCAGAAAGAAGACAGTGAAAAAAGAGCCTAAAAATCAAATTTATACAATCTAAAGGAAATAGGCTTGTCATAAAAAGATCAGAGCAGACTAAGTGGTCAAGAGAGGCTATTTGTACCAGATAAGTAATATGCTCTATTAATGGCCTTTCCAAAGCCAACAGGAAAGGAACAATCCAAGGGAAGAAAGCCATTAGACTCTTTTCCTTCCTTCATAAAAACATAGCACCTGCCATTTGTTGGTGAATTAACCTGCTCAGAGGCCTGAGTTAACACTGTCTCTTATCCTCTGCACATGTTGTGTCAACCTATTTTGATATTGCTTAATTTATCATTTACTAGTTAAAATCTTACAGTTAAATAGCCCCTGATGTTTATATTGGCTGAATCCTACAAATTCGGACATGAGGGACCCAATGGGATCATTCACTTCAACTCACATCTTTGAGGACTATTAGCACGCCTATACCAAGTCAGATGTGGTTACCTGTGGCTTTTTTCCCAGTTGAATTTAGAAATTCTCCAGGGAGGAAGATTCCACCACCTCTCTCAGTAAGCTGAGTGCTGCTCTAACATCATAGTGAAGATTTTTAATGTTCTGTCTAAACCTCTCAAGCCACAGCTTGTGACCATTGTCCCAGGCTATCTATTCTGATGATTCTGCTTATTTTTCCCCTTTAGTTTTGAAAAGAATACCAAGATAAAGGTTTTTAAGGATACGATGACAAAGAAGCAGTTCTACTGAAGAAGTACAGCACATTTTGGAGCCCCAACCACCACAAGTGATGTAGACATCTGCCTACAGTGCCACGCAGAACAGTCAAGCCTCATACACTGGGTATGAACCTCAGACAAATGCCCTCCTTACCAATGCTGCCCTACAGCCAAGACTGCATTTCCTGAACTTGCAGCATCCTGCCATTGTTAATTGCCTCTTTGGGAGTTGTACCTGCTAAACGCAGCTTATCAGCCCAATCTGTGATTCACCAGCCAGTGGGACAAGACACAGTGCTGATACATTGCATTAGCAAGACAGCAATTACATATTTTTTTTGTAAGCAATGAGTTGAGTCTCAAATGAATAATTACATTTATAGAACTTAAAGGGAAACCGAGGTTCTTTTGGGCACTGAAATAAAAAATGAAATCGAGTGCCCTTGCTATTTTTTTCCTTCTGCGAGCTGATCTTTTCAGAATTTCAAACTTTTGGCAAAGAAATTGTTTTCCACGTGACACAAGTCATCATTTCCGACCCAAGTAAGGTTCAAAGCTGATGTAACCTGAAAAGTTATTCTATAAAAAGGGCTGTACCTTAGCACCTCCTGATAACAAATTACACACTTAGATCCTAAATATGTAAAAAACTACCACCAACAACAAAAAAACAGATTATAAGAAATAGACACCCTGGTACAAAGAAATCAAAAATTTTTTTTAATTAAACCAACAGGTGAAAAAAGCAGGCACTGTTGCACATGCAAACCCTTCTTGAAGTCACGAGGACTGTCTGCCTAGCTACACTTTCTGAGTGTATCACTTGGAAATGAATTATACCAACTGGTTTAGGAAAATCTATTACTTTTTTTATTTTTTTTAATTTTTTTTACAAATATTGCCTCAAATTGACTAAAATTATAAGTAAAACACCTAATCTGTACAGCCCACATACACCTGTGATAGTCAATAGATAAATTAAAATGAAACCAAGTACATAAACTTTATATGTAAACACTCTAAAATACAAATTTTCTAACACAACCATGTGAAAACTAAGTGAAATATCTGTGGCTGTTGAAGTGTTGCTGAACCCTGATATTGAAGATACATGTAGTCTTGGTGGTGGAGAAGAAGCTGTCTGTATTACTGTATGATCGACCATCTCTCAATTATTTTTAGGGCACCGTTGACAGCTTTGAAGAAAATGAAAAATGTGACTAAAACTCAGCTTATTAAAGATGCTACTCTTCCCTGTAAAATTAGCAAGTGCTGGTAGCCATGCATAACTCCATGTCACTGCTAAATGTAATATAAATGTTTTAGTATGCTTATTAACCAATTACCCTGTCACTTTATACAAATTCAGATGATATTCAGTATGGATAGATAAATGTCAATATTCACAGCACATTTCATCATTCTAGATCAAACAGATCCATCTCTTTTGCTACTGCTGCACATGAAAAATGGCTTAGCTACAATACAATAGAAAATTTTGGTCTTGAATTCCACAAAACACTGGCTCCTGCTTCTTCTCACTAGAAGAATACAGTGAGTTATGTGATTCATGTTCTTAAAATCACAAAGGGGATTTTAATCACTGTCTCCTATTTTTCCCATTGCCCACTGAACCTTTTACCTAAGAGGATGAGAAATATTGAATATATCCAGAAAATCAAGGATGCAGCGACCTATTAGATTTGCTCTACATGCTGCCAACATTATCTTTGCTTTACCCAGTAATATTCCTAAAATTAGTATCTGAAGAATTTCATGATTTTACCTACAGTGTCTTATAGAAATGAAATATTCAAACTCAGATTGCATGCCAGGAGTCAGAAAAGTAATTTTTCTTCCTCTCAAGAAAAAAAAAAAAAAAGCAGAAACAAAACCAAACAAAAAAATGTAAGCTGGCAACAGGTTGACTAAGTACCTGGGAATTTGATCTCCATCAAAACCTAGAAGAGTGAGATGATTTAAACAGTCAAGCCTCTCTCTGAAAAGATAAAAAAAACAACAACAACAACAACAAAAAAACCACAAAAAACTGGCGCATGATAGAATGAATGTAGTTTCCTGGTTATGAAGAACATGTTTTTACAAAACATTCATGTTGGCTGTGGCTAACATTCTACTTTCAAACACTTTCTATAATCATCCTGGCTAAATACTCAAGTGGAAATGCACAGAACCCTGGTTACAATTCTCTTGGCATAAGAAAAGGATAAGATATTCTTTTCCAACTCTCTTAACAATGTGGATTAGCTATTCAAAACAATATAAAAATATTGTCATATACAGTTTATCAGACAATTCACAGCATAAGTGTGGAGTCTTCACTTACCAGTAGAGTGGAAGGAATATGAGTATAGTTAGCTTACTACAGGTTAACAAAAATGTATTTCCTCAAACACTTATACATCATCTCCTGATAAAAAAATAAATATACAGCAAGACAAAAGAACATCGCTCTTTTGTTGATGATGTTACTTGCCAAGGAATAAGATTTTAATCCAAGTCACAGTTTAGAGAGTTTAAAAGATTGGAGAAGCAAATAGATATGGGTTGGACAACATTACGCATAAATCCCATCACATCTTCCTTCTGACACAGGCAAATCCCATAAATAAATGTAACTAGCCCCTTTTTCTCATGAAATCCTTACATTCAAGGTAGTCATTATGACTCTTTTTTTATATATATTTTTAATGCATAAGGTTAAATACATTTGTTTAGAATAGAGGCATGCAATCTTGCATGATTGTACGTTTCTCTGAACGAAATAGTAAGTTTAGTTTTCGTGGGTAAACCTTTGCTTTCTCATATTTATATTTAAATTTTAACTCCAAACCAGCTTTAAAAAAGTTTCAAGATGGAAAATGCCCATTGTGCAGAATCTTTTTCAAGATCTTCTGCTCACTTAAGGATGACATATTTTGCACAGTGTTTCACTCCTCTTTTGAAGCCACAATAGCATTTATTAATGCTCATGGCTCCAGCTCACTTGGGCATTTTTTGCAAATATGATCCTGCAACATCATATAGAGGAAGAGTAGGTGCTTATGTGAGGTGTCATCAATTACTTACCAAGGTCACTGCAAGCTGTATTCCCTGGGAATAGTATTATATGCACTCTTTCATAGCCTGAAGGAAAAGGTACCGAATTATCATATTCTTTTCTCAAAATAACAAACTGATTATTTTTGACCCAAGTTAATATTCAGTCTAAAAATGCCAAGAAGAGAGATTAGTTCAATTTAAACTCTATTTAACCCATTGTAAGAGAAAAACACTAAATGACCTACATACATTGGGTAATAATTTAAGTCTGCTGTGCAGTTTAAAAATTAATGTAGCATTGTTGTACTAATATCATTATTATTGCTTTATTTTAAATTAAAAAATAAGGTGACTAATACTAGGCTCAGAGGTATATATACAGAGTTAAGAGAACCTAGTGTAGAATTTCTCATCCTGTAGACCATGGAACATGCTGTGGGACTACAAGTGATCTACAAAACAATAGGAAAATAAGTATCCTCCTCTGCCTACACGCAAAAAATTAGCCAACCAAACAAAAAAGTAAAAAACATCCCACAAAATTTAGCCTAATTTGTATTTGCTCATAAAAGAAAACTATGGAAGCCAATACTGCACAAGATGGTCAAGAGTCTATAAAAATAAAAGATTAGGTTTGTTATAAGAAGGCTGTGAAATACAGAATCTAGAGGATTTCATCACTTTAGAGATGTATTTCATGTATTAGTTTCACTAGAGAAAATGTCTAAATGGCAAAGAATCATACTGTCTCACCCACACAATGGGCACAAACTGGTAGTTGTATTGCACACAGTGAGTGTTTAAAAAATAAAAACACTTGAAGGCTTTGCCTTTAGAAGTATTTGGATAAATCAGTCTCAGAGCTTGGCCTTAGAGGAGTAACAGTGAAGATTATCTATAGCGATGACCTTTACAGGATGGTTGTCTGCCCATCCACTTGGAATTGGATTGGTACTAAGTTTTTGTTTCAGATGTGTCTCCTGTGGAACTGAATGGGGATGCTATTACCTCCTGCTGTACTTCAATGAAATACCAACTGATGAAAGTAAGAAGCGAATGTTTTCTTTTGAATGTCATAAGGCCTCTGACCAAACTAATAAACCATCCTGGCCTACACTAGCACTCCTGATACTGCAATAAAATGTCAGTGACAAATACAGTATTTTGCTGCCAGAAAAAGGCAGTTTTTCTGTTTAAGATGTGTATGAAACACAACCCTGCAAACAAGTTGGCTAATGGTGACAGTACTGTATTGCTCTTATGCCTTTAAACATACTAAAACATAATCACTGGGCCAGCTGACAAACTCTTTCCAAATATGCAAGAGTGCTCTCAACTTAAGTGCTGCACTCAAGATGCTGGTCAATATGGAATATTGACTAGTTAATGTCAATCAAAACAAGCAAACTTCCTTCTCAGGAGCCTCTGAATGCACCACAGTGTTCTGATAATTCAGGTGAAAATGTTCCTGTCAGTAGTGCTAAAAAGAAAGGAAATATAGAAGTCTAGAATAGATGTACCTCTCATTTTCAGAATGACAAATGAGCATATTATACTAACACATCCAACTGTGCTTATAATGAAAATGGATTTATTTCAACTCCATACAGACTGACGAGGAATAACAAATGTTCTACACTCGCACAGTGACCACTGTCTGACAGAAGGACCGGGACCTGTTTTCCTATTGCCACTCATTGGTTCCACTCTACAGAATGCAGTAATATCACGTTCTTTTTGCCTTTTTGCACCCTGGTACTTTCTATCATGCCATAGCGGGTGCTGACGGTAGTATGACAATGTTTAAGTGAAACAAGGGGACTGTAACAGGACAACAGCTTACTCTACTGCCAAGAGAATGCTATTTCCCCAGGAGAATGTCTACCTTGGAAATGAGTAAAATGATGGACCTCGTCCAAACTTTGTCAAATATAATTGAAGTTTTTTTCTGTGACTGCTAAGAGTTAGAGTGGGCCTGAAGGAAGCATCACAAATCTGATAGGTATTTTTCATTTATTTAGTAGAAGGAAGGAGGAGGGGCAGAAAGAAGGAACAAATGAACCACCACCACCACATATAACCTCAGCAAAATCAGAACACAGAAAATCCAGATGAAGAAAAACAAGGTTCTCTTCGTTATCACTGGTTGCCGGGGTGCAAGAGACCTCCATCCAGTTTGGAACCACCTTTTCTATGGAAGCCAAAATGTTATGGAAATTACAGGCAGTTTCAGCAGGGAAGAAAGTTCTGCAAGTGCATATTAATCTTGCAGCAACCACAGAACATGGGATGGCATCAGCTGATTTAGATTGAACCCAGGGAAGTGGTTTCTCATTGATTTTTGGTTTTCGTTTGTTTTTAATTGATTTGGGGTTCTCCTGGTTCCTATCCAACAAAGGGAGGTTTGAGAAGCCAAGCAATAATATCATATAATAACACAATGATTATGGCCAGTTCTTTTTCTCTCTGTTGACTTTGCGTACAGACTTGCTACGCAAAAAGTCCAACAGGGCTGGAAAACAGGACCCGGGTCTTTAAGCCCCTAACCCTACCTCCTTTATCCAATGTAATATACATTGGGTGAAAGAAGTGTCACGAGAAATAAAAGGCAATGCTGGAAAAGAAAGCAGCTTCTAGCTTCTATGATGTTGCAGTCTTTCTGCTTCTCAATAGCTAGCTTATATAAATAATGGTCTGATCTGAAAGACTCTGCATTGTGGAGCTGCTTAATGTTTTGAATTTATATTTACTTAAAGGCAGAGTACGTCCCTTCTCACGAGGCCATGTTTGAAAGCAATGAAAAGCGTAATTTAAAAGAAACACTAATATTCTTTGCAAGCCTCATATTCTTTTCTATAGCCTGAACACTATAGCATTTATACAAATAGAGACAGCTGCAGCCCCTACCAGACAGTTTCATGTAAGAACAGCAATTGAGAACATCTAAAAAAAGGAACATATTAAAGTTGAACATTTGTGGTTAGGTCTTCCTAGCTTCTGTTTTTTTTTTTTTTTTAATTTATTATTATTATTATTTATTTCCAAGTCATTTGGAAACCTACCTCTTTCACCTCCTTTTAAAGAAATAGAATTAGGAATCTCCAGGAACTTTCCTCTTGGGATGATTTCTGGAAGTTATAAGAATGCTAAAGTAACTTAGAGAGACTTACAGAAAGGAGGCAGTGTCCGACACGAGTCACTGGTCTATTTTCCATTTATGCAAGGAATCCTGCTGGAATCCATCCGGTATGGACAGATCTCCCTAGAAGAGAAAGAATCTTGCAGTAGTTGCGTTAGGGAGCATTAAATCTGTTGCAGCAATTTCAAGAGACTCTTCATGGCTTGCACTGGATAAACTCTGCATGGGAGCATGACTCCCAAATCTGACTCAGAGGTTTTGTATCCCTGCCAGGTGCTGAAAAGTGATTTGGCCCCAATCCCTTGTCTCTCATCAGGTTACAAAATTGGTTCTACTCAAAGGTAAGGATTCTCATTTCTTTACAAACACATTATAAGTGCTACAGAGATGTGGCAATCGAATACTTTGAGCAAATAACAAAAGGTATTTTCTACTTTTCATTCATATAACTCATATCTATGAAGAGCCCATAAAGAAAAAAAATAGTATTTGCAGGAGTTACTAGTTTCCAATCTCTCCCAGCTAAGCCCAAACCCCAAAAAGCATTTCCCTTAGAATAACTCACTTGTGTTAGCTTATGCAAGTGAGAATGTCTTTTGAAATTAACATCAAATAGACACTTTGCAATATTGCATCCATTACATGAAGAAAAATAAAAATACTTTAGGCATTGTTTATATTCATGTTTATGTCAATCCAACTAGAAGAGCGAGAGCCCT
The DNA here is from genome assembly GCF_009769625.2 of Cygnus olor. Lineage (NCBI taxonomy): Eukaryota > Metazoa > Chordata > Aves > Anseriformes > Anatidae > Cygnus > Cygnus olor. The sequence goes on along the minus strand of NC_049174.1, from coordinate 33,313,077 downwards.
GAGATCACCAAGCACAGTAAGATAGATAAGGGTGAAGATCAAATTTAAGTGAGAGGCAGAAGACTTCAAAAATATTTCATTTAGTATATACAGCAGACTCTGCATGAAGGAATCACGAGATTAGGTAAAAAGCAAACAGCAGTCCCTCTCGCCATGATAGCCAACTCAATTCTATAAGGTTGAATTCCATCTCCATTCTATAAGGCCTGAACCTCAACCAATTTCTAAAATTACAGTTTATATCCCTTTCCTTAACATTTACTTATATTTACTTTTTAAAATAATCCATGTTTTAAAATACAGCTGAAATGCTTATCATACAGCATTAAGAAGCATTTGTTTGAAACTAAGTCATTTCAGTAGTTCACTGTTTCCAAACAGGTATTCCTAAAGCGTCACAAAACTTTTTTAAGGCAAGATTGACAGCATACAAAATCATGTTCCTCGGTTTGCATAAATATTGCTTTCCCACTGGCCTTTCCATACTCCCCAGATTTGCTAACCTGTCAAAAGAGAAAGGCAACCTGAACTTTATATAACATAAATGGAGATTATACACTTACATACCAACTGAGGACCTGGGCTGCAATGTCGAATTGTCTTCTGGTATTTTCCTAGATGCAAGTCAGAGCACAATGCAGTTTCAACATTTATCTGCATGCCAGTGAGCACGCAACTGGGAGCCTGTGCTAGCACGGAAAATGCTTTTGCTTATTTGCACTTCTCTATTTAGTCATTAGAAACCAGCAGAGAGGAAGAAGCTAACAGCTCTGGCACAGATCTATCAGTAAAATTTTCTATTTTTTTCCCACTTCTGTTCTCCTAAGGTTTTTATTTTTTTTCCCTGTGCTTTTCTGTGGCCCTAGGAAGGCCAAGTGAGTGAACTGTGCATGTCCATGGACACCAGCAAGTCTCCAGCTCTAATCCCATGCACCCCCATGACACCGCTGTATGTTTTGGGACAGATTTTAGCCTAATATTAAAAAATAGCTGTAAACATGACCAAATTTCACCTCTGCGGGGTCTGAGAGGGGTGTGTGCGGTCCTGAAAAATGGCAATAGCAGATGGAGAGAGAGCAAATTCACCAGAAAATTTGGCAGGAGGGGCAGATGGGGCCTTCCTCCCCTGCTGGACCAGCACCTCGGGAGCGGGGGGCAGCGCTTGCCCCTCACCCTGGGGGGGCCACGGGGGGCTCCCCCCTCTAAAAACACCCCAAACCCCGCAGGGGGAAGGCAGAGCCCACCATGGCGAGGGGCGCCTGACAGGGCTCCCGCTTCCTCGGCCAAGCACCTCAAGCCCGAGGTCCCTGTGGGCTCTGGAGGGCGGGCAGCCCCTCAGGGCGGCCGCTTCCAGCGGCTCCCCATAGCCCTTCCCTCAGCCTCAGCCAGCCCCGGCGGCCCTGAGGGGAGGGAGCGCCGCCACCTCTCCCCTCCCCAGCACCGCGGCGGGACGGCGGCCCCTCACAGGCCGCTCCGCACGGGGCAGAGCTGCCCTCCGGTCCCGGTCCCATCCCCGGTCCCGTCCCCGCAGCCGGGCGCTGCTGCCGCCGCCGAAGGCGCTCCCCGGGGAGGGGAGGGGAAGGGAAGGGCAGCGCCGGGAGGCGGCACCGCTCTCCCACCTGCCCCCCGGCGGCGGCGGCGCCGAGGTTCGCGATGAGGCGGCCGCGGGGAGCAGCCGGAGGAGTTTGTTCGCCGCCTGGCCCCGGCTCCCTGATGCTCTGAGCCGGAGTCTGTCTCCTCCTCTCCCCGGGCTCGCACCCGGGCTGGATGCTCCCGCTCGCTCCTCGCCTCGCCGCTCCGCTCGCCAGCCGCCTCCTCGCCAGCTATGGAGCCGTCCGCAGCCTCCCTGGACAGCACCCCGGACCCCGCCATCGTGCAGCCCCCCGGGAGCAGCCCGTCGCTGCCCCCCCGGGAGCAGCAGCAGCAGCAGCACCAGCAGGAGCAGCTGCGGATCGGGGAGAGCGGGCAGTTCAGCGAGGGGCTGGAGGACCGAGGTGAGCGCCCGGCGTCCCTCACCCCGCACCCGCCTTCCCCCGGGGCAGCCTATCTCCGGCCCCAGCCGCCCGACGCCCACCCCCGGCAGTTTTTTATTTTTAATCTTTTCCCCTCCGTCTTCCCCTGCAGCCCCCTGACGGCCGCAGCCCTACCTCCTCACGCCTCCACAGCAGCCCTTCCCACCCCTGGCAGCCCCACACCAGCTCTGCCCGGACCCCGCGGGCACTCCCTTATAACACCCCGCTCCCCGAACCTTTCCCTTTTCGTTTCCCAGCTTTAAAATCTCCTCACAAACTCCAGTAGGGGCTGCTCCCACCGAAAACTTGCCTGCCTGCCGGGGCAGCGGGCGCACATGGCGCCGCTGGGCTCCTGTCAGCGGGGCCCCGGGCGGCCAGGTCAGTCAGGGCCCTCCCTTAGTCCCCGTCCCCTGACTGGTATTTTATTCTTTACCGAAGTACCTGACCAGGGGTGGAAAGCTGCCTGCTTCCCAGCCGTGTTAGCCTCAAACACGTTAATTTTTGGATGTCTGTTGGCGGTGTGCAAGGCACTCGGCTTACCTGCTGCCCGGCTGGGAATACAGGCAGCTGCCATTTTAACCCTCCGCCTTGCCCCAGCCTCCATAACGCCTCCAGGCTCCTGTTCCACACAATTTGTCTCCATTTTTTAATTCACGTGTTGGGTTTTCCTTAGTATCTCTGTTCCATTTTGTCCCGTTTCTCTCTCTTTTTTTTTTTCTTTGCGCATCCCAAAGTCCCTTTTGTGTTCCCAGTCTTCACCCCATCCTACATGTAACCCCTGTATCCCCTGGTCTCTCTCTGGCTTTCCAAACTCCTGTGCTTGCTTGCTTATCCTAGCCATGAAATAGAGATATACCGAGGAAGAGCAATCACCATCTTCCCTGCATGCTTTCGGTCACGTTGGGACTGGGGACGACCCTTTTCCCACGGGTGCCCTTACTGTCACAGCCAATGGCAGGTGGCAGGCATCTCGACTGAGGGCAATTTGAGGCTTCAGTTCTGTTTTAAGTAGTAGGAATCAGAAATTTTGGTTAGGGTTCAAACGTGGAAGTTAGCAGAAATTTTCCATTTGTGCCCAGTGTGACAGAGCTAAAGATGAAAGCTGGGTGTTTTGGTACTAAGGGTAGTTCCGAAAAGAGAGAGAGTGCGATGTACCTAACCTTTTTTTCTAGGAGGGAGAAGAGACTAAAGCTGCTGATTATTTCTTTCTTTGCATTCACACTTTCAATGGCCCTCGTGGTAGCTTTTTCTCATAGTCCTACGTAGGAAAGTCACCAATTCCATCTCCCAGCTTAATTCCCAGTCATCATAGAGGATATTCTGGTCTGCTTTTTGCAGGTTGTCCCCATTGGAATTGTTACAGTCTGTCCTTTTAGATTGTACTTTTTCTTATGCTCTTTTCCTATGAATCATAGCTGATCCAGTTATAGAGATGATACTTCCATGTTTGCTAAAAATAAAAAATAACCTCAAATTTTAGAAGAAGATATTTGCTCTTTAAGATCTATACCCAAATTCAGCGGTATTTTTTTTTTTTTTGATGGGGTCCTTAAATTGACATCTTATGTGAACAATTTTTCTACTTGCCTTATCTCTTTCACAAATTCTAACTTGACATTTTAAAATGATCCTTTAGCCAAATAGAAAAGTACTTCTGGTAAGCCAGCATATGGTAAAGAATATCCTAGAATCACTTCACAAATATGCCAAGCTTGTGTTCTGCAACTGTTAGGCAGGTTTTTTTTCTTCTGAATTTTTTTTGGAAGAAAATCAGCTAATATATGAAGGTACTAAAAGATAAAGTAAAAATCCAGTGGATTTAACCAGCTCATCATCACTTCTTTAATGTAGGGTTATCTATGTGTTAAATAAATAATTGGCAGTAAAATTATTCAGTATGTTAACATCAGGGTGGAGGAATTTTATCAGTAGATACTAGCTTTTCATTTTTGTTGCAATGCAGGTTATACTGAAAGTATCGTTCAGCCTGCCTCCAATAGATGCTTAAAATTTGTTTTCTTATGGTCAGAGGCAAAATGTGGAGGTTTACCATGTGAATCGTGTTGTTGTGTGTAAATTAATGAGCAGGTGTTGATTCTCAATAATTTCCATGCTATGGGTTTGGTAGTCATGTGAATGAGTTTGTATTTTTGTGTGCTATCCCTTGGGACACTCCTGAGAAAAATACGATCTTTTCAGGGAAGAGAATTTTAATTACAGAAAATATGACTTTAGGACGGAAGGGATCATATCTGATAGCTAGAATATGCCAGCCATTTTGAAAGAGAGAGGGAGAGAGAGAAAGACACACACACACACACGCACGGCAGAAGTGGCTCAGTTTTATAAGGATTGCAGTCTCTGTCATACTGGACACGTGCTTGACATGTGAATACTAATTAGCAGTGCTTTGCTAGCTCTGGGGCTTATTATTCACTTCTCAACTTAATTAGGATATTATTTGATTTGTAATTATCAGCTGTATATGTTGGTCTTCCCAGGTAATAGTGAGCAGTAGCCATGAACTATAGGATGTCTTTAAAGAAAGAACCAGGTGAAGGATGTTTCTTATTCTGTTTTATGTTTATTTCATGTTTGAAGTCTTGAGAATCAAAATTGGCTAAGGAAACCTACTTTGCTTTATAGTCCAGCAAGATTAGGGCCTTAATTTAAAATGTCTGTACTGGGGAGGGGGCAAGAAGGGGGAATCACAAAAACATGAGATTTTTTCTGTGTGGTTTTATTAGTAGAAGTTAATCCTTTATTTCAAAATCTGTTGTTATTGACCTCATATCAGATAGCAATTAAACTGTGGATTGTTATGTGTACTGTCAGAAGATAGGTGAAACATTGCAAAAAATACGTATTCCTTCACACAAATGAAGGCAGGCTAAGTGAGAAATGGCAGTGCAGTGCTGTAGGTAAAGGACTCAGACCTTTCTGAGTTGTCATCTGGTAATTTTCAAGTGTTAGACAAAGAATTTGCATATTAAGACACAGACATTGTTTTCTGTTGGGCCTAGTAATTCTCTTGTGCGTGAGTTTGCGAATTCTTTTTCATTCATGAAGAGGGCAGAGTGTAGCACAGAAGGGAGGAAATATTTGAAGTTGTCTGAAAACACAGCATTAATTTAAATTCTCCCAGTGCCTTTCTGAACTCTCTAATAGAGAAACTCTCTGCTTTCCACGCAAAGTAATTGACGGGAAAAAGCGTAAGGCATTTTTCCAAGAGAAGACGAATTCCACCAACTATTCTGGGATTAGAATTCTGACAGGCTCGAAGTGGCAGAATAAAATCTGGTGGCTCAAACTGCTACCACCCCTGGATGCCTACCCTGCTGCTGACACATTGCTGCCCCTGAGGCAGAGATGTCTGATTCACTTCTGCGTTGATTCCAAAATCACTGCAGTGTTGAGCCAGCGCATTACAGCCAGTTGAAGTTAATATCTGCTAGCATTAATAAACTGGGCTAAGCGTGGTGTGGGTTCAGGGGTACGCTCATAACCAGATCAGGTGTCCCTACCTCCAGGGTTGCAGTAGCCATCAGAAAGGTTGGAGGTAAAACTGGGGGAGGCGAGGACAGTGACAGCTTCAGCTGTTAGGTTTTAATCTGCTGCTTTGTCTGCCAGCACTCCTCTTCCCTACCCTTTGCCTAAGACATTGGACTGGCTACTGAAAGATTTCACTATTTCTACACACATTTTGACAACATTTCTACACACAGCACCCTAGTTCTGCACGCTGTGGTCAGGCAAGTCCCTCTGAAAAGGGATCATCACCTGAGAAGGACCACCCACAATTTCTGGAGTAATTCATTAAGAAAGTTAAAAGTCATCAGGCCTTCTGTCACCAGCTAAGCAGATTTGAGTTGGAACTTGCTGGTGAAAAAAATGTATCTGCATGTTTCAAATTAAATGAATATCATATGCAGAAAAGAATCTGGATGGGATAAACAAATGGCAAATATGTTTAATTATGAACGCATCAGAAAAGTGGCTTAAGACTCAGACTGAGAGAACAAAAACCAAAGAATGTATTTTTAACTTGGGTTCTTTTCTGCAATTTAAGACGAGTGGACAAAAGATCTGCACAAATTGAAAGCATCAAAGAAGAGAGAAAGCAGTCCTGTTCCCTTTTGTTAGCAGACCTTTGCGCTGATTAGAGTAAGGCCCGAATTGTTCTTCAGACAGTTCCTGGTGCAGCTTCTAGCCGGGGATGTATTCTTACCTTTGGGGAAGGACATTACGCTTCAAGAGTTCTTTTCAACTGTGCTAGCTTTGATTCTAAAGTGTGCCTGCTTCTACTTTGATGCTCAACATGTGCAGTGTATTCCCGTGCATCAGTAGGTTATTTCTCAGAGGCTGGCGGACACAAGTTTTTCTCCTATGTTAATTACGTTCAGGATCCTGAATTGCAGAAATGGTTTTTGATCTCAGTGAGTGTAGGACGGGGCACTTCCTTGTGTAGATGTACAGGTGGAAAACACAAGTGATGTGAATTTCTGTTAACTGCCGCACAATCGCAGTGCTCTTGTAAGTGGCTGAGGTGTGGGCCTTACCTTCCGTGTGGAATCAAACCAGCTTGTGTGTGTTGTGCTTGCTTACTCATACATTTCTGATGGCTTTATTCACCTAACCATGATAACCTTGCTAATGTGAGGAGGATTTGATTCTGTATTGATTCGATATGTAATATAGAATGTAAATATGCGATCTAGGTCTGAACTAACACAGCTGTGTTTTTAAAAAGAGCAATGTATTGTTCATACCCTCTTTGCTTATTGCTTATCAGGTTTACTAGAAAGCAGTACAAGGCTAAAACCTCATGAAGCTCAAAGCTACAGAAAGAAGGCATTGTGGGTTTCCTGGGTCTCCATTATTGTCACACTGGCTCTTGCAGTGGCTGCTTTCAGTGAGTATTGGGAATATTTTAAATCTTCACACCTCTTTCTTTCTTTTTTTTTTTTTCCCTTCTTTTTTTCCTCCTTTATTCTGTTGGATTCTCAGAATTTCTCATAATCTTTGTGGAAGCTTTCTCATGTTTTTTCTTTGCAACTGCTAAAGAGGTTTCTCTCTAGACTGCCTGTGTCTGCATGGTGCTTATAAATTAGTAAAACTGTTGTTTTTTTTCTGCAGAGAATAGGGTTGTTGAAGGTTGGAGAAAGAAACAGGAGATGTTGATTCCTGTTAGCATTTATGCATGTGGAACTGTTCGTTTTACAGAATAGCGTAAAAAAATCATTATGGAGTGGATTGCCTTTAACCAAAGAGGTCAAATATGACAAGTCTTAATCCACCTGGGATTCATAGTTGGAACACTATAATAAACAGTAGTGAATTATAAGGGGGAAATATATCATTTTTCTTACACTAGCAGATAACCTAACACCGTGTTAATGTGAAAGAGAAATACCAGCCTGTTTTTAAGCCAGCGTTTTTCCGTAAGTTTCAAGACATTTGTCTATTTTACCTCTACACAAAGAATTTGAAAAACAAACAAAAAAAACTCTATTTGGAAAAGTGAAATATATTTCTTTTATTTCAAAGCAGGAAAAAATGCCGCATTGTGTAAATAAAGATATATTTCAGTTCAGTGCAAAATCTTAAACCACCAGCATTCTTAACGTAGTCAGTTGAGGAACACTACATTCTCATAAGGACAAAAAGAAATGTGGAGTCTGGATCAAAATCTTTGCAATGGCACATTCTTTGTTTAAAAGAGGAAAAAGCAAGAATTATTGCATGTATATGTTTGTATAAGCAAAAGGAAAGCTCTGTCTAGGAAACAAGGCATCTAAGATGTTTAAAAACATCATTCTTCAGCTTGAAAAAGACACTTGCATTTTTTTTGGAAGCTGCAGCAGCATGTGTTTTATTATTCTAATCTGCAGTGTTCGACCCGCTGCTGGAAGTTGGTGTCAGCTCCCAGGAGAGATTATTAGAATCTGACCAAATGGTCTCTGAAACCCAAAATACATTACTTGGAGCAGTTTTTATGGAAACATTGGTACAACAGCTTGATTCAAAAAGCAGAGAAAAGAGCAGGAACACTTAAAAGCAGAGTCTAACACTAAAGAATTTGAGCATTAACAAGAAAGCAGGGCATCAGAGTTTCCATTTTGTTCTGCTTCATGAAAATGCAATAGTCTGTCTTTTGTACTGCAGCAACATAAAACTGTGTTTTAGAATAAATTTAATTCATTTCCTATTAACAATATAATTTTAGGAAATATTGAGACATAGCTTTATTGTATTTTAAGCTTATGTCAGATTTATAAGATATAAGTACAAAAACAGCAATTAAACCACCCTATTTCTTTTAAAAGGGTCTCTTTTAAAATTTTGTAGTTTTGTTAGGTTATCTGCTAGCTTTTTTTTTTTTTTTCTCCTTATTAGTGGCATTCTGGTAGTGTTTAGAAATCCTAACAACAACAACAAAAGGCAGATACAGTAGTCCCTGCCTGCATGTATATTGTGACTCAGGTGGAATGGATGGTCACTGAAAGACTGAAATCAGCTATGTTTATGGAATTTTTCCTCTTGGCCTGAAGGGGTTAAATTTGTGAAGAACAAAAGAGGAAGCAGCACACATACATATTCAATTTGTAGGGGATCTCTTAATAAACAATTGACAGTTAACTTCAGTGCCACTGAAGTATTGTCAGGGCTTTTGGTATGCTTAATATTAAAACTTTTTAATCTTTGAGGAAAATGCAGTGGTTCTAGAATCATTTTGCTCCCCCATGTAATTTTGCAGTTGTGTTCAGTTTATTGTCTCACATCTCTTTTGCTGTCCTTTTAGTGGGTTTTTCTAGCCAATCTGTGATCTGAGAGACATGTCAGGTTCCCAGAGTTTGCTGCCTGTTTTATATAAATGACTGGTTGTCACCCTGGGGTGTCTGACACTGCCAATTCTTCGCAAACACCTGCTATTTAAAGTATCCTGTTTCCTTTTTACCTCTTGTCTGTAATGGTAAGGTGTTAGCAACATGGCTGTGATGTTCAGTGAGAAATGGGAACCTGCTGTGGTAATTGTCAGGCTACACTGACGTACTCTCACTACTCTTTCTGATTTCCTCATAAGGTCTTTATGCAAATTTCTGGCTTATACTCTTACAGGCCTCAAAATCCTTTCTTCTGAATGTACGTTACAATGCTGCTTTGCAGCTGCGCTGGATATGGTAAAGATACTGGGCCAGGGAATTGGCATTGCTTGGTAACTGCAGTTGAAGGAATGGGGCACCTGGAGGACAGGAAAAGTACTAAGGAAAGTGATACTTGTTGCACGGACTGTGTGCAGAGTGGGGAGGTGGTTCCCAAGCCTCCTTGTCCAACCAAGGATTTGTAACTAGACTTCCTTCCCTTTTTTTTATGGCCTGTTCTGTCACTTGTGTGCTGCAGCTTGATTATGTCCAGCTTTTCAAAGACCAAAGTTGCTTCCCAAGCTATTTTTTGCAGCATTAGAGTATGTTGGAATGGCCGCTCTTCACTGGTGTGAGACGTTTCCTTCCAGTGGGATTACAGTGCCCCAGCTGAACCCTGATCTTTTGCTTGGTAATACTGAAAGAGACTGGTAAATCTCAAGTTGATCTGAATGCATAAAGAAGTTCCTTATTTAGGTAATGATCCGTGGCACTTGAGGCTAGAGCTGTGCTGAACTTTATGTGTTAGTCTTATCGTTAAAAAGGACATCTGGTCAAACTTTCTGGAAAGATCCATTCTTTCTTACTGTCAGGTATTTAATATGCTTAATTTTACTGCAGAAACGCTGTGCTCTTAACAGACCTTTTGGCAGCTTGAGCTGCTGTCTGTAAATACCACTTCCTGTCTGCAGAAGCACTGTGCGGTAATCGTCGTGGTCTCCCTAGCTCTGGGTGCTGTTGAAGGCATTGCTTGTCAGCACATGGTTGCGCAAGGCTTCTATAAAGTCTTTATAGACTTCACTTTGTAAAATCCTTGATGTTAGCAGAGCCCTATGGTGCTGTTTCAGTGGCTGTAAGTTAGGCTTGCTTAGGATCAGCTCTTTGTATTCTGACATTTGTGGGTTTTGTGCAACACATCTATATTCAGATACTAAGCAATGCCTGACAGATAAGTTAATTTCCCTTTTCCTTTCTATATTGCCTGAAACATGCATGCTTGTAGAGTTCTCATCATGAGTGTATTTTCATTTTTATAAAAACATAGTCATAAACTGAGACTGGGCATGATGAAAGTTACTAAAATCAGCATTAGGTTGCTGCTCAGCACCCCACGTAAGTGCTGGAATAATCACGTTAACATAATTCTTTCTTTCTGCTTCACAATAATACAAGAAAAGAATCATAGCATAGTAAAACATTTCTGTAATATATGTACGTGTAGTATAATGGTGTGATCTAAATCATTTTGTAATAACAACGATAACTTCTCCTTCCTGTAGCTGCAGTGTTGTAGGTTCATCGTGAGCCTCGTTTCATTGTCATAATAGAGGATGAGGGATTATTACAGGTGGAATGGAACTTTTGTGTTTTGCAACTCATTGTTCTTAGTTTCTTGACATTTATGTTACTAAAACCTAATTCTGAAAAAAATACAAATACGTCTTCTGTTGTTATAGTTTATTTTCTACCCAACGAGCTAATCTCTGATCATATTACCAAAGCAGAAAACAAACTCATTCTGCCTGGTACTTCTTGTCCCGTTTAGACTTGTGATTCACAGAACGCGTTCTGTTCATTCATCTTTTTGATTTGATTAGCTAAAATTGTTTCATAATGAATTGAGTGGTCATATCAATATGTCAAAACAACACATAGACCAAATTCTGTGCTGCAAGCTCTCTTTTTTAGCCACAGATTAATTCAGATTGTATGTCAGCTTTGTAAAGGGCAGTGGTCAAGGTGGGACTTGAGTCCCAGTGTGGTCAGAGCATGCCTGAATAGGCTCTGCATATTAATGTACCACGGGAAAAGTTGACACAGGGCTATTTGCAAAATGCTGGGGAAATAGCAGCAGGTTGTGGAATCTGTCCCGATTGCTTGATGGACTACTTGTTTTAGACCACTGTAGATACACTTGAGGGTTGAGCTTTGTAGAAATAACTGAAAACTTTAGTGCAAGTGATATGTTTATGATTTGAAGTTTTACCCCGGTAACTGTTTAGCCTGGTGTAATAAATATGCACTGTTATTTTAAGAAGGTGAATTCTATTAATTTGTTTAGTGTTTCAGTTGCAAACTTGGTAGCTATAATTCTGTAAGTGGAAGTATTTTATAGAATTAACTATTGGTCCATGGATAAGATATTGCAAGAAAATGCAGAGAAACTGATGTTCTGATTTTGTATGCAAAATCATTTGTGTTTAAACATGAATTCCTGAAAAATTGTTTATTAAAGCAAACTTTCACATACTGGGATTAGAGAGGCATTTTGTTTGAAGTGGAGGGAAAATGAAGTTTTAGGATAGAGCTTGCTCTCAGACAGGAGGTTCATGCTAACTTAGACTCTACAGACATTCAAATGCCAAGAGACCTTAGAAAGTCTGGATCCAGGTTCACTTTCCTCATTCAAATGACTAAACTGAGCCAGAAAATCTTGTTTTGGCTAGCTGTAGGACATGGATGCTGATTCTTCTCCCCTATTACACTACTCCAGTGCAGTTCAAATGGAGTTACATGGGACAAACACTGAACAAGTGAAGATGTTGTCCTCTGGATGCTTGGATGTGGAGATATTGATGTCATCTGTCACTCCTCATCTCAGGCATACTACACATACAACTGAGTTGGGGAATGACTGTATTAATTTATTAATGAATATATAATTTTCCCAGTGATCCATTCCTATTGTTGCTTGAAAAATTAAATATATGCAGACTTTGCCTCGTTTGCACAATACTTAGTATACTCTGGCCGCAGCTGTGAATAATAATACTAATAATGAATGTAGCTGAAGGCTCATGATTCTGGGCCTCTTTACTTTGGATATCCAATTCAACAGTCTTTAAAGGTCATTGAATTTCAGAAAAATGCTGGGCATTCAGAACTCAGGTTGGTTTAAGAGCATCTCAGCTGGGCACCTAAACAGAATTCTCCAGGACCAGACCACATGGAAAGTCTTGGTCTTTGTGTTTTCTCTTCTGGGAGCTATAAAGCACTGCATTTCTCAGTCCTAAAAATCTGAATGTTTTTTTTTTTTTTTTTTTTTTTTCCAGCAGAACATTTGTTGTGTGTATTCAGAAAGTTCCATTTTAAGTCACAATGCCACGCGGAAACTTAAAATGAAGTAAAGGCTAAGTACAAAATAGAACCGCTGTGTGATAGTATGCAGATCCCTCATTTTGCATACTTCTCAGGGCATTTAATTACATCATTTACAAAAAGACAGCTGCTTCAGGGTTGTAGTCTCACAGAAGCGTTAATGAAATACAGGATTTAAATTCCCAAGGTAGAATTCTGATATTGGTGACATTTGTGCAGCCCTATTGTCCTCCTTATGACTGTATCACTACAGTTGAAAACAGAGCTTGGCCTTATATCATATTATACCTAAGATCTAAAGGACAAAAACCAAATTGCCTGTGCAGCACTGGCAGAAGAGAGTCTTGTATAGGTCAGTCTGTACTTAGTAACGGCAAAATACAATTTTCATTCACTGAAAATGAAATGAAAAGCCAGTAAGGGCCTGTCTTTTTTTAGGCATACAAAACTCTAAGTGACTTTCTTGGTAGGAGAAAATAGCATATGGGTGTCAAGTTCAAGACTGATGACTGCTGAACAGAAGTATGGGTCTAAAATCTGCAGTGCTTCACACGTCATGAAATCTTTTACTGAGCTGACGGGCTAAATGATGACAGAAGTCTGTGAAATCTAGAGTAGCATAGAGACAGTAGATGATCTGTATCTATATATTTAAACAGTAAAGAAAAGTTAAAAATCGTTGCTGTGGTGGAAGTTTATTAAAACAACTGAATTCATTTTTAAATGCTGACCTTTAAAATATGAGAGCCTGTTGTATTTTTGTATTATAATACTGAAGCTTAATCATTCCTTGGTCTATATGGTGATTCCTTCCTGATGAGAGAAGGTGATCCCAAAGAATTTTGAAATTAAAATCGGGTGGTGGAAAAGGGAAAGCTAGCACTATAACATCATTTCTTATAGAATAGAAATCCTCAGGTATGTTAAATCTAAGCTATGTAGTGTAAAAGTCATAATCACAATTCTGTTCCCTATCCTTTTATTTTTCCTTGATGAGATTCAGAGTTTTGTTGTGCAAGACTCTGAAGTAAGTCTGGGCAATATCTGGTCCTGTAAGAACTATAATAGTTATTAACATCTATTATATTATATAAAGCTTATACCATACAAAATACCTTTATATATAATATACATATTCTAATATATATTATTCCCTTATATTCCCTATATAATATTCCCTCCTAGTACCTAAAGGAGGCCTGTGGGAAAGCAGGAGAGGGACTCTTGTCAGGGAGTGTAGTGATAGGACAAGGAATAATGGTTTTAAACTGAAAAAGGGTAGATTTAGGTTAGATGTTTGGAAGAGATTATTTACTGTGATGGTTGTGAGGCCCTGGACCAGGTTGCCCAGAGAAGCTGTGACTGCCCCATCACTGGAAGTGTTCAAGGCCAGGCTGGATGGGGCTTTGGGCAACCTGGTCTGGTGGGAGGTGTCCCTGCCTATGGCAGGGGTTGGAACTGGATGGGCTTTAAGGCCCCTTCCAACCCAAACCATTCTGTGATTCTATATTTTTATATAATATTGTGAATATATTTTTATATTGTGAAATTGAAATTCAGCCCTGAGTTCTGCTGTCGGAGTTCTGCTGGGTTTCCATTACAGGCAGCTTTGTGTTTGATGATACAGAGTTTCCAATTAGGTGAATGCAGCTGGGTGGCAAGGTACAATGTACAGATGAGTAAGGTAAATAACAAGGCGGTGGTAAGTAATTGGGCTGGTGTCGGGCATCCTGCTCATAGCCCTCAGAGAATTATTCTGTGCTGTTAGAGGTAGGTGTAGATGGAGACTGTTTTGTGTATGGGAAGGGATTAACTGAATGCTTAATGGGGTGGGTTGTAGGCTCACCAGTTGGTGAAGGCTGGCCAGTGTGGGAATGATGTGCCCTACAGCCATCCCTAGCCTGCAGCAGAAGAAAAATGTAGACAAAAATATTTAGAAAAAATATTTACAAAAATATTTAGAAAAAGAATGGATATTAGGTTTATTGCATGTGATCAGTATTAACCATTGTATATAAAAACCTCTTTGACTTTTTTTTTTTTGTGTAAAATGTAGTTTAAACGATCCTCTAGTACAAGTCTGAATTGCTGCTCTGGCTTTTTTTCGGCACATCACGTAGACAAGTGGTTATGTACCTGCCCTTGAAGAAACATGACTGCAGTCTTAAAAGTCAACTGTATTTTCAATCAATCGACGTAGTATCGGTTCCCCACAGTAGTAACTCGGTTATCACACACTTAGCCATTGTGCAAGGGCATGAATGTGTTAGCAGACTGCTTTATGAACACCTGATGTACCAGCAGAACTTGCTTTTCATAAATCATGAGGATTCTTCTCTGCCCCCCTCAATTAAAAACCTGCTTTGCTTATTGACAATGATGACTCTTTGTCAATGTAACTCTTTGTATCTGGAACTGAAAATCAAGAGTAATGAAAGAAAACAGGTGTTTAATATTCATTGTGCGTTATCACTTCATTGTTTGATGTCTGTGAGGTTGTAAGTCACTACTGAGGTATGACAAACTGCTTGGGCAGCAGGGAAAGGGATGAGTAGCATGGCTTTCTTTTCTTTAGGATTTCTTTACTTCTGCCAGAAATTTTTAAAAAAGAGATATTTTAACTTGGTAGACAACAAAATGTAAAACTTGTACAGGATTTGAACTGTTAAATAACAACTGGTTTGCTTTACTGGGGAGGTTGGTAGCGCGTGGTGTTTACTTCTTGGCACCCGCTCGCTGGGATTTTTCAGTAAGTGTTTGAGGTCCTTTTGCTGAAGGTCTGGAGCCTGTTAGATTTTAATACTTTTCAGGACAGATTTTCATTTCCAGATGACTCACCTCATTTTGATATGCCTGCAGTGTAGGAGGAGCTTAATACCAGTGAAATAATCACATAAATAATGTCTGCTGCTTTACAATGCAGCGTCGCTCCCAGCAGCTCTATTTACCACGTCCCGGCAGAAACCCCGCGGGCTGGCTGACAAACGTGCTTCCAGTGCCAGCACTGGGGGGAAACGGGTGCCTCGGGTGGGCTGGGTGGTGGTGGTGGAGAAACTCGCTTATAGCAAAGGGTGGTGTGCCCCTCCTGGGGTTAATTACCCAGGATTAAGTTCAGGACACTTTTGTTTCTGAAAATACCAGCAAGAGCATAAAACTAATGTCCGAGGTACTCCTGTTTGTTACCTGCTATGACACTTTTTAAGGAAAGGCAAGTTAATACTAATCTTGTGAAAAATCCACTTTGATAAATTAATCTAGTATTTCATTTGAAAAAAAACCACCAAACCTATTATTTATCATTGTAGGTGATAAACTGTAATTGAGCCCCACTATGCTCTGTTAAACTGCTGGGCTATTTCAGTGTAGTAGTAGATGCATTTCTGGCACGTTGCAAACAATCCATGTGTGGTTTGGTCCAACTATTGTCATACCTTATAGAAAATGTTACACAAACATTACTCTAAAATAAAAATAGGCAAAAATACATTTTTTTTTCTCTTCTATTGAGGTAATGTTGCTTTGAGGGGTAAGGGTCTACAGTTCTGATCTCTGTTTTACATTCCCAGATTTTGATAGCCTGTCAAGCAACTGCAGTGTCAGTTGGTCAAATAGCTCAGGTTGAAAGCTGGATAGACTTTGATGCTTTGCATTAAAAGGGCAGTACTACTGGGTCAAATTAGTTTTGTTCAAATAAGGATTATCTTAAATCTTCAGTAAAGATTGAAGCCTAATGTCTGGAGATAAGGTAAGGCAAGATAACTTTTATTAAAACACTAACCTTCATTTGCAAATTAGCATTCTCTGGGGAAAAAAAAAAAGCATAAAGGGCTCCTGTGTATCTCTTCTGACTTTCCTGTATGACCTGTTACCGTCTTGTTTTCTCTGCACGTGCAGAAAAAGGGAAAGAAATGCTCAACTTCGGAGTGAGAAGAAGCTGATTAGTCAGTGCTAAGTCAAAGAAGAGTGACCAGAAATAACCAGCTGGTATTTTGCTAGACATAAAAACTGCAGAGGAAGGGGGATAGTCTGACAAGTAACATAAAAATAGTTAGTCAAGAGGCACTGTGCCTTCCAGGAACTGCTGCAAAATAACTGGCTTTTGGTACCATCACACACTCTGCCTTTCTGGAGAGATCTCTGGGCCATTTTCAAGCTAGGTGCAATGCTGAGAACGTAAGACCTACTGCAGAACTGGATCCTCAGCTGAATCCTAAATGAAGTTTTCTCATCAGGTCTGAAGTCTCTGTATCTTCTGCTGTTAAAGATTATGCATCAGGGAACTGTTACGTATAATGTATCTTTTCAATATGTCAAGGTGAAGGAAATGTAACTTTCAGTACATTGTCCTCAGATCACATTTTTTAAAGAAATGTATCAGTGACCAAAAGATAACAGTATTTCCCCAGGCTCTGAAAAGGAATACTCTCAAATTTTACAGACAAGATCTATTATCAGTCAGTGGGAGATTTAATAGGGTGCAAATGCAGCCTGCATTTTCAGCTAGGATCTGTAGCTGGGCGAAATAAAAGTAGTTCCTTGAGTTCCTGCTCTGGTAGGCCTGATAGACAGCTTTGGTTGAGATGGAATGGAAATACTGAAGTCCAAATTAGAAAGGAGTTACTCAGAAGTAGTATTTTGTGGAAATTGCCTCTTTTACTGTGATTGAAAGAAAGATTCGTGATCCTGCCATGGTACGAATACACTCTCAAAGCAATGAATGGGTTCGGATATTTAATAGCAGGTTGGTGCTTGGCGCAGTAAAATTCACATTTAGTGTAAATGGAGTTAGTCACAGAAAAGCGTTTCTAACTGATCCATGGAAAACATCGGGCAGAGCCGAGTAACCAGCATCAGGCCTGACTAGCGCTAGGGAAGCCAGTGGCAAAACTGCTAGTGATTTCGGTGGTAAAAGTGGTGGTTCCTAACTCCATGGCTAATGATTGGCGGGGTAGAAGATCGCTTCCTAACTGCTTGGCTGAGGAGTCACGAGCAAACTGCTAAGCAGCACGGGCAGCCCGAACTAGCAGGGTTTGATGTTGATCCGTTTGTATGTGCGTAAGTGCATGCTGCTGGGGATACAGGAAGGCAGACCAAAGGCATCGGTCTCAGCTTGTTCTGTAAGCCAGTGAGCGAGGGCTGGATGTAGCCTGCAGGACCGCTGTCTGCCTCCCCACTTGACAGACCCCGCTGTTAACATATAGCAGGCTATAATGCCTAACTGTGTGGAACTAATCGTACCCAAAAGGGCCCATTTGCTTGTTCTTCTTTGTGGCACGTTAGAAACTGATAATAAACTGCGCATCCTTTTTACTTAGCATGACTTGGTATTTCCGTGTGTAATTAACTGCAACAGGAGAAGGAGAGATTATTTAACAATCCTCTCGCTAGATGTGAAAAAATAGGACAGCAAATTAATTTTTATAGATTGTTAGTTAAAGAGGTAAAATTCATTATGTCCCTTTTACTGTGTGAGTTCAGATTGCGTGAAGACCTTTGTTACTGCTGGTGCGTGTGGTTTTACAAATAAAAAAAATCTGCCTTTGAGATGTGGGCAGCAAAATGATCCAATCTGGTGATTTTTGAATCCTGGTGAATGCTCGGGTGAACAGTACTCAAAGGGAGTTTCCCTGCCATTCTCCCACCAAAGGATGCTCGTTGGGTTATCATATGTACATTTCCCTGCTGAGAAGCATCTGGTGGATGAAAATAAGGCTTGGATTTAAGGAATAATGTGGCAAGTAATGTTTAATGGCTTACGGGATCTTTGAGCTTCAAATCTCCAAAATATAATTTACAGGGGCAGATCTTCAGCTGGAGAAAATACGCATAGATTTGACTTGCATGGCTTTATGTCAGTCTGAAATAGATAAGCATCCAACACTAAAGCGTATGGCAAATGATAGGATGAACTTATTTTAGGTGACGTGTTTTCAAACTTACTTATCCTTCTGGCATTTTCTTGTTCTTTTAGTGGTTAGACTTGCTTTTCATCCTTTATTTTTTGGTGAGAGAATATTTGCTTAAGACAGCCCGCTTAAACTTCCACAAGTGTTTTTAAAGGCTGAGGAAGAAAGGTGAATTAACACTAACTCAGATCCTGCCGGGTTCACAGGGATTTGGCCGAGATTTTGCTTCAGGGACTATTCTGATTCTGGTCATAGCCCAGGCTTTCTTCGTAGCCTTGGGAAAATGATTTTGCTGCTGTAAGCTTCTTCTCCATCTGCACACATCAGGTTTTGATCCATAAAAAAGTAAATGAATTTTCTGCCCCAAACCGGAGTGTTGTGCTGTATAGTAGTTGATGTGTTTATGTGCATCGTGAGTCTTCTATAGTGAAAACTGGCTCTGAATTTTGTATTTTGAGCTCTGGGCAGGCATTGCAGGCTTTTTTGTCTCAGCCCTGGACCTACTGATTTGTGGGATATTTCAAAGTGACAGAATTTGTTAGGCTGCAGTGGTTTAGATGTATGCGACTCGCACGCAGGGCAGCCACCACACAGCCGAGCGACGTTTTTATGGAGAAGCGCGTGGTTTTGCCCCAAACTTGGAGAGGGATCACACTGCTATTAGAGCTGCCTGATGTGTTCAGAGTGTAAAACTTGTTGTTGGCGTGGTTTCCAGCATTTGTGGCTGCTGAGCAGTTTGTCACCAGCAACAGTGAATGTTACGCCTGATCTGCTGGAGCTGTGTGCTGCTACCAGGAGGGAAGCGTTGCTTGATAAAATCCCGCTGTTCATTAAGGCACCTGGACTTGGAGAACAGAGAAGGGAAAGTGTGAATTTCTGATGTGCGCCAAGGCTGGCTAGCTAGAGAGAAGTGCAAGAATATGAGACAGCATGTGAAAATCGCTGTACCAAACTATTTACTTAGGGGCTTGGACTTTCTATCTCTGCCTCTCCCCTAGCTTTGTTAGACAGTAGAGAGATGTAAGTCTTATTAATATGACTTTTTTAGTGCTGGGAGAACCGCGTTTCTTCTGTCACTCTCATTACTAGTTTTGTAACAGTTTTAATTAGTCAGATCGATTTTTGGAAAGAACTTTTTACGACTTAAACCTGCTAACAAATGAGTACTGTAGAGAAATAAAGGAAGATGGGAGAATGCTGGGAAATACTTGCCTTGAATTCTGTGTGTACAAAGTTTTTGACAGCAAGGAAGAGATCTGATAGAGGTTGGCAGCTTAAAAACTTCTTAAGTCTCTTTGAGCAGCAAGTAAGGTGCCTTTAGTCCATTGACAGGAACGCATTAGCGAGGCCTTGAATATTTACTTCCAGGAAATAACTTTTTTTTTTTTTAAACTCTGTTTGACCTGATGTTCTGTGTAACTTGTCTTTTCAGCACAAGTCTGACGTTACTCTTTTGCAGGGCTGTGCTATGTTTGCTACTTTTACCTTTTTGGGTGAGAAAAACTGAGCCTGAAGACAGGGAGGCTTTTGTAGGAAAACTCCGCAGTTCAAAAGTGAGGTTTGAAAACTGCATCGAAAGTGCGGTTGGATTCCGCGAGGTAACAAAATGGTTTGTCCTTTATTCTTTCTTCATTTTTTTTCTCCAGGGGTTGAACAGGCATTTTTAAGAGGCATTTGGATAATGCTCTTAATGATCTGTTTTAACTTTGTGTCAGCCCTGGAGTGGTGGGATGGTTGGACTTGGTGGTCTTTGTAGGTCCTCTCCTACTGCTACTCTTCTATTTCTTTCAGGGTTTGGCTGGCTCAGGTGTGCCCTGGTAGAACTAAATTAGCTGTATCTTTCACAGAGGGTGTGGACTTAACTGCATTTGCTGCTGCAGGAATCTGCTGATAGTTTGTTACTGAGCTGTGAGTGTTTTTCAGGGCTTGATACAGAGATGTGAAACTGGAGTCTAATGGGTCAGACTAGTTGAGTCGTGTAGGTCCCTGAAGGTTGCTGTGGTGGAGAAGGATTTGTCCTGGGTCCAAGGGGTTGAAAAACTAAGCAAGGATGTTTCTGAAGACTAAGGAGGTCTATCAGCGTGAACATTCATGCTGTCAACCAGAATGGTGTTCCTGACTGGTTTTCCTAGGTGGCTGAAAGTTTGTATTTGCCTTTTTTGAGAATGTAGAGGATGGCCATGCCCTGCCATCTTAGGACTTTCTGCACATGAAGTTTTACTCTGTATTTCCTGCTGGTATGCTTAGAGTTTGTTGTGAAATAGATGCTATTTTGCAATGACAGTTGGGCACGCTGAAATTTAGTGGAGTTAGTGATGAGTTGTTCTTGCTATGTACTGTATGTATTTTCTAAATAGGCTTACTGCTGCAATGCAGCTTTCTGCTGAGTGGGAAAAAAAACCCTTGCTAAATTTTCATCTTACAAAAAGCAAGCCAAAATTATGTGCAAAATTCTGTAGTATAGGGAAAAAAGGTTTCCTAAATATGGTGCTGATTTAAAAGAAAACAAAAGAAAGCACCCCCAAAATTGTGGTGAATTTGTTTTAAATTAAAGTCAGAAAATGCTTATCACTATTGACATAAATATTTTGTGTTCTGATGCAGTTCACTTATTGAGCATACAGGATGTATGTTTCCTTGATATTGCTTTCTTTTTTGAGCCTGTTATACTTGTCATTTCAGTGCCTGGTGGGGAGAGGAGCTTCAGGTAGATGGCTTGAACCACCTACAAAAGAGTTACTGTCTGGTCTAGTCAGTGCACAGGAGAGTATTGCAGCCTCAGGTGGCGTAGGAAGTGTTTGAAAATGTTGATGGGAATTAGGGAAGACGTATGGAGGAATTCTTAAGGAAAGAATATTAAATACTAATAGGGAATCTACTGTGTCTGCAGGTCAGCATTGAGAAGGTTTCCCTGTCTTGGGTGTCACACGTTTGTGGCTGTCAAGTCTTTGTTTGTATCAGACTGCTTACAGAGCGGCCTTCACAGCACCTTCACCGTTCTCGTGCTCTGTGTCCCTGGAATGAGAAAAGCCAAAGTCTTGTCTGATCACCTGGGCAGGCGACTTGAGTGCTTTTAAAGATGAGAGGTTTCTGATTTTTGCTTTTCTCCAGGGGACTTCTGTAATCTTGGTATTACTGATATATTACACAGCTTCGAGCGTGATCAGCCTCAAAACTGTGAATGGTAGGTGGACCTGCAGATTTCCATGGCATTCCCATCATTCAAGAGAGCAGGCATGCTTTCAGCTGGAAAGGAAGGCTGGAACCCAGCTATGGCTATGCTAAACTGAGGTGGAATTGGACTTGTCAGTGGATTATCCTGATGACGACCCACTGAACTTGGCTGCATACCACTTTACAAAGAGGGTAGTGATACTCAGTCATCCTGTTCTACGTAGCAGAGGGCACACAGGAAAACAGATTGTGTGACTGGGTTGCAAAGAAGCTGCAGGACTGATAAATTGGTTGGACAATTTAATGTATAAATATAAGCATGCAGATACTGTGAATTAAAGCAGGAGCACAAACTGGTACCTTGCTAAGTACAATGTGATAAGGAATTAAGTTGTGTGGATGCAGTGTTTCTCAAAATGCAGTCTCAGTTTCAGACAAACTAAGTTCTCCAGCAAGCTGGGACAGCAAGGGGTCAGGGGTTATAGAACCAGGCCTACGCTCCTTTGTGCTACATGCTGCTTGGCAGAGTGAGAAAGGTTGCTTATAGCTGATAGTGATACAAATTTAATTCAAATTGATTTATTGATTTAATTCAAAAAGAGTGTCCCATGCTGTCCGTTTTTGAAACACTCGCATATCTTAGGAGAAAAGGAGCTTTTGAAGGTAAAGAATTGTATTTGCTGATTCTTGTCGTGTTCACCCATGTCTTTTTTTTTTTTTTTTTTTTAGAGTTTCTCATGCAAGTATAAATAGGTCATTTATCAGAAGTAGTGGACACATGAAGACCTGACCTTTGCTCGTAATGAATCTATTTAACTATCATCCAAGTGATGTATTTCACAGTCAACTGTAGTTTAGAAGTGATATTACCTGAGTTTTACAGCCAGTTTCACAGCCGCTTGTATTTTGAAAAGCAGCAGATTTGATCCTCAATTTGAATGTGTCCATCTCTGGGGGCGAGATAGGAATGAATGCACATGGTGTGTTTTTCCTTTCACAGTGACCTAGGCTTCACATTTGGAACAAGGTGAATGTGCAAAAAGTATCAGTTACTACTATATAGTGCAAGAACTCCTTTTAGACCTAAGCATTTACAGTCTTGTTTTCCACACTCTAACTTTCTGTGTGCACATACAACGATTACACTAGGAGGTTAGGTAAGAAGCATGGAAATTAATGAAATGTATCCCATTAATGATGATGCATAGCTCTTACACTCACAGTAATGCATCACCCTTGATTTCACTTGTGTGACTTTAATCAGAATTGATCTAGACTTTCATACCCTATGGCATGTGTCTTGTGATACAGAAAAAAATTGAGATAAGGAGAGTCAACATCCTGGGTCAGCAGAAGATGTTAATAAAGGGGCTCTGTTTGGGAGGTACTTGGTATTCATTATCTTCACTGCAATCAATAAAAGTTCTTTGACGTAGGGGGAGGTCAATAGCTGAGAAGATTTGACTTTGTAAAAAGAAAGCACAAAATACAAAGAATAAAAAAGTACATAAAAGAACTATTTAGGTTACGTTTTCCAATTCACTGTTACCTAGTTGTGACATAAAATGAAACCGATAAGCATACAAGGTAAGCCATGCAATATGCCCGCAGTACTACAGCTGTCTGCAAAGAGCAGCCTAATGAACCTAGGAATCAGTTTACTTCAAAGAAAGACATTTTCAGTCTGAAGATATTGCCAGGGAGCACTTGTTCATGCTTCCAAGATAGGATTTTGACTGAAGCAATCAAGGTCTGTAAACCCTACTACCGCAGTTTAAGAAATCACTAAACTGTCCTTAAATGTCTCCTGAGTGCCTTTGCCTCTAGCTTTGTTTGCTACCTTATAAAGTCCAGATTTGTTTTAATATAAGTTATTTATTTTAGCTTTAGGCAAATGATAGGCTCCAGAAAATCTGTATTCAGTTTCCAGTTCTGATGCTGTAACTCCATTTTTCTGTCACTACGTTGCACTTGGATTTTGAAGGCTGCACCCAGGTCTAGACATTTTAATTTAAGATAAAGAATTAGAAGGGAATTAGAGATGAGAAATTTGAATGACAGATGTAATTATTTGTTTTGTTTTCATTGAGATTATTCACATCCTCTTCATACACTTAGTAGGATCGTGGTCTTGGGCTTTGAGTTCTGCAGAGAAGATCTGTTTCTAAGTGTTGGTATAGTGTAGAATATAATGCAGGAGTCTACCACTTTTTGATAAAAGTGACAGTGGTGGTATAGTGATAGAAATCACAGAAATACAAAATAAGGTACTTAGGACTTTGAAAGAGGTTCTAATGTGGCTGCATATGGTTTTGATTCTCTTTTCTTAGCTCTACCTATTAAAAAAAAAAAAGTCAAGATCATTTTGAATTCTGATCGTCTCTTTTTAATCTTCAGTTCTTCCTTCTGTGGTTGGATGGGAGAAGATCAAAATTTCATGCTCCCGTGTCACCTACAGGTGTGTAGCACTGGGGAGTTTGAGGTGGGGATGAGAACCCTCAGTGAGATTCACGGTGTTCAACTCAGAGTGGAAGAACAAAACCTAACCCTTCCCGTCCCACACCTGTATTTAACAATGCTTTCTGTCTCTGTTGCCTCATCTGTTCCCATGCTTATTTTAGGAGGAATCTAATGGCCACTTAGAAAAACATTGTTTTCTTGTTTCTTGCTCTCTGGAAGGACAAAGGCTTAGAGCAAAGAGGGATTGTACATTAGTACAGAAGCAATTCTATTGTGTTACAGCATCTGGAAGCAAGGGTATTAAAAGTCACCGAAACACAAATTCTAACTCTGAAATTCAAGTGAATTCATGTGGCTTAAAATGGGCTGTGAGTTTAGGGAATGTCTAAAAATTAAATTTATATTAATTTTTCATTGGAGTGCTAATGAGAGAATGGAATGCTGTCTGTGAGGCAGTGAGGAATGTTGAGAAAACGATGAGAAAAATAGCCTCTGACTTTAGTTTCTGCGATTTTAAGTGCAATTTTAAGCCTGTTATGAAAGGCTTATACTCTTTGACATATAATGGAGTTCACTGAGAACCAGAGAAGAAGCAGTAACCGCCATCAGAAATGTAGCTATTCGGTTTAAATTTTTTATTATGTAGAGAATAACAAAAACAAGCCCCTTTTCTTTTTTTGTGCGTGTGTACAGTAAGGCTGACTTTCTTATGTTTAGGAACAAGTATTATGTTTCAATCCTATACTGCACACTTGTGTGCTCTACTTTCTAGGCCAAGTGTTTACACCCTCTGTTGCCCTTTTCCCGGTGGTAAATGGAAATAACAACACTTTATTTCTGTTTCAGAAAGACCAACTTATTAAGCACATTAGCACTGCCCAGTAGAAACCGTGCTTCGGATCACAGGCTAAGGGAGAAGGCTGCATTGCCTCGTTTTATCTTTTCTCCTGCCTCCAGCACTACAGCTATTCAGGCAAATTGCCATTAAAACAGTACAGTGTGTTGTGGATCAGTGCACAGAAAATGTGAGTTTTTATGTACAGATGAAGGAAATTGCAATGCTTTGGTTATGGCATTTACTGGTATACAGGTTTAGTTGTAGCATTTAGGAGTACAGGGGGCATCCCTTTCATGTAATTTGGCATTAAGAAGGTTAAGTACCCATTTCCCTGTACATTTCTGGAAGGACAGGCTGTCTCACCGTATGTGCCTCACTGCTCCCTGGATCCACTGACATCGGTGGTTTGAAAATCCAAGCTCCCAACACTGCTGGGCGCTGCTGTCAGTGGCTCACAGGCAGTACCCAGGTGTGGCAAGCCTGGTCCCCTTCTTGTTCCACGCAGGTACAAACTTTTCTCTACTTGGCAAATGGAAAGATGATGTATTCTGGCTTTTGGCAATTATTAGTCTTAATTTTTTGTTCACCTGCTTGTTTGCAAGGATTACCATGCTCCGTTTTGATTTTCTGTAGGCTATGACCCTGCATCACACAGCTCACAGTGTCTGCTTCTACTGCCGTGCCCCCTTCCCCAGTTACTGGTGAAGGATCCAGAACATCGTGTTACTTTTCTGTTTGGTGAAATGATGATTAAATCTGAGCCGGTTTAGAAAATAACATAGTGATTCATAATGCTGCACACAGCTCATGTTGAATTTTAAGATTAGTAAAAATAGCAAGGGTAGCTGCTTTGAACAACTGTCAAGTTTGCGACGCCAAAATTAATTGACAATTTTTTTTTCTTTCTCCCCTGATTTGCTTGGATTATAGAAAGGCAGAATTTAGCTTGGTGTGAAAGCAGCAGAACCTGGAGACGTGAATTCTTTATGCATATGCACTCTTATCTATCAGATGAAACTCTGACTCAACTCAGCAAAGTTTCTTAGCTTGGATTTTAATGGAAAGAAAAATGATTTATCTAGTAGATTAGGAATGTTAAGCAACTTCCTCTCTTCTGTGCTCGCTGTACAAGTAATGACATGGTATTTCTGCAGTTCCACAATATAAACCTATTTAGTTCATACGGTTAATTGCCTTTAGCTGGCATCGGGTCACAGCGTTGCAAGTAGTGGACGTCAGAACAGTTGACATTTGTTTGAATGGTTTTCTGTCCCCAGCAAATGAATAGCTTGCCATCTTAAAAAATTAAATTAGGTTTTCCAGTAGTACTCGAGAAAGCCATGGTTTTGTATTTGAGGTGTAAAATGGAAAAAGAAAGGTCGGAGAAGGAGAAGCAATCTCGTGCTGGAAGCGCATGTTACCCTGGCTGCCGTTTGTTGGGCGAGAGGCTGAGCGCTGAGCCAGGCAGGAGCAGTGTTTGCACCAAGTGCAGCCTCTGGAGGACTGCACAAGCCCTCTGCTTCTGCTCTTCTGTGGGCAGCGTCTCCCGGCAGGGGAGAACGAGAAAGCAGGTGCAGTCCACGTGCCAGTTTTCTGGTGTTGCTCTACTTATTCTTAAAGGAAGATGAGGACAAATTGAGAGTCAGGTCTGGCAGGGTGGTGGGTTGTGGGGACACCAAGCAGCAGATAATTTGTCCCCTCTGGTCACTGTGCTTTACATTTTCTCTTTCTGCTGTGGGCATGAATCTTCTGAAAAGTAGGGGAAAATCTTTCTTTTGTGAAGAAATGGCCTTTAGAATAAAAATTCCATTAGAATCAAATTACATGTTTAATAATTTAAGATACTATTTTAGACGTTATAAAACTGAAAGAACTGCATATTGCCTTTTGCTCACTTCTTCCCTCCCTTTTTTTCCTCTTCCTATTTTTTTTTCTTTGAAAGTGCCCATTTGTTTTGGACCCGAACCTGTTTGAGTCAAGTGCTTAAACAGCACACTTTATACCGTTCTGATCACTGAACGCTGGTTTTTTCATTACACTTTTACAATTCTTGGTTGAAAGTCTGCTCTCTAGGTTACATATACAATGTTACTTTGGGGTCAAGCACCTGTTCTTAGACAGGCTGATGAGCACTGATAGCACTGATTACCTTGATTAGCATTGGTAACCTTGCCATGTGGTTTCCCAGGGGGTGTTAACCAGGTCCTTTTTGTTTCTGTGCTTTCCCTGGGTCTAACTCTGCTCTTGTCTTGGTCATGTCTTGGAACTACAATTCCAGATCCATTGTATCTGCTGAGTTGCAGTAAGTTATGTGTTTGGTTTATAGTTTATCACTAGCAACTAAATGCCAACGAATCAGATCATATTTACTGTTCAGTGCTACTGCGAAGGGTACATTAGAAAAAGAATCATTTGAATACTGACTTCAGAGGCCTAACATTGACTCTTAGTACCCCTGATCACCTCTTAGTATCTTCTCCCAAGGGGCAGTTTTGCCTTACATGATTTTTTTTCATGAATTGTTGGAGATGGGTTATTATATAAGTGTTTTTTTTTTTTTTTTTTTTTTTTTTTTTTTTTTTTTCCATACCATCTTTATTTTAAGGGAAGTTCATCTGATATAAAGACAATTTTGAAAATATTAATTCCAGAGGACTTGCAGGCCAGGACACTCGTTTTTTATCATGTTTGTTATTTTGAAAACATAACCTATTTGTTTTCAAAATCTAATACATCACTTGGTGGGATTGGCAGCTCAGGATCTCCAAACAGTGAAGTTTAACATTGTTTGACATTGTGTGCCCTGTGATAGCAGGGTGTTGGAATTTGTGAAGTCAGGTTTTGAAGCATATGAAGTTTTGAAATTTGAGTCACTGCTCTGTAAGCCAAATTTCAGTAGGAAGCCTGTAAGCATTAATGAAAAGATTGTTTAATAACTGTTTGTGAGGCTTGTTTTTGCAGTAATTACCTTTCAGAAACACAATATATTAGTTGAAGCATGTTTCATTTCACAATCAAAGATGAAAACCTTGTGTAACTGAGAAATATATTAATGAATTACTAACAGATATTATGTATAGTTAGCATTTGATCTGCACTGTGATTTGGGCACGTGTTGTTTTTCCATGTGTAACAACACTATAATTACCAGAAAGAAAGCGAAGGATAGTAATAGTACCCTGGTACTGGGTACTTCCAATGATGAATATATTTAAGTTCAGCGAATAGTAGTCCTAAATGTGGATAGATTTTTTGAAAAGATGAAAAAATAGTAAAGTTATTTCCAAAGCAATGCTTATTTTGTTGGTGCAAGGGTTCAGAAGGCATCTTATAAATTTGCAGTTCCGCTTTGAAGCAATCTAGTGGGGGAAATTGTAATTTAAAAAATTACACCAGGAGTTAAATTTATACAAACTCAAACCACCAGGCTATTTTAACAGGCAGAGTGCTGTATAAATGAATAGATTAGATCTGTGTTTGTGTCGGAACCTGAAGGTGCTATCACTGTGGAATTCTACACCATCGGCTTTCACACATCACATGTCAGCTGGGTAGGATGCAGTGCTATTAAAACAGCAAAAATATCAAAGGAAGTGCCTTTGAGGTGTCTGATCTATTTCAACTGATAATTAAATGGTAATTATGCAACAAATCGTTCTTATGAAAAGGTTTAGTTGAGGCAATGTTGGAAATGGTGAGTATGTGTAGAAATAGGGACTTCTTTGGGAGTACTGATTATCTTCTTGATGCCTGAAAATATGTATCAACAAGAAGATGTTCATGGACCTAGACTAAGAAAGTCCACTTAAAGAAATGGTGTGGCAATTTCTG
Source organism: Cygnus olor (assembly GCF_009769625.2). Classification (NCBI taxonomy): domain Eukaryota; kingdom Metazoa; phylum Chordata; class Aves; order Anseriformes; family Anatidae; genus Cygnus; species Cygnus olor. The sequence goes on along the minus strand of NC_049174.1, from coordinate 33,284,615 downwards.
AAGTGCCATGAAACTCCATGAGAGGATTTTAGAGAAACTTAAAACTGTCATGCTGTCATCAGTGACTCAGATGTCTGGCATAGGACTTTCCACTATAAAATTTCCTTTAAAAACTCCGTTCTTTCAAATATTTCATTGCATTAGAGAGGAGATGTTTTCTGAAATAAATCAAAATCCCATTGTGGGTATTCATATCAAGTAAAGGGTCTGAAACTTTTTTTTCCCTGCAGAATTATTGGACTTAAAGGATCCAATGTGCAAGGGATCTTCCTTATTAGAGGTTATTTTATGATCTTAACACTGGTTGGATGCTGTGGAAAACCTATATATCCAAGACTAGGCCCCGTTTCTTCTCCTGCAATGGGAGAATGTTTCCCTCCTTAATGAATCCTGTCTGTTTTGTCTCACAAATGCATTTTTTTTTCCGTATAATTTTAAGTTAGCACAAGTTTTTAATATTTTTATTTCTTAATACTGACATTTTGTCTTCATACATATATATACACACACGTAGGTAACACATAGGTAATTTCAGGAGTCTTTTAAAAAGGTAAAATTATGTTCAGAAATACACATGTGCTATTCCTGCTGTCTTTCAGACCAATTGAATACTTGTCCTTGAAGGGAACGGCTGGGCTATGTGCTTTGCTGCACTGGTGGCATCATAGCATGAACTCTGCTGGTGCTGATTTTGAAAGTCAGAAACATTAGGAGGAACTTGAAAATCTCGCTTATATTTTTGGTAGCTAATATTTTGCCTAAGGGGAACAGCTCCTTCCAACTTATGCAGTGTTTATTTCCTATCCTGGAATAGTGCCTTCTGATGTCTTAGCATTTGGAAGTACAAGTGCTATTTGATATAAATTATTCAGTGTTCTTGAAATACCATTTATAACACAATACCGTATAGTCCTACTGGTGGCTGCATGACACGCCTGGCCTGTGGGCTAGCTTGGTACCGGCCCGGACCAAGGGGAGCTGCTGTCACCATTCATTCGTCGCACTGAAAGAGGGGACCTTCTCCCCGCTGGGTGGCTGTGGCCAGGGTTCCTGCACTCCTCAGGTCCAGCCGTTGAACCGGTCACCTTACCTGCAAAAGAGAAGGTTTGAAGCTGCTTTGGAAAAAGACACTTTTTTCCCGTTGCATCTATTCAGTGGATCACATGTTTTATTAGGTTTACATGCAAGTGAATTTCGACTCCTTGACAGGTACATGCTTGTGTGGTTCTCAGTATACATGCACAGACAAAGATTTTTGACTTGGTTTTTGTGCCGTTAGGGCAAAAGTGGTTCTCCAGACATGTTTTCAGCAAAACCCTGAAATTAGTAAGTGGCAACATCAAAAGTTCTTGTTTTTTTAATGAATAATGTCCTACTTTGGAGAAAGACATATAGTTTTTGATCAGTCCATGCTGCACTTCTGAAGTGGCTATGAATTAAAACGTAGGCTGTGGACCTGGATGTCTGATATCAATCAATCTGGAACCTGAGGAACCTGCGTACTTTTCAGTGTATGCTCTTGTAAATGCATTTTGAATCATAAAACATCCCGAGTTGGAAGGGACCCACAAGGATCATCCAGTCCAACTCCTAGCTCCACACAGGACCACCCAAAACCAGACTCTGCGTCTGAGAGCGGTGTCCAAATGCTTCCTGAACTCCAGCAGCTCGGTGCCGTGACCATTGCCCAGGGGAGCCTCTCCCAGTGCCTGACCACCCTCTTGGTGAAGAACCTTGTCTGAATATCCATCCCGAGTCTCAAAATCCTCAAAAATCTGATAGAGTTACATGGGCAGCCCCCAGATCACTGGTTTGCCATTTAAGAATAACAACCATCAGCTGCTATTTGATAGCGGGGCTTTATGTTTTTGCTAATGGAATAGTACCATGTCGTGCATGCATATTGAATTGCCCCATTATTAGTTAGCTCTGCAGATGAGCACAAAAGCCACAAACACAAGACATAAATATGTCAATGGAATCATTCAGGGAGGCTCATTTAACTTTATTTAATATTAGAGAGATCACTTACCAAAGATTATGGGATACTTCATTTACGGTTTGGTGCTTTGACTGTTTTTCTTGGAAAAGGCCGCTATTTGGAAGCATAAATACATTTTCTGCTAAAAAAATGTTTAAAGCAAAGCTATAATTGGACGTCATCCTTTGCTAACACTCATCTGAGAATATAGTAACGAATTTTGTAGGACTTAGCTGGTGTCTGTTTGAATGGGATTTAACACAGTTATCTGGGCTCAGGGCACCACACAAAGGGTAGCTCAGAGCGTTTTCTCTCGTGCTTTTCTCCCTACCCCCATCCCAAGTTCAGCATCCTCGTGATACTTCTGAGTGTCCTGGCATAAATAAGTCACTGTGGCACCTGCTAATGTCTCAAAAAGCAGAGAACTGGAATGCCTCTTGCTAGCAGAAGCTGACTGTCACAGGAATCCCTGCCTTTCCTCCCTCCTGCCACTGATTTCCTTCTGCATCAGGGTGAGTCCCTGAGAACCACACGGTATATACCTCATTTGCTCAGACTCATTGGTGATGTGACACAAAATGGCATGTCGTTGTCCGGCTGACAGACTTCATGCTGTTGTTTGCTAGAAGCTCCCTTTTAGCTTTTTAGTTAGCTGTTTCCCCTAGCAGTATCTTAAGTGTTGCATTCTTAATGTGACACACCTGAGCGATCAATATCTTTAAAATGCATTTCAAGGAAAAGCTATTGAATGATTTATCCAGAAAATGCAGAGCACGGACAGATCCTTGTCCCTTGCCTGTATAAAGCTCACACTCTAACCGTTGAGCCTAATGACAATAAGAAATCCAAGAATACGCAGTTGTTGCTGTTAATCTTTCTTAATGAATGTAGGGGCTTTTAGACCTTAGTTGTGTAAAAACCATTTTCAGATAGGAAGATCCTGAATTATTCATCTTGCAGTCATGCATCAACATGTATATGGGTCCCTTGAGAAACCAGTGCTGTGTGTTCTGTTTGTTATTTTTGGTTTTGTTTTGTCAACGTTTTGCATGGAGACTGGCAATTAATATACCAGAATAACGAAATCCTGCTGTTGTAATGGCAGACATGAAAAAGCCAAAGTAATTTGACCCACTGGAAGGGATTACATCTGAAATGTATTTGGATTTTATGTTTTTCTACTTTTTTTTAATATATCTCCCTGCTAATTTCGTCATCCTTACCTTTTAAATAAAATCAGCTGTAATAGGCTTACAGGTCCATTTAAATACATTTCTGCAGAGTCCATACAAAATGGCTATTGTTTTGTAAACCATTTTTATCTCCAACAGGATATCCCAAAGACTCTTGACGGTGCATTGTACTTAAAAGGCACGTTCCCATTGATGACCTTAACAAAGTTTATCTTTTATATATTACAATGGGCCCTTTCCCAAGCACCACAAGGTACGCTATGAATAGAGCACAGAAATACAAAAGCTCTCAAATAGTTTGCATGCAAAATGACATATGGCAACACAGGGATAGCCTGGATTTATGTGCGTAGGCAGCTGCAGTGTGTCTGGGGAGCACTGATCTGACTGGAGATGCTGCATGCCCTAGAGCTCTCCATAGATATTTTAGCCTACGAGGAGACTTTGTAGATGTGGAGATCCAGGTAATTATTTAGGCAGTAGTGACTTTGGGGTTTCTTCCTGCAGTAGCACTGGATTTGAATGCTTGTTGCAGGAAAAACTACTCAGTTAATGTGGATTAAATCAAACAAGGATCAAAGTGGCTTGTTGATTTATTAATGACATGTAACTGGCAATCAGTAAATTGTACATGAAGGCTCGATATCAGCAATACAATGGATAACCCACAATATTAGATGCTTACAAACTATTTAAATGTAACTGTGAATTTCTAAACGCTCTTTTATAGCTCACCTAAGGCTATATGTGCATCCCCATCCCTCCTCACGGACAGACAGGTTATAGGGACACATCTTGCTGGGCACGTTTGCACACCTCCAGTTGGGGACATGGCGATTCATGCCAGTGGATGCTAATGAGGCCAGGTTTTGCCCACTGCTGTTTTTACCACTCTTCCCTACTGATACAGATGTTAGTATTGCTTTGTTTTAAAAGCTTTTTTATGCTTTTCTTGTTACTCTGTAATCGCGTGGGTGGTTATTGTCCTTGTCTTTAGCGTAATCAGTGCCGGGTGGACGCTTTCTATGTTGTTTTTGAGTGTTGCATTCACACGCACTATTTGCACTAGCATCCATATCTTAACAGCTGTTCTTATTAAGGCCATTTTGCCGAGGCCTCTGCAAATGCTTGAAATACTTTCTCAAGTCTTGTAAGTCCTGAAACCATTGAGCAATTGAAACCTGGAGAGTCCTACCATTGAATACTATAGATCTGACTTTCTGCCCCAACACCTTTTTTATTCTACGTAGCCCAAGAAACCATTGAAGTGTTGAAAGATGCCATACCATGAGAACTGAAATGATAGGGTTTAGATTTAGTAATGGGTTCCTCCATGCTTTTATGTCTCCACCCATTAAAAGGCTTTCACTGAATGGAATTGAATTCCTACGTATCTATTCCACACACTACACTTCACCTGGCAGCTTTATGTCCTTTGCTTCCATTTGCCACCTTCTCACCAGGCTGATCTTGTAGTGATTGCTCGAATCAGAACATTTTGTTCTCAGACAAGGAATGCTGAAGGTTTATCCCCTTTTAAGTGAGCATTTCAAAGAGTGATGGATGTTTCCTATTCTGTCTGTTGTGAATTCATAAAACAAGGCCAAAACGTACCTACCTGATTGAGCCCTACAGGGATCTTTACATTTTACATTTTATATCATACTCTCTGAAGCCACAGAATTGGTCAATAGCAGAGCTGGAAATAGGACCCCAGAGATCAGACTGCTAACTCCTGGCCTAAGCAGTCATCAGAGACAACTCTGCCTTTTTGCTCAGCAGTTCTTGCCTACTCCAGCCTGTTTAAGTTTTTCTGAAGTTTAAACTATGATAAACATTTAAGGTATGAAGATAATTCGTATTTGGTTTAGCATGCATACATGTTCCTTTACATTACAAAATCTCCAAACATTTTTTTCCTTTCAGTAGTAACTTGAAATTTAATAGGTGTATATATCTATATGATGAATGACCTGCAAAAAAGGACAGTGAAAATATGGCAGAGAATTGCTCCTGGGCTTCGGGTCTTTGCGTTGAGGAGTTAGAATTGCAGCCTTCAGCATTTTTGGAAGCCTTGGGAGGTGTAAATGCTGGCTTAGCTAAAAAGCCGAGTAATTCACTTGGAAAACAGTGAACAGTCTGGTGTGTTTTTTCTCTGAGCTCTGCCAATGTATGTTATGGAGAAATGGCTAAATGAGGAAACGCATGAAAACATTTCCTCAATTCACACCTCCCACTCAACTGACAGTTCAAAAACTGAGTCAGAAGGGCTAAGAATTGCTCAAAAGTACTGTTGGAATTTGGCATTGACTTTGGAGCCAGGATTTCATCTTCAATTTGTCGTACATTACCTACTACTGTTATCAACTGCCGTGTCTTGACCGGTGAAAATCCTTTATTGAAGACTGAGAGTTCCAAGTTAATTATTTTTTTTCTCACCTGTTTTTCAAATTTTTGGTTTTGGAAATCCTTTGAGGTTCTGTTTTGGCAAAAGAGTAGCGAACTGCTGTTGCTTTGATTTCCTGTACTTTTTCCATATTTGAATAGGTGAAGTTTAACTGTATCATCCAGGGCTAAAGGTATCTGAAGAAGTGAAATACTAATGGATTGCCAATATAATGGTAAAAACTTAACAAATGTTAATCCTGTAAGTGCCAGGAGGTAGTTTTATTCCTAGGTTTAGGTTTTTCATAGGCTGGGTGTCTGTGTAACACCTGATTCTGTAGAATAAAGTGCAACAGCAACCACCTGCCAAACTCAGAATTTCAGCAGCTGAATATCAGGTATAGGAGAGATGCTGAATTTGAACTACCCAGGAGAGGTATGGCTTACTGCAAAACAGTCTTAAAAATAATTTACCTTAGGAAAACTTCTGTATTATGGGAGTTGTCAGTCCTGTGCTTCATCACTCCATAATATTATGAAGTAAATGCCTATAAAAACAGAGAAAAGAACGTATATAATCATATTTGTATGGGGATCATGAAAATTAGGTATAGTGGGGGAAAGAAAGGCAGCCTTATTCGTAACAGGTTTTTATTTTTTTGGCTAGTTCATGATTTCCTGGCATATATTCCTAGTGTATCAGAAGGGTGGGTGGAAAGGAAGAGACTGAGAGAAAGGAAAGTTACAGAATAGGTAGCAATATTCTATACATTATATATCAATATTTATTTATTTGAATTTTTAAAATTCTGGTACCATTTGACGTAAACGGAATTGCCTCAGTGCGTTTGTTAGAACTTGAATTGAAATTGATGCATGATTGAAATCTGTTTTTATGTTCAGCCCAATTGTGTTAGTTGTCACCAGGATGACGTTAGATTGCAAGTTGCTCCTCGTATAAAGGTTTGCATCTGAGTCCACAAGGAGAGCTGAAAAATTTGTTTCTAGGAACCTGCTATGTGCAGAAGCATTTTCAGCAGCAGAATTGATATTTCACCATACTTGAGAAATATTTTCTTACTCTGGTCTGTTATGATTTTATTTTATTTTTTTATTGTAAAATAAAATGTGATCTGTTTGAGCAACATATATAGTTGCTCATTTTGCCTGGATAAACAAAACTGGCATTGTGTAAGTGTAGAGTTTCAGTCTAAATTCTGATTAACTAAATCTTTGATTTGATCAATTTCTTACTATATATTGCAGTTTTAAGCCTTGTCTTTGGGAAAGAATTAACAACGACAATACAGGGGATGTAAAAACATTAGAACATCCCATATTTACAAGGTATATTTGAAATGGGTCTTTCCAAATAAAACAACCGACTTATTGAGTATTCATATAATTTTCTAAAATGTGTTATTGATATGGTAGAGTGTAGTATCATTAAATGCATACATTCGTTTCTCAGATAGATACAAATACAAATTATTTTTATTGTTGTCATTAATATTTGTGTTTCCAGGCCTGCATTTGGAATAGGAATTTTGGTGGTGAAAATAGAGAAGTCTGTTCCAGACTCACTGTACATATGACACTTTGTACCCATTGTTTTAGCCTAGTTATTTTAAAACCAGAGATCAAACATATTTTTTTTTTTCAGTATGCATATTGGATGTGATGCAAGGCCTTTTAGATTGTATTACAGAAGACTGGAAAGAGAAAATAAAAATGCAAAATACTCTCAAGTTTTAATACAGGCAATCCCTGTGTGTATAACTAAGGAACTCAAAATGGTGATGCAGTTTGATGCCAGTAGAAATGCAATAATTATGTATAAGTGCATGCTAGGTGCAGTCCTTTACATTGTCCAGAAGTGAGTCTGGAGCATCACTACGTTTTTACTCCAAGTGAGCAGATATAAGGGAAGCTGATTTTGGCAGCAAATGCGTATACCAGAGAATTTCAGTTAAAAATGATTCCTGTAATGGTAAAGCTGAAATCAGTGATATATTCTCCTCTTTTACCTTAATCAAGACCTTGACCTGTACTAATAGAGAAGAATAGCTTAACACTTAGCTGCACATTCATTGAGGTGGGACATTGTTTTGCTTAAACAGACTGTCCAGATGGCTTTGTTTTGAATATCGCTTTCCCTGTTTGCTTGGCTTGCTCTGGGAATTCTGTAAACATGACAATATGCTGACCACATCTGCAGCACACACAGAATACCCACCGTATTTCTTCATGGACCTTTCATTTATATGCCACAATGTGAGAATTTTATATCATGTAATATAATTTCTTTCCTATTTCTGAACAAAATGTGTGTACCCTCATCGGAAGGTTTTTACATGGGTTCAGTAACATGTTTGACCAGCCTGTTTTCCGATCGCGTGGGTGACAAGAATATGGTTAGAGAAATAAAAAAGCATTTACAGAGGAAAGAGCTATTGCCAGTTTTTGAAGTCAGGCCATCAGATATGTATTAAATGAATGTAATGGGCATTATTTTTCATTGCACAAAGCCTGAATTCTTTACCTTTTGGTACACGTAAATAAGATTTCTGTGCTCAGAAATCTTCAGTGAGATGCAGAACAGGCAATTTCCAATTTTTATTAAGTTGTCTTTTGGAAGTTACACTATTGAGAGTGCAGTTCCTTTTAATCCTTCGTAAAATTTTGAAACTTAAATGAGAATAATCTACAGTATCTTTATGGCCATGACATTTTTAACAATAACAAAATACCCTTTAGATTTCTCAACATTCTTATCACAAGGATTGAAACGTTGAATAATATGTATGACTCTTCAGCTGTGGGTTTGTAAATAGTAGATAATTTTAAAAACAGGACTGAAAAATAATGTACCTTGACAGCCAGGACTTCCTTAATAATTAAAAGAATATAAAACTGGAGTATCTTTTATTTCATAATTTTAACTTCAAAACCATGCGTTACTTCTTTACAAAAGCATTCTCTCAAGAAATATAGGGAGCACTGTGGGGTACACATCTGATCCAGATGTTTCTCAAGTGCTCTGAGAAAGTCTGCTTTACTGGTAAACCATCATCTCTTGTTGAGTGGTTCTTTTTCTTCTCTTCCTTTTTTTTTTTTTTCTTTCCATCAAGCTGAAAAATATTCCTGGTATCTCAGCTGGAGAGTGCTGTAGACAAGTGCTAAAGAACAGTAATATGTCTTGAGCATGGTCAATCTATAGTAACTCAAGACATCAACACTTTACACCAGAAATTTAGCATATGAAATATTCAAGAATCTATTATAGGCAAGGATTTGCACCTTTCCTTTAAGTCACCAAAACAGGCAGACAGTTTGTCACATATAGACATGTACACAACATTGGTTTTATTTTTCAAGTTTCTGATATACACCCCAGACACCCAAGATCCACAACCACATACCCAGTGCTTGACTTTCTCAAAACAGCTTGCAGCTTCGGTGACCAAAGTTCACAAGCAGTAAGTAATTGGAGGCTGTTAGGATTTTTGTGGCTCTAGGCTGGCTTTCGTGCTGCTGGAGCTTAAACACACCTGGCTGTGTCTGCTGCTGTCATACGTGCTGCAAATGGCCAGATTGGTGGCAAACGAGACTGGTCCGCAGCTGCCAGTGCTGAGCCGTCATTTTTCTGGTTGCTGGATAGGTGGCTGAGGCATCATTTTGCCCGTCTCAGATGTACCCAGTCATTGCACACTGCTGCTCAGATTTTGGGCGTAGGAGGTCCTGGAACTAAACCCGCATTGCTATGGCTTGGAGGAAATGGAGGAGGAGATGGCAGCACGGCAGCCAAGAACAGCAGCAGCCCAGACTGTGCGCCGTATTTTGGTTAGCTGGGAGAAGGTGAAAGAATAAAGCTCTGCTGCTGCTAGGATAAGTCTGACAGTTCTCTCTTCCTGTCTCATCCTTTCTGGTTCCAGATGTCTAGCTTGTCAGCGGAGTATCAGTTCGGGAGAGATTTACTGGCTGTAGATGCAATCTCTGGAGCATTTGGTGGGCACGTAGTAACTCAAAACCCTGAACTAGAATGGAAAAGAAGGAAATTCGCAGAGCTAATAAATGACACGTAGCCCTTAGATATCACACTTTTTGTGCCTCTTCCCACATCTGACAAATAGTTGCTTAAATAAGCTTTTGTAGTAAAATAATCTTATTTTAAAGTCCTGCCTCAAGTTGGATGATTTTCAAAGCGTAATGGACCCTGGCTACTCTGTGCCCCAAGTAGAAGTTGGCACAACCAGGGTGTTATTCCTGGGGTTTCAGGGTGGAAGGAAGAATCTGTGGGGTATGCCCATTCTTCCCTCCATATTTGCATGCCCTGTTTCTTAGAGAAGTTTCTCTTTGTGATTTTTTTTTTCACTGTATATGTTTTTCATCTGCTGAAATCCTACTGAGGATAATTAGCAAATAAACCTCTGAAAGATTATCTAATTAATGGGAAATTGGAGTTGTACAGTTTGGCTCTAGAGATGAAAGGAACCCATGTGTCTGCATGCACGGATGGCCCTGTGTTATCTTTCCTTAATGGATTTCAGGGGTGTAAAGTGATAGGTCGGGAAGGCTCCAAATCTTCTCATAATTAACCTACAATCTACTGAAATAACGAGGGAGATAGAGTTACTTATGAGAGTTTGGGCAACGCTACCAGTTTAAATGAGATATTAATGTGGCAGAAATTTGCCAGTTTCTGTTGGGGTTTACAAAATCAAGACCACTAATTAATGCCTATTTATTGATTCCATTCATTTATTCGTTACTTTCATCCTTTCTTTAATGCACGTTATGGCTAAACGACTTATCTGGCACTATCACCTTTTAACACGACACACCAGCCCATGTGCCAGCAAATGCTATGCTCATAAGCCTGCTATTTTCAGTTCTAATTAACTTTTAGATGTGTACATTCATCAGAAAGAAGGGTAATATTGTGATTAAAGGTTTTATTCATTTGCTTAATAAAACCTTTGTTCTACCGATAATAATTAGCACGCTCTTGTAGAATAGGAAGCTTGGCACGGTAAATTTAAATCTGCCTTCCCCCCATCAGCCTCAGCCCTGCACACGTGTCCCTTTTTGACTTCCACATTTGCAGTAGGTATAGGTTTTCAGATGTAAATTAGATAATCCTCATTAGACGAAGGATGGACGTTGCAGTACAGTTTTAAAATAATCCTTTGCCCTTTTCCCCTCAGCCCAAATCATATTATGGCATAGACAGAGACTGCCTCACAGTTCAAACAGTAGACAATGGCTAAACCTGATGCAGAGGCACATCCTCTTTATTCCAGAAGGAGCAAGTGTTGATTGAATGCAGTTGCTGAACATCCCTTGAGCCGTGCAGTTCTGTTCGTGGTCCTTGCCTTTGCTCCAGAGGGAACTGATTATCTCCATTTAAATGCTACAGCAGAAAAGGGAGCCTAAAAGAAAAAATGAGATGAAATACTTCACCTATTATTATCTACTATTATTATTATTATTATCGACTACTATTATTATTATTATCTATTATTATCTAATATAACATGTTTTATCTCTCTATAAAGAAAATTCAGGGACTAATTAAGATGAGCCTGATCTCATCTCATACATTTCCTTGTAGGTCATTACAGCATTGCTGTGTATGTGCAGACAAGAATACCCTGCTCCCCGGTGTCACTTTATTCTGGAGCAGAAGTCATAGCAGATTTACATTTATGTCAGGAGACCTTAGGAGAAGCTCCATGTTCTTTGCATGGGAAGAAGCGGCCGTGAAGTAGCTCACACAAGAGGCTGATACCATCGAGGGCAAAGAACCTCAAGGGTGGGGATTATTAGGGTAGTCTAAACACACTGCCTCTGATGTTAATGGTGCGCATTACATCACGTGCACTGCTGATCCTGCGAGCTATGCTCGGTCCTAAAAAAACTCATCCAGGTTTTGTGCCAACGCAGACGGAAATTATCAGCTCTCTCTGTGAGGTGCTGGCCTCAGAGGCCCAGCCCCTAGAAGATGCCCCACTGAAAGAGCAAGTGGTGTCAAAGCTGGAGATGTGAAAGTGCCATCAGCATATCAACTGCATGCCAGTTTTGCCTTGTAATACCTATGTGAGTGTCTTCCTAGGCCTTTGTGGTGGAAAAGTCCTGGTTTGCTTTTTTATTTTTTTTTTCAAAAGGTTGACTGTTCTTTTCCTTTTTTCCGTATGTTTTTGTATGCTCATTCAAAAAAGTCTTTAATCAAATATAAAACTCTGAAGATCTAATTTCTTTGTAGGGTTATCACCAATACTTGTCTGAATGTAGGACTGAAAATAATGGAATCATCATTATGGATCTATGTGCCCATGGTAATAGAAGCCATACTCTGTATTGAAGTTCTTTTTACAGATCCTCAAGTGCAGAAAGCCCCAAAGGAAGGCATGGGGTCACCTTTGGGCTTTGCAACTCTGCTAGGGACAGGTGGGAGAGGAAATTCTTCAGTGTTTATAGATATAATCCAAAAGGAATTAAAAAATAAAATCCCAAATACTACTAATTGAAAATCTCCCTCAAATGTTCACTTTGAATACTAAAACATTAAAAAAAAAATCTTTTACTTGAGCTATTTTAAGGTTCTATTTGGAAAATTAGTTACAGTGGAGGTCCCCAGTTTTCCAACACACCTGAATTTTTCAAGAGAGAAAATTTGTTGAAATCGACCTTTCTTGCATTCAGGATACAGTCTTACTGCCCTGTTTTTCATTAAATAAAACAAAAACATAAAATAAAATTATGCCAGGTTGGGCTGTCAGATTTTTCCGTGCTCAGTGCGTAACAATCCCTGCTTTTTCCTCCAGTAAATTTTTAAAAATATTTCTTCCTCTGGTCAAGCTGAGAAGAGGAATACAGCTCCCACTTCACAAACAATAGCTGCCTGAGGAATATGAAAGATTTATGTTCATTTATACAATATTTAAACTAAAAGCCTCTCGCAGCATGTGGCGATGTCGGCGTTGTCACGGCAACAGCTGAAGATGTGTTGGGGATGGACAAAGCCCAAGTCTTGGCTTTGCCCAAGCCGAGGCCAGCAGCTCAGCTGTCGCTTTTTGGGTCTGTGTTTTAAAGGAGCAGGAGCCACAGCTGCTTTCCCTGCTGGTTTCTTCATTTAGAACTGAAGGCTCCTCTGCTGAAAAAAAATAGGAAAGCCAGTGCCAGAAGAGTGCCAGGAAACCCACACGCCATCCGCTTGCTTCTCTCCTTTTGCTGTGGCAGCAGGTATTGTGTTAGAAAAGTAGCAAAAGGAGTAGCTACCGTTGAATGGTTGAGCTTGAAGACTGTTTAAGCCCATATGCAGTTGTCTTTCCTTTCCCTCACCTGAAGCATTTTCTGCTGATGGCACGAAGCTGGGATGTGAGGAGCGATCTGTTGCTGCTGGCTGTCGATAAGCACAGCTCTTTCGGGCTCTTTGGTGTCACGGGGGAGCTCTGCTTCTCCTAGCTGATCACAGAACCATTCAGGTTGGAAAAGACCTCCAAGATCATCTGGTCCAACCACCCTCCTACTACCAATGTCACCCACTAAACCATGTCCCTAAGCATAAATCCAGCTTTTCTTTGAACACCCCCAGGAATGTGATACCACCACCTCCCTGGGCAACCTGTCCCAATGCCTGACGGCTCTTTCTGAGAAGAAATGTCTCCTACTTTTCAACCTGAACCTCCCTGTGTTAGCACTGTTCTGGGTTTCTACAAATGCGGGATATTGCCACATCTGTCAGCATAGTTTGGCTTGCTTTCCTCCCAGTGTTTGTGTTGCCTACGTCTACTTGAAAACACACAGAAGGATATTTTGCTTTGCAGTGCTAAACTTTATTCAGTTGGCAGATGTGCACAAGTGACTACTTCACATTTGTTTTGGTTTGATGTGAAGTGTGCCTTGTTGTACGCTATTGCAGCTTCTCGAATTCTTAGTCAAGTGTAGAGGCTGTGGGATTTGTTTTGGACACTTGTTTTTACTTTACTATGTTTTCCATTACTTGCACAGCTTTGGAGATGATGCTGGTGCAGCAGTAGTTCCAAACCTCAAGGGAAAAATAAGAATACGTTCTTTTGTGTACGGTATCTCTCTAATTATGTAGTTGTGTCATAAGAACACGTTACACTAAAATCTGTACTAAAGAGAGGACCTGCATCTTTAAAGCACCGTAAGAGGTTCTATAGTTAGTTGACCACATTCTTTAGGAAATCAGCTCATCTCCTCTGCAGGACTTGCTATGCGGATTTTTGTTTGTCTTGTAACATTTTAAATAATCTATACAAACCTTAGTAATAAGATTATAGAGGGTTTTCTTTGATGCTGTTTCTAGATGTTTTTATTTAGAAATTTCTAAAATAAATGGTTGTTACATCTTGTTCTTTAGGCTACATTAATTTTCTTTAGGAAAGAAAGGACATACTATCCTCTTTGTAATGAACATTTATGTGAACTCGCATATTTCCTTTCACATGTCTAAGGATGAACCAACACCTTATTGATGCACTTTGGTTTAACAGTTTTTTGCCTATGGATCAGAATTTCCATGTAAAATTCATTCTAAGAAGAACTGAAAATGTTTTCAAGTCACAAAAACCTACTGAACCACCGGAATTCAGGCACAGGGTACCACTGAAAGAACATAAGTGCTTCCATTTTGTTAGAGTTGATTAGCTTTAAAAGTAAGATCTCATAAGTACAGAGCTTTGTAGTACCTTCAAGAGTGGATTAGGACACTGGTTCACTTTTGAATAGGTTTTAATGTGTTTGTATAAAAGGTCAAAAATACACTTATGTAAGTATGCCTACTTTTCCACTGAAATTGAGTAACAATAAAATGATGTTGTAGATCTGGTCCAGTGTATACTCGGATCAATTGAAGTAATTCCATTGATTTTCCTGGGCACTGGGTGAGACCTGAGTTTAGCAACAGGCTCTGTATTAAAATGAGCTGGAATAAATAGGTATATAACTGCATTTACATTTTGTGTTTGTTTTTCAGTTCTCTTCTTGTGTAACCAGTGGCAAGGTTATGTTAATCTTTCTCAAAGCACAGGAGCTGTGTACAAGTACCGTGAGTCACTGCACGTCAGCGAGGTTTTGTAAATGCCGTGGTACAGAAGAAGGTGACTAACACAGAGTGATCAGTCTTTGTCATTGTCATTGGCTTGGCTTTCAAAAGGGCTTGGGAGTATTTTAGTTTTAAAAAACAGACAATTTGTCTCATTGTACACAGAAATAATTTTTTTTCTTTACAAGGGCCATATAAATGGTCATATAAAAGTAATTAGGTATTATTTGAGTTTTTTGCTCAAATCTGTTTTTACAGGGAGATTTTTTCAACATGAAGTCTATCTTTTGTATGGAACTGTCCAAGTCAAAAGTGATGTTGCGAGGAAACATACCATATATCCACTTCAGGTCAACTGCAAGACAGAAATTCAAACAACAGCACCAGCAAAAGGGCTTTTCTGAGAGCCTTCCTGAACATCATGCAGCGCTGAAGGCCTAGGTATTTTACTGTCCCTAGTGTCAGATCCAAAACTGCAAATAACCAAAATTGCAGTTAATGTTTTCGTAAGGCATAAAAATCAGAAATGGGATTGCTGAATGCTAATTCAGACTCCTCTCCAAATCTGACAGACTAATTGTATCAGTAAATGATAAAGACTGCATATTTTTAGATTGAAGTAACCTGAATTAAAAAGGGAAACTGGAATGGCACATACAGCCAACTTGAATTAATTTTAAATAAGTAATTTTACCAAGTATTAATTATTTTTTAATGCATATATTCTTCTAGCTGTATTTCTATCTCAATGAATCTTTCTCTTTAGGATTGCATTTTGGGATACCTGTCATGGTATTGATCATCTGGTCTGATTTCAGTAGTACAGATCCCAAATGCCAACACCTGTTTTTACAATTTCTGTAACAGCAGACGTTAACAATCCTGCAGCTACAAACCCAGTCCAGAATTTATTAGAGAACGACAAAGATATGGATCAAACAATCACTGCTGCATTTGCTCCATGACAGAAGGTTAGCAGAAACAGTTGAGAAAATCATTTCCATCGAATAATGTACAGCATCAACAAAAATCATTCCCTATTTTATTTAAAGTTCTTGCCATTTTGTTAACTTACTAATTCCTGATGAACAACTTTTACTCTCTGACTGTATTTGCTGTTGAGAAAAAAATCCCGTTTTCAACAAAAGCAACAGCTTGCCAGAAGTAGTTACCAAATTATTAATGAAGTGGGTTTTTTTGGACCCCTAGTTTACCAGTATTCATTCCCCAACAAGCCATTATCTATTGAGAATCATATCTTGAAATTGTTTTAAACTACATGGACGTCCCTGTTTTGGGTTGATGCAGTATCATGATGAGATGAGATGAGATAAAAGCCAGTGTGACTGAAGCCAGTCCACCGTGGAGGAGCTAATCTTGAGCAGTGTGGATGCAATCCACAGTCATGGAGAGGAGGAGGTGTTTAAGTTAATGGTTAAGATCACTCAGAAGTACAAGAACAAATAAACACAGGGATTTCCTCTAGTCTGGAAATCAGAAGAGTATTAAAAGCCATGCAGGCAAACAGGTTTGCTCATAGCTCAGACTGTAAGGTTTGAAACTTGTTGATCTATTTAAATTGAAGCATATCTCCTACTGTGCAATCAAGTAAGAATCAGCATTACTATTATATTTAATGTATAGCAGTCCAAATAACAGCTTGTCATTTTGTTTCTGTTATGGTTTATGACAAAAGGAGATTCCAAACAGGTCTTGTATAGAAAAGAGCAGATACTTTTGTTACGTATTCGTGCAAAAGTTATGCATGTGAAGAAACCATATTGACAGCCTTATATAAATGGAGTCTTCAGATTTATTATTTAGGCTTTTGATCACTTCCTCCCTCTCAATTTTTCCTTTTACAACTGAGATCACTTACAGGGTTTCTGTTACATTAGTTTGGAATGTCTGTAGGAAATGTAGCATTGTTCCAAGAGGTAATTTGTATGCCAGACCTTTGGAAAACACGACTGCGAGATTTGAACCCCAAGGTCCCTCTTCACGAGGGGAGCGGAGGGGCAGGCTGTATACAGGGCAAGTACACATATAGCATAAAGATTGGCTTCTGTGTCATAAGGACTTTCTGGCACAGAGGGGATTTTATATGACTTAGCATATTGCAAATTCATTTTACACATGCTATTGTTAACTATCCATACTCCTTATGTAGAGGGTGATCACCTCCATTCATGTACAAAGATGTACACTCCTGCTGAAGGAGTTTTAGAATTGTCCTAAAAACCTTGTCAAGACTTCACCTGTGTGCTGTGACTAATCTCATGCTTTCCATCAGAAGTAGACATGGCATTCCTGCATCCTGCCATGGGGAAACCTCAACTCATGCTCCAAATTCATCTTTTCCCCCCTGGCCATTCCTTTCAGTTGCCTATTCTACATTTTAATCTTTGGTAGAATGAAAACATGTATTGGGCTGTTTTTGAAAAGGTGTTATGCAGAAGGAAGTTAGACTGCTAAGGTATTTGAGAAGCCATTACAAATTTTGAAGAAAGGATATTATCTTTCCAAAGGTATTATCTTTCTGGCATTAAAAAATATATTTCTAGAAGAAAGTTTTCAATTGTAAATACTCTTTTTATCCAGCAGTACCATTGATCAAGTTCTCTCAATAATTTCCATGGAAATATTTATATCATTCATCACATTTTGGTCAAAATGGGAAATTTGTAAATTTAGGCTGATAGTTATAAGCAGTCAATTATATGAAAGCTGGATGATCAAGCAATATAATAAGAATACCTAAAGAGCATGATGTAGATTTATACAGTCTGGGACTCTCTTCTTATATTGTGCTTCTCTCTTATATTACAGTCAAGTTACTGTGAAATGTACTGGGAGGTAACTATACATTACTCCAGAACTGAACTCACAGTCATTTTCTTTGCACAGCGAATAACATGTAGCTTGCTCTTTCTACGTTTCAAAAGTAAGCTATTTTTCTCATATAATCCTTTTTTTTTTAAAACTTTTTTTGAAAATAGTATTTAATGCAGTAATATAGGCTACTTGTTTGAATCTTGGCAACAGTATCTGCTGAGCTAACAGAAGTTGACCTTCTTGGGGTGGTAGAAGGAAAATATTTGTTAAGATTCTTCTCATATGTAGCTGGAAAGTTGTTTGAATTCTATGCTTGTACACATTAACTTCAGATAATTTACATTAGCTTTGCAGTGCTGATTTTTTCTTATTTTCTCTTAAGTGTGGTGAAAACTAGGCTGAAGGAACTTTCTGCAATTTCTCTTGTACGTTGCTGCAGGGCATACCCAGTGTCTGGCTCTGACCATAGGGCAGCGGGAAAGAAAAGATGAATAAGAGCAATGCAGGGAAAACAATTCAATAACTTGTGGACTTTAAAGAATGTCTTACCTGGGAGGGAGGCTGAGGGATCATGAAAAATAGTGAGTACGTGAATGTGATGAGAGCTGTGACTGAATATGGACACCTGTTTTGGCATGGAGGGCTTTGTAGGAGGAGCATCTTTCCTGCAGCGGGCAGCTGAGCTCGCTCGGGGCAGTGGTGCTCATGTCACAGGGGGAGTCAGGCTGAAGCCTTCCCGGTGCATCTCGAAGCCTTTCATCACCAGGAAAGGAGAGCAGCAAGTCTGGCACAGCAGGAATAGTGAGCAAGACAGCTTTAGCTTTGGCTGGTATAAAACGCTACAGTGCCATTACGATTCTCAGCCACTGAAAACCTAACGCTTCTAGGGAATTAATCTCAGGCTCAGGGATAGGATTTGAGACTACAAATTCAGAGCACTGGACTTTTTAAATACAAATCCATTATAATTGTAGAAGACATGTTAACCCTTTGTAAGTTTGCTCTTTTCAGAAGTGCTCTTGGCAGGAAACAGCTGTTTTTCAGACTGCACTTATCATTTTGGAAAAATTAAGTTGGAATATTTTAGGTGACTCCACTGATTGTTGGTGTTTTTGGTCTTTCATTGAAAAGTCATTGTAGCTGCAGGTCACTTACATCTCAATTCTGCTTTCAACAATCCCAGTATACTGAAATGTGGAACATTTCCTTTTAGTTTCATTCTAATAAGAAGCCTTTATATCACACACAGACACACACACACACAAAAGGCAACAAAACCCCTTTGTGTGCTAAAAGAAGAGGTGCATGCTGTTTGACATAAAGGGATATGTCCTGGGAATACGTTTCTGACATTTTTCAGGAGCTTGCTCCTTGGAGCAGTCGTACATGGAAAACAAAAAATAACTGATGCACTTTGAGTTTTATTAGTATGATTACATGTTGTAAATAGCAATATACAGCTTTTTGATGTCCTTCTGCCTTATCATCACATTTTATCTGATGTTACCTGGACTATTTTTTCTCCAAATAAATTAGGCTCATCTAGTACAGACAGGAATGAGATTTTTCTGTTACTTTGATCAGAATTAGCAGTAGATGTGTCAAGGCAATTACTCCAAAATTGGAGACATGCAAAGTAGAGTGGTATGTCAGTCATTTGCTCTTTTTTCTTTTAGTTTTAGATCTCTGTGTCCTTGTGGATGCTGTTGTGATCTTCCTGATTTTGTGACTTACTGAGTGGCATTTCCTACCTTTTGTCCAGATTGAGCAACTAGAAGAAAGCAGTAATAGTTTAAAAATGTTTTTGTTAGAAAAATCAGCATTATGTGTTTCCAGAAAAAAAAAATAAATATGAAAAAGCAGCTAACAAAGCTGCCTTAAAAACACAGAACAAAGGAAATTTGTTCCTAAGGCTCACATTTCCTTGTAATTTTTACTGAATGGCTTAGAGCCCACAGCTAACTTAATATATGGGGTTTCTATACCGAGCCTGACTGCAGTGCTATTCTCTGTGTCCCATGTGTCTGCTCTCTCTGTGCCATCCTTGCTAGCAGAACATCTCCATATTACGACACTGAAGTAGGATTGATGACAGGCTTCTTTATTGTGGCCCTTAGCAATAGATTGCTAAGATTAGCATGCTGCCTGAGAAAGAGATTTGTCTGAAGGGCTTTCAATTCCTTCCTACGGTTATAGTAAACAGAGAGCTATCAGACAGCTGCTTCTGTCCCTGACAGGTGTGTTTATATTTCAGCCTAGAAAGATAAAAAAGATAACATGGGATTTCCTTTTCTTCTTCCTGACTTTTGATTTATTTAGCAGGAATGTCCGTGTTCAGAACTTGCATTTTTAATTACATCTGCCTAAGGAGGATGAGTTTTCATTGTTTGGTGATCCGTACAGAAGAAGAATTAATAACCCAGCTGAAACTTTGTCTTTACATTCCAGCAGCCATATGAGAAATAAAGCAAGAGTTTGCAATCTTTGTTGAGCTGAAATCATGCTAACAAAAGAAAATGTGTTTTAGTTAAAAATGCATGGGCAAAGAAGGTCCAGCCAAGTAAAAGTCTTCTGGACTTGCGCACTTTAAAGTGTTTTTGGGAATAGAAAAGAGTAAAATTATTATACAGTAATGAACTAACATGCCTTCCATTGAAGGCAAAGCTAAAATAAAGCTAAGAGTGTTTTATTTTTTATTTTTTACAGTAAGAGCTGTAGGGAGTTTCTGTCTTGAACATTTCTTCTTGGATGGCTTACTACCTTCTCTTCTAGGCTTACAAAATTGCCTTCACTACGAAGCAATCAGCAAGCACCATTTCCTCTGCGCTTAGAGAATTCAGATAAATAACTTCATAGATATTATATCCTAATTTCACCATTTATTTCATGAGCAAACCTCTTTTGTTCCTCAGAGTCCAGCTGACGGGTGGAAGTCACTATGTTCAACAGTTTGCTTACACCCAACGAGCAGCAATTTATATAAGCCTGCAATTCCCTCCCTTCTTTATCAATACATTTTACTTGCAGTTAGCTGGACTATTTAACTAATCTGTGCAAATAAGATGATCTTTGCTAACAGAGATAGAAATGTAAGAGAAGTGTGACTTTGGTCGGAAGCTGTGATTGCCTGTCGATGTATGTGCCAAAATCAGCCAGCTGGTCAGAATGAACAGCAAGGTAACATTTATGGTCATCTCTTGCTTTCCAGTCATTTGATCATAGAAATGAGTTTATAGGGTAAGATTCTAGGTGCTATTGTGCCGCAAGATATCCAACGATACAGTAAATGTACATAAATGTTGATAAGACAGTATCAAAATAAAATTAAATGATAAAAATAGTTGCTTATTCAGAACTACTGTAGTTGGTTGGGTAATTTTTACTCATATTAGCAAAATTGACCAGTAAAAATATTGTGCAAAATCATGACAGTTTTCCCAACTTACACTCAGTTCCAAAATAAATGTGATTTTATTCCAATGTAATTTTTCCATGTCTGAATTGAAATTCATGTCTGAATTTCAGTGTTTTGTCAAATACCCAATGTAGATGAGTTCTTGAACATTAAAACCAGCAAAAGGATTGCAAGTGATGTTGCATTTTAAAAAATGCAGATTCTTGGAGTGTGGGAACTCCCCTGTCAGAGTTCTCCAAGTCTGAGATGTGAAATGTCTACACGCCAAAGCTGGCTGCACCCACGGGCAGAGAAGTTTGAATGGATGTCCTCTCCCACAGTCAGGAGGAGTAGCTAAAACTCTACACCAAAAAGCAACTTACATATTTAAAAATCCTTATTCCAATTTTATCTGAAGCCAGGCTTAAAGTTTCTCTACTAGTTCATGCAGGTGTCTGGTAGGGTTTGCATTCTTATTCGATCTGTAAAAAGAAAATCTCTGTAATGTTGTGCTATATTCTGACAACCTGCTTAATTGTATTTGGCAGCTTGTTTTGGTTCTTGGGCAGCTTGCTAGCCATCTAATTAAAATGGAGGTTACTGTGATATGTGGCTTGTCTCTTAAATTTATAGGGATGGCGAAAAAAGATAGAAGGAAAACAAATTTATTTTTCAACAACCAAAGCTTTCCAGTTTGAATCTTCCTTGTTTTTCATATTCTCAGGTCATTAAAATGCTCAGAGAACAAACATCTAATATAAGACTGAATGCCATAAATGTGAATTTCTTCTGGTCTTGTCTTACACACCATGCTCCATTCTTCACACGTTCATGAAAGCAGCGCGTAGAGAAATAAATACAAGCCCTCTTTTTTTACCTTTAAATGGCGATGAGAAAAAGCTTTCAACCTTTGCATTATTAGGCTCCTCTCTCGCACATCTCCCGCTGACGATGGAGGGAAGCAGTGGTGACGTTAGTGACTGGCTGGTGTAGGAAGTGCTGTGGAAGGCACCGATCCACGTGGCGACAAGAACAGTCGCTCTAGAGAACAAGCCTGCTGCACTGCTGCGTGGGGCAGATCTGCGTCGGATCGTGCTCCGTTCCCTCCAGCTTCCAGGTTAGATCCCTGTCCCAGGATCCTTTATGAGCCAGGGCCAGTCACAGATGGACTCCAGTCAGGGTAGCAGGCTCAGATTTCTAAATCCCAAATGCATATTTGCAGAGAAATTATTCTAATTTTGTTTATCTTCCTCAAGAACAGCATTGCGGGACTTACCACCTGTTAGCTGAGGGAGGAACCAGACAAAAATACTCAGGAAGGTGTCAAGCAAATATCTTAGTTTACCTTCAGTCCTTCTGACAGATTTCCTGTTGAATTTATGTGATTTTTTTGGCCAAAAATAGAGCACAGATAAATCATTATGCTAGAAATTGCTTAAAACAAACAAACTGACCAGCCTATCTATTCTCATTTACCTGAATTTGTCTTTAACAGCTCTTTCACACAATTATTTGGGGTATCTTCGTTACTGGGTGTCCAGCTGTCAATTCTGTGTGAACTCATTTTTCTGTACTTCAATTTCAAAAGCTTTGAAAGCTATCTAAAACCAAGGATGCTTAAAATAGCCACTTTTGTATTCAGAGTTCTCAATGCATTTGTGTTACATGGGTTGCAGCGAGAAGAAAAGGTGCTTATAATAACCCAGCAAAGGGGGTTGCATTAGTCTCGTGAAATATTAGGACAATTAATTAAAAAATATATAATTACATTACACTAACGTAAGATAAAGGGCAGTATAAAATTCTGTTCACTATGTGTTTTATTCAACACCTGATACGCTTCTCAAGTGCTGCTATATTTCTGTCTAAAAGCAAGTCTGCTTTGATTTTCAGAAGTCTGTTGAAATACTTCTAGTATAAAAATAGAATATCTTAAAACTGTTAGGCTATGGGAATGCCATAAAGATCACGCAAATCATTTCTAATTGGGTTACCATTTTCAGTAGTTAATGTTTGCATTTCCAAAAGTTGAGGCAGTGCTTTGAGTGTGAAATATCACAAAAGGCAAATTATCATGCTAAACAACTTATTCAGATAGATAAGATATTCATGGAGCCTGCTGTCACTCCTTGCAGAATTGCTAGATGCTTCCATATGGTAAAACTATTTTTCGTTTGTGTACCATCCTGAAGCGTTGAAGTACTGTAGTGTCATTGTATAGTTAAAAACTCTAAAAAAGGGAAGATTTAAGGGTTTTCCAAAAGTAACTTAGTAAGGCAGTATGAGGTGTGAACACGTGACGACCACCTGGACCTGGCTGCCTTTTCCAACATTTACAATTTCTCTTCAGAGTCAGTTCTGCTCCCATCATCTTCAGATCTCTTATGATCCTTGATCCAGGTCTGTGTCCTTATCTGTGAACTGGGGAAACCTCTGTAATTTGGGTTTATTGTAAATATACCTGTATGTCTCTAACGACCTCATAACTCTGTCCACACACATACAGAATTAAGAAGTTAAAATTCATCAACTAAAAACTTGTCTGTTTCCCCCCAAATCAACCATTTCACTTCGGGTCGAGTTAAGCCCTTTTACGTGTTACATCCAGCTGCAATTCCAGGTTCCTGAACCATTTCAGGCCAGGTAAGTAGGTGTGTGCCTCTGTGACCAAACATAAAGATCACCATGACCAGGACTTTGCCAGAGCAAGGAGGGCCCTTAGGTAGAGATTTTGCTACCTTAGCTTCCACTGTCTTTAAACCAAAGGCATGTTCTCTTCTGCCAGGGAGCGGGTCAGAGGAGTCTACAGGCAATCTGAAGACATTTACTGCAAGAGAAAGAGAAATTCCTTACTTTAAACTGTCCTAATTAGAAGCCAGTGTCTAGAAGAGCACTGGCAAGGCATTCCTGTTAGTTATGTCCTTTGCTGGCTGTGGTTTGGGAATGATTGTATTGTGGTGATGCAGTCTTGGGTGGTCACATCAGAGTGGAACAGAGCCATGGGCACCTGCAGGAACTCTGACTCCAGAGGGGCAAATAACTGCAGTGGAAGTAGTGCTGCTACTCATGTAAAGCAAATCAACGACATTACAAAGTAAAAATGAGTATATAATGGTTTAATATTTACCAGTGGTGAACGTAGCTAGGACTACGTTTATCCTTCAGGATAAAAAAGCAAAGAGGAAAAATAAAGAAAAAATAGATTCCCATTTGTTTGGAAAACGTTGTAGGGTAAACACAAAATAGTGCAATTTATTGTTACAGCACATTAACTGCTTAAAATTGTACTGAAATTCGAGAAGAAAAAAAAGATCTTTCATCAAAAATGTGTATATTGAAGTTTACAGTGAAAATATGATCTGGCAGGTCTGTATTTATTTATAACCAGAAAACGCACGTGTGTTGTGTTGTGGAGAGCAGACAGTGAGAAGGGGCTCCTGCGGTTAGTATGGGAACTTAGCCAATGCACAGATGTTTTTGTGGGCTGTTTTTAAATGCTTACCATGGCTAAAATGTTTCTATTCTGAAAATTTATGGAATTTCAGAAGGAATTCAACTTGAGTAGATTTAAAGCACAGCCATATTTTTTCTGATGTTATTTAAGAACTGTATGTCAGGTAAGGGATAGATGGAATACTTCTAGAAAGGAATATGATGTATGGCAAAGCTAACTAAATCCTCACTTGATCTAAATCCTCCATGCTGCACTTCGGTCAGACAATTTATATGGAGCAGAGGTTTCTCTAGAGTGTTATTCCAGGTATTTAAGGCTGGGCTGGGTTTGTCTGCTGGTGTGAGGATTTTGAACCTGGAATACCAAGCTATGAAATGCTGTCTGGATGCACTGTAAGGCTTGTGTTTTGAATCTTTGTACCATGCTGACAGGTTGAGAATTAGGTTTTACAATACTGGACAATTATTTAAGTTTCTTTGCAACATTTTTAAACTGGTCCTACTTATTATTTTAATAGCAGCATTGATGATTCTTTAATTGTTCTTGGTGCCTAATATACCACAACTGTGGAAAATACAGTTCACAATCAAGCCAAACTTGAAATATTAGGATAAAAATAGGATCAAATTAAAAAATAATTTCTGAATCTAGAGGTCTGGAATTTGGAGTTTTCTGATCCATTTCCTTCAGTCTAAATTTGGCAAACTTCAAGTGAAACCTCTAGGCTTCCTCGCAGTAATGGAACCCAGTAACCTTGTCCAGGGTGGGGGGATGCAGTTTGCAGTGGTTATGTTCTTTTTAATGTGCTTATGTTCTAAATAAAAGCTAATAAACAGTCTCATTTTTTATATAGAGACATTTATTGTTGGTTGGGCTGTGAGCTAGCCTGAATTTAAATTTAATTTAAATATAATTTAAATTCAGGCATTTTATGTGTAGCAAATGTGTAGCATTTGAATTCTACACATCCGAGCTGTAGCTCGTGTATGCTATTGTTCTTTATGTATGCTTTTGAGAGGGTCTCTCAGTCTTTCTAGTGTGACCCCAGGACATGAACTTACCAGACCATGAGGAAGATGGCAATATTTCAACTCTTTTATTAACAATTCAAAGCCCTGCCGGCAGCATCCAGGCTGGATGTTCCCATAAGCTAAAGGCTGGATGGCTCTGCCTGGGGCTGACGGATCTTCAGGGACTGGTAAAAGACGTTCAGCCTGCGTCCAGGGTTTGGGGGTACAGGTATAAAATACGAGTTCAGTGGATCTCTGTGAAGCTTCCAGAAACCCAGTTAAGTCAGATAAACATTTCCAAACCTTCACCATGTTTTTCTGGCTTATTCTGTTAACTTAGGTAAAATCTGCTCAAAGCAACTGGCCAAGCGCCTGAGAATAAACTTCTTATGCTGCGAAGGATCTCAACACTTCTCTGCTAGCTTTACCTCCGGTCAGTAAAACACAACAAGATGGAAGAAATTTTACCTCTGTAGAGTCTCCTAGGTCATTAAATGTCGAATAACCTTCATTTGGATACAGAGAGTTACACATCTTGGCCCCAGGGCTTTAGAAAGGGCTGTTGAGTATGTCTAGCATCGCTCAACATTTCTGGTCATTTGTGGGGTTTTTAGCCAAAGCACCACCCATTCCTTGTCTGTGAACAGGGCCAAACTGCTTCCTTTGGGTTTGGAAGCTAACATCAGACTCCAAAAAGCAAAGCCTGCGGGTTGTGCGTATAAACTGCAGAAGCTGCCCTAGTAAACGTGAAGCTGGGGCATATGCAACATCACAGACTTCTTCAGTTGCTGTCTTTGGCACTGAAGCTTCAATAATACGTGTCATTAAAAGACAATGTGCTTTAATGTCACCGCACGGAGTTATTTTGGGTGATTCAAGTGACCCTGTTTGAAATACAGCAGCCTATACACCTGTATGTTCAGTGGCATAGATTTAGCACCGTGTGCATGGAAGGAAAAGTAGCATCTCTTACATGCCTTCAAGTGTTAATATTCCTATACTTAAATGCAAATGTATGCATTTAACATCCCAATAAAGCTCAACCTGAGAAAACTGGAGTATTAACATATGGACTCTCTTCTTGTTCCTGCCCCCTGCAAAGCCAAAACTAAACCAAAATAGTGCTTTCTTCTCTCTCTGTCTGCCTATTTTTTTTGCATGCTTTTATTTATTTATTTGTTTATTGTTGAGGTCATCCAGTTTGAAAACAGAAGGTTGGCATATGACAAAGGAAGCATGGGAGTGTGTGAAACAGTGGGATGCTGGACAGGAGGGCTCCTGCTTCCTCCCTGCTCTGCGCAGGGCTTGGACGTGCTGCACGATTGCCACTGCACGGACTTTGGAGCATCCCTGGAAATTGTTGGTAACTCTGCCTTACTGGAGTTGCCTGATTTCTGTTGTTCTTTTGTTTATTTTTTTCTAAAAGCTTTCCCTGAATGAATAGTTTTTAGCCTAGCTGTGCTGGAAAGTGTGTCATGCACCACTGGCTGCTCTGGTGTATTTGATTTACCATTTCTTAGCGTTACATCTACCAAAGTGCGTCAGTGAAGGCTCGTTGTTTATGGAAGTTATCTCAGCAGCTGTTAAAAGAGACATTATTTTTTTCTGAAATCAGGAACTGATTTATCCTCGGTCTGTGTCTCTTTATTAGTCTACGTTTGCTTGTTTTTTTACACTACTGGTATGCTCTTGGGGGCTGTTTACTGTGTATTGCAGAGAAAATTATTCATTGTTTTCTCCACATGGATATTTTTTTTCATCTTCTGAAAGTAATAGCTTGGTTTTTCCAGTAGGAATATTTCATAATTCAAGATCTAACAACCAGAGAGCATAGTTCAGTCCTGCTCAGCTGCCAGGGCTGTTCTGCTCATTGGTGGGACCCGCCAGTGGAGGCAGGGATGCTCTTTTGGTAGTAAAGATGAGTATAATGAGTGACTACTCATTAGTCCCTTTGGGAAAATGGCATCCATGCTGCCTGCTTGAAACCCAGTCCTGTGAATATGTAGCCCCTGAAATGGACCTCCTCTGGTCCTTTGCCATAAGGCAGTGATGCAGTGACGAGAAAAATATCATCAGAAAACACATAAACAAAGGGAATTAAGGGAGAACTGGTCTTTAGTTATTTTCAAGAACCATGAAAAAAATATATCTTTTTTAAAATTATGACATTGAAACATTGAAAAATGAGTGATTTCAGTTAAAAAAAATCCTGGAGTCAGAGGTGATAATAATTAGTATTTTTTGTTACAATATCAGCAAATTGAAAAGGATTGTTTGGATTAAGCTCCAACAAATCTTCTCCTGATACACACTGTTGTAGTTCAATGAAGTAAATAAAGTTATGGAAATTTGTAGCTGTTAAAGATTCGATTATTGCAAAGGAGTGAAACAAAAAAGTATTAGCTGAGAACAAGGCAAGGAATGAAAGATATTCCTGGAAAATGTTACCACTACCAATGGCAGCATTTGTCACCAGGCTGAATCTGCAAAGATGTTTGGGATACCTTGAGCTTTTTTTGTTTTGTTTTGTTTTACTATGGAAGCAGTAAAGAAAAGTAACATCAAATAGAGTTACTCATTTACATCAAGGACCTCAATCCTTTAAAAAAAACAAAGGAAAAGGTAAAGCTGATTAATACTTTTGGTGGGATTGCACCTTTCTTTTTGAAGGGAAGGAGTTGTAAATCCTAGGTTCCTTAGTTTTACTGCTTTAGTGCACATTAAGGTCCAGCTCTGCCTGCAGTCCAAGGAACAGTAGAAATAGGCTGGATGATGCAGTGCTCCTCTGAAGTGTGTAGGATGTGTGCAGAAAACAAATTCAGAAACCGGAAGAGAACAACTTAGAGCAGAGTGGTTTCTTGGCCTTACAGCCGTACCCTGGCCAGTGGCAGAGCTGAGGGAAGGTCCCCAAATCGCACTGCCCATCCTGCAGCTTCTTCCCCTGGGATAGAAGTCTCCGAATGCCCTTCTGCACGTCATTCTGCACAGAGACTTCCAGACAGGCAGAAAAATCAGCACTCCTACAAATCTGTCATAACTCGACTGAGATCAAGGGCCAGGTTTAATATCGTAACTCTCTTGGGCTCAAGGTCAAAGTTATGCTTTCACTTGAAACCATACTGGTACAATGGTATTAACCAGAATTAAGGGTCTTTACCATGGGGATATCATTATAAAACTGGCAAAATCTTCACATTTTGTACAGATAGGGTTGGTATAGTTTTGTCTTTTTAACTTTCAGACAGAAACACAGGTGTAGGAACACGATGCTGATGGACTGCCCATGCAGATTCGATGTCTGGCAGAGTCAGCTCCGAGATACCAGGTGTTTAGCAGCTATTTGTAGCTACCCTGCTTATTGCAGATACTGCAGGCATGTGCATAAACATCTGTAAATTTTGCTCTCCTAAAATTTCTGTGTGGGGAAAAACTGGTACCTGGGGAAAGGCATGTGTACCTGCTGGCCCTCATGTGCAATTAGTAGGGTTCAGAACAAGTACTTGTGGTATTCGAGCTGTGTCTGTTCTTTGTGTTTGGTTGTTGTGAGGGACTTTTCGTGGATTTTTCAAAAAGTATTTCTCCTTTGGTTTTCTGTGCTTGGATTTACTTTGAAATATTTATTGTAATACTAGTTTTTGATGTTGTGCCAACACCGGGAGATGAAAACACAGCACTTCAGTTTCGCTTGGGATTCAGTGCAGCTCCCAGCCCTCTTGCTCATGACTCTGCGCAACCTGCAAGATGTGCATGGTAATACACACAGAAATAAACCCAACACTTCGAGTGATGCTTAAATTGCCTGCCTGATATCTGCCAAGTGCAGGTCGTGTGCATTGAAGCCCGATCATTTATATGCCGACACTCAGGTGTGCCTTTCAAAAGGCTACCTTTAAAGTGAACACACTAGATGGATTGTCCCATCAAGAAACTTCCTAAAAACACTTTTCCCTCTCTAAATAGGTAATAGGAGATTTTGGGACGGATGGAGGAGGCACTTTTATGTACCATCCTTCTGATAACCCAGACCCAGCGATTTCTGGCTGGGAGAACAGGAGGCAGAGTTAATTCTCTGTCCTATTTCTTGCCTCATCTGGTTGTGCAGAAGGGTGCCAGTGTTCTCCCCAGTCCCAGGTACCTGCGGGTCTGGGTTCTCCAGGAACACATTTTAGATGGGTTAGACCTGGCGAAGGCTGGCAAGAGACTGGGCAGCTGAAGAGTTAAATTGGCGTGGTATTGTTAGGGCCACAGTATGGTTTTTCTGAGGCACATGGGAACATGAATGGGGGAAAATATTTTTTCTGAGGGCAGAATTTGTGGGAAAAGGGGGTATTTTTCTTTATTTGGAATTACTTTGGGGGGGGGTGAAGGAGCTGTAGTCAAATTGATCTTGGCAGACTTCACAGATTGATGTCACTATACAGGTGGAGACAGTGGTAGATTTGTGGCTCACTGTGCTGCCTCTATTTTTAGGTTCTGGCTGCTTGCAAGTTCTGTTTACAAATGTCAGGGAAATGCATTAGGATTATCTCCTTTGCTTTTGAGGTAATAAAATGCTGCCCAATTCAGCCAATTGAATAGCTAAAAGCTGGCTCCCCCAGTCATGTCGCCATAGCTGCTAAACGCATACAGTGACTCCAAAGGATTTTTAAGCTACCCACTCTGCTCTTTCCTCATTGCTTGTTTCCTACCATCATCCTGATTCAAGGAGATTAGGAATCTGTTTGTTTTGTTTTAATATCAGAGAGTCATCTGAGAATAACTGAGAATGTATATCAAGGAGAAAGGGGGCGAAACCCTCGCCTCGTGGTCCTGTGATGCTGTGCACGGCGGTGATGCTGCGGGCATGAGGACCACTGGTGGTCCTCAGACCTTCGCCCCAGGGTCTCAAGTGCTTGGATGGTAATAAGAACTTCCCCAAAAGTCCTTTCTTCAGGGCATAGGATGGGAGCTGGTGGTTGTCTTTGTGGGAGGTAGTCAGACTGGCCACATCCAGTAGTCAATGCCCTGTATGCAACTACTGCAGTTGATTTCTTTGCCACAGAGCCTAGACTCATGGCCAGAAATCCCGTGTAAGCTGGAGTGATTTACTGGTGAACTTTATTACTGTACTTGTCAGCTGGAAGGATTAATGTGCTTAAATCAGTGTTGAAGGTACTTTAACATTGTTATTTGACATGGAATGAATGACAAATGGGTTGTTAAAACCAGTATGTAATTAAATAATACAAAAATACATCTTCCCCTTGCTTAAATGGTCATTCCTACTTTTATTATGGCCTTTTACCACCAGAAGTTAGTACTGAAAGGATATCCAAGGATAACAGTCTTTGGAAAGTCTTTTCTACTGATCTTATTCACTGGCTAGCAAGAAGGTTTGAGCAGACTTGTGACACTGTTGGTCCAATGATTAACCAATGATTAATTCTTGTTTTTAGTTCCTGTTTCAGATAGCTCAGGCCAAGCAGATTGTGCGTTAGCGCTGTGGGTATGCACTGTGGTAGAATACATAAAAATAAAGTTACACTTTAAAGACACTAAATATGTCTCCTGAAGCATTCTTAAGATGTAACTCCCATAGAAACTCATTTTAGTACTCATTTTTAAGGGAAACACAGAGTTAATGTTTTAAATCTGGATTAGGGTAGGGGAAAAAAAGCTGGAAAATTAGTCAAAACTGGGGAGAGAATTCCACTTCAGAGGCAGTCTAGAGATACAGTAGGAAGAAAGTGGCTTTGAATGGCATCACATGAAAACAATAACTACTGGCACAGGGCAGGCACGTGTGTGCCTGTGAATGCCCATATTGTTGTTGCTGCAGCCTATGCAGTTCTGGGAACTGTACGACTCTAAGGAGGTATGCATTGGGAATCTGATAGGAAACATATTTTTATGCAGTGAAGTGTTCAATTTTGCAGCTGGAACACGGCAAGCTGGTGTCAGCTTGTCAAGTGGAGCTCTTGCCCGGTGTATCTAACCAAGGAGTACAGCTTCTTTTTGCACCTACAAGCTGAAGTGTGGGAAATGATGATTTAGTAATAAGAGGGAGCTGTAAATCCGTACTTACTGCTTGAATACGTCTCAACTTTGAGAATAATAATAATAAAAAAAACATATCTGGAAAGGAACTTGATGACTTTTCTTTTCGTTTTGGTCAGCTGTAAGGAGAAGGTCCAAATATTTGTGGTATCTGGCGTGCTGGTAGCCAGAGCTATGTCTTAGGTGAATAAGAAAAGGGATATTTATTCCAAGATTTTAATCACTGATTACCCAATAAGTGCCACAGAACTCTAGTTTGCCATTACTGAAAAAAGATTTTGTCAGAAAGATGGCAGTCAAGGTGCCTGGATGGACCTCCATAATTTTCTGGCAGCAAGTTCATTGTCAAAGAGGTGGACTTCTGTGCCCTGGTGGAGCAAAAATCACTCTGAGATGTGAAGTTTCTGAGAGTTTCAAATGGTGGTTTCAACGTATTTTTACCCAAAACCTCATCCAGAAGGCAGCATACTTCATAAAATCACAATTTCTGAATGCTTTGGTAAACTCTGTCCCATTACTGTTTTGGAAGAAAGAAAAGCATCTCTTGAGTGACCTAACCATGTCCTGGAGCGCTAGGTCTTCCTTGTAGACCTTCTGTAAGTTTGGGTCAGGTCATTCTAGTGGCAGCTGGGTGAAACTAAGCCCATGTGTTGAAACTAATTTTGGAGCTTCCAGCTGAGATAAAAAGAAAGGATAAAAAAATTAATTGATTCTAAATAATGTTTTCTTTTCTTTAGCTGTCTCCGTAATGAGATACAGTGCATCATCATTTGGATTTGCTGTAAGTAGAGATACAACTTAAATATTCTCTTTTTTTTTTTCATCTTTCTGAACATGAAATGCCTGATTTCAAACATTTTAGCCTTTAAATGTGAAGGTTAGATGAATGCTGTAGAAAGTTTGACTTGGGAATGAAAGTTCTTCTGGTGGGGCAAGCATGTTTTTTTGCAATTTTTATGTGTTACCTAAAATCATGTCTTCATTTGCTGGAAATAGAAATGTTCTCTGTCTTGCTGATGATATAAAATAATATGAAATCTTGATAAAATGGGATTTTGAAAAAAAGTTAACATTTCCTTGCTTTGAAACCAAACTTTCTACTGAAGAAAATTAGTGAATTTCCAGGGAAAAGCAATGTTTGACAGGCAATTTCAATCACTTTTAGAGTCCTTGCATATGAATATATTAATAATTTAACTCTTGTGGTGCCACAGTGGCAGTTTTTTTGAACTCCTCCACAGGTGATGGATTACAAATAAATGTTCTTAATCCTTTGGTGACTTAATGAGCTCTGAAGTGTATCATTGTGCAATAACACATGGCAAAAATGTGAAGATCAATTTAATGAATGTAAATCCTACTTTCATTAAAATGATTTATTTGAAGCTGCTTTGTGCCTGTGCAGCAGGATGGTAAATGCATTACTCCTAGTACAGGGCGTATTAATGGCCCACTAACCAATTGACTCTGTATCTCTTTCAGTTTGATGCTACCCTGGATGTTTTGTCATCAGCGATAGTTTTGTGGCGTTACAGCAACGCAGCTGCTGTACATTCTGCACACAGGGAGTACATGTAAGTACACTTAATTACTTTTGGCTTTGATGAAGGCCTGCAGAGCTTTTGCTGTCAGGCTGTGATGTTACAAATTCCAGAGCTTTGGCAAAATTTTTTTTTGTCATTTCAGCAAGTATTCATTCCTTGTGCCCATTTACTGCTTGCACCCAAACATGCAGCCTGTACTTGGGCAGACCTCCCTGTGACTGGGATTTTCTTTGCAGCCAATATAGTAATTGTTAGAGCTTTGTTTGTTGTTGTTGTTGTTGTTGTTGTTTTCTTTCTTTTTTTTTTTTTCCTTGCAGCATCTGTATCAGATGAGCTGTATTTGCAGTCTGTAACGGATATGTAAATCTCTTATTTTGCATTTTTCTCCATTATTGTTACCATTCTTATCATATCCCTTTGAAATTGGTGCTTGTATTATATGTGTACTTCTCTTAACAAAACTTGAATTCACATTTTGATGTTGAACCCCTTCTCTTTGAATGTAGATTACTTCAACTGCTGGAGATATTATTAGAAGTCGAGGTTAACATCTGATAAGATCAAGCCTCTTTTAGTGACATGATAGTAGGGTGACGTAGTTTATTTGTGCTACTGTACAAAGAGAGGGAAACACACACAAATTCCCTTTTTATTGTTGAACTACTGCTGTTTGAGTAAGTAAGAGTTTAACAATATTTATATGTCCTCTTTATGGAAAAAGGGGTATGCTGGCAAAGGAGGAATATTTAAGTATTGTTATATGAATCCTGTGGGGAAAAAAATCTTCTTTAGTTTGCAGTGCAGCATTGATCACAATGGAGATTGTACTCTGCATCATTTCATTGTGTAGCATTTCTGCTGGCAATACGTGTGGTAGCTGAGAAGATCAGATGGAGATTGGCTGGAGAATTATTCCAGCTAGTGCATGAGGACAACTTTTGTCTCCTACTCTATATTTATGGTACATCAAGGTGAAAAACTGTATTGCATTTATCTACCTTGTTTCTGTTCAGTGCTGCCATTGCTAGCAGTCCCCCATCTGGCTTGTCTGAAGATAATTCAATTATCCCCTGGAAAGGACTGCAATTACATGATGTAGGGGGATAAGGTAGTTTTTGTCCTGAAACACGTCTAATGAAGTCCCTTCTACAAAAGGTGGTGCCTGATGAAACTGGCCTTTTATATGACTGGTAGAATCAAGGAAAAATGCACAGAGGGGGACTATAACTTGTCTTCATAACTTGTTTCCTAAAAACTAAGAAAACAGTAAGCAGTATTTTTAAATGCATTAACTCAGGCTCATGCAACAGCTTGCCAGTGCTGTGAATCCCTTTCTGGCAGGGTTCCATACAGAACGGTTTGGAATAAAAGGCCATAGAAGATTGATGTGGCATTGATTCATAAAAATAAATCCAGAAATGTGTGATTAAAATTAGTCTTCCTGCACAAATTTGGAGATCTTAACAGACATTTCCTGAGTATCTTGCTTTTGTGGGCGTCCACAGAGATTCCTGTCAACATTTAATTAACATATTTTTGAAATCTCCTTCTGCTGAGCTTTTTCAAGTGAACACTGTAAAGTACTTTATAGAGAAAATAAATCCCAATACAAAAGAAGAATCAACATATCCCTATGGCTAAGCCAGCAAAGTGAACAAGCAAAGTGGCAAACATATTTTCCTGCTTTTTATGCTCATTTTTAATTGCTTTCATAGAATCCCTCTGCTTTACATAAAGCTAAATTAAGTCAATGAATTACTTGCCATGCCCTCTAGTTGAAGACAGCTAAGGTTACATGATGAGATCAGTATGGAGTGAAAGAATATTACCATATGCTGGGAATATTAATCACTGGTTAGGCAGTCTGGTTATTGCTCAGTTTCTAGATTTGACAAGAGAATCATCATTGAATGGACAAAAAAAGAGATCTCTTATCTCTTAAGGCAGTTCCTACTGGGTCAGATTTTTAGGGGAAGCACATTTCTAATTTCCTGTTGTGTTTAATCAGCCTCTTGCTTGAAACCCCACATGCAATTATTTTTTCCTCTACGCTGAGAAAATGTTGCATGGCTCCTTCTGGCTGCTTTCTTAACTTGTAAATAATTTGTGTATCACGTGTGCTATAACTACACCTGTTCTTTCACAGTCCTTGTTTTCTGTGTGCCAGTTCCTCAGTGGGAAAGTCTGCTTTCAGCCCCCTGGACAGTTTGGTTGTAATTCCTGCAGGTGCTGCTGTCATGCTGTGCGCTATTCGTGTTTCTGTGTGCCTAGCCATGCTTTGCCTTAGTGGAGAAGCTACATGCCTGTGCAAAACTCAGTGTTTCTGTAAACACATTATTACTGTTTAACAGAGAAAGGTGTGCCACGGTGTGTGCAGTTTAGTTTTTTATCTATAGGTCTTTTAGTCATTTAAATATTATATTTATGTGTATCCTAATGTACCTGAAAATAATCCATATTCTTAAGTTCTTTACCAGGAGTCAAATGAAATTGCCAATAAATTACATGTTGCAAATGTATAAAATTTCCTGTTTTATAATCTTGACAGCTGAAGATTGATCCAGAACCTGCTGATATCAGTGGGAAGCCTTTCCTGGAAGGGCAAAGTTAGATCCAGTCCTAACTGTTAGACTTTGCGGAGAGAGGGCATAAATGTAAAATGAAAAACGAAACCCCAGAAAAAGATAGGGGGAATACAGTCTGACTCATGATATATGATGAATTAAATACTTACAATAAAATGCTAGGATAGAAAAGAACTGCGTAATCTTGCTAAGATGTAGCCATATGGAAGTGAGATGCAGCATTTTGTGAGCTGGTACGGGAAGGAGCAGTAGAAAAGCGCTTGCTGTGCCAATTTCTGTTAAGTTGAACTGATGCATTTCCATTTGACTTCAGGGGGCTGTAGTTTTGTAACTACCATAAAAATTTGTCCCGCTGAGTTTAACTTGTTCCATTTTTGCTAGTTTGTTTGATTCCTCTCCTTTTCTGGGGCAAGAAGAGAACTTTCTTGGTGTACACGTGACCAAAGTTATACAACATACATCTTTGCTAATTCTCTTGGTAGTTCAACTATAATAATCTAAAATATATTATAACTCACCTTTGGGATTCACTTTGCTTGAAAACTCCTTGCTATTGATGGCCTGAGGAGCTGAGGCTTGCAGGCTTTTCAAGTATTTTGTTGATGGAGAATTTTTCATGAAAAGATATATCTGGTTAGGTTCAAGTTCTAGCTTTAATTATGATGAAATTTTTATGCTTTATTTTTAGATATACCAAGTGGCTTTGAAAATAGAGTGAATATTCACAAGGATCAGGTATAAGCCCCTGTAAGATTGTAAGGCACATGAGATGCTGCTTGAGTCTGTCTAGCCGGCTCATTAATAGAGGTGTGTGTAGGAGCGGGGTGGACATTTGATATGTTTGTGACTGGTACTTTTGGGATAGTTTCTCACTATCTTTCTGTTTTGGCAGTCAAATACAAGAGGGCAAAACCTTGCAATCAGTTCGCTTTCCTGCTGGCCATAACCGGTGTACAGATACTCTTGTATATTCTACCCTCCAGTTAGTCTTTAGCAACATAATAGTTTCTTGGGTTGCTGAAGCAAACCTAAATTTTGTTGAAGGGAGAAATTCATTGAAATTGATGTGGTAGCAGTGGTTTTTCATGTATGTAAACTCAGTAAATAGCAGTAGATGCCATTTCTTAATAGAAGACTGAGTCATTAGGGACCTGGGAAATGTCTCATGCAAGGTTGAAATAGTAACTAGCTGTACAGCCAAAGGGCAGCGCTTTGATCGGGGAAACTCAGGGATGAAGGATTGGGCTGGAGTGATGGAAATGGGGGTGAGGAGGAGACGGTGAGAACTACCACTAAAAAAGGAGACTGAGAAAACAGAATAACAAACTTTGGGCACACAGCCTCATGAAAAATCTGTAAAAGATGGAGCTTTTTATGTGTAGGTAGTTGGAAAAGTCTCAAAACTGTGAACAAAGGAAACATCTCCTGTTTGATTCTGGTCTGTTCAGGGAAACAGGACTTTGCTCTCCCTAAATTAATGCTGTTGGCAGCCTACTTGGGTCAAGTAGCAATGCTACTTTTTAGGTTATAAAGCAACAAACCTGCTATATTACAGAGCTACAATTGCATTTCTCTGCAGTGCAGGGGCTGAGTATCTGCTTATGTCCTTAGGGTCCATCGCTCCTAGGAATTTTGGGGGGGGCTATTTTATTTTATTTTATTTTATTTTATTTTATTTTGTTTTTTGAGCTTGTGTGTTCGGTATTGCAGAAACTAACTGTGCAGCATATTTAACATGGTGATTTGTGGCAGTTGCAGCTGGTGTTTATTATATATTATTTTGTTGATGGTGCCAGCTTAAATTCTGTGTTTCCCAAGAACCAGTCTGTCAACATCTTTCTTAACCCAGTGCCAGAGTAAATAAAAAACCTTACTTTTAATGAGCATGCTGGATAAAGCCAAGAGCAAAATGCTCACATTTCTTTCACAGTTTTTTTGA
Organism: Cygnus olor; assembly: GCF_009769625.2. Lineage (NCBI taxonomy): Eukaryota > Metazoa > Chordata > Aves > Anseriformes > Anatidae > Cygnus > Cygnus olor. The sequence goes on along the minus strand of NC_049174.1, from coordinate 33,247,186 downwards.
TTGTGTATGTCAGACTCCAGCTATTCCTACCTTTATTACTGTAATAAGAAAATTAAGTTGTATCATGGGCAAATAATTCCTAATGAACTCGTAGTACTCCGTGTTGCCATGACATGATACATAATGAATGCAGATGTGTCTTTTATTCTGATATTGGTGAAACTGTCATCCAAAACATAGGCTGTAGAATTAAAATAACAGGAATTAGATGGAGTCTGCTGTGTGTCAGACGAGGCTGCAGATATCTGTCACACCTCTGCCTGCTGCTGAGAGAGCTTTTTGCCGGGTGAAAATAGGCATTCCTGTCTGCAATGGAGCAGCGTATTAGTCTGGAGTGCTTGTTCTTTGTGGCTAAGATGACACGTGGAAGAGTAGGTGGCTTAAATTATCTCCGTTCCTGTACCTATTTTGCATATCTTTTCTCACCTTACACAAGATTTAAAAACAGTGGATCAAGAACTGGGAAGGTCTTGCAGTCTTTCCAGCCTTGCTATTAGGCATTGTCTAAAAACTTCGCCATGTGTCAGTAACTTAACTTTCATCTCTGTACATTATATCTCAGCTTTTTCAGCCAGATTTGATACTGTCAGAGTGCTGAACTCATTGGCCAAGTGAAAAATGCCTGCCCTGAGGATTTGATTCTTAATAGGTTCTTAAATTATGGGGAGAATGAACCAGGATTCTCATCTATTCTCATCTATTTTTACATCCAGAGAAGCACATCTGTAAGAAATCCAAGAATATCTAACTTAGTTGGAGTTACCTGTAGTAGTGCAGCTACAGGTGCACTCAAGTGTTATGTCATGGCAACACAGAGCGCTACGAGTTCATTAGGAATTATTTGCCCATAATACAATTTAATTTTCTTATTACAGTAATAAAGGTAAGAATAGTCTGACACACTCAATCAAAAATATCTCTAAGCATGATATTTGACTGTTCCTCAGGGATGCAGTAAATAGGAAACCTGACTCATAATGAACATGCTAGATGCAACAATTAGAAAAACTCTCAACTCTGTCCTTCACTACCCTGCCCCTATGTTTAATTAAGCTTGCTGGTAAAGATGTACACCTTATTTCTAATCAGTGTGTCTTACATATATACACAGGCATGTATGTCAGAGAACTTCTCTAGAAATATGCTGTATGGATATCCGTACACCTGGATTATCCACCACATACGGGTATGTAATGAAAAGAAGGAAGGAAGGAAGGGAGAGAGGAAGGGAGGGAGGGAGGGAGGGAGGGAGGAAGAAAAAGAAGGAACAAAGGAAGGAAGGAAGGAGGAAGGTAGGAAGGAAAGAAGGATGTTCTGACCCTTTCGTAGGACTTCATGCAGTAGATGTGAAATTTAGGGCTATGTGACACTATGACATGGGAATTAGGATATCTAAAAACATTTTATGGAGCACATTAATGATATAAAAAGCCTTTTTAGAATACTCCATGAGTACAAACTCAACAAGGTACTAATACTTTTCCTTGGTTTCTTTATAGCCTCCCAGGTATGTTACCTTCTCACAGAACATGCCTTACTTCCAGTTCCTGATTACGAATAGCCTTTTCAGGTAGATGGGGCAGGGCAGAAACTGGTCATGTAAGTGCTTCAAATACTGCCAGGGACTAGTGAATGTTTTTTTCTAGGAGAAAGATACAGCTTTGTACTTTTTTTTTTTTTTTTTTTTAATAGTCATACATCTTCTTAGGCATGTGACCTTTGAAGAAGCCTAGTCAAGTGATCAGAAACCCTTAACAGTTGCTTAGTTACCTTCTCTCTGGAATTTAGAGCTAAGTAAACAGCAATAATAAAATCATCTGTAAATGTCCATATAGTAAGTAGACATCCACCCTGAAAATACCTGAAGGAAGAGTCCTTTGCTGTAATGTTCCCTTTGTCAGCGTGGGTATCTTATGGATATAGATTCTCCTTTGACATCTTTTTCTCCTGCTCATTACTTTCTGGTGCATCTCATTTTTGGAAGCCGGGGATGTGAGGGGTGAGCATGAAGTTGTATCGAGTATATGTGTATTACATTTGGGCATGCAGTATGGGCATCATGATGTAACCTCCTTTTGCCCTCAAAGCTTAAGAGAGTTAGAAACTGTCTGTAATGAGAGGAAATGACTGTCATACTGCCAGGTGAGCTCAGCCTCGTCTTTCTTTTCCTTTGATTCACAGGAAGAGAACATGCTGATCTGCATTGTCACAGGGTGTGTTCTCTCATGATACAAAATAAGTAAACAAAACAAAAAACTGAACTTTTTCAGTATTTGTACTTTATTTAAAATGTCACGTGCAGATTGGCTCCAGTGTACTGGCTAGCCCTACTAAATGAGTGCTGTCAATGTAGGTAGTGTTGAATGAAAATAATCCTCTCAATGCAGACCCAACAGTATCAGCCACATCTGAAAGAACCGTGAATAATTTTGTCTATGCTGTATGTAAGAAAGAGATGCACAGATGGCAGAATCCACACCTGCCCACAGTTAAGGGCAAACCTCTGTGGCTGGAGGAAAAACTCTGTTGTGATGAGTGATAGGAATAGCTAAGTGATCTGGAAAAATATTAAATGCATGGAGATAGCCTACAAACTGCAAAGAGTTGAGAATCTAACCGCAGATCTTGTGCAGTCCTCAGCTCCCATGAGTTGGTCCTCCTGTGGCATGTGTGTGTTTCTGCTACCTGGTGGAGCACAGAGCAGAGTTTGTAAAAGAAATGTGGCTACGCTTGAATGTCTACTTTATAGGAGGAGAAATTTTTTTTTCTTTTTTTTTTTTTCATCATACTGAAAATTTCTAAACCATTTTTCTTCTAAAATATTTAGTCTGCAAATACTGCATCCAGGTACAGTGCTGGATACAAGTTTCAGAGGTGCTTCATTAGACTAATTTGCAAGGCTGCATCGTTTCTTCGGAAATCCATTATCCCCTATTCAGGCAAAAAAGTGAAGCATTCGTAAACTTTGCTCTTATCCAGGCAGGAATGCATGTATGCATACATTTATGCACACACACACACAAAATTCTCACACATAGAATTTATATTAAATACGAAATAGCAAATGTATATATTTATACATTCTAAAATCTGTTTCAAAAAGTGTGGCATCTGTAGACTTGGCAATGATTTTGCTCGAGCTAGATCCAAAATCTATTTAGTTTGTGAAAGCCTTTCCTTTTACTTCACTAGTAGTTGATTAGGTAGTATTTGTGGTTATTGCCTAGTATGCACACACATACTTATTATGTAAAATCAGGGATATAATGTTGTTCTGTACTGCAATTTGATAATCCCCCTGAAAATGAGTATTACAGAAATTCTCAGAAGGCTTTAATTTCCAGCTTCAGTGGAAGGACAGGATCTCTGCTCACCTGCTGTGTGGCTACCGAGGCTAGGAGCGGTGATCAGCTCTTCACGAGCTGTGACGAAGGTCTTGCTCTGAGAGCAATTGTACAGTCCATACAGACCAGAAGCTACAAAGTTGGTCCTAAAAGTTTTCAAAATCTCTAAGCTGTAGAAAAGTCTTTTAGCCTAAAAGCAGATATTTAAGATATCATTTAAGACACAAGCAGATATTGACAGATGTGTGAGACCTGGGGAATCAAATTATTTGTGGGAATGATGCCCCATTTCAGCTGCATGATTTTGAAGGATGTTAATACCCTGTTCTTCAGCAACTGGTTGAATTTGTGAAGGTAATTAAAAGTTTTAGAAGGCCTATAACATTTTTTGCATGAAATGGATCCCTAGCATAGCTAACCTGGGTCTCAGATATAAACAGCATTTTCCTGCATGTTGTGGAAGGAGAGGTTAGGCCATGTGATAACACTGTATATTTTTTAATATAGTAAGTGAGGAAAGTGCTTTCAATGATAGTTTGGAATATGACTTGAAGTCCCTTTTGTTTGTAATCTGGTGATTTTTTGTGTTGTTTGTTTTGTTTTATTTTTTTTTTGTGGTGAGGAAAAGGAGTAGGTGTAATGCTGCTGATCTGGATTCTGGCAGTTGGAGGTGGATTGGAACATGTGCAATGAACATCGAGCTCACTTTGTTGCTGTGCATTTTGAAGTGACTGTCTTCACCCAGCAACAGGCAGGTGTAAAGACAGAACAGCTGTGATTATGTACAGTTTGGTGTCCAAGCCTTCATCAGTAACTAAACCTGATAATAAATAAGCCACACAACAAACATAAACAACCAGTACAACTGTCTGATTGGACACAAAGAACCTTAATATCCAACAGCAGAGTATGATGAAGAAGCAGGAACTTCCCTTGTCTCCCCAGACGCCTGTAAACCAAAATGAGCATTTTTAGCACCTTCTCTCCAAAATGTCCTCTGATTTCTTCCATTACCTGTTCTTTGTCCACTGCTTTTTCTGACTTTGGCTTCTCTACCCTGCTGTACATTGTTCCCATAAGCCAGAAGCCACTGGTTTGCCCCCACAGAATAGCTTGTTGGTGACCAAAGGATTGGGTTTGTTCCTCTGAGTTATCACCTTTGGAGTATCGACATTCGGTTTTGCCTATGCTTAAATCTTAGTCTGGCTGTGAGTGGAACTACATACTTGGCTACTGTCATCAGACTATAAGAGCTGCCATAATACAAAAGTTAAATGAAAGTAGCCTAGCTCTGTTTAAGCAGGCTGACTGCTTCTCGTCTAGAAGTGTGGTGCAGGTTATTGCCAGCTCCAAGTTACTGATGAAAGGGCATTCACAGAATGTAATTTGTATTTGGTTACAAGAAGAAAGAAAGCAAACGAATACCAGCAAAATGAAGAGAGAAAAAATATGACTAGGCACAGAAGATAATTGGGAAAAATATAGAAATGGTTACAGAATTAGAAAGCAAATGAATTTTGTATGCTCAGAAATACTTCCATAACTCCTGTTGTGGCAAAAACCTCTTAGGCAGTTGCCTTGCAGTGTTGTGCCATATGACTTCCCCTGAGTAATTACATACATGATACTCATGCTGTCACCCACTAATATTAAAGTCCTTTCAAATCGCATGGAAACAGGAATTAGCACATTTCTGTTCTTTATTAAATTAATTGGTTTTATCATTTTAATTTTGTTTCTCGCTTAAACTCCAGAGGATTCATTAGTGGGTTTATTCAGAGATTAAATCACATATCCATCACAAAACTGATTTGTTCAGCTTTGCTGAAAAATCTCATATTACTCCTGGGTTTAGAAATCATATTGCACTTATTGGCCTGCAGCAGCACATTTTAATGCTAACTTAAAATTCCTTGCAAAGTTTCTCACTCTCTCTTCACTCCAGCAGTGAAAACAGCCTGTAGAGACTGTAACATTGCCTTTTCTGTGGCCTATTAGGACCTATTAGTGCTAGAAGACCTTGACAGAGCCTTCAGAGATAAAGATTTTGTGGGTAAAGATCCATGAGATCATAGGATAATTCAGGTTGGAAGGGCCCTTTGAAGATCTGTAGTCCAACCTCCTGCTCAAAGCAGTCAGCCCTGGGATCAGAACAGGTTGCCCAGAGCTTTATCCAGGCGGTCTTGAAAACTTCCAAGGATGGAGGCTGCACAACCTCTATGGGCAATCAGTTCTCAGGGTGGAAAGTCCATTTCTCTTAGAAAAATACATCACGGTAAGGTTCTTAACAACCAAAAAGTCCAGAATTAAACTAAATTACTGTTAGCCACCTCTACCTGCAGGCTAAGGAAAGTTTGGGGCCTAATTCAGCTCGAGGGTGTATGTTTTCACTAAGGAACACCTGGAGTTATTAGTATACATATTAGTACCACAAGCTAAGACCAAAAAGTGCAGGTGCTTAAACTAATGATACAGCCTGGTGAAACTCGGTATTACTGGGGAAGAGAAAAATGAGGAGAGAGAGCAATAAAATCTAACTTGTGGATATTGAAGGATGCTCACTGACTTGGAAAAATGGTAAATTGAATGAGTGCATGAAATGTGGATAAACTGAATGCATGTTATACAGTGTAATGTAATCTGAGTTACAAGAGTTAAGGAGGGGCCAGGAAGGATGAAGCACAACTGACCAAAATCTCTTTGGTATTGCTTTGTGGTGAAACTGGGAATCTGTACGAACACCTAATGCAATAAAGAGAGCTACCTCTATATGTACCTATGTTGTCAGAGAGATTCATTCCACTAGAAGTTCTGTTGTTATGGGAAAGTTTAACTTCCAGATTTAGCCTAGTAAAAATGTCACGGGGATGCGTAGATGTGGGTTAGAGCTGAGCCAGTCTGAAATCGTGGAGTCTTTTACTGCAGGTGTTGATTTGTTACCCCTGGTCCTCACAAACTACACCTTTGAAACCCTCACCAAAAAATAGTACCTGTAGATAGTTTGTTTTCTGCTCAAGATGTTACTGTAGCTGTATTACCAGTAGAACTGAAAGCTTTTAAAAACTTGAATACAGTTGTGCATTGAAGTCTTGTTTTGCTCTGATTCAGTATGCAGCGCCAGAGAACCAAAATAGCAAGATATTTAGTGACAGATATAATGGCTAAGTGAGGAGGGAGGCCAGGTTTTTAATATTGCATTTTAGATGTATCAAGTTAACAGAACTGGGAAGTAATTAGACTGCTACTGGCAATCTTGTATTATCCCACATGGTGTCATCACGTTGCAGGGACTATTTTAATGAATTTGAAGTGTGCTGGTAAAATTGGTTCCAGGATGTATCAGACAAACTATCAAGTACGTGAGAATCTTTTCCCTCTCCACTGCCCCAAAACAATGGTAGCTGTGAGCTGCTAAGAGAAAGCTAGCACATATTTGCAGGTTGTGTTCATATGCATCCTTAAATTTTTTCTGAATCCTTAATTCTGCTGCACCACCTCTGCTGCATATTAGAGCAGATTGACTTGAGAGGAGTAATTACCAAGAGCTTCATTACAAACCCTTGCTGGTACTGTGTCACTGTATTCCACTTGCCAGAAAGATAGAAGGATAGAAGGATGATAATTAAGAAGCAAAGCACCTTCCAGTGGGTATTTTATAGCAGTCAATTGATACGAGGAAACCTCTGCTGTCAGTCATCCTTGTGTAGCTTAGTCCAGATCCCTCTTGAGGTAATATACAGCAGAGCTTGTTTCTGGGGGTGTATTCGTAACTTTTAAATTATATTTATCTATTTACTTATTTTTCTTTACGAATTGTTACAGAAACATGTAGCTGAGTGTCTAAATCTGCAATCTTAATTCAGCTTGGCTGCTGCTTACACAGAAGAGCAAGTAATGGACTGACTCTTGTAAAGAGTAGTCAGGTGGCAATAGCCTTACAAAAGGTAAAATTGTTCTATTACATTGAAAAATAATCGCCATAGAAATCTGAGTGAGATTGGACTTCACTTCCATGACTGAAATATCACAGAATTTTTCTCTTATCACTACCTGTAGGAAATCCTAACAAATAATTCCAAACGTAAGACAGAATTACAGATAAATCTGTGAATTAGTAGGCTATTTTGCTGTGTCTGCTAGATGCAAATGTATTGAATAGTTGGACATTTTCTTCCAAATTAAATTTGTGGCATGAAAGAAAAATAAAACAAAAAGATAACGAGATAACTTATTAATAGCAGCCTGAAAATTCAGTTTGTGGAGTTGGAACCCCCTGAATCTCACTACTTTTCATAGCTACTTGCATAAAAGCCATTAACGTATGCAAAATAACAAACTGTTGATTAAGGGAAAGACTATCAGCTGCCTATTTTGCTGGATTTCCTCTTCTGGTTTCCTTTTGAGTTATGAGACTTTGTCCTCAAAATGAAGAATTTTGTCTGTTTGAGCTCCACAGGGGGAATGTGCTATGGCAGATGAAGCAGCAGCTGTATGTCGTGAAATACAATTACAGTTATCCTCATAGTGATTGGTTTTAGTGGAAATATCCAGGACTGGTGTAAATCAAAATGGGTATTTATAGGGCTGTATAAATATACATGGATTGTATCTGAGTTGTGCTGCTACTGTAATGGGTTGTAGCACTGCTTTCAGAAAAAGGTCTTTGGGAAATTGTCAGGTTGTAGCACACCCAGAAACAAGCTTTACTTAGAGACACAAGTTTAATTTTTAGAATTCAGACATAATCAAATTTCTGAATTCCACTACAGGTAGACTAAGAGTAATCAAAGCTTGAAAGCCATATAAATTCTTTTTAAAGTCCAAATAGTTTCATACTTAATGCCCAAGGCAGTGGTATGACTAATTTAACAGTAAGTTTCATCTGTGACAAAGTTAGATAGAAAAGCTGACAAAAATTATGAGTTCATTTTTTAATACAATGAATTATACTTTATATTGTCTTCTGACTTTTCATATAGAAATATGGCATCAAAAATGCATCAAGAAATATATTCTGCAGATCACCATATGTCACCAGTTCCTACAGCAAACTAAAGAAGACCTGATGGTTTCACTGTTAAAATTATAGTATTAAATTCTTTCTACTGACTATGTAGCACAAAATTTTAATCGCTCTTACCTTCCCGGTGCTATTGCACTAAGAAAAAAACTTTGTAGGCTTCAGCTGTAGTTGTCCTAAAAGTTGATTATTGCTTGCATATCAGAGAGATGCCCTCACCTCGTCCTTTCCGAATTAGTCTCTGATTCTTTATATTCTGCACTCTGAACAATTCCAGAAAGCTTATTGTTTCTGGAAATCCAATCATGATTTTCCATTAGGTTTTAAAATGTTTTGACTAAATTTTCTCTGTATTTCTTTCTGTTTAGAAGCCATTAGAAATAATATATTACACGGAAATGAAGGAAATTTCAGATTCATGCATTCTTTATTAGATCTTTTCTGTAGCCTGCCAAACCTGTAGCAATCGATTATTTTGCATTATAGATATAGCATATCTCTGATGATGTAGTAATTATACAGTGGGAAGATCATATTTTAACTTAGGTAGAAATGGCTGTAAATAAGTACCTTTTTTTTTTAATTTCTACTTATGTTTCTTTTTAAGTAAGAGTAGGGTATTCACGTAAATTTGAAGAACAGATTTCTTTGATAGCTAATGGTGAATTTTGCAGGCAATGCACTCGTTATTTTCTGTTTCTACTCAATATGGTACTTGTAATATTTTAGGTTTTTAAAATCAAGTAGGGAGATACTTTGAAGAGCGTTATGATTCGAAACCCATGATATCTGGAAAATCTTTATGGGGCTTCCAGTCAAACCTCACTTCTATCTAACTCCTCTTTCATTAATTTTTATAGTCACTTCTAAGTGAACTTGTTTAGAAATGCCAGTTGGCTCATCCAATTTAATTGAATGTTATTAATGAAATTGCATTTACCTACAACCTTGGCACTAACACCCTTCATGTGCAGCTGAAAACATTTTATTTGGTTACAAAGCTGTTGAATAATTGTTAGCAGGTGAAAGTTAGCAGGCTTCTATTAAAGTTTTTGTTGTCTAATGGCTTGAAAAGAAAGCAAGTTTATACTAGCCAATTATAATTTTTATTATTTACTACAGTTAAAATTTCAATTAATTTTGGAGGTTTCTTATTCTGCATTTTTATTTGTGTTTTGCATAGTTTGCAGTCTAGATAGAAATTATTTTTCTGGCAAATGAGATTGAAAGAAGCTACTTCAGTAGGCTCAGTAGTAATGCAGTGTTTTGCTCTAGTGGTTTTGCAGATGAATTGATACACTCAAGAGGACAAGAAACATGTATTTTAGCACTTAAAGTACTATGCCATTGCTCATGAATTTTGCATGGCTGTGGATTCCAAAAGCCAGAATGTAAAGGAGATGCTAGGCTTGCTAAATATGATGACTGAATGCTGATTCAAGCCTCAGACTGCATTTCTCTCTGCTATTAATACTCGTGTCACTGTTATTAATGTATTTCTCTTTTCTTTCTTCTTTTAACTATTTTTGGCTAAGTAGGTACGTGGGATTTCTTTTGACACAGTAAAACTGATCTGGAGAATAAGATAAGCAGCTCAAGATTGCTGAAGTCATTATTTGTCTGCTGGCATTAGCAAAGATGCAAAATGTTTGCTGTTAGGCTTGTGGTGGGAGAGTTTACAGAGATCAGGGTAAGCACAAACAGTTCAACAGGAGTGAGAACCAAATCAGGCAATGGCCAGGGCAAGTGCTGATTCCCTGGACATATGAAGCTTGTGCCAGCTAGTCTGCTGTTTGCTTGCCTGTCTTCCTCAGAAGATATGTACGGGGAATAGGAGATGTGCCAAGGGGAGGTGATGATGTTTCACTGTCTTCTCTTGCCTATTCCCTTGGCATTAAAAAATATTGGCACAAACAAGTTCTATCCATTCTTTCCAGCTGATGGATCTGTGGCTGTGTTGGTTTAAGCCCGCTGGGAACGACAGAAAAGTTTTTCTTTTGGTGTTGCTTTCAGATGAAATGTCAGCAATTCTTGCATGAAGTGTATGTATCTTGTTTCTGTCTGTCACTGGCTAAGCAAGTGAAGGAATTAATTAATTAACTTTGTAGGTTACAACAGTGCTAAATATTACAGAAGTAGTAAAAGGTGGTACTGGAAATTTCTGAGTTGGACCAAACTAGGTCAAGAGGCTCTGGACAGATGTCTGCAGTGATCCATTTGGACAGGGTGAAACTGCAAATCTCAGAAGGAATCAACTGCAGAACTGGGATCTGCTTGCAAATACACTGTGGAAAACTGAAAGCCCTCTAATTTTTTTATTTTGCTCATTCTTTTGGGGAGATGAACTTTCCTCCCTTCCCTTTGACTATTTAATGATTGTTGCAGGTTTGCAGAGAATCCATAATGCACGTTTCTTTCTGTGCCACAGGTTGTGGACCAAATTTTTGTTCTCCTGTTGAAATCTAGGGGTAGGACTATGGGGTAACAACTGTCTCAAAACTTTTCTTCAGGCTTTTTGCAGCACATTGTGTTGGACAAGACTGAGGGCTGTGCTGCAGTTTATTGCAAAGACTATAAGGAGCTGAGCATCTGTCCTAAAATAGATGGAGCAGAGCTGTGCCTACCTGACACAGTACCTTGTCGAGCGTACCACCCTGGTGCTGGGAAGGATGCTGGCCTCTGTTGTCTGTACTCCTCTGCATGAGAGCAACCTCTTCACTGAGATCTTGCCTGCAGGATTATGTGGATTGTCCACGGTGTGGTTCTGTGTTCCTTGTGTTAGGGAATTAAATGACCAGCTCCTCGCCCGTGCCACTGCTGCAGCTGCATCTTCTGTTGTAGGCACAGCAGTACCAGCCCAACCGCAGTCCCTAGATTGAGCTCGATGTGAACATTGCGTATGCTGCCAACCACCAGATGGCCTGATGTCTGAGTTGGTAAAAATAGTAGCATGCTACTGGAATAATTATAGCACCCGTAGACCAAGCTAACAGCTAGATACCAAGCGATGAATACCACAGAAAGGAAATAGAACTTCTGGAGAAAAAAAATGTACATATAGAACTCAATTCTTAAATATTTAATGCTTCAAACAGTAAAATTGCTCTTGCTGTGTATCTGTTTATGGTATTTTACTATTTTCTAATAGAATTGTATATGAAGAGCTACTTGTAAAGTGGAGTTATGGATATATCAATACTGTAATAGACTGGCCATTACTGTTTGTGTAGAGAAAATCAAAGCCTTAAGTCCTGTAGTATTTCTAAGCGAGAGGAACTCCATCTCAAAGTAATATTAGCCTATGAACAAAACAAAGAATTTTCTCTGTGACTGTGAAGTTCTGGGTCTGCATTACCTGCTTTGTAAGCCCTCATTGTGCCCGTGTCCCATCCAAAACAATTATTCTGTTACTTCATTGTCTCTTTCATGGCCCATTTGTTTGCTTTTTCTAAAACCAGATTGTGGGGCAGGTTTAAAAAGTCTAATTCCACACAGCACCTAATTTGGTGAGGCTCTGTTCCTTATTTCTGACATTTAGGTATCGAGAGACCCCTGGACAGCCTGTGAAGTGATCCTAGTGACCTAACCTGCTGGATTTTTTTAATAGTTGCGTTTAATTAATTAATTAATTTATGGAGATTTGGGGAGTAAACAGAGATTTCACATCCAGTTACGCCACTGTTACCAAACATCTTCCCTGGTTTGGTAAAGAGGATGAAGTTCCCTTGCTTATTTCTAATGCTATACAAAACAATAACAACAACAACAACAAAAAAAACGAACAGAGAAACAGACCTCTAGAGGACTGTGTGGTAAGTCATCAGGAGCAGAAGAGGCATGTCTTTCTGCCTCACTCATACTCTGAAACATCATCTGGTCTACTCTGTCTTCTCACATACAATCCAAGTTTTAAGAACTGGGAAGGATCCAGATGCCTCTTTTTTTTTTTTTTTTTCCTCTTCTTTAATCCAAGTCTCTAACTACATAAGATTTTTTATCACTAAAATTTAGTTGTGTGTTACCCATCAGCAGAAGGAGAGTTGAAAACTCCAAATATATTCTTAGCAAATTTTTAACCTTTTTTTTTTTTTTTTCTCCACAGAGCTTGTGTTATCTTGGGTGTCATATTCCTCCTATCATCTATATGTATTGTGATCAAAGCCATCCACGATCTAGCGAAGAAGGTGCTTCCAGAAGTGGTAAGGTGATTCATGTTCTTTAAAAAGTTCTCTTTACACTGCCAGTGAAACTGAGAAAGGCCAACATCTCCTTTTAACAAGCCCTGTTGAACTTGGTGAAGCTGTAGCAGGTGCAGATCCTGCCTGGCTGCATGTACAGGTCCTGGTCTTCGAGCAGTATTTTCTTCTTATGTGACGGAGTCTAGTCATTATAGGTTTTTACAGGCTTGACTCCATCTTCTCTTCTTCATATTTACCTTTACAGGCCAAATCTTTCTCAGCATAATCACTTAAAACTTTTATTCAGGTTTTTATACAGGAATAGGAGTTCACTTAAAGTGAGGCAGTCTCTCGGGGCTTAAAGAAAAATGTAGAATTTTGAGAGGAGAATCTTTCCACAGTTTAGTACTCCAATAGCTTCAGTATTTTATTTTTAATGTGGAAAAATGTATTTTTGGATTGTATTTTTTTTGTTTTCCAGCTCTTGCCTCCAATTCCAGAGCCATGTACGAGTAGCAAGAATGAAACAGGTGAGGGGAGCATGCTGGGTGAAAGAGCTGGCTTTTCAACTGGCTCACCATGGAGCATCACAAAGGGCTTTTCTCCTGCTCTCTACTTTCTTTTGGTTATGAAAGCCAGCCCACCGATAAAGCAGTTCTCTGCAGCAGCCTTTCTCTCAGTTCTGCTCTGTCCTGTCCTGCTTGCTTCCTTCCAGTAGTGGTTATTAACTTCCCTGAGCTCTACTCATCCAAATCACTGGAAGAGCCATTTGGCAACGGTTCCACTCCCAGAAGACTCTTCCTAATGTGCCCAAACACAATTAGGCTTTGGTTCAGGTATTGCATATACAACCTGACTTGGACCTTTTGTATTCAGCCTTCATGAAGTTTGGTCTGTATACGTATTAAATTTGGTCTGTATACAGTCTTTTGGCTTCTCCCCAACAAGTACTGTTATTTACATATCATTGGAGGGAAGCCTCAACTCCTTGCTTTTGACTGGAGATGGAGGCAGAGCTGGAAAAAGAGCCAAAATGGAATTTGAACCTGTTACCCACTGATAGTACTGCAGATGACTACTGGGTACGGTACGCTCATGGAAACTTCTAAGTAGAAGCTGGGCAACTACAGAAAGTTATTTTCAGTAGTTTAGTGAAGTTTGGGCAGCCATGAGTAGCACTGCAAAAGCCCAGCCCATGAATTAATGCATTACTGAATTGCAGCCAGGTGCATCGTTTGGCTACAGGTGATTCATGTTTTCTTTTCATTTCACTTTCCCTCTTTTCCACTCTTCATAATTTACTGCCTCTTCAGCTCTGCCAGCATAACAGCACATGTAGTTGCTCCCCAGCCTGGTTCTGTCAAAATGATGTAGGTTAGCTTAAATGCTTTTGTTAGTCAGTTCTCCAATTCAACCAAAACATTTTGACAGAAGTGGGTTAGAGAGTGAGCCATTGTGCCAATAAGGCTGAAGGAGATGTTGGTAAGGGTGAGGGAAGACCCTGCAGCGAAAGCCAGTTGAAGAAGGCCAACCTCTTAACTCGACTCGACCCAAACAGTGCATCTGGCTACAGTTTGACTCCTATTTGGTGAGAAAATTCAATATAAATACATACTCTTGACTGTGTGAAGCAGAAATAAGAAGGGAAGCCTTGATAAAAAATAAAAGACCCATTTGGTGACTTGGTGGTAATGTAGATCAGATTAATTTAGATGGCTCAGTCTAATTCATTGTGGGTAAATGCCCTAGTAATTTCAGCAGTAGGAACAAAAGTTTAAAAGGTATGGCATCTATATCTCACTCTTCCATCATTACAGGTGTCATCTACAGGTGAGGGTTCTGTTTCTTACACAGGAAGAAATGTCTCTTATTTGCACCATTAAAGTTACGTATGAATTTCAGACACGTAGTACTCCCTCACATTTTAACTTCTAATTTTTGAAATGTATTTACAGCAGGAATAAAATATGAACTCTAGAGAAAGGTGATCTCAGAGAGCAAATCCCACTATGTTTCAAGTGTCCTGTAGGAATAATTTGTACAGATCCCTTATGTCACAGCCTATTTTGGATTCAGACTTTGATGGCCTAAAAGCCATGTTGAGTAGGCACAAGTTAGGGTGGATACTGATTACGTTTGACCCAATATCAGAATAAGTGGACAGTTTTGTTCTTGTGACATCCGACCGACTGCTCTCACTCATGCATGTGCTCCAGTAATATCAGGAGTTTGAAAGATGTGTCTGGCAGGGCACAGACTGTGGCTGACTAGTGGCAGGGTAAATGCCACATGCGCACACAAAGGGTTTTGCATACCTTGAGATTCTCCCTGGAAAGTAGGTTAGAACAAGGGATGAAAAAAGATGATACTTCTGTTCAGTGTCTCCTAAATGACATGGCAAGGATTCTCTTTTCAAAGTCTGCCAGTACATGTCACTGTGAAACTGGTGCAGGTAAGGGTTGCTTGACAGGTGAAAGATCTCTGTATAAACAAGGAATAACAATGAAAAAAGGGGGGACTGAGAGAACAGCACTGTAGCGAAGATACTGCTGCAAGTAATGGCCAGTGAGGTATTAAGAGTTGCTACATTAAAACTACTTGGGCAGAAGGATGTTGCCTCCAAATGAAACCTTTTGATTTGCTCCAGCTGTGCCCAACTCCGACCCTGATTTTGTCCCTTAGCATTATGCAGTGCTCTCTGTCTCAGTAGAAGTAGTCATTCCTCCCGGTTGTTTGGGTCTTTGCTGATCAAGGGAGTTCTCAGCTCATCTGCAGCTGCCCAGGCATTAGCTTCTTAGAACAGCAGAAATCTGCTCAAATGAAATGAGTAGTGGAAGAAGTTTCTTCATCTACTTTTATCCAGGCTGATATCTTCTAGTTCTTGGACTACCAGTGAATTAACCACTAATAAAACCAATTTCTGTAACATCATATAACTTAGACATGTATGGAAAAATAACATTTTCTGCTATGGCATTTTGTTTAGTAATGAACTAACCTGTTCTGCATCAAATAATGACATGAACTATTTTCTGGTGGCGATTTCTGTATCATTGGGATTTCATATTAGCATGCTATTCTGATGCCAGGGATGTTATCCTAGTGGTATGAGCAAGAATAGAACATCAAGATGAAGGAAAGATCAGTGTAACTCCACCAGTATCCCAAACTGATACAAAAGTAGCATGAAGAGCTCCTCACCAGATTAAGAAGATGTAGGTTACAGTGTAAGTGTTCACATCTGAGTCATAATTGCACGATGTTTTCATACAGTTTGTCTTAATTTGTCTTTCTTGAAGCAAAGGTCATCGAAGGTGTGGGTACTTTTCAGAGCATCGTGTGAAATTTTAGATGTGTGACTTCAGTCTGAGGGGATAATGTGGTTTAGCTCAACTGGAAAATGTTGACTTGGTGTTCAGGTGCTGAACACAAAACGAATTATGTCAGCCTTGAAGACAGAAATGGTTTTGAATGTGTTGCTCTACCATTTGTGTAGGATTCCAGATTAACAAGAACGTTAGTGCAGAGCAGCATGGCTGGCTGCATCACAGCCAGAAGTGTGGTTTTAAAGTCTGGTTTTTACATCTTAATTTGTGGTAAACTTTGGTGACTTTGTCAAAGCTACAAATTGGGAGCAGTTATAACTTCTGAGTTCATCTTGATTTGTGCAGATTTTGGAGAAAATAGTATATAATGTGGACAAATTTAATTTAACAAATGAAACAGATCAAGCAATCAAGTATCCATTAATGAATTGTAACATGCTATGATTAAAGACCTAAAAGTGTAGTTACTCACTTCTGAATCATTCTGGATCACTTACACAAAGTTCATTGTATTTCTTGTTGGATATAAAATACATGGGTTACTTCTCTGTCGGTTCTTAATATGCATGCAGAGAGAAAGATATTTCCTTAAAAAGAATTTATGAGATCTTTAGAATAGAGATTCTTTTGTCCTTGAAGTGGATGGATCTCAAACAAGTGGCTTTCATGGAAATACTGCTAGCTAGAAAGGATGAAGAATTCACATGACTAAGAAATCATTTGAATGCTTTTTCAAGTGTTTGGAACACAGCTTTTATTTTATTTATGTGGACATTTAGAAACAGAAGTCTGTGATATTTTTGTCATTTCATATGATGATTTCAGTTGCAGGTCTGCTAATCCTCACCAGGATTCAGACAACCAAAAGGAGAATGACAGGCTTACATATTCATGGCATTTCCAGCTCAGTTTGCAGGACTGGTTTAGCTCTGTCAGGCATTTTTCACTCACCTAGCTGAATTCTCTTTTATTCCATGCTGAATGTAGCTTCATTGAAACACACTGAATTACAACACTCCCAATGTACATTGGCATAGAAGAGAGGACAATTAGAGCTACTGACTTTCTGCATTTTTTAATACTGGTTCTCCCTTTCTTTTCTGCTTTTATTTGTTTTACCTTTTCCTCTGTGTTAAGTAATTACAAATAATATGTAGTGTATATGCTTTCAGCACAGACAATGTTTTTTGCAATTTTTCAAATACTTCAAAACCCTGGGAAACACAGAAATGCTCTATTTCTATTTTTAGTTCCTTTGCTTGATATACCAACGAGTCTATTTGCCTTTGAAATCACCTGTAAGGTAGGATATAAATGACTAGATAGATTAATTGGTTTAAAATATGGTCCATTTTAATAATACATGCTTGTCTGGAATTTTGACTGCTGGTAATGCATGTGTTTTCTATATGCAACCACAACAGTGGCCATGCTGAGTTGGGCTGAAGGCCCTGTGGCCGTGGCTCCTGGTCCTGTTCCTGACAGCAGCAGGTGCCTGGTGGTCCTGGTTCTGGCCATCTGCATCTCAGCAAGCCCCATGGTCATGGGGATGCTAGCTTCTGATGCCTTTGTTCTTCTAGGAATTTCTATTAGCACTTTTTAAAGCTCTTTAGGTTTTTAGTATTGAAAACATCACATGATGCTGTAATTAGGTACTGTAGGAAGAAATATTCCCATTGTGTTTTTTTGAATTTACCACATTGTGACTTCATTTGTTGCCTCCATAGTTCCTTTACTGGAAGAGGTAAATGATGGTTACAGCATTTCCCTGTTAATCATCTCCACCCCAGTCGTAAGTCTTCCTCCATTGTATGCTCCACCAGTCTCTTCTGACAGCAGTAGAATCCTTTTCTGTTTAATCCTTCCTCATGTGGGAGGTGTTCATTATCTTTGGTCACCACTGACTTTCTTCATGACTTCCTTTTTAGTTTTGTCTCCATTTCTAGATGGGGAGGCCTCTAGAGCCTACAGGATTCAGGGTTTAGGAGTCACCAGAGACTGACAGAATGTGTTCATTTTACTAAATTACTGTTGAGCACTGAACTGATATTTTTGCAGAACTTTCATAATTGTAGATTCCAACTGCTGCGGTTAATAGCAAGTTCAGGAATTGTTGCTGTTAGATAAGCTTAGGATTTTCCCTATGCATATTACTTTATATAATAATTAAAAAGAAGCCTGCCCTGAAAAATGACATCCTGTATCAGGAGAGTTGGCCAGTGAATTAATTTTTTCACGTACTATGTAATTCTGTACTTGTATTAATTATATACTTTTTACTATCATGGGAAAAAGTTCCTTTTGAAGTAAATGAGATATATATTAATCCTCGAGGTTTGAAATATAATCCCTTCCGCTGGTGTTTTCAGCATTTGTGACATAGAGCAGTGTTTTCTAACAACTGGTCCATAGAATTGTACTGTTTATTGTGTTTTTAAATTAATTAATCCGTGAAGTCATGAATTAGGGGGTAGATGATAAAAATGTAGATGTAGGAGAAGTACTGCAGCTAAAGGGATCTGTTTGTCCAAAGGGTCTGGAAAGCATTAAAATTGAATAGATGCAGTGAGAAGCATAATGGATTGTTTTTCTCTCACACATGATTTTAGGAACAACAAAAAGTGCCTGCAGGTGAATTTCCCTTCATACTTATTGCAAGTACTGCCCTGGTGGGGGATGGATGTACAATTCCTCCTGTGTTTCTACAATTATTGTGACAAATACTCTGAAACTAAAAATTCTCTCTATATAGGGCAATCACATTTTGAAAGCTTTGGAATCTACTTTTACTGAGCACCAGAGGACAGAACCATAGAGCCATCTAGGTTGAAAGTGAGCTTCAAGATCATCAGGTCCAACTGTCAACCTGACCTTCCAAGTCCCATCACTAAACCATGTCCCTCAGTGCCACATCCATGTGTCTCTCCAGGGATGGCCACTTTACCACCTCTCTGGATAGCCCATTGCAATGCTCGAAGAAATTTCTTCTCTGTGAAGAAATTCTTGTTGCCCCACTATTCAAGGTGCAGTGTCACCAGGGCCGAGTACAGAGGGACAATCCCTTCCCTGGTCCTGCTGGCCACCCTTTTTCTGATGCAGGCCTGCATGGCATCGGCCTTCTTGGCCATCTGGCATACCTCTGGCTCATGTTCAGACGTTGGCCGACCGGCACCTCCAGGTCCTTTTCTGCTGGGCAGCTTCCCAGCCACTCTTCCCTGAGCTTGCATGGCTGCATGAGGTTGTGTGCCCCAAGTGCAGCACCCGTCCCTAGCCTTGTTGAAGGCTAAGCAGATCATCTTGTCACAGGAGATCGGGTTAGTCAGGCAGGGCCTACCTTTCATAAAGCCATGCCAACTGTATCCAATCACTCGATTGTCCCGTGTGTGCCATGAGATGGCATTCCAGGTGATCTGCTCCATAGCCTTCCTTTGTACTGAGGTCAGATGGACAGGCCTGTAACTCCCTGGATCCTCCTTCCTGCCTTTCTTGTAGATTGCAGTCACATTTGCTAACCTGTGATCAACTGGGACCTTCCCGGTTAGCCAGGGCTGTAAATGATGAGCATACAGCTTTTGTGTACCTTCCAGGGAGGATCTGACTGACATCTAACCTTGCCTTGAGTTTGCAGAGATGCTTCCTTTTCCTTTGGAGACAAATCTGCGTGGGTGTCTATGTAGACGCAGTTTGTGCATGCATCAACACATATGCGCAAGTCATTTTCTTTATCAAGCTGTGACCTCCTTTCTCATTTGTCTGAAAATGTTTTTAATTAAAGCTTTTATATTTTATGAATTTAGAGATGTGATGACATTTTACACTTGTTTTGGAACATGTTGTTTTTGAAAGAAATCATACTGTTCCTCTCCTATTCTTATCATATTGCTAGGATGCTTCAATATTCGGTTAAGATTTCCTGAAAAATAGTGGGTATAGATGTGCTGTACAGAACCTGTGCAGTGCCTTCAGCTCTCACTTAAGTGTGTAACACTGTCTTGAACTTCCGGGGTGGGGGTTATACAGTGCATCTGCCCAAACACTGTGAATATCGTTGTCATGAGGGATAGCTATGTGCAAGTTACTGTACGCTTGGAAAACTTGAAAAAATACAGAAGGGTCACAAAATCCTTGAAAAACTTTTTTCACAGGAAAGAGTGATGTGACATTACAGCTACAAATTCCATTTTTTTTTTCTTTCCTTATTTCTTATGTAGCTGTGAAGCTTTATTTTTGTAGGGTCTGTTTCAGCATGACATGCCAAAGTTGTTAAGTTGTTATTTCAGTTTCATATCCTTGACTCCTAAGGAAATTTGTTTTCACTCATCAGTTCCTTTTTTTTTCTTCTTTTTTTTTTTCTTCTCTTTTTCTTTGTTCCTAATACACATGCTGGAACTGTTAGAAGAAGTAGGCCAGCTGCTCTTCCTTTCTGGTTTATTTGGAACTAAGCTTGCTGATAATTTTAGCAATTCTTCATTACATCCAACGTATTAAGTTAATCAACATTTGGCATTTGGAATATAAAACCTTCATTCTGTTTACCCTTCCACTTAATTTTAAATGAATCATTCTCAGATTGTATAATTTCATTTATATATTTTTTCCTACAATGTTGAGTATTGAAGCTAAAATAGAATCACTTCTTAATGGCTCAGAAGTGATTTACTATTTTTTTTATAGCTATCAGATTCAGAATATTACCCGTATTGTTCTTCACAGCATTTGTTCTCCAGCCAGTGTTGGCCATAATAAGGTAATTCCCAGTAGGAAAAGGAATTGCCATTCCTTTATTGATGTTTCAGAGAGCTATATCCATACCCAGTACCAACCCTGAGGATTTGATGCACGCGTTTCATTACAAATAAGGAGGAGTTATGTCATATTCCATGACATTGATGACATTATGCTTAGATTTCTGGGTAAATTTTAGTAATTTCTTGATGTTTTGTTAGTATATTGGGAAATGGATTTAAAACTCAAATTAGGCATAGTTTTCAAGCATTGTTTTGTGTTTGGATTTACTAGTGTTAACTCTTGACATCTCTCTGGTAACAACCTTTTTTCATTTGCCTATTTACCTTCCTCATGTCAATCACCATATATTCTTGAATAAAATAAATATAAGTTGTGTAAAATGGTGAGATTTAGCTTGGCTGTTGCCAAAAAAGAATTTGCAGACAATTTCTTGTTTATTAAGAAGGCTAAAAAAGCCCAACCCAGCAACACTGAGAGTGACTCTCTTAATTTCACCTGGGGTTGTAAATCAATATCCATTTACTATTCAGTTACTGCGTGCGTTTCCCTAGATAATAGTATAACACATGTAATGTCAATGCAGTTTGGCATTTGTCCTCATTAGTATGGCAAAGGACACTTTTTTGCAAGAGTAAGCAAGCGTCATGCCATATTTCTGACATTTCCTGCAGAACAAAAAGGAAAATGTAATCAGTTTGTATACAAAAGACGTGATGCACATCTGATGTGGTGCCTCCAATGCTTTTATAAATGAAATCCCTTGTAAGATTAGGCCGCGTGTAATTCTATCATATATTATTGATTAAAGTTGAAGAGGGAGCTTGGAGTGACACAGTGTAGCATTTTGAGTTTGTTTAATTGCAAATTCAATCATTTATAATAAATACATATTATATTTAACAACATCAACAGCTGAATTATAGGTCAATAGCAATATAGCAATTACTTGTGTTTATATGTACGTGTCCTTATACATACTTCTCTATAAACTTCTAGTCTCTCACATACGTACAATTTATTGTGTATAATTTCAAATCAAAGTACTGTATATATTAATTATATGTCAGAATCCTGTTTTGTTATTGTTACAGTAATAGTAGGTATAGTTTGATAGCTTTTTTTTTTTTTTGGCCTTTAACAATGAATTTAACCCTAAAACACACATGTTGTTACATGTTGGTGAGAATGTTGCAGATACAACGAAAAAATGTGTAGTTGATACCTTTTTTCCTAAATTGTGGCTTACTAGGTAATTGAAGTGATTGATGAAGTCTTGTTTTCAGGTCTTGCTGTGGTGATATGAAGTGAGTGTTGGTGACCGCTAGCCATGCGGTAGGTTATGTGACAGGGATTGCTGGCCTCAATCTCCCCCTACCTGGAGAAGTGACAGTCTCACTAAAGAGACGTTTCTGAGTGTGGGGACAAACACCATTTAATTATGTTTCCTAGCTGATTGGTGCTAAAACAAAATAGAGGAATTCTGGGAAAGTGTGAAGCGAGGGTGATCTGTGAGGCCCAAGGGCCTGTTGCAGGAGTCCCAGCGTTGCCTTAGGTAATGCCCTGGTGTTCAGAGTCCCTCGGTCCTGGGCCACGGTGCCCCTGCGAGCTGCTCTCACCACACGGTGCCTTCCTTATTCATGTCCTGAAGCAGCGCTCTGCTCTGTGGAATTGCTTTGTCACAGTGCCTCAGCACTAAGGATACAAGTTTAAACATTCATAAGAATTTTGTTTTGGAGCTAATAATAGATCTTTGTATCTCCATGCGA
Source organism: Cygnus olor (assembly GCF_009769625.2). Classification (NCBI taxonomy): domain Eukaryota; kingdom Metazoa; phylum Chordata; class Aves; order Anseriformes; family Anatidae; genus Cygnus; species Cygnus olor. The sequence goes on along the minus strand of NC_049174.1, from coordinate 33,224,803 downwards.
AGAGTCTGCAACTTGAGTCAGACGCTGGGCTGTCGGTTTGTTTTCTGACAGTGAAAAGCAATTAAAGCTCTTGTCCCTTTTGAAGCTAGCTGGTGAGGTAGGCCCTCTGGCTTCCCAGAAGCTCCCTGTAGACTGATTACATAAACTATTTATTACTTGTGAGAAAGTGCGGTAGAGATTTGGACTTTTTTTACAAAATGTTTGTATTGGGAAGATCTCTAAGGGGAGGAAACCAAAATCCGGTTAAGTAAGGTGCTCCCTGCCAGCCAGCATGCCCAGGTGAGGTGAAGGCGGGCGGCAGCCACGGGTACATGGAGGTGGGGAAGGGGAACAGGGTGGCAGCAGGCCCTGGTGGGCACTGGAGGGGATAGTGACCTGTCCTGGACTGAAAAAGGGTCGTCGTGGGGATATGAGAAACAGCAGGGATGGGGAAAATCAGTATTTAGCAGCACAAATCCAGCGTGGTTTGGGCTAGTCACAACATCACTTCTGCCAACAGCAGTTGTAGCATTCCAGAAATACGTCCCTACCTTCTCAGCCAAGATGTCTCATTTTATTTCAAACCCTTCTTTCCTGGGCAAGACTCAGCAGAGAAGAGGTGGGACATGGTGAGAGGTCGCCTTCTGTGGGAAGGGCAGAGCGGGACAAAGAAGTGGTACCAGCAGCTCCCGGCTGCGATGGTGGGGGGCTGATGGTAGAGGCTCAGAGGAAGGAGGCTCACCACTGGTGAGGAACACTGGAAAGGCCTTCTTCCTCCCATGCCAATAAATACCTTTTTACTCAATGCTGTAAACTTAGAGTGAAATGAGAACATTTCTACATCCCAAAAGAGGAAATGAAAGGTTTGTAAATGAAGGACAGATGGAAAAAAAATGGTAGAAATAATGTGGTATGAAATATGAGTAAATTATTAGGGTCAGAACAAGTAAGACATTCTAGGAAAAGGCTAGGAGCACAGATCAGCTAAAATTCAGTTACTAGGCTGGGAATTGTGTTAAAATATCTCCACCTACTAAGCCAAGCACTGAAGCATCCCCTGCAGCTTTTTTTGTAGTTTTTACAGTAGGTTCAGAAAGAGATCAAAGTCGCAACATCATCATCAACAAATTTCCCTTAAGCCATAAGATGACTGCTGCTTTTGGTGAGATCCTTGAAAGCAGGGACAGAAATGTTGTCACGTTTTTGAAGATCTCTGTTCTCATCTGCACTGTTGGGGACAATGCATTTGGATAAAGTGCAGGAAAGCTGCCTGCGGACTGCTATTATTCCTTTTTTAGGAGCAAAGAAAGCATCCTAGGAAAGCTTTCTTTTTTGGGAAACTATCATGGCATAAAATCTTGCATTAAAAAAAAGTCTTAAATTGGGACATTGCAGCTGTTAGAGTGCTGTGTAATGAGATGGCGGCCCAGGATGAGCGCCTAGCTTTATGTACACTGCTGTTTTATACATGAAGCCATCTAGCCAGATAATGTGTGCCTATTAATTGAGGTCTCATGTACAGTGTAATAGTAATGAGGGAATATGATGAAAAGAAATGGAAAAGGAAAGAGCTTTATTTACAAGGCTGAGAAGCCTTTATCATATGGAAATGATCAGAATTTAAATTTTTATCATCTGTCCCAATTTGCTGCTGCTGCTTTAATTAAAATAACACCAGGAATGTGTGTAGTGAGTCTGGCTAGATTTGCTTTGTGCTCTTGATGACCGTCAGATGCTAAGGCAAGGGCTACAGAGAGGGCATGACTGAAGGAAGATCCTGAGGGAGACGGTGCCAGATGGCCAGGCTTATTTTATTAATTTGGCTCTCCGTTATGGCTTCTCTAGTCTTCGTTTCTCCAAATGATGGTTAGTTTAATGGGAAGCATTTCACAGCCACAGTATGACGTGCTTAACTCTTCAGGCCCTGCGGTGCTGCAGCAGGGGGGGTGCGCCAGCCCCAAGTCCTGTCACCCGGCGGCCCTGAGGGATCAGGTAATCTGTGGAGCCCCTTGTAGCGGTCACATCCTGCAGGCTGGTGGTGTACCAGCACAGCCAGATGCTCTCCTAAACTGCTTCCAGCTTCTGATCCTGTATGTAGCCCCCAAGGAGCATTTTGAGCCGATTTCTGCCCTTTTGCTGCCTCACCTGCTCGGCCTGCGTGCCGTAGGTGCCGGCCAAGCTGCTGGGCTTCACCGTGGATTTTGAGCTGATCTTTTACATCTACAAAACCTTCTTGCTAGCAGCATGTAGCCTCACGCTGCTTCTTCCAGCTGGGTGCCTGGAGATCCAGCAAGCGTGGAAAAGGACTGAGGAAAGTGAACGTAGGTGGTTTTTTTTTTTTTTTTTCCCTTCAGTTTTGTCTCCTCGCCTTGTACTGAAGTATCCGTCGCCTCCTTGTGGCTGTTGTGTAAAACTGCGACGATCATTTAAATACTGCTTAAGAGAGACGAAAAGAGATAACAGAATCTTCTGAAAGTCTATTCTGCACAGTCTAAAGCAAGAAATTACTGAGGTGTTCACATTAAGAGCAGGGTTTTCTACCTTCTTCCCTTTCTATGTCCATTGTGATTGCAAAGGAGCTATGATTGATCCAGTCGCTTTAGTATTAGCAACAAAATGAGCTTGTGTTCTGTTATTAAAAAAAAAAAAAAAAAAAAAAACTTACGAAGACTTTTTAGTTCCTGAAACCTTGATAAAAAGCCTATTCATAAATTCACTCCATGAGTTTATTCAGAAACCTGTATCACATATAAGTTGCCTTGGCTGTCACTAAATCTGTTTGTTAGACTGATTTTGATGACAGTATATACTATTATTTTTCAGGGTCAATAACTGATAAAAGGCAGTTCCTATCAGTTGGTGACCAGCTGGGTTGAAATTCTGTAGGGAAAAAAAAAAAAAGGTCCTTCAAACTCGAGGGGATCATGAGCAGGTTTGCTTGCCATGCTTACTATTGCAAAGAAAGTGAAAACAAACTTGTTCATCTGTAGAAAAGTTGTATTCTGCCTAATGGCATGAGAACAGTACTCTGACTGCTAGCTCAGGGTAGAGACTCTGTGGTCATTATGTTGAGGGAGCATGTCATTCTGCTTCAGGTTATTCTGAAGTCTTACACATACGCAGTATCAGATGAACTATTTAATAAAATTTTAGATGAGATTACAATCCCAAGACTAATCAGAATTTGTTAAACTATCAAAATTAAATCTTTGGGCATGGTAAATATACATTTTTGAGAAAGAAGCACAACATTTAGAAGCATGAACTTGACAGGAGTTTCTTGCAAAGTTTACCCAGCCCTTGGAAGCTTTGTTGTTGTTTCAGATCTTCTGGAAGCTTCCAGCTTTACTCGCGAGGCTGACACCAAGCAAACATTCCCAGTATTTCCTTAGCCCTCCAAAACTGACTGGATATCTTCCAGTCATTTTGGTAAAATAATTTCACAAATGCCTTTTTTCTTACTGTTACCCAGTTGCTTTAGTTCTTTGTTTTAACCTCTTCTGTTTTGTGCTCCTTCCCTTGGTGCATTTCATCTTGCTGTTCAATACTGTGCCAGGACTAGAGAGAATGAGCTCATGGCTGACAGAGAATGAAGTAGACTTGGAAAATACAACTTAAAAAAATTGTAGGAAAACATACGGAATAAATTATTTTGGGGGATGTGAGCACATTACATTAGTAATCCAGTTCCCAGTATCTTCCTAAGCAGCTTTCAAAACTCTTTTTTGATTTCTTTGGGTGTTGAATTGCTGCTGAAATAACAAAAATGGATGGAGGTGATGATGAATCATTATGACAGTGTTTACTATCAACGGGGATTTTTGCCAGGGTATTTTAATCGGTAACAGGGTCCCAGTGGCACTGGTCCACTTAGACCTGCAGATAAAAAAAAATATATTCTTGCTATTTTCTTTATTTCTACTGATGTTGCAACAGCTTAAATTAAAGCTTCTATTAAGAGTAATAAATTAATCTATTCCAAAGCTTTGTGGTTAGATGGCAGGCAGGCATGGTAGTGCTTCTGCATTGCCCCTGGGCTGATGGACCTCACTGGGGAGGAAGCACAGGGACCCCTTTTGGGCATCTGGCTGTGGCGCCGCTGTTTCAGCACCCAGGAGTGGCTCTGCTCACCCCAGCTGAACACAAAATAGTCAGGGGAAAGAGGTAGGCGCCTGCAGACGACCTCTTAGAGAATGTATGTTAAACAATAATTAAATTTGCCCTACATAGGCACTCAGCTTTCCATCAGGGGAGCCTAGGGAGCTCATGTTATGTATTCAAATTAAGTAATGTGGATATTTCTGTAGCTTTGAAATGAAAGCCCAGTGAAAATTTGTTTTCTAAGAGCTAAACCCAATTTTGCACATCAGTAGCAAAACTCATACTATGGCTGTAGCTTGGACCAGACTTTACCTTAGGAAAGAGGGAAACCAAACATAACCAAAGCAATTGCAGACTCAGAAATGAATTAAATTATTATTTCTCACATTAAAAAAAATCAACAAAGATCCGGTAAGTGGGATTTTGCTCTCAGTCTTTTATCCTGCATGCAGAGCCTTTGTGTTTGATTGCATTAGACGTCAGATTACTAGGCAGTTTGCAGTCAGCCTAGCAGGCATAGAATCTGAATCTGAGGAGTTTGGGTCCATTCAAATTGTGTTGCTTGGGACCATCATTAATTATGTTTGCAAGAGCAATTACTGACAGTAGTATAAACAGAATAAGCACCGGCTGTCATGAAAGTCATAACTCAGGAAATCTTTTTCTCAGGTTGTATACTTCAGTGGCGCAAGTAATTGCATATTAACTAGTACTATTTGTCATTTAGTATGTAGGACAGGACCAGAAGATATACTAATGCCTGATGTCTTTTCTTTCAGGATGATTTTCTGTATAGCGTCTCCGTTTTAAGTGGCATCCTTTGCACTGTTTTGGCAGTAATCAAATTTATGCTGGGAAAGGTCCTTACAAGCAGAGCGCTGATAACTGACGGTGAGTGTGGAGATGATCCTGTTGCACTTACAGACTCCCCCAGGGAATGCTGTAGACACGGGGGATACTAGTGACCCCCCGCACAAGGGCAACTCTGGAAGAGTATTAAAATGAGAAAGCCACTGGGAAAAAAAAAAAACAAAACCAAACCAGAACAATCTGTGGTACCACTGGAATCTTACGTAAAGACATAGCTGAAATGGGTTTGTCTGATGGAAGTCAAACAGTTAATGGATAGATAATAAGCAATAATATATATAGAGAGAGCATATTATTAATTAGGTGTGTGTCAGAGGTTAGATTGCAGCGTGGGGCTACGACACCAATTTATATAGCTTTGGTGAAGTCACATCCATCCTTGCTGCCTACACCTGGTGAACAAACTCACGCCTACAGTGCGTATGTAGCAGAAAACGCCTTCCTGCCTTCAGCAGCAATCAGCCTTCATGCACACTGCCCCTGTAGATGTAATTTGCCACCCTGGTTCTTTACCTGCCACTTGCTCTGTAGAGCCTGTAAGGTATCACATGGAAAACAATGCCTTTGCCTCTTGTCCCACCCCCTGCCAGTTTGTCACGAGGTGAAACTCAGACACTGCTGGGAAGACCTCACTGCTACTGGCCTGTTGGTGCAGCTTTGTAGTGCCCAACTGTTGCTGTTTTGACAGCAGCAGCCTGAAATGCTCCATAAGGATACACAGTAGTGTTAGTGATTCAGGGATTGTAAGATATAAATTGTTTTCCTCCGCTAAGATTTCACTTTAAGGAAACTCAATTTTGAGTTTTTTCTATGGATACATATAATTGCTTTAGTACAAGTAATTTAAATCTACTTAATTTTTTTTTTTGTGATGTGGGATAACACGAGTATTTATAATTTATGTTGTCCTGCTTATATAAATACTTTGTGAGTACCTATATTATAAATACAAAAGAAGCAAAAAAAAAAATCAAAACAGCAGTGCAGGGTGGTAGGAGTAAGTTACTGCCTCCCTGCATGTGTAATTCTCTCCCAATAGACTGTGTTGTTCAGTGATCCTATTCCTTACTACAGACCCCCTTTTTGTTTGAAACAAAAAGATTAGCAACCTGCAAAAAGGATTATGGAAAGGATCCTGGGAACTAGACCAGTGAGTCTGGCTTCCTTTGCTGTCAGAGTGTAAGTGAGATGTGTTGACTGTTTTAGAACTATTTCTAAGCAGGCAAATGACTAACCCTCCCTTTAAAAAAGGTGCCCTGTTTTTTAAACAATCAACTTTTTTTTTAGACAAAACATTAGCTGAAAAACTCCTGTATAACTTTAGCTCTGAATTGGTCTCCTGTATAACACAGAAATCACTTTGCCCATAATTACATCCTTGTGCTAATTATATTGTTTCTGAGCTGGAGCATGCTCATCCTTTGATTAAAAAATTAGGGAATGAAGTATACAATTGAATCATTCTGCTTTTTATCTCCATTTTCTTCTTTCTACAACTATTTTAGAAAATGTAGGAGGCTGATCTTACCATGTGTAGTTAGATATCTTCTTTCACGAAAAATATTTACATGTATACTTGGTTTATTAACAATCAGGAGGAGACGGTGTGATTCAGTGTCTGAGACAGATTTAACACTCCCTTGCATTTCTTTTATTAGTGTTTTCTGTTTCCTGCTATTTTACCTCCTGTGATCGCTGGCTGTATAGCACAAACTGTTTTGAGTAAGCCGAGCACACATTCTTCTTCCTGAAAAACAGGATTATTTCCAAAGCTTTAGATTCTCTGTCATATATGTTAACCTCTATTGAGGATATATATTCTTAGAAAAAAAAATGTTTTAGAATAGGGCTTTACAAGATTAGCTCTTTAAAGCCTTAATATTTTAGTCCTGATAAGGCAAAATGTTATTTGTACAGTTTGTGTATAGCAAAAGTTCATGGCCTTTTGGATAATTACTGCAGCCCTTTCCTATCTTGAATTTTGTACCATCTCAAAGGACAAGTGCAGAAATGAGACAGACAGGCAGTGTCACCCAACTTTCCTGTAGGCTTTAGATACCCATTTCCCTCCCAGATTTAGCCACCTGTTGTGTCCTGTGCTAGTAAGCTTTGTGCACAGAACGTGGGACTCATACCTGCAGCCTGATTTCCTGCCGCCCCAGCAAAGAAAGGTTTGACTGAATGACAGTCAGGAAGAGAGGACAATTTCCTTTGTAAGTAGCTTTTAGATCATTTGGAACCATCAGCCAATAATAGCAAGAAAATATCTTACTATTTCCTGCCTTTTGCATATCATGTTGATGGGATCTGACTTAAGCTGGAGCAGGGGAAGTAACACTGGTTTAAATATATAGTTAATTAATTTATACTTAATATATTTACACACACCATATTTCATTGACAAGTATAAGCAGTACAAGTTATATTGCTTGGGAATAAAAAAGATCAGGATCTCATTCGAGTGCTTTGTGTCAATATTGGTTTAGCTAGACTGGTATAATTAATTCAGTAATCAAGCATTTACGTGCAAGTTTCGAGATTCCTATTGCAGAATGCACTACCACAGTTGGAAAACAAACAAACAAACAGAAAACACAGCCCCAAACCCTTTTCTCACAGGTCAGGGAGCCTGAAACCTTTCTCTCCCCATTCTGTCACAGACTTGCTAGGTAACACGTGCTTTTCCATGCCAGGGTTTCCTTTGCACTTAAATACCCTTGACAGGAATCTGGTGCATCTTAATCAAAATATGGATGGATTACACAAGTATGTCAGCTATAGAAGGTCAAGTCTTAGCTACATCTTTCAGAAAAAAGTTAACACAACTTAGGTAGGGATGGGATATGGGAGGCCTGGATCAAAGGAGACATTCAGGAGTAAGTGCCATGCATGTGGTTCTTGGCAGACATGGAGAACTGGAAAAAAATGGGTAAGTAGTATAAGCAGCAGCTGACTGGAGTTAACTCATGACACAACATAGACTATTTCAAGTTAGTTTTTTTCATTTGTCATCAAGGTATCTAGCATTTGGAACCCAACAAAGAACGTTTGGGACCGACTAAATCAAGACACAGTATGGGGAAATTAATGTAAAATATTTTAAATCAGAACTGACAAGTGACAGAGGTCTTACAAAACGCTGGTCAGACACCAAATATTCAAAGTTTGGTGTGTAGAAATGCCCAGGTCACCTCATGCATGGGTCCTCGCCCTATCTGGTGGTACCACTACAACCACAGCTTTTCTCCCTACAGGTGACCTCGTCTCCTTATGTGAGGTTGTTGAGATTTGATTCTCTCTTTTTTTCCCTTCCTGTCTAGGTTTCAACTCTCTTGTAGGTGGAATAATGGGATTTTCCATCCTTCTTAGCGCAGAAGTTTTTAAACACAATTCTTCTGTCTGGTTTCTGGATGGCAGTATAGGAGTTTTAATTGGACTAACAATATTTGCCTATGGGATCAAGTGAGTATCTCCTGCTAGTAGGTATTTCACTATATACTGCAGGTGGGCTGTCTTTTTAATGGAAAAAGCTATAGCTCTTAAATGTCAACATAATTCCTGTAAAATCTGTCACTGGATTTTGTTAGACTAGCTGCCAATTTTGAAGCACAGGGCAGGAAAAAGGACAAAAGGCTGTCTGTCTGTCTGTCTCTCTTCAGTAGGAAGGAAGAGAACCTAAAGAGAAACTGGAGTAATTTTGGGAGACTTTTCTATACCTGAATTTAGAGATTTGGCCTTGAAATATTAAAAAGAAAACAAAACAAAAAAATCCTTGGTAAGATCACTCTATGCTACTCTTACAGACACTTCTAAGCACTATTTTTTCCAGAGAAACCATAGCTTTAAGGTAAGATGCCTAAGCTTAAAGAATGATCTACCTCTGATTTGTTTCTTAGTCTGACCCTGTAGCAACTTCTGAACTGAAGGTTAGCCAGTTGTATTTCGAATAATATTGTTTCCACTAAATTGTAAGATGATTTCTTGATTCGTGACATCAGAAATGAAGTAAGATCAAGTGAAGCTCTGCCACATGCTCCTTTACTGCCACAATTTCCCTTGACAGCATGGAATCTAAGGGTTTTGTGTTTCATCTCTCTTTCTGCCATAAGACAAAGGGGGAGATGCAGCAACCTATTTAATTGGAGTCACCACTGTTGAGAACTAGCCCTAGGCTGCAGTAAGCCCTCTGGAAGCTGTGTGCTTTTTTTCCCCTTAAACTTGGAAAAAGTTAATTAACATTTTAATGGGAAATACCATTCTTGGAAAAGCACTATAATTGCTGTTACTTCAGTTGCAAAGCTAGCTATTCTGGAAAACTGCAGTGGCAAATCAGTACCAAAATATTTAAATGTACCAAACAGCATTGGAAACCTTTCGTACAGCCTCTAAAATTCATGCTACATCCGTGCCATCGTTCTGCCCGACAGTCAGCTCAGCCATTGTGTCACCAAGACACAGTAAGGGATAATGAAGTAAACAAAGGATAAAACTGAATTCTGTTTTAGCAGCTGACCTGTTTTTTCCAGTTGCTGAAACTGCTGCAGTTCTGTGTGGTTAGAGACCTCCTTACAGCAGCCGTGTGGCAATCAGGTAGCTACAACATGCCTTCTTCCACTAACGCCCCATCTTCCCTAGCCAGAAGTGACTGCTGCTGTGCATTTCAGTTTCCAAATGCAGCTGTGTGTCCAAGCTTTCTAAAGTCAACACCATCTCCATAAAGTTTTAGACTCCCTTTTGGGCAGAATCAGTTTTGGGGTGGAATTAATTCTGATCAGGAGAAAGCAAGATAAGGGTTACTACGTGTGAGTTCTCTTTTATTTATAAAATAAAATTGTGTTTATAATTAAATAAAGCCCCCCAGTTCTAGGGCCTTCCTTTGTGTCTCTACATAACTGCTCCTGTGCTCTCCCCTGCAGGCTGCTCATTGACATGGTACCCCGCGTAAGGCAAACGCGCCACTACGAAATGTTTGAGTGAAGATCACACCCTCTTCTTTGTAAGGACTGTAGACCTACAGCATCATGCATTTTGGCAAGTGGTGCCAATGGTATTTTATTAACTATGCGGTTTGTTTCCCGTGGTCTGTTTTTGTTAAAGTTTGTTTTAATGGGAAATCTCTCTGTAAAACCGGCATATGTGCACACTGCTTGCAATTCAGCGAAACAGCAGCATTTTTCTGTCAAGTATGCTATCGATTCCTGTGAAAATAGAAAACATGCAGTTTGCAGTTTTAACCCAGCTGCCATGTTGTATATTCTAGAGTGAAAGTGTTCTTAATGATGTGATAAACCTGTGGGTAAAGAAGTGCCAGTTTCAGATCCTGTTTTTTTCCCCCAGCCTGTATTTTCCTCAACATGTGCTGTAACAGAAGTGCAAGCCTTGCTAACCTCTTTGGCTAACAGAGTACCCCGTGTAGAGAGTGGACACCAAGAGCTGTGTTGCTTGAAACACTTAAGTAGCTACTTCTTCCACCCCTTTTTAAATAGACCCACAGAAAGAGCAGTTGCAAACCTTTCTGTGAGCAGAGAGGTACTTCATTTTAATCCTAAACTAACTGAAACTATCCCTCCTCAATTTAAATTCTATTTCTTCCTAACAAGACACCATCCATTGCTTTGCATGGACCAAACAAGCACACGCAGTATTACTGTACAGACCAAAGCCAAAAAGTCCTGCAAGGAAGAGGAGCTGCTTGAGGAATGGGATTCTCATCTTCTATTGTACTTTGCACAGGTGTGTCAGCGTGTGTGACTTTGTGGTTGCTCTGTAGTCTGACAATGACACAGCAATGGCTCAACCTGGTGGTGAGATAGAGATCTATTTATTAGACTTAGATTGTTCCGTAAAGTGTTGCTCACCTTCCATCACACGTCTTATGTATTACTTAATAACAGGTTAAATTATCAAAGAATCTTGATGTATAGTCAATAAAACTGGTATCTATTTTATACAGTACCTGTAAGTAACATTTGAAAACTATTTCCAGAATGTATCATAGAGCAAAGTCTTCCTGTATAGCAGCCTATTAAACTGGATTCTCTGGCTATATCCATTTTCTCTTTATTTTATATATTTCAGGTTGGCTTTCACAACACAGAGACAGTATTGTTGCTTCTGTTTATCAAAGGTGGATAAAAAATAGCAGAAAGTCCACTGTAGAGGTTGAAATAGGACTACGGTAAGTAGCCAAGTAGCTAGAAATTCCCATTTCTAGCTACTCTACAATAGGTTATGTAAATGACAGTAGACCTACAATTAGTAGTTCAGTGTCTGTTTAGTGACTGAAGTAAAGTGGGGACTCTGTTTACTGGCACCTTGTGTTATCTAAAACCGTTATTTCCCATCATATGTCACTTAGCAAGTCCTTAGCCAGGTTCTCAAGGATCTTTATTAAAAGCAAACGCCAAATGATACGTGTAGGGAGAGACCCCCGAGGTTTCACTGACCTGACAGTGCCTACATAAGGTGTGCAGCGCTGGGAAGGTGACACTCCCTTCCTTTTGAAACACAACAGAAAATGCTTTACTGCAAAATGAATTTGTTTTGCTGCTATAGCTGGTTTACATGTATCTTGGATCGATCAAGTTTGTATAAATGCTTGTAAACAAACTTTATACTATTGTTAGTACCAGTATTCTGGTGCTGCTTATGCCCGGCTGTCACTGGGTGATGTTAGACATCATCACGTGTCACTCAGTGTAAGCGGGAAGTACAACACTTGACAGGACAGAGGAGGTCCTTTATAAATGCATTCAGCAAGAGCTCCAGAAGGACCTAGTGTAGAGGATTTGTCACTGTACAAAAGGTGGACTTCTAAATGGCACATACCAAAGGCCTTTCTTCATGCACAAGGTCTTAATTTGTTATGCTTTTGCTTAGTCCTGATGTTTTCCCATTGTGTTTCTTCTCTAACTCCAAGTTGCCTGAAGAGAGCCATGAAACGGGTACTTCCCTGCTGATGAACTCGCTTGTGTCAAGCATCTTCAGCATCAGTATCACAGACCCATAGCCTGAACATACCTGTATTACACATTTTGTGTGTTGTGTTTTTTTTTTTTTTTTTAGTTCTATCTGCACTGTTTACCCTTTTCCACCTCTCCAGGGGCTTTGTTACTTCTCCAGTCCCACTGCTAGTCACTAGAACGACACTTGGGAACTACTAACAGTGCTGCCCCACAGGGCTGTGCACTACAGCAGCTGGTTTCTAGCAGAGCCCAGCGCCAACTGCTTCAGAAGAGAAGCAAGAAGGTAAAATTGGTTGTGGCAAGATACTTAACTCATATAAGCTTGGCAACATGGTCCTAGACCATTGAAAGCATGTAGGACATTCAAACTAGTGTCCAGCACAAATGTTAATGTTTTTTTTATTAAAATGCTGAGCACAGGACGATGCAGCTGTGTTCCCGCATGAAGCAAAGGTAAAGGCTGAGTAAATGAAGTTTCACGCCTCTTACTTAGAGGATGTTTTGTAAGTACAGACTCCAGCTACATAGCCTTGGAAAAGGTGAGGTTAAACAACTTCATCTTTTTTCTTACCAGATTAACTTTACCGTGAGGGTGGGCAGACGGTGACACAGGCTTCTTAGTGAGGTTAATGTCCCAAAGCAGCCAGTGGTCAGGAGGCATCTGGGTAATGCCCTCAGTAACATGCTTTTGGTGAGAAAGTGGTCAGGCAGTTGGACTCGAGGCTCTTTGAAAGTCCCTTCTAACTATCCTATCCTATCCTATCCTATCCTATCCTATCCTATCCACAACTGCAGAAACTTTTCAGGTGCTTCAAAGCACTTCTGATATTAGCAGGTAAATACAAGAAAATAACTGAAACACTTCTGTGACTTCAAAGGAAAAAGAGCAGGAAATAGCAATACTCAGAGATAAGAACAAATACATGCTGATGAAGCCAGCTAGTATCAAACCCACTTCTTTTGGTACATTACGTAAGGAACAACAATCACTGCTCCTCCAGTTTACTGAAATGTCCTGACCTAGCTGGGCACCTGAAGGTAACACTTTCTGTATTAGTTTTCTTTAGTAAATGTCTGCACCAGTTGTTTTCTTGCTAATGATATAACAAGTGCTCAGCTGTGCTAACTGAAGGTGGACTTTTCAAAAGCTGAGGTAGCTCAGGACGAATCACCTGGACCTCGGCACTGCCCAACATAGTATTTCACTTGGTGATCACAAGCTGCAGAAGCTTGTCAGCACTTCCAGATGCTCTCTGTTGTGCAAAGGACGTGAGGAAGACGGTTGCGTTCAGACAAAACACAGCGCTGGCCAGTACAGGGAGTGCAAACTGATGCTCACTAAAGCCTGCCCAAACTCAGAGCTGCAAATTAATCCCTGAAAGTGACTACGAATCTGAGCAGAGGCTTTGAATTTGGCCTTGTAGTTCAGCAGAGAAGGAAGCTATCAAAAACTCTCACGGCAAGGATTACAGCAGCTGCAGCCTTGAGCCCCAAGCCATGCCTTGCATACGCCAGGTAGGGACGCGGTACATTTTTGACTACCTCCCTTGTTAGATAATGGAAATTGATCCCATTCCCTTTGTAGTTACAAGTTACTTTTTTTTTTTTTTTGGAACTCAGAAATCACCAAGTTAGCATCCTGTACTGATTTAGTCCACTTTCAGCTTTGTAGGGAAGCCATAAATGAGCAAGCTCCTGCTGCAGCCACAGAGGCAAGAAAGCACCGGAGCTGCTGCCCAGAGGTGTCCCCGGGGTGCATTTCTGCAGCTGCCCCGTCCAGGACGTGCAAGTAGGAGAGTGGGTTCGCTGTGCTCGCAGCACCCTTCGTTTCTCAGCACTGCTTCCAGGAGGCTGCTGCTGCTCTGGCGGGAGCCCTGCCACCAAGCGGTGCTGTGACCACACACACACCAGCCAGCCTGCCACCGTGCTCACCGAGTACCCGTGACTGTGCTGGAGAAGCGCACCGAAACTCGTTCCTGGGGGCCTGGGTCACGCAGCTGGAGCATATTCAAACCATGCAGCAGACAGCCAAGGGACGTCGCCTGCTGTTCCTCCCTCGCTCGGGAGCTGGATGCTGGCCTCTGCCGTTCAGCCACAAGCCGAGCGTTTGAGGAAGCCCTGCGCAGTTCAGGACTCTTACCTGTTTGGTACTGCAGGCTGCCCACTGGGGCAGCACGTTTGCTGCTCCAGCAGCATGCGAGAGGAGAAGACCCTAACACCACGCGCACACCCAGAAGTGGCGGCACCACGACGGAAAGCAGATGCAGAAGGCATTTTATACAAAGCCTTTACAGAAGGGCTACGATGTTTAAAGTCTGATTCACCAGTAACAAGGACACATCCCGTTTTGTCAGCTAATGCTCTTGCCACCAACTCTAATATTTTTCAGAACTCACACGTCTTAATGACACGGGCCTTACGGGACTGGGCCCCACGGGACCGTCACCCTTCACCTCAGGGCACTGCAAGGAGTAAGGGAGCCATCAAGCAGAATCCGACCCCACATCACAGTCCTGAGCAAGTCACGTTGCCTCCTGCCTGCTCTGGAAGGGGGAAATCAAAACTGAGAGGGGGCTTCTCCGACTGAGTGCTTCAGAGCTCTGCTGCACTGATCACATCGTGCGCACCAGACATTACGGGCTGGAACAGCAAAGCCTCACACCGTGGTACAGTTTCTTTAAGAGATGGTGCTACCATTCCAGTGTCTGTGTCCGGCACACTTTGCTTTGAAGGTTCCCTCGTCACAGCTGTGCACAAAGCAACAACTTTGGTCCCCCAGGCCGAGGGCTCCGGTGAAGTGAGACTTCACACCCGGAGCCTGCTCAGTGCAAACATCCCCAAGTTTTTGGCAACAAAGATTTACTATGAGGAGTTCAGTGAAATACAATCCCCCCTAATCAGTACAGTAATAAAATGTGCAAGTCCCGACAAGCACAACCATAAATTAGGAGCATCATTAGGCAGTCAGCTGGCCTGCTGCATGCTGAAGTGGAAAGTAGCAGCATGAGGGGAGCAGTCACTGCAAATGTTTCCATCTGTGGGCTCTCTACCAGCTGGAGTTTGACTGAAACCAGTCTAAATGTGCAAGAGTTAAAGCACTTAGCATTTAATCTCCCCCACTGATCTTCTTTCCAGTACAGCTGCGCAACACGTGTGGGTTTTATTCCAAGTTCCAGCGCTCATACATTTTTTTCTGTTACGTGACTGCAACACATCTGACTGCCATCTTACAGATGTCTCCTTATAACGTCAAAGCTGAACAACAATTAGGGTCATGAAGCAGGAAAGAAAACATTCTCCAAAATAACCAAAACTGAGGAGTGTCCTCTGCTAATTGATTCTGATGTTAACAAACATTTGGGAATTGAGGTATGTTGAACAGCAACACAGAACCATTTTTTTTAAACTATTTTAACCTAAGGTGAAGTAGGCCAAGAAAATGTCCATAGGACGGAGTGGCTGGTGAGCCACTCACCAGCTTCAGATACCTCACCCCACAGAAAGAGTGCTGTAAGGCTGTTTCAGAAGCACAGCTAGCAACCTGCTGCAGAAAACCATCACATTTAGTCACGATGCACTAAGATCCCTCATTCCAGCTCTCAAAAAGATCTGCAGCTGGATATCCAAAACCAAGTCACAAGCCTTCTCCCAGCTTGCAGGCATTTCACGTTCTTGCTTCAGCTTGACATCTTGATTAATGCTATTGATTACTATTAGTGTGTGTCATTAATCAGAATAGGAAAAAAGGGGAAAAAGACAAGCCCAAGGTGATAGTCACAGCTTTCTGTACTATTCTAACTTTCAATTACTCAGTTGTGTGACCAGATTAAAAAAAAGTCCAAAACATACAAACTTGGAAAAAGGTAGCGGTTGTAGCCAAGTAAGCAGTTGCTTCCCTCCAGTGTAGTTTTAAAAAGTACGAAGCAATTGTCTTACAAATGGATATTCCTATAACATAAAGAGCTCGTCATTTTTTACTTTTTTCCCCCCCCCATTCATTTTACTACCAAATACAATCTGTGCTCCCCTCTTAGACTCTTCTATTAGGCCTGGATGGCTCCACTGAAACCTCTCAATGTTCCCAGCAGAAGCTGACAAGAGATGACCTTTCACTCAGGCTCACCGGGGAGAACAAAAACCGAATTGGACAGAAACAGAACGGATGCAACTGAAATAAACTGACAGTTTAGCATAAGAAATTTCACTTTGTAGACATTTATATTGCATGTCTTTTTTGATATATATATCAGCTCATAACCTCCCAGGCGTTTTATTACAGCACCTATCAAGTGCATGGGCTGCACGCCCCAGTCCCTGACGACACAAGTTACGTCTCGTACACAGTCCTGGCACCTCTCAGGAGGTCGCTGCAGCACCCACCAGCTGCTCTCCGCTGCAGCAACTCCAGCCCAGCCGTCAGAGCGATGCGAACTGAAGTGATGCAGGTGCCTGGTCTGAAGTTTCCTGCTTGATCGCTTGTTCCATATGCAAGCGTTTCTTAAGCAGCACAAGCTCTTTGCGTTTGAACTTGGATCTTGACAGACAACGCTCCGTAAGGCCATGTTAGCACAACACAGCCTTTATTTTTGAAAGAAATAATGTACTACGCAAGTACATACTGCATGTCAGTGTCTCACCGTGCAATTCCCAAATCTTCCTTTTGTGCTTGAAATTTCTAGGAAACTGAGAATGCCTAACTAGTGCAGTGGCAGACCTGCCTCCTGAAATGAAGCCTGATATTATGCCTTTTTAAATCCAACACAGATTTAAACAAACCAAACCCAGAAGATGGTTACTTGCCTGTTCCGATCACCAGGACGTGGGTAGGTGGGACGGCTCACGCGATGGCTGGCTTCTCAGGAGGTAGGCCAGCACCAGCAGCAGAATTGCCAGGCCACAACAGGATACACAGGTGCCATTTCAGAAATAAGCAGCTCGTGGGCTCCCCATTTAAGCACAAAACAATCGTCTTAAGTCCAAATCACACAAGAAAAAAGTTTATTGAAAAATAAAGTTCTCCCTAGTTTTTTTTCTACAACAGTGAAAACAAAGCATTTTTCTATGCCATTAAAGTACAGACATTTACTTTTCTAAAAAAAAATAATAAAATAATCCCATCCTACTGAACCCCAGTAACTTGACAGTATGCGAACCACTGTGTTCTGTTCTTTCGGAATCGAACTGCTTGAACATAATATAGTGGAACACAACCATTTAAATACAACAAAGAATCAAGATTTTAGGAGAGAATTCCAACCGAACACGTGGTACCAGCCAGCTCACGGACACCTAAAAACTCTCACTGATTCCAAATTACTGTCTGAAAAAAGCAGCTTTGTATTTTTACAGATTTCAGTAGGTTTTTGTTTTTTTTTTTTTGTTTTCTCCCATTTATGGTGCTACAGGGATTAGTCAGAATTTTACAGCCTTTGCCCATGGAGAGACTCCTCCAGGGGATGAATCAGACCAGAGCCCAGAGAGCTGCCCCACAATACCCTCCGGAGGCTGACCCTGCAGTGGCCAGCCGAGCAAGCTGCAGGAGACAAACCTCTCTAAGCTCAAATTAGCTTTGCGAATATTCCCCTATTTTTGTCATTTCTCTCTCTTAGAATCTTCAGGGTAACCCTTCTCAAAATATTTACTCTTTTTTTTCCTTTGGTAAAACTGCCATTTCCTCCTCCTCTGCTGTACTTCTTTGTGAAAACCAAATAAAACCGGGGCTTCTTAAAAATGGTTTTCACTGTCATTGTATCGCTACAGCCTTGTTAATGACTGTAACAAATTAGCTGTGGGCATAACCCTCTTAAAATGAACTGCCTTCAGACAGCAATTGATCAGATTAACTCGATTTATCGTGTACCTACGTGATACTTCGAACTCCTTTGCAGCTGCTGGGATCGAGGCAGGCTGTGCCACCCGAGGGCTGGCTGGTTCCTGCAGGCACCTCAGCACACTGGGATCCAGGCATCTTTTCCTGGTACAGGGAGGCAGCAGTGCATTTCACCCCTGCTGAGAAACGTGGAGACAGCAGGGTCCACGATGCATCGGTTCTGCAAGCCCTCGTGCACCATGGGGGATGTTGTTCCCATGCAAAACCTGCCTTCGATAAAGGGACACGCACTCTCAGTGCAAGATGCCCGCCCCAGTGCCCAGCAGAGAAAGGTGCTTCTGATTTGGTTACAGCTGATCACGTTTTAAGCGCTGTGTGTGTGGGACGTGGGGTTATGACTCATTTTATCAATACTTCGAGGGCCTGATTTATTTACCCTTTTAATAAGCAGGTGGCTTAGTGCTGTTGCGAGGCTTGCTGAATCAAAACGTACTACTGGTTTTCATGAGGAGAATACGTGAAGGATTACTCCCATGAGAGCAAGATGCTTCGACAATGATTGCACTTTGTTTTTCCCTGGAAAAAGGCCACAAACAATGCCTCAAATCTGAGGTTCAGCCTCTGGTATTTTCAACACATTCCTACAGTAAACATTTCACACTCGATACGCAGAGCTTGCTGTTTACATGTTCCATTTAAATATAGTATCTGGAAGTTACAAACTAACTTTAAAAAAACTATAGAGCTGTTTAAAAATGTGAAGACAAGATCTAAGTCACTGCCCGTAAAACAGTAGGTTTTGATGTTACACTTACAGCAGTATTAAAGCATATCTAAAGGAAACCGTATCTGTCCCAGGCCTTTTCAGCCTGAAGAGAAACATACATCTGTCAGTGCATTGTTCTCCTTGACTTTACGGTGGTCCCTAAAACGATGGGATCAACGGAGAACTACAAATGGAAATCACAAGTCAAAAGCTGAAGGCATAGCAGCCGTAGGGCAAACATCACAAATGAACAGCCATGCCAAAAAAGTTAGCACCCCTGGAAAAAAAGACTGTAAAACTGGAAATGGATAACTAATACTCTTTAAAAACAGCAACAACAAAAAAACAGCCCCCACTGCCCCCAGCACTTCAAAACATTGACTGGACAGACAGTCAGCCAAGTTCTGAAGTGACACTCCTGAACAAGTAACACCAACCCAGCCGGCGAAGGCAGGTGCCACAGCACAGGCAGAACCGGTTGCTGATAATGCGTGCAGCGTAACCTGCGAGCGTCTGGTCTCTGTGCTGTAGGACAGAGTGCTTTATTAAAAAGGGAGAGCTGCTTTTTTTTAATTTGCAGAGAAATTAAAGGAGGAGTTCTACTATCACTGAAGCCAGTGGGAGTCATGAAGTTAATTAGACTTGGATGAGATTGCACCCAGCCTGATTCATCCCCTTTAATTTATTTTCCTAGGAGCAAAATCTGGTCCTGAAATGTACCTTGAGCAAAATATATACTTAAGAAAGCAATTTGAATTTTGTTTATGTTGAGAGCAGCAAACTTGTAAATCATCTTTGTAACGCAGAGGGGCCACTCGCTTTTCAGAGGGGAGAGCATCTTTCATTCAAAGGGTAAACCAAGGACATCGAGTAGGATTTAAAGGACAGCAACAGCGTGACCAGGTAAGGAGAGAAGATGTACCTAACAACCTCATTTGCAGCTGACAGAAACTTTGAACAAGGCTGAATGTTGTCAATAAGCACATTTTGAGATCTGGTACAAGTGTTTGGGAGCAGAGCTGGACGGGGAACATGCAGAATCCTGGCTCTGTCCACAAACAGACCCATTCTGCCGAGACCTGGGCAGCAGCTCTTAGGCAAAATGCCTTTCTGACAGCAAAGCAGTAGCATTAAAAGGAAAATCATCTGCAGTAAGATGAACAGCCAGAAGGAGCTCCCTCTCCACTGAGACTCATAAATTCAGGTATCATAGAGGACTGTAGGGGCACCTGGCTCACCCTGTGCATTTCCACCTACAGACATCCTTATCTGAAAAACCAAACTCCTCACAAATTTGAACTCAGATCTTAGCTCTTCCTGTTGATCAAATCAGATTTGCCTACTAGGTATTTTCTGTTAGCATTGTCTCCCTGGGGAATATAACAGCCGTAGTCTGCTCTCCGGCCATTAGACAGACATCCCATCCTAGCAGGAGCACGCCTGGCAAATTACAGGTATTCAGTAACGGGTATTTTGCTTTCAGAACCAACTTTTTGCAAGAATCATTAATATGTTACAGTTTCTTTTATCTTACTAACCCTTGCCTTGTATTTTTTTTAGAACGAATTTCCCTGCTATGTAAAAACATTCAAAATTCATCCTGCTAACAGGTATATGCTCATCAAGCACCACTTTTACCTGCAATTAGTGTTCCACTATACTTGTTCAGACAGTGTCCACATTCAAAACACATATCCAAACCCCAAAGTTAAAAAAAAAAAAGGCACATAAACATTAAATATTTGTAGGAGAAACAATCTGATATAAACAAACACAGAGCTGCAACTATAAAGTACAAAAAGAAACCAAGAAACTAAGCAAAAAATGCAAAAAGCAACTCTATTTATACATGTGCAAATCAACTTGCATATATGAAATAAATGAGGTTTATATTGGCATTTTTAAACAGTGTGTATTTACCAACTTCACCTTTCAAAGGCAAGCCATAATTTTATGTTAATTTTAATAAATATGTAAATGCGTCTCTCAAGTTTTCTAATCTTGTAGGAACAAGATCTTTTGAAAAAACTAGGTCACATACAAAAATACAAAATTTTAAAACAAAGAATGTCTTGATATGAGAGATATGTTTAAAAGCTTGTAAAATGTTTTTCTATGCAACTTTTGACATTTTTTCCCATCGATCACTGGTCAACATATTCAAACGCAAGTCATGCAAAAACCTGATTTCGGAGCAAAGGAAGCTGTAAGCTCAGCTCTCAGACTGAAGCCAGTAGCACAGCCCCAGCTCTAATACCCTTAAGTGCAATACTCGGACTACATCTTTAGCTTTTAGTTAGGAAGGAAAATAGTTCTGGAATGCGGACAGAAGGCCGACCTCTATCCTGAAACGTGGATTTATTTTATTTTATTTTTTTTTACACATTTTACTAAATCATTCAAACTTTTAAATAGTCCCACGTGGATTTGCCGAGTGCCTGTCTGTGGGTGGATTCCCTTATGGACCACTGCACGAACAAACGCTGCTCGGGGACGGGGCAGTGCAGTATCAGCACTTCAAAGTTTATCCACTTACAGTTCTTGTATGACGTTTTCCTTTTACAGAAATTTAGACTGAAGCTGTATTTCATGAAAGTAATATTTCTTCTGAAAATAGAGGTCCAGCTACTACGTTCAAAATGAATAATATGGGCCTATGAAATTACAAGCCTCGATTCTTTTTTCTTTAGGATTAAGGACTCATTCCCTATAGGTTTCAGTGGAAATAGGATCAGACCCAACTGATCCTCAAGCCAGTTCAGAGACTTTGTCCCTGGCTGAAATGCAAGCGGCATTGGTGTTTGCTGTTTCATTTTTGCCAGTATGCAGTTATTCAGTTCAGTAGATTAGAAAGAAATAGTGCTACAGCATGTAAAAAAACAACAACAACAAAAAACAGAGCTTATAATAGACTCTCCCTGCTGTGGTAAATGCAGACTTACCATTGAGCAAAGCACTAGACCAGAAAATCTTATAACAACAAAACCTTCCCCATCTATAAAAGTTTAGAGGCAAAATAAAAAGCAGAATGCCACGTGGGCCATACAGCAGTGGGCATCAAGCACATCGGTATTTACAGCAAGGAATTACACTACAGCCAGAACTACGCGGTTTGCATTCGTAAGTGCACACACACACATCTTTGTTTCTGATGTGATTCTGTGATATGTCCTTCTGAATTAAATGCCTGCCTGAAGAACCTCGGTCTGAACTAAAAGACCAATTCAGCTGTCGCCTGGACTTTCAGCACCAGGTAGAAGCATGGACTTCCTTTAATACGCAGGATTTTCCAGTTGCACAAATATGCACAGTTATTTGGGGAATATTTTATACAAATACAAAGTGAACTGTTGCACCTGCTCAGAGGCATTTCTAATCCTCCTCCCCCAGCTTTGCGAGGGCATTAAAACAACTGCAGGCTACATTTGTGCTGACTGCAGCAAGTGCTGGGATATGCTAGCAGTTATGACTTTTCAGACTAGTTTGTGTTTGTTTTCTTTTCATACAAAATGTTTGCCTCCCCTTAAAGGACCCCATTGCTCTGGGTTTGGAAAACTACCCTAAAATACAGCAGATTTTATCATCATCACAACCCAGTCAGGGGTATTGCTGCTGCTCACCATCTCCCAGGGATGCTTTGTGGATGCTCAGCAAGCTCAGGATTTAGGTCCTCCGTAGTCCACAGCAGTGTTAGGGGTGGTAGAGCGTGACACCCTCAGGAGTGCTGAGGCAGGAAACAAACTTAAGAAGGCTAACACTGCTTGCAGACTGAAACTTTCAGTTGGTACTTCTCTGAAGAATTTATCCAAGCTTACATGGCGTTTCCCTTGATTGGTCTTTGGTAGGTGAGGAGATACATGAATGCTCACACAGATAATGAATGCCAGTTACATGAAAAATCTGACCAGATATATCCAGAAAAGGAAAAATTAAGGTTTCTATGCTTTTCATTAGTGCTTTTCACGATTACCTGCTAATATTAACCTTTATGAAAAGACCATCATGCTGGTTTGATTTTTTCCAATATGATGAGAGCACATCCGAATTTTGAACATGCAGACTATGGCTGCTTTTGAAACATACTGCAGAGTTGTTTCTCACTAACCTTAGCGTATCACTTCCTGACTACAAATGGTGCTGTCAGGCATGCCACCTTCTGCTGAAAATAACAAAAAATCACCTCTATGAAAAGAAGATTTAACCCGCTGCTTCAAATCAAGTTTGATTTTAATTCAAACTCTTGAACTGTTTTTTTCTCATTTTGTAACTGGTGTGCCTGTTAAAAACAAAAGACCAAAAAGCAGAAGAAAACCTTCCCCTCTAAAGAGAAAAATGATCAAAGAACCCCCAAGATTGATCAGTACTTTTCTTACCAGTTGTTCTCCTCTTGTTCTTCAGAAGTTTGTGTTTAAAAACCTAGCTAGTTATGACAACATTTTACATTTCTACCATACAATAATTATAGTTAGCTTAGTTTAACCTTTCTATGTCATTCAGCGACACTTTAACTACTGGAAGGCGCAGCAAACTGAGGCTCTAACGATAATATTGCTCCAAAGATGCTGAATACTTTTTGCTTCACACAGTATTTCTAGTAGACAGACTACAACAGAAGCGTGGGCAAATTCCAAGGGTCACTCTCTAAAAGGGACCAGTAAACTGGGACGAGTCCGTTCGTAACACGGCAGCACGTTCTTGTAGCTGTTCCACACCGAGGAACGCCACCACCCTAGCCAGTTGTCGCGTCACCGAGATGTGTCACGCTCTGGCAACTGCCTGTTTGCTCACTCGTGATGCTTGCTGTTCAGACTGCTGTGGTGCAGCAGCCGTGGTGCAGACAATACCTTGTTGAATACAACGTTAAAAATAAATGAACAAACAAAAAACCAAAGAACTGGGCCCAGATAACCCAATAACAGATACAGAGCTATCTTGTGATTCCAAATTCTTGTGAAGTAAGCCACTTTATAGCCATTCGAGATAAAGCAGGACCCAAAACAGTGCACCTAATAATAAATTGTAGTCCTCCCTCCCCTGCACCCACCCCCCAAGCACACTTTTTTTTCAATTTTCTACTGGAATGATGTTGACATCCTTTAGCTAACCATGGTCGGGGATGTTCTAACTCATTAAAAAAAAAAATAGAAAACACGTCACCCAAAGAACCAAAAAGGAAGTTTGATGGGTGTGGGAATTTTCTACAAACTATTCTGTGCAGTCATCTTCAAATCACTGTAGGACACGAAACTCATTTCTCTTCGCAAACAGATGAAGCAATTTGAAGAGTTACACTGCAAATGTTCTTATAAGAAAAAAAAGATCAGTTAGCTGTTTGTTATGAATCCTTCCTCTCTTAGTAGATAATTCTGCCCAGCAATGATAGCTCTGCCTGCGGCCAAAAACCTGGACAAAAGTGCAGGAAGTAATAAGTAGCTCCTCTCAAAACTACTTACATTTTGTCCTCAACTCAAAAGAAGCTCTTCTGCTGCTATAGGCAGTCTTTACAAAGCGCAACCTGTCCCTTAATATAGTCCCTGCACGGGCAGATTCTTCTATGGGTTGGGTGGGATCCAGCACAGCTGAACAGTAAGAGGTCACCTTGGAAAACGCAGTGCTTCCTTCTGCCATCAAAGGAGGGGACCAGAATATCATTCACAGACTCAATGGTGAGACACTCGATGTTATGCCTAAAAAGTGAAGCACATGTTCAAAGTCAGTGGACTTTATGGGAGTTCAGTACTAAACTCACTAAAAATAAAGTAAAATACTCTATTACAGACTAAATCAAGTACCTTTAGAACTGTGTTTTTTCAGATACTACTTATTACAGCCAAAGCTGTGGAACTTTGCACCTGCTCAGCCAGGGCTGCAGTGGACCCCAGGTTTTACAAGTCCCTTGAAACACAATCACATTTTTAGCATCCGTGATACTGCAGCACAAGCACCTTTGCTTAATGCAGGCAACCCAATGTCGAAGGGCACTGTACTGAGCATGCAGGTAGGAGGTGGAGGGAGGAAGGCAAAGACGTAAATTTTTGGCTCTATGCTTGTCTCGGGGCTGTACTCCTCACTGCAAAAACACACGCTAGGTGAAACAGCTTGCAGCACAGCAGTAACTTCTGCCATCCATCCACTGCTGTGAAGGACTGACTGCTGACCTCACAAGTTGCTGCTGCCAAAACCAACAGCGCTTCTCCCCCCACTTGCCCTTCTCACAGAACTCATACACCAAGCAGCGTATGTGGCAAAAAAACAGAGCAACATAAAGAGACCAAATAATGTATTTGTACTTTAAGTACTTACTTAAGCAGAGCTTTGTCCTTGTTAAGATGCTGGAAGAAGGAAGGCTCACAGATGAGCTGGCTTTCCTGACAAACTTGCTTACAGGATTTTCCAGGTTCAGCGATTTTCACTTGAAGGGCACTTAACGGGGGCCACATCACCTGCCCGTGACAGAAATCCTGCAGCGACGGACAATATCTTGTTATGATGCATCCAGTCCCTTGGTAGCAATTTCCCCATTAGTAAAATAAGCAATTGTTATCCCAAACACTCATTTTGCAGTTTATCTTGGTTGTACTAAAATCACTAAGAAACATAACAAAAAGAATTTTTAGCATGAGGGAATTACCACCTCTGATTGCTCGTTGAAATGGGGTAGGGTGGGGTCATGCTTCCCAAAGAAGCTTCTTTCCATCTGTAACTTGCTTAATTAATCATAAGCAATTGTAGATCCTCTCTTTAATTTCACAAATCCAACCCATTTTGGCTCTCCCAGTGACTCCTGTTTCACTAGCCTAGTGCTAGCACAACTGTTCTGGCAGCAGCACCAGCACCACGAGGAAGTTGCAGAGGCCAGCTACCCCGCAGGTGGGAAATGCCTCAAGTGGCAACTGCTCTGGAAAGGGTCAGGGGACTCACAGCACTGAGTAAGCTGAACTCATAGAGACTGAAGGTTTCTATAAAGCAGCCAGGGTTCAAAGAGTCCGTTTGCTCTTCTGGGTGGAAGTGCTGGTCGAGGTGCTCTCCCAGCAATGAGAAAAACTGGCTGTGAGTTAATGCGTGCAGTCAAGCGTCATGTGCAGCAGAAGAGGGAAGGAAGAAACAGTACCTAAACACACCTGCCAGCAAAAACTAGTACAAGTTTTTACAGTCTTGACATTTAAAGTGTGAAAAAGTAAAGATAAAAAATTAATCACTGGCCTTATGTAACATTCCTTTATACTCAGCCATCACTTTAGCGTTTGGCAGCTCTCATCAAAAGGACATCGAAAGGTTTGGGCCCATTCCATCAGGGTTTGCTTTCTCCTGACAAAACTAGGAACAGGGCCCAGACTGCAACCCAAGGCTTAGAAAGGCTAGGCTACTTGAAATTTGAATGGAGCTAAGACCCCCAAACACCTACCAATCCTCAAGATCAGTTCTTTGATTTTTCTCCATTTAGATTTCCTCTGCTGAAGCCGGAGGCTTTTGTACCCCTAGGTCTGACCATAAATTTAATATCCTAAATCATTTGTCAAACATTTGATAGCACGTAGCAGATGTTCACAGTTAGACCTTATCCGTCTACATTCTGTGAATATTATTCTCATAAACACTCCGTATAACCACAACAAGTGAACCACTAGGTTGTACAGCTGCTTTATCTGCACAATAGCATTTTGATGAAGCAAAGTAGTATGATACGTGTGTATACCATCTAAATATAAGCGTCAGTTTATGCTTCAGGCATAAATTGAGAAGGAAAAGATCAGAGAAAACACTGATTTTTCATGAAGTCACACTGCAAATGAATTAATTCTTTAGTCATACACATTTTCATTATTAGGTGTCATTGATCTATTTGGTTTAGTGCATTCTATAGCAAAGGAATAAACTTTCATATTTGAAAAAAACGAGTAATTTTAGAGGGTACTTGTGGCAGAATAATATTAACAGCATCTACAGAAAGCAGGTTCACAACAGATGGTCAATGGTATTTTTTAATGAAGCTGCTCATGAAGGTTGCTTTGTTATTTGGACTTCGGTGCTCTGCTTAGTCTGCACTTTTATAAATCAACATTTAAATATTAGATGCAGGAGGAATCTATCTGGGTTCCAAATCCAACCCAATACTGTAACACTGGATGGGATTACCAGCTATTGTGGGCAGAAGACAAAGTTATTCAGACAGAGAAATCACTTGTGAGGCTTCACCGTTTGCTGTGGACTTCAGTTTTTAATATTTCTTAGCGAAAACGCCAAGCCTCCCATTTCTGGTCCGTAGCTTGGTGGGAAGGCTTCCCCAGCACACGCTGCCTGTAAGCACATCTCAGGACATGGCCTCTGCAGGTAGCAGCACACACACGGCTGTGCTGCACTTCGCTATCACTGTCTGGTTTCCTTATCAGCCACTGCAGGCAACCTAAGTCTGGTAACTTCACCCCAGTCTATCTTGCCCTGCAATCCTACACACATAAGGGTTAAATTAAGAAAAGATGCTATGCAAAACCAGAGGTTAAGGTTCACCACAGGTTGGGTTTATACTCGTTCCACCTATAACCACAATTTTAAGGTGAGGCACTTAGCCCGCTTAATAAGTTGCTGCTGACGAAGGAGGATGCTGTTCTGCCTGCCTTCAACCCCAAACTCTTTAAAACAAAGTCTTAACTTTTTTTTGCTTCATCTGACATGGCAGGCACAGTGCTAAGTACATACAGCTAGTAATGGTACTTGAGTATCCTGGTGGCTGTGAAATAATAACAGTTTTTGACAATTAGTCAAAGCAACGAACAAAATGATACTGCTGTATTTATTTCTGAGGGCCTTGCAGTAAAGGCCAGGGCTTAGTCCTCAGAAGAAGTGTAGAGGGGAAAGAAACAGTTTTGCCCCAAAGATGCTCTCTCTAAATTGACTCTGTCTTCATTGTATGGTGCTCCATTTCTTCTTTATTGACGAAAAATCTCATTTACAGCTAACTCCGAAGAATCAACAGCAGCAGAGGTATTTCTACAGGCTATGGCATCAGCACAGCAGCAAAAAGCATCAAAGTGTTTATCAGCAGGAAGTTGGAAGTAGCTACGTTATGTTAACTGAACTTCTGATCTGAAGCCATGTTATTCTTTACTACTGCCTGTAACACTGTCATCTTCAGAAATAAAGGTAACGGGAGCCCATCCAGTGCTTTTGAAAGAAACTCTGGAAGTTAATTGGCATAATAGAGATATAGGTTATTCTTATCACTCTCCTGCAGCAGCCAGGACAAAAGGGAAAAGTTGGCATTGGCAACAGATCTGGTTTTGGCAGGAGACCAAGCAAACACACCACAAAATTATCTCTATATTTATGTGACGCTTCATGATCCAGAGGTATTTTTGTGTGTACACACCAACAATGCCAGCTGTAAAAGCGGCCACATACATGCTGAAAAGTTACTTTGCATGTCTGCTTCTATACAATACCAGAAGAAGGAAGGTTCTTTGTATAAATGTGTATATACAGTTATATAATAATTTTAAAAGCTCCTGTAAATCCTGAAATACAAACAAGTATATCCAGTTTTTGCAATGGCATATGGCAAGTCAGACATTCATGGACGAATCAGAACCCAGTGCCAAACCGAAATGCAGAATGAATATTTTAGTAGCCAGCACTTTGTCTTAATTGCTCGACATCCTCTGCATACATGAAAAATCCCAGTGGTGTGGTGCCTGGTAGGAGCTTTACAAGCCAAGTCCACAGAAGTGAATGTCCCCATACCGGCAGACCTCCAGTGGAACCTCAACTGAGCAAGCAACTGCCCAGCCAAAGACTGCACAGTTAAGTTCATTTCAACTTGACAGCAGCAGCATTAAGAAGCTTTAGGACTGAGGGGGTCTTCCCTTTCCAACATCAAGATTCGCCCACAATAAAAGTATAGAAGTTCATACCTGTCTTTCAATAAATGCGTTCATCCTCTGAAGCATTCCCTCACACGTAAATTCGTAGGGCAAATAGGGGTCAATCTGTTGAAACAGTGTGTTAAGGTTAGAGATTTTTTGTTCAAATCAACTTCATGTTGCACTGTGGTAGCAGCTCATATTCCACATACTACATTATAGAAGCAAAAAGAAATGAAACTATACTCCTTAACAAACCACAATTGGACAGTGTCATCAGCAGCTTGAGCTGATTTTTGCTCTGTTGTAATGGCTATAAAGTTGCTCAGTGACTATCTTTAAGGAGATGTCAAATGCTGGAACTTCAGGGTTTATTGCAAAGTAATAGATATAAAACTACCCTGAGATCCTTCTGGATACACTAGAGCTCCTGTTTTAACTAATTTTCAGCTCTAGAGTTGAAGTGAAAAACCAAAACATTGAGACAAAAAAGAATGTGATACCTTTGAACATGCTGTCAACATTTTTTCAAACTTTTTTTCTTTTGAAAGTGCCCTGATTAGAATCCCATGCTGCAAGTACGTAGGCACTTCAGTGGCAGTTATGTTATTGCTACAGAATCAGTCAAAATAGTTAAGCATGTACTTGGAGAGCCTGCACTGCTCTAAGAATCAACAAGGAAACCTCACTGAATGCACAGAAAATATGTATTGCTTTACAAATTACATACAAAATTCATATTTCTTTCCAAATTCACTTTTTTTTTTTTTTTAAAACCCGACTTATCTAGTACAAAATCATGATAACCAGATACCGTAGGGTTGGAATGACAACATTTTTTCCCCAATAACCTACAAAGCGCACCACCCTAATTAGACTAACATTACAAAGCAGTCTACGTATGTTCCATGATACACTCTCAGGTGTTGATTACAAATCGAGAATATATTTCTCACCTTTTGATTCAAAATTGATTTCACAGCCCTCTCAACTTCAGAAAGATCATTGATGTCCACAGTCCAGACATGGGGCTTCCCAATGTAAACTTCCGCATAGGGATGCTGAGATGTTAACTGAAAGGAAGAAATGACATTGGTAAAAATTACATATCCTGCCCTCTCTCCCTTCACCAGACTTAACAGATAAGATGTGCTAGACTAACCCAAGGGTTCTGCTAGAACTGAGCAGTCAACTTCATTCCTTCTGAGTTATCTTTCAGATTTTTTTGTGGCCTGTGACTGCCTCCCAGAGCTGTCATTCCTGTCCTGTCCCACCTTCAGACTGTATCCTTGCTCCATCTCCCCAAATTTCAAGCAATTGCAAGCTTGCATGAGTAACAGCGTATAAACGACCATTTCTATCGCTTCGGATGAGCTCTGACTCTCGCTGCTGCTACTGCAAGCGTGATCTGACCTCAATAAGTGTTAACTGCCTTTTGCTCACCCCTTTGTCAGAAAACAATTTCAATACATACTCAAGTAGGTAACTGCCAAAAGCGCTATCAGAGATTGCTTGTTGGATACTTCAGAACTAGCAGGACGGCACTGAGTAAATTTTGTGACAGGTTCACGCAAATAAAATGAACACATAAGTGAACACGTTGAAGGGAAATAAAAGCTGCAGAAGAGAGGGGAACGTTTCACACTGGCCTCAGAAGAGAAGTATTTTTAAAATAAACACAAAGAGAAAACTGCAGGATAGATTAGTCATAGACAATTTTGTACACCTGCCTCTTTATGCACGATGCTAAAAAAAAAATACACCATGCTTGCTCTCTTGCTTTAGTGAATGCAAGGAACTAAATTTGCAAATTTGCCCATTGCATTTAGTTTGTGGACAAAAGAAACCAGTCTTACAATCATACACGGGATCACAAGAAACATCTCCATTGTGCCTTTAAAAATATGAATACAGACAGCATTGTAAATTCCACAAAGCTTTCGGCATTAGGCTTCAGACCACCCTTTCTCTACCACCTCAGCCAGACCTGACCTGGACGACGAAGAGCCGCGCTTCTCAGGCCAGTCACTGCTCACGTACTGAGAACAGCCAGCAACAGGTTCTATTGCACGAGTTACTCTGCACCTACTCTCTCAGAAAGTATTATTTCCTAATACTGAAATGATTTAATGAGCTGAGGCGTAATATTTAGTGTGTTCAGGAGATTCTTCTCCTGGCTATGGCAAAAGCGCCTAAGAGTTCTCATAAATGCATTTGGAATTTCTAACTGAAAGTCTCTTTTCTTCCTAAAAGCAGAAAATGATTTCTCTAGGGAAAGAAACCACACCCACCAAACATATTTCGACTAGATTTAGCATACAGTGTTTTATTTCCCCCTTTTTTGGTCCTTCCCAGCTTTCATACAGAGTTTTCACTAGAGGACCCCATCTCGGGAGCAGAAGGGAACCAGGCCGCCTCCTGCCCCAGACCCACTGAATAAATCCTACCTGAACAAGAGATACAGTGACTCGCAATGGTTCCTGCACTGTGCTAAATACAGACTTTATCTTCAAATTGGTCTATGAATAATCAATTAATTTGCAGAATTACACAAGCTTCTGTTTTCCTTTAATACCTAAAAACACTGGCAGAGGTATTGTATTGTAAGGACTTCCTTAATTCCTTGGAACCAGCACCAGGGTAAGAGGCGATAGGATCTAAAGGCAGCCGTGGAAACCAGTTCCAGCGAAGGCTGCGCTTACGACAGATCAGCTACGCACGTGAACGGAGCCACGTTTGTGGTGAACGTTCATTATATTGTTTTGCACTAGAGCTGCCAACAGGGATTACTTTTCTGTGTGGTCAGGCGCACGGCATTTCTGTTTGAGCCGACAGAAGCCAGCAGGATTTAGCACGGCGCTCCCTGCGCTAGGATTCCTGCTGGGCTGGGTGGGTCCTGATGATTTACTGGGGCTGGCAGGTTCCAGTGTCTGGGCACACAACAACTGGAAAAAGAGACACACCGCTGAGCAACTCAGGGAAGGAAAGCTTCGAAAGGTGCCAAGGAGAAAGAGAAGGTTTAAAAGGACTTCTCCTTACTGCGATCTCCTTCGTTAGCAATGGGAACTGTGAGCAGGGGTCAGTTTGGACTCAGTGTCCTGTACCTGCTGAGTGTGTAATGAGATGAATGATAACCACAGCTCTGGCACACAAAATCGTAAGCAACCTATGTTCATGGTTTTAAATGGCAAGCTGTCTTATGCTCATCAGATAGCTGGTGCTGCTAAGTGCACAGTTTATAAAGCCAAAGTGCAACTTCACCTGGGGAACACTGCTGTGCATGCTTCACATCACCCAAGTGTTACCACAGAGCTGTCCTTTAGACAGGCACAGAAAGGAAATACATACACACACTGTTGAAGAACGGCCACAAGTAAAAGTGTTCATGTCAGAAAGGGCTACATGACTAGTAAATATTTCTGTGTTGTAGGCTGAATTTTACCTACACCAAAGAAGAAAAATCTGATGCTGAACATCCCTGCCAGGATGAGGGGCTGGCTTCCTTAGCATTGTTTTTCCCTTAACAGAGTCTTAACACCCTGGCTGTTTTGAAACCTTGAGGTTTGGTTTTCCTGTTCTCTTGAAGAGTCAGTTCTCCAAATTTATTCAGTGTTCAACTACAAACGCAGTGAGTTGTTAGCATTAATACCAGCGCTCAACAGTGCCTTGAGCAGATCTTTTCTGAAGGAAAAAACCACACATACAACAACCCAGAAATGCTATTTTATAATTTACTTAAACACCGATTCAATTCCTGAAAAGTATACAGTAATGTTTTCTCAGCTAAACAAAGAACTTTCAAATGATGCATCAGCATCACAGGACACAGAATCATAGAACCACCTAGGTTGGAAAAGCCCTTGCTCTAAGACCAAGCCCAACCATTAACCTAGCACTGCCAAGTCTACCACTGGGCCATGTCCCTAAGCACCACATCTACACCTCTTCCAAATGCCTCCAGAGATGGTGACCTGTTCAGGTCAGAAGATCAGGTGTCCTAATGAAATTCCTGTTTATGGTCTCTCAACAAACATTAGCAGAATGCACAGACAGACACAGAGGTAAAGCTTAACAGTACGTGAATAAAAATTTTTGATTATGCTTTAAAAATAAGGACTGACAATCCCATCGTTGGCTAAGGAAAGTGACAGTTGTACACTTTTTGTGATGAGTGGTGAACATGTATGTGACTTTTCCTATACTATGTATTAAAAAGAAATCCACAATAATTTTCCACAAAGAAATTACCAATATTAACAAAGCTTACCTCTCGGAGTGTAGGCTTGCCTTTGAAAAATTCTGTGTTTTTGCTACTTTTTGGTGGATTAAATCTTAAGTTCAGAAAAGCACATCCATTAGCAATAGCCTCTAAAGGAGCAGGCCCTTCATACGGAAATCCAAGACCAACAAAGAGCTGAAAAAAAGAAAACATAGACCATCTTAATCTTTGTTCTTTACAAAAATCAAAAGCTAAGAACTAACATAAAAGAAACAATAACACATTCAAAATGTACAAGCCTAAAAAATGTAACATTAAGAAGAAAACGTGAGGGATCCAGTGGCTCACTCCCTCATACCCAAGCAGTACTGGAATGTCTTGTCAAACATCTGACCAAAATCTTCTGTAATGAGCTGATGTGTTTTTTCACGTGGCTGAGGCAACAACAGACCTTTTCATTTTTTTGTGTGGAAAAAAGTCCTTTGGTGGTTTGATCAGTGTTCACACGAAGCTGCTGGGCTCTCTTGCAGGTCCAGGTTTTACAGCACTAACCTCCCTGAACAGCTACACTACTGTCTTCCCCCTCTCCCCCACATCAGCCAACTTGCTGGCTTTGCCAGTACGACCATGCTCCTGCCAGACTGATTAAGTCTAATTAAAACGGTAGATGGCAGCAAACAGCAGCTGAAGACGCTGTAACTAGTCAGCAAGGGCTTGCATAGGCTTAAATGGATTCAGTGCCCCCAAGGCAAATGGAAGGAGAAAAAATGCACCGCAAAGCTCTTCTTGTTGTCAGCTGAGATCACAGGCGCTCCAAAAAGGCAGTGTTTTTCCTCAACGCAAAGAAATGTAATATTTTGTCAGTGGCACAGCATTTATTAAGATCTTGACCCTGTTCTTGGCCTAGCATAATTAAACCCCCTGAATTAAATATTTTTATTTGGAAGTCTGCGGATAATGGGAGATGAAAAGCTCTGGTATCAGCAAGTTCTCAGCACCGCTGAATGACTTCACGTACATGCATGTACTTATATAGCGGCCCATTTTTTCAAAACAAAAGGGAATCTTCGTAACTATTAGAATCAAGTATTCATAACTTAGAACCATTCAAATTATACTATTCTACATGAAGTTTTCTGCAACACGGCAGTGAATCCGAGTAACAGGATATTCACAACTGAAGGCCCCTTCCAGGAGCTAACCGTGGCATTGATGCACGTCAGGCTGGGCACAGGCACTGCAGCCTCACTCTTCTGACCCATGACAACAGTTCAAATTCCAAGTTGGCTGGCTTAAAAAAAAGGTAACACCTCTCGCCTCGTTTGAGAACATGCAATTTTCACTGCACAGAACTGAATACTGGTCTTTCAGTTTCCAATTTTCAGGTTAAAAAAAAGTCACCCACTTGCAAAATGTTTCTCAGCTATCTTGCTGAGAAATCTTGCAGGAAACTCTCCAGTGGCTGATAAAAACAGATCTGAAAGCCTAGCTCCACTAAAGCTAGATTATGTAAATTTGGGTTTTATATATGGCATAAGATATATTACCTTTCCGTCAGAAAAAAAAGTTACATACTGACTTTCAGCTCAAGAGGCTTAATTTAAAGGAATTCCAGTTTCCTGAAAATAATGAATTACAGACATGAAACCATTTCATACAATCTGCACACAGGATGTTATTATTGTCATCATTATTATTATTATTATTATTTTTAACTACTCCCTAGTTCAAGCAGACAACCAGATGAGAACCAGCAATTAAAACCACCTGAAGCATCAATTCTCCCATGATCCTGTGTTTGCCTGTTATGTAGAGAAGGCTGGTTTGTTTGCTTCGTCTTCCACTTTTTTAATAAACCACTGCTGTGCTCTGCTGAACAGTTTTGTGTCTGACTGGTCCGTTTATTTAGGAGGAAGCTCCATGGGAAAAGAAACATGTTTTTATGTTTTGACAGCATAGAGCACACTGTCAACACTTAATCTATAATAAATAGCCTACCACCTGTTTCACATCCATTTTCAAACCTTACTTCTAAGCAGCACCACACCTTTGAAGAAATAAAGAAGGATGCTCCTCATGGCTAGGATGCTGGGTCTGTGTGTGCTGCCTGCCGGCCCCGAGTCCAAGGTTGCTGCTGCTCGCAGTCCCCAGCTCCTACTTGCAGCCCTCCAACGTCTTCTATTATTCTCCATCACATCACCTTCATCAGCTCAGCTGAGATCCCCAAACTGAATCTCCTCCCTGCTCCTGAAAACTGGCCTTATTAAAGTTCCCTGGTAAGTATTGTTGTACGGGATAAAGATCAAAACTGAGGACTATCTTAATTGCCCCAAGAAAGCCACATTCATTAGGATTCAAAAGGCAAGCATTAGAGAACTCGGGTCCTTTCTATAGCTCATTGGCATGACGCTCTAATTTGCTAATCCTTTGAATTATATGCAACTTGTTACTTCCCGAAAGGCTAAAACAATCCCTCAAGGTACTTCCTAAAGGTATGTAATAGAAATGCTGCAAGTCGCTAATTGAAAAAGAAGGAAAAAAATACAGTAGAAACAACAAAGACTAAAAATGGACAACTACTTTCAGCTACCAGCGAAATACCATCCATCCTCAGTACAGATAAGGCCGGGTGGAAGAGAAGGCTCCCTCCCCTAGAAATGGCAGATTAGGAACAGACTGCGTTTCCACTGTTTTGTGACATAAATGCCCTCTGCTGCCTCCACATAAGGATCCCTCTACATAAGGCTCCTGACCACAGCTTCCAGGGTGCTCTCTTACCAGGTGCTGCGCCCGATAACACAGCCTACAGAGGACAGGCACCTTCACCCCGCACCTGGAGATCCATAACGCAAAAATTCCAATCCAGGTTGATAATGTAACTGTGGGTACACGACGTTCAGAAACAGCCCTCACCTTGCTTTATTAGCTGGAGCCAAATTACTAGGCAGAGTGGAATTCCTTTGTACTCCAGTGGTAGGTTGGTTCTTGAAAGCATTTCATTCTGTGTGAGCATTTTTCTGAACTTTAAAATGTTTTTGAAAGCCACGCTGTTATTATTAACACAGCGCTTTCAGTGGGCACATGCCACAGCAGGTGGTGTATGCTTATGCCACATAACAAGATGGTTGTCAGGAGGAGTTTATAAAAGTATATCTATGGGAGATAACAGCAGAAAAATACAGATGTAAAAAGATCATTAGCATCAGGGTGGTTTTGTTTTTTTGCCTTCTGTGTGTATGTTTTAAAACCACTTCCCTGTCTGCAAGGTCTGCTACCCAGCCATACTGTAGGGCTGCATAAATCAAAACCAGGGTCTCACTTGCCCAAGTGAAATAAATAAAGCAGGTGTTGAAACCTTTCAGCAGGAGTACCTTGGTTTTCTTAAGAAAGGCTCCTCAGGAACCTTTTCTGCCTTTGCAGTGAACTGAATCCATGTTAGGAAATCTCAGGCTCTGGAGCTGGCCAGCAAGCACCACATCGGCCGAGGTGCCAGTTGTCCGATTACAATGTTGGCATTCTCTTCATGGTGTAGTAGCTCAATGGAAACTTCCCTGACATGACATCCAACTTGACAAGTGCTTTACAACCACTCCCATGAAAAAGCAGATTTAAAAAAAATCTGTATTCTTTTGAACCAATGACTTTCAGTTGACACTAAGCAATTTATCCACGAAATTTACAGCAACGGATTGGACCATTATTAAAATGAGTACTTGAAGAAATAGTCTCTCATTTACGGGCAAAAGAATAAAATGAGGAATGGATGTTGCAACTGTATAGGCCTGAATAGCTCAATATTTAAGAGAAATATTTCATATTCCAGAGACTGAGTGCTATACTTCCATAAACAGGAGTGTTTATCTTTTCCTCTCCCCTTTTTAATTTTAGTGTACTTCATTTAATTTATTCTGTTGGGCTGGCGGGTTTATCATCACTTTTGTATGCCTCCTTACTGAACTACTTTATATATTTTCGTCCTAACAACAGAAAGAGAAGGGCAACAAAGACTATTGTTAACTACCTTAATATATTTTCCTCAAGAATATAAAATGCTTTCTGAAAAAGTCGATCCTTTTGACATTGAAACTCCTTTAGAATAGATTCACTAGTTAAACGTCTATGCAACTGTTTTTGTGAAGCGTGTGAAAGTAGAAAGTATATTACATCCTAAAAGGCAATATAAAAAAAAGTAAAAGTTCATTTTCCTATTTAAGCTTATCCAACATCGCAGCAGGAATTTTCCCAAACTGCCTCAACAGGGTACTGGTCCCGCTTTTATGAATCACCATTCAGAAAATGTAAAATTCATTTAATAGAAGAATCTGGATTCCCTCAAAAATTCACAGTGACTGGAAGCAGAAAGTTGCATCTGAAACTTTCTCTAAAGGAGGAGCGTTCTTCAATTCAGTACTGGTTCTTCCAAGACAGCCTGGTCCAACTCCTCCAGCTGCCCACTTGGCTGGAAGTCAGCTAAGTTGGCAGGAAGGCTGCCAGCTTGCCTACCCTATTTTCCTCTGACGTGATGAATGGCTCTCCACCTTCTCATCAGGAACTGTTGGCATCTCCACTTTTTGTCACGCACTGCACAGCTGAGCTAGCCATGATGAATCTCAAACAGCCCCCTCCTGCTTGAAAAGCATACTTATTCTGAAATACATTGCTTTGTAACGTACTCTAGAAGAAAACGGCAGCTGCATGTTTTTGAGAATAACTGTGTCCTGTACCAACTACTTTAGGGACCAAATTTGGGGATTGCAAAACTCCGATCAAGAATCATGACTGTTACCTATTGGTATTTTGCTGTCTAAGGGCAAAATGAGGCAGTGGAAAGTAAGTTGACAGGTGCAACTTCCTTGAGCTGGGTGACTTGTTTAAAAGAAAAAGAACAGTAATTTTTCAAAGAATTTTCCTCAATGTTAGGAGAAAAAAAAATCCAACAACACAACAATTGTATAGAAAATCATTAAAATGCCTGTAGGGCTCTGAAAACACTACAGCTTGGATCCACACTTCTCACAGAAATATAGTTTGTGAAGAATAAGGAACTTACTGAGCACAGGAGTACTTCACTGTCACAAGCTAGTATCTTCCATTCAGTCTTGCAATTACTAGTCAAACCATGGAGTAAAGCTAGTCTCATCACTTCCTGTCATAAAACCCTGTGTGAACTGCAAAGCATGCATTAACTTCGATTTGTCCTAAATTGTCTTTATGTTGCATCCTAGTGTACTCAAATATAACTAGTATTACGAACTGTTCTTTGTAAATTTGGACTTCAGCAACTAAATAAGAAGCTCATTAGCTTATTTAACTATTTTGGTGAATAGAGTGCAGTTTTTTCCAGAAAGAAGTCATTGTTTGTACTTGGGGTTATTACTATGTCAATATTCTACCCACGTTAGTACTATGATTAACACAGTGATTTCAGACTCCATGAAGGTGAAAGCTGTGTAATCTCAGTATTATCTATGATGAAAGTAAATGTTGACTTTTTAATCTGCAACATTATGTGTATCTGTATGCATCAAGTACATACACCCAGTGGTTGCCTTTAAAAAGTCATAATTTGCCAACAGCTGTCATGCAGAGATGTCAAATTACCATCATTTTCCCAAATATTTCAAAAAGGAGATCTCTACAGTTGTGTGGGAAGACTGGAGAAGTACTTGCTTTTTCTTTTCTTATTTAATAGATTCTTTCAGTAAAAGTGCACAGCAAGAAACCATCAGCAATGGAGTGTAAGTTCCATATATTTTTGCTAATTTTAAACACGACCCATTTATTTCAGCAACTGAAAGTTAAACATTCTACTTAAAGGTAGTCTACTAAAGCATTTTAACGTTGTAAAGTGTTCCACAAAGATTATGGGAATGGCACTGAAAATCCAACAAAGCATTCTGATTTCCTGGACAAAAAATTATTTATTTAAATGTATACACTGTCCTTTATCTTGAGCTCCCTTGACTACAGGGCCACAGGCAAAGCATACCACAAAAAGCACACACTTTTTTTTCTCTCTTTCTGTCTCTGCACAACTGGAACAGAGGAAGACAGAGGAAGGAACTGAATCAAGTATGAAGCGCTTGCCTTTTTTCT
The DNA here is from genome assembly GCF_009769625.2 of Cygnus olor. Classification (NCBI taxonomy): domain Eukaryota; kingdom Metazoa; phylum Chordata; class Aves; order Anseriformes; family Anatidae; genus Cygnus; species Cygnus olor. Next base: position 33,186,120 of record NC_049174.1, on the reverse strand, counting down.
TTTCTGCCCTAGAGAGTAGGATTAGTCTAGGTTAAAGTCATTGGTAGGGCAGAGCAACCATTTCTATTGCATGTCTTTTGGATAATGCTTAACTTTCACATTACAGATCTAAAACTATACTCTCAGCTGATAATCTTGAGCTGAATACCACATTTAGGAAAATGAAAAATGCGTTTATCCATGTTTTTCAAGCTGGTTGGTTAAGCATCTCTCTTAGACTGTAGGTTGTGGTCCCAATTTTCTAGGAACAGCTGTCAATCCACAAAACATGGACATTATGAAAAATGTATTCTTAGCATACAGAAGACAGTTAAATCTCCTTTTTATTGGTCATTTATTTTTCCAGTACTTTAAAATTAGGAGCGCAATCGTAGGAGGTGAGATGCATGTATTTCAGATACTGTCTATCTTTAGCTATTTTTGCCATTTCTCCTTCTTTACAAACTTACCTTGGTTTCTCTCAGCAGAAACTGCAAATCCCGCCCACTGAGTATACCGTGGTTTTTTACGTAGCCAGGAATATACATTGTGCTTGTCCCATGAACAGTTCCATGGACTTCCATATAGGTGTGAATGACGTCCAGATAAGCCTTCTTATCCTGCAACAGCAACAATAAAATATTTTACACATTTCAAGCATAAGTCTTCAGTCAGAGCTGGTTTTGTCTCTTGAACCACAGAAGCTAGAAAGGGAAGAAGCTTCTTATTCTTGTATTTTTTTTTACATGATTCCTTACATGATGGTTCTTATATTTTTTTTACATGGGTCCTACAATATCTGATATTTCATACATCATTAATTTTCTTTGTTACTAGTTTGGAAGAAAACTGCAGCTTTTTTGTTTCATAGTATATGTATGAATAAATATGAAGGTCCTATTAATTTCCAACTGGACCAAAAATAGGTCACCACATAGCTGCATTCTTAGCACTGCCTAAACAATACTCGTCCTAAAAGGAGGAAAAAAAGAGAAATATCAAATTGTCATTCTGCTTTAGTCACAGATGCAACAAAATTCATTATTGTTCATCATCTTTGTGAAGAAAAGGGTGAATTTCACCTGGTAAGCTGCATTCTTGCCAAGTGAAAACACATTCTTATCTAAGTACGTGGGATCTGAATCACAAGATATCTCCAAATATCCCAATTACCTAAAGTTTTAAAAGCATTTTGGAAAAGACCCAGAGTAACAGTTCTATATTGTTGCAATAATCAAAACAAAAAACCCACAAGAAAACAGTACACCACCGTAGTTTGCAAACAAGAATTACTTTAATTTTCAATGCCATATGTTTTTGAGTTTTAAAGACTACTACCATTCCAAAAGCAATTAGCTAAAGACTGTATTTACAGCCAGTATGCAGCACAGATCAGAGACTTTCCCTCAATATTTGCACATTGTCTTAGTAATAACTCTGAAATCAGGCAACAAGTTTCTGTACTTCTTGGCAGCAAGGGAGTTTTTAAGAACTCTACTTCAAATCACTATTTTTGTCATGTAAATTCTGTACACTGTTCTTCTACAGATGCATGTGAAAGCTGGCCAACAATTTGACTGAAGTTCATTCAGAGGGCAAGTACACTGGGAAAACCCTGTCTTTTCAAATCATGGAGGAACAATAAGGCATCAGGCCTAAAAGAATGAACATCATGGCTTCCTGAAACTTCCTTACCAAATGAACTGGTGATACACATTCAAATACACAGGTTATTCAATGTCACATAAGGACTGGCTTCTAGCTGTACCTTCCTCTGCTGGCATTCTGTTTGTGAAGAAATAAACTGCCTGCCTCATTACTGAACTGATCTGGTCTGGTGGCTATGCCAAGATCACACCATTCAATGTCCCGGGCTAAGTATTATATAAAATAGCCAACAAATGGAGACAAATGTGCTTTCTTGTTTGACACAGTTGCTCTTATTGTTAATTAACACAAACTATTAAAAAAAAAAAGATTACTTTTATTTCACTTCTACTTCAAGTTTGAATTACTCTGAAAGAGATGTTTCTCCCTTTATTTGTAAAATAAAGTAACAAAGTTAGAAACTGTAGAGAAGCTCATGTATTTTGTTAAGAGAAAATCCATTTTGGAACTTTGCAAATATTTAGGAGAAATATAAATGGTGTAGCCTCCTCTTCTTCCCAGGACGAAGCACCAGCCTGTTGTCAGAGGCAGAACTAAATCCTGCCTGTCTAGAGCTTACTACAAACAAAGCCTGCGAGTTTGGCTTCAGTGTTCTGAATGCAAAGAAAAAGCCATGAAGCACAGGCATTAATGACAACACGACCTTCCTGCGCACTGCATGAACAGTCAGAACAGTGACGCACTTGCTGCACATCTTATCTCATGTCACACGAACTGGTAACATGAATGCACTCTAAGTAATTCAAGAAAAATAAGAGAAGCAAACAACTGGAACAAACAAAACCAGAATTATCTAAAATTACACTTATTTCAATGAATGCAATGACAAAATTTGCAAACCTCTGTTATGTAATATTTAGTTGTTCTAAAATAAAATACTTGCCATTAAAATTATTTAGTCTTTACAATATAATGATTGTAAAGTTCCTGAGGAACTGCACTTTTGGCTCCAAGGTTGTTGAAGGTTCTCCTTTTTGAACAGAGACAACTTCTGGCCCAGGGAGTCCATGAAGCACTTGTCTTGGGTTGCTGTGCAATGTTTTTTGAGTTTGCATTCTTTCTTACACATCAAGACTTGGCTATTTCTGGAGTCAGAATACCAAACTAGATAAATCTTTGATCTCAACTGGCCATGCTGCCATTTTATTATCTTACCCGTTATCTCATTTTCAAAGATGAACATAACATGGACTGACGCAATTATTACATTTTCACGTCTCCTGCTTGTATATGCCGCCAATATAAATCCAGTGGGATTCTGAGAAGCATCTGTGACATTCATCACTTAAATTCTGCTGGAAACATTCTTTGATACACATAATGGACCTTGAGTGTATCCCAAAATATTTCCCAAATCATCTATAACAAAGTGAATCTTCCTACTGTATTTATGTACTGTCCTCTATATAAATACCAGCACCTGCTTGTTACAAAACAGGCAATATAGCAAAAGAAAGAAAAGCAGTATAGGATGAAATGAATAGGTTTCTACGCTGTATTTTACAGTAGCACTTCTGGGGGACAAAGGTATGGTTTAAGTGAGCAAAACATTCTAATTCCATGTTTTTAATATTTAGAAAGTGAGAGAGCATAAATATGGCATTTATAGATACAAGGGCTATAAGTAAATAAATCAAGGAATGCGATTTGCAAACAAACAAAATACCAACATTCCTTCTGCTGTTAATCCATTTCCTGAGTTTGCTTGCTTGAGTGCGGATTCAAGTGTTCTTTTATCTTAAAGAATAAAAATAAACTGCAGATTTTTACTTTTCCAAAGGTAATTTAAAGAGAACAGATCATGGGCTGCTGGCTAGTAATGCAAAATCAGCATTCTCTGCAGTTTGGGTCAGATTGCATTATTCACTGTACGTCTGGTGTCTGCAGTACAAATCTAGACCTACAGCATGAAAGATAATCACATCACAAAAGAGGCAATTATTTCTCCTCAGAACCAAAATGTAAGAGTAGCGGTGACTAAGAGTCATACAAGCCTTTTCTGAAACAAGTTTTTAGCAGCTAAAATAAACTTGCCATTCAGGAAAGACATTTTTGTTGATCACTGAGTGCAGAACTGTTATTACTGTACATCAATTATTTCCACCTACTTTTAAAAGCATCATAAAGCCCTTCTCATCAAAGAAATCAAATGACAACTGTCTGATAAGTCTTTCCCTAAGACAATGTTGACAGCAAGACATAGCAATTTCAGTCCTGAAGGGCTGAAATTTTAAGTTTGTTGATGAAAATGTAAGAACTATTAATGTGACAAAAAAATCATAGTAGAAATACGATGCATGAAGAACTGAACTCCTTTCACTTTCTTGACGGGGTAGATAGAGGGCATGAAGTTTTACTATGACTTTGTCAGTCTGGGGTTATCACAGATTATTATTATTCTTTACAATTTTAGACCACTTGGGTAACCTCACAGAACATGGTAAATTCCGCAAGGAATGAAACTAGCCATCACATATGCAGAGCTACAGGCTCATTACGTTACACAAGATCTTGATTCAGAGTCCCAAAGTGGATTAAGAGGCCAAAAGTTGAAGCTGCAAAACGCATGTAAAACAGCTCGTATAACCTTTCCACACCTTCAAACACTGAAAAAAATCGGAACGCAATGCTTTTATAAAATTTGACAAATGCAATTCAGGTAAGAAAGAACTACTGGGACAGGTCTTTACATATTTCCTAAGTGCATACTGTTACGTCTAGAGGTCCAAACATTTGGGTGCTTATTCGCCCAAGTGTCAATCCCAAGATAAGCCAAAATCCAGTGATTATGCAGTATGTAACTGAGACTGATACAAGCATAAGACGCATGAATCATGAATCTTGACTCTTCTTTCTAGGATTGAAGGCAGAAGTATTGGAATAGCATGACGGGAAGTTGCAGAAAGAAGAACAAAGAGACTTAGACCTAAAAAGGAGCTAAGGCAACATGAAAGGCTTCAAACATGCCCTTTGAATTGAATTGAAATGTTCTGTAAATCACATTCTCATAATGGAGAGAATTAGAGGTTTCACTCACATTTTATTCCTTCTTTTACACTTAGGAAGAGAGAGGTCTCTCTTTACTCCATAGTGTTGCCAGGTCCACACAAAACCACTAACTGTTGATTGCAAACATTCAAAATTTGTAAGTGTTGCACTTGATAACTTACCTCTAAGAATAATATTTAGAAATGTAGTGAAATTCTTTACAGCCATCTATTTGTAATCCTCAATCCACTTAAAACTGATTTATTTGTCAGAAGAAAGCAAACAAGAAGACATTTCTTACAGTCTCTGCAGCATGCATCCTTCTTGACGTCCAGCAAGACATATCCAGACTTCCCCACTGCAACACGGGACTAACGCCACTGGTCTCAGGCCATGGGCTCATGTATTTCTCTGTATCCAGCAGAGCTGACAGAACAGATCATGGTATTCTTTCCCTTCACCACTCATCATGTTCATATCAGAGTTTAACCCCATTGAATGAGGTGGCAAGTCAGACTGTTGTCTGTAAGCAATCCCTAATTCTCTTTAGCTACAATAACCTGGTTAGTTCAACAGTTTAAGCAGGTGGTCTGAGCTAGCCTCTCCAACTCTGTCTAGTCATGCAGCAGTGATGGGTGTATGGGGATTTCTAGCAAATATGAAGTGACAAATAATTTGGGATCTTTCTTCTACATGCTTAGCTAGATGCAGAGAAGGACCCTTGTCCACGGCTATAGGAAACCACGATGGCAGTTAGCTATTCTAGTCCCACTCCCACGGAAGAAAAAAGAAAAGAATTCACTCTGAACTGACAATGTGATGTCCTCAGTTCCATTTCAACTTTTCAACAATTTTTGGTTTAAAATTTAACAAGTTATCTGCAACCAATATTCTGAAAAAGCACTTTAGTCTGGGAATCAGAGCACCCTCCCCTTCACGCCGTGCTTCTCCAATGACTGACCAGAACCAGCAGTGACGTGTGTTCAGTGGAAACTATACTTTTTGTTAATTGGCCATGTTCAATATAAAGAAAGGTAGCAGGACAAATAGATTAGCCTGGTTCAGTATATGCCATGATGGCAGATGAAAAGAACATTGCACAGGGAAAACGAAGAAAACATGAGATAAATTACAGATACAAGATTAGTTCAGGCCTTTTGGTGATGACGAGAACCGGATTTTCTCTCTCCATGTAAGACGTCCCATATTGTCACCAATTCAAAGCCTATCTGCGGTGACTGCACTTCACGTACTGGTGCATATAGGCATGACTGCTGTTACAGTCTGCAAGTTACAGTTAAGATGCGCTTCATGTAACAAGCACTCAGTAAGCATTTTAATACGGCCAAATATTAAGTTATACCTCTTGGAAGAAACAAGACAGGCATTACTTACAGAAATGGAGCACTGACTTGGAAAAAGCAATTCTAAAGTAAGAGATACAAGGGTTTTGGCTGAGAAGTCATCTAAACATGAGTTCCCAATGGTGAAAAGGGTATGCGCATAATAATGCATGTAGTATTTCTTTCTGACTTCAAGGCTCTTATGGCCCACACACCCTTTGCCAACACTCACATTTCAAGAGGAATGTGAACAATCTTGAAAAGGTTCAGCGAAAAGGGACATGCGAGAACACTTACGGATTAGAAAGCACAAAGTTCTCAGTGGCTCAGCACATACAGGCTTTTCAGAAGATGACTATGGGTTGCTTTAACCTCAACCTATGTATTTCTACAGGGAAACAGAACAAACATCAGTCCAGTAGACAAAGTCTATACCTGCTATTAAAACTGGAAATTAGTTTGGAAATCTGTACTAGAAATAATGCATAGTCTTGAGGGAGAAGGCAATTAAGGAATTTACTAGAGGAGGTAGTGGGGTTTCCACTGTGTGCTACTTAAAAATCAAGATTGGATGTTCTTTTCCAAAAAAGTCCTATTCTTGTCTTAATCAGCTCATGAATATCCTCTGTGTCACACCAAATCTCAGACTACACAATCACAAGTCTTCCCTCTGGGCATGTAATCTATTAATACATATTTCTGAATTAATGCAGGCTGAATAAACTGAAGAAGATATATATATCTGTGGGAAAAAAACAAATGCTGGTGACTATGCCAATACCTTGTTCCTTAAATCCAACCAGTACTCAACAGGTTGTTGTACTGACAGGCAGTACAAATCAGGTCAGGAAGTATAGACGATTATTACATGCAACTGTTCCTGAGAGACTGATAATGAGATCAGGAACTAAAAGTACATGAGCCTCAGCTAGAAGAGACATGAATTAAAGGAACCCAGCTCTGCACCAGCATTCTGCAGGCAGAAGAACAGAGGGCAAATGGGGACAAACCAAGCCATTCTATTCCATGAGCTCAAAAAGTGTAACTGCCACAGTATTTAGTACGATGCTAAGCAAAATTTCCTTTTAAGACACAGATTACATAGCTTAGGGCAGTAAGATCAAATTTAAACCTGAGAGATTGAAATTGAACAAGCATAACTAATGTACATATTTTTCTCAGCAGAGGAGCCAAGAAGCATTCAGCTCTACCTTTTCCCTAGCACAAAACCTGTTAACATTCTCCCATTTCCCTTGTTTTTGCTGTCTCACAGATGGACCACTTGTAGCTATGTTTTCAAGAACATATTCTGTATAGTCACAGTTACCAGACAATATTGTTCCTATGGGTCAGAAAACTGTAAGATTGACATTCTTATGCCAAGAAAGAGAAAAGGAAGGAAAACGTGAGAAACAGATGCTCTCACACTGTTGTATCATTTGGTCCTATGCATGACACAGCACGTACTGATGAGTGCCATTTTCAATTGACAAGAAGCTTAAAATATAAGATCTTAAGGCATACAGGGGATATGGACACAGAGGTGAGTCAAAAGAAATACTGTTATTAATGAGTAATCCTTTTTCTTTGAAAGCTGCATAAAATTTACACTCCCAGGTATGTGAGCCTAGAAAAAAAGAGCTCCAGAAAAGGACAGTGGACAAAAAGCAGAGGGCACTGTGAGCTTAACAGTCAAACATATGATACTTGGTGAAAATATGACCAAACCTCAGCGCTGTTATTCTGGAGCTCTCCTCTGCAGATGGAAGAGATATTGCAGCAATTGCAGTATTAAAGAAACACAAATCTGATACTATTACAAGGAGATAAAATGAGATTTCACACTTCTACGGTTTTCAGTGCAACACAGCTTCTAGCGCAAAATACAGCACATTTTTGTTTGTAGTTATATGAAAATAAATCATTGAAAGACATTTGTTTATGAAAACGATTAAAGTCTACAAAGCCTCTGACACCTTCAATTTCACATTACTTGTAATAGCTTCTGCATTTTCTAAAATTATTGTGATATCAAGACTATAAAAAAATTATTATACTGGGAAAGTGTGCATAAATAACAATGATCCATCTCAGTCTAGATTGATACAATCTTGTTCATCAGAAAGACTTCAAATTGTTCAACTGAATTCTTTGATTATTTTCAGAAAAAAGAACTTAACAGATTTACAGAAAAGGAATATTTAAGTTTAGAATTATGCATTGTTATATTGATCAAAATAAATTTGCTCAAGCATATCAGGTATGGAAAACTCACCTTCCAGAAATTATCCACTTTGCCATAAACGAGAGATTGATTTTGCCTTTTGATGTCGTTAATGTGTTTGATGTCACTGGAATTCAGATGCTGCTCTACCACAAATCCAAGGAAGCTGTTATCTGGAGTGTGAGCTGTAAGAAATGGAGAATATTCAAAAAACTTTAAAGCATTAATTAACATTACAAAAGTGTAAGTATTGACAAAAAAAAGTAGGTATAAGGAACATGATATACAACACATCACTTCTTTATGTTCACACACATACATTTGCTTACTTTATTATTGAGAAGAGTTCTTATTAATTTTAAGTCCTGCTGCATATGCTTACTGAAGTAAGCAGTTATTTTCTGGCTCATTTCCTGCAATGAAACTCTGCAGCTGGACCTAGGCCAATGATAACGATTCTTTGTGTGTTCAGCTTTACTTTACTATTAGAGATAAGAGAACCAGAAGGAATCGAGCTTGACAATCCCAGAGACGCAACACCAACAATTTGAAAGAACACTGGATTTATGCTGGTTAACAAAGCTGTATGTTTCTCAATGTGATAAATTTTAGTGAATTTCCTGGGCTCACCTCTTATAGTTGGAGAGCTAACACTCCATCCAGCTTGCTGCCTATTACGTATCTGTATTAAGTATTAGCCTACAAAGTCACACCACACAAATCAGAATAGAAATTTCACTGCCTAATTCACTACATATATCTATGTTTAAATATTGAAAAGTGACAACTGAAATGATCAAAACTGTTGTGTTAATTGCAAAGGATATGAAATTTGGTCTTAATTTTCTATATTAGTTTTAGCCTCTGTTGGTCTTTCTTCAGCACTGACATCCAGCAATACTAGGCACTGCTCTCCTCCTTTAAAGGCACAGAGCTGTAGGCTCATTACAGCTAAGTTATTGCTTTTGTTTGCTTGTTTGGTGAAAAGGTATTTAATTGCATGGATGGACTACAATATTCACGGCTTCAGGTAAAAATTCATCCCTATTGTATAAAAAATACTGCAATATGTAAGGGGTTTGGACCTTACCTAAAAAGTGGCACAGCGCCACATGTCTACACAAAACTGCACTGCAATGAAAACCTGGATCTTCTCTGTAAGTCTCACCTTTTAAATTCTGTTCGTTCAAGTTGACAACTTGTTAGTAAGTGCGTTTTGCAAAGAAAAGGGGGAAAAATGCGGAAAAAAGGAGGAAAAGAGGGAGGATAAAAAGACCCCCCCAGACACATGACATACAATGCTAAACCCATAGTCAGAGTTCTACAAAATAATTCTATTGCCATTATGAGGCTTTACTTTGGATTCCTCAAACCCAGCAAATAGGAAAACACAACAGAACAGAAACCATACGCAGTACACGGTTCCCTTTGTTGTTATATTTAATCTTTCAAGTGACAATTATTCTTCTTTCACAAAAAAATGTCTCAGCAACAGTTAGGCACTCACTTAAACCCGAGGACTTTTTAACATTTAGCATAGTGAATGGCATGTTGCAAATATTCCTGAAAAGGGGCATTTTTCTATCCTTTCATATTTTTGGATAAGAGACTGCATTCAAAGGAGAGGCAAGGCAGTACACACTTGAAAAATAAACCTTTTTTGAAGTTTTAGAACTGGTGGAATTCAGTGCCTTAAATATCATTGACAGGAAGCACTCAGATGGATTTTTAAGCAAGATCATGCAGTTTTTAAAAGTACCAATGCTGCTATTTTGCATAAAAGAATTTAAAAAGAACATAAAAAGGGAAAAAAACTCATGCTTCTGGAAAGCTCAAGCATTTGGTAATATGCCACAGGTTTGAATATGGCTTTCTTTTTGCTCAGTAATAATTTTCTGCCCTTATAATCAGAGTTCTCAAAACATAATAGAGTCTGGGGATCTTGGGAAGGTGTCCAGGGTTCCAATCTGGTGTAAAAATTTTTCTGATTCATAACAGGCACTTTCAACCATAACCCAATAAAGATGCTGCTCTCTCTGCAGCAGAGGACAAAATACAAAAATAAACTTCAGATATCCAAACATGCTGATGCTTCAGCACCTAGTACAAAAAGAAACAAAATCCTCAAACAATCTATAGCATTGTAATCACTCATGCCTCAGAACGAGTTTGCTTGCAATCTCTTTAGCACTTTCCCTGCAAAAGCAAAACAGCAGTTGTTTCCAGTATTAAAACCCAGAAATGGTTACCTACTGAAATACCAATACAGTAACACTCTTCCAAAAATGTATTATGAAGTGACGTGCTCCAAACAATAGAATGCAACATTAGTCTGTACTGCCATAGATAACAGAGATCTTCCCTATAGGGAAGATTTACTTTTTTCTGCATTTCTTGGAGTGGGATCGAGGAGTAAACACAGCTGTACCACAAGTATTCATGCAACTACTTTCCTCAAGTGTACCGTCACCCTTGGTGCTATCTTGAGCAGGATCTCACAACCAAATTTCCTAATAGCTGTTTTACTTAAATACAGCACAATTGAGCCCTTGGCTCGTTTTCCATGTATGACAAACCAAAAAATGTTAGCAAGTCATGTGGACAGGGAACAAGCTCTGCTCGCTGAAGTCCAAGCACTAACTCTGCAGCCACTCCCAAGTCCCATTTCCCCACCACGCCTTCGGTTGCTTGCTTCTACATAACTGGGAATGGAAAAAACTTGCACAGTAAATGTTAACAGACAAAATATGCCTCTTCAAAGAATTTTACAAGGCAACCAAATTCAAAAGCGTGTCAGCTAGACAGCAGTATGCATACTTCTGCTGTGAAGAGCAGGAAAGTTTGAAAGACATGACTACAAAGTCTGATTAGAACAAAAAGCGTACGTCCCTGGTCTTGGCCTCAGAGAAGAACCATCACCAAACTTCAGAGGTCAGGCTGGTCACTGCCCAGAACTTCCTTATGGACTTGAGCTGAGAAGCTCCTGCAAGTAACAGCATACACTTTCCTCTTTCCTAAGCCTCGCATACCCTCAAGCTAGCTGGCAGCGGCGAATCTTTTTGTGCTTTTCAGAGATAACAAACTTGAAATATTACAACATGCAAAAGAATGATCCTTTGATTCTAGAACTGAGTTCCATAAAGTCAAAGACTAGCGCTAGAATAGGTCACTGTAATTATTTAATATGATAAAATTTATAGAGAATTCCTTTTTGTGGGGTGATGGTGGGGAATATTTAAAGACTCCTCAAAGATTTATAACAATACTGACATCTACTACTTGTTTTTCAATAGCTTTGTACTCTGCTGGGAGAAAAGTGAGAATCAGTTCATCTCAGGATAAATGCTCACAACGTAACAATAAGTTCGGTGAAAATCTTGAGAAATCCATTCCAAAAACTGAGACAAAAATTTTTTTGTAGGAAATGCCAGCCACCACTTTCCACAGGTACACTAAGAAAAAGGTTCCCTATCATTACTTACATTGCTATTGTGCTTTTTTTCCTGTGTATGACAGTATGATAGAGTATTTGCATACTCTACACTTATGATTCTGCCCTTTTACATGCATTTTATTAAGCCATGAACTTGTTTTAAATAATACAAAAATTCTTCTCAATAACAGCATTCTTTTTTAAAACCCCAACTTCTTTATAAACCCAGGGATACTTACGGAACATCGTATAGAACTGCTGGGGATTAAGGTTCCACTTTCCCCATGGTGTCTTGTGGCCTTTAGACTGGGCATAATGGGCATGGTTAAACTCTGGTTCAGTTCCAAAGGAATCCAGAACTCTTAGCATACACCTAAAAGAAAAAAAATAAAGACTTACTGCAGGTACACAAGCATATGTATATATAAGCATGTGTACATAGTTATAATTAAGATGTGCTTTGTTTGTATTTGCAACTGTGAATGATTTATAAACTGAAGGTACATTTCAATTTCAAAGGCATTACAATCAGCAAGTTGAAGGACATTTCAGACATTCAAATAGAAACCCTGGAGCTTGGTTTTGGTTTCCTTGTTCTCAGAAAATGAATTCATGCTTCAACATCCAAGTACAGCTTATGGGAACACTACTGCGGTCACCTACATTCCTGGGGCGCTGAAGTAGGATTTAGGCAGAAGAAGAGAGGATTCTTCATCTATTTCCTAATGTTCTTACCCACTACTACAAAACCAGTGCAACAGCCAAAGGCTACATACCAAGATCAGAGCAGAATAGTATTTTGTCTTTAGACAACTCTATTTAGTCTCCAGATTCCGACTTTTGGGTCAGTTAGACCTACTGGAGAAGCACTGAAGACAGTTTAATTTGCAGACTTGCAGTCAGACAGGCCGTTTGTTTGTAAAACTTTTTGTTAGAGACATTTGAAAAAATAATACAAAAGTCAAATGTCTGCAACAACTGCTCTGCAACTAAGAGAAACCTTGGCATTGGATTACAAAGAGTCTGGAGAAGAGATTCACACGGTTCTTTATTGAAAAGTCCTATTAACTCCTTGAAAAAATAAAAACTACTTAAATTATGAGTTGTATTATTTTAAAAAAGAATTCACAGCACATGAAAGGCTGAAAAAAAACACCCTCAATATAAGATGGGGCATATTCTGACATACAGGATCAAGGATTTGTGTTTCCAAAATGCAGCCTTGTAAAATTTTGATATGGCTTGGACAGGAACTTTATTTGTAGTGGTCACACTGACCGTTAGCTCTACTGCAAATGAATTGTGTTACAAGGCTCTACAGCTGCTGACCCTTCTGTTCTTCAGCCCTCCACAAAAAAATCTGAGGAAAAGATTGATATAGGCCGTGCAGGGCCATGTGCCACATTAGGTTGTGATGTAAAGACGTGAAGAACTCTTATCATGGCCCACTTTGTCACTAAGAAAGAAACACGACCTCACAGGTGGCACAGAACAGAGGTAGCTGGTGAAAGTTACTATTAAAAATGTATTTCCCACTCTTCAAAAAATTTCCCATGCCTCAAGCCCATATACATTCTCATGAGTAAAACATCAAGTTTTTGGCTTTAAACGGTAACAGAACTTAGCTCCAAATATAGTTCACCATTAAAAAGTGAAAATATTTAGTCCCCAAACCACACTTACATACTTATATGTCACTCTTTTCACTGAAGTATTCATTAAATTGTGAAAAAGCAAAAAACAAAACCAAACAAAACAACATGAAATGCCACTTTTGTATTTCAGAGTACAAAAGGGGCAAATTTACTTTGTTTTTCAATCTTCATAGAGATCTTTCAAGCAAAAAAGTCAAAATATACAACACATTGTGATTCACCAAACAACAAAGCTGACAGATCAGTTTCTGTGCAGTGTTTTATGTCAACTGTTCTCAATGAAAATATTTTACAACAGTAGCAATTATCTCTGCATCATACAAAATACTCCAGCAAGACCAAAACAACTTCTGCACTGATGAATCACTGAGTAATAAAAGCCCTCTTACTTCTTGGCAGGCCTTAAAACAGGATTCTTAGCAAATGTACGGCTTTTGGCCAGGTACACGAATGCAGGGGAATGAGAAAATGGGTGAAAGCTACTGAAAACCTGCAACACTACTGGAGTTTGTCAAATCACACATGTAAGGAGCAGTGCATTGCATGCAAATGTCTCAATGTGCTTCATTACCTCTCGTTTTCCTGTATTCAGACGTAAGGTATGGAAGCACCAATTATTTATAGTGATATCGTGTCACTAAGTCCAACTTACACAGGGTCTCTGAAGCAGTAGTACGGGAAACATGATGCAATGGAAAGTAAGTGAAGCAATGAAGCAGGGAAAACAAAACCTGTGTTTATAGTATTAGGGCATGAAGAAAGTCAGAAAGACAAGAGAAGATCACAGCAGAAAGAATTGGTCTGAGACTGATTTGCCTATTCATTGACACGGTTGGTTGACTCACGAGACGTTAAATTAAAAATGAAACAGACATATCTCCTCTTTAAAATGAGGAACTGAACATTTCTTTTTCTAATTTTATGAAGCTAATGGAACTACTGAAAACTAGTGATTATATATGTATTTGTAACTCACTGAAGCTGACGGTATTTAAAATAAATTATGTCTGAAATCTCTCTCACACCGAAAGGAGAAAAAACAAGGGGTACATCACTCCCATAGAATAGAGCACTGTCCTTTGACACACTAGTGTGATACCACTGTATATTTTACATTGAGTGTGCCAGAAAGCACTCTTCCCATCTACAGAAGATTTCCACAAACCATAGACGAGTTCTTCTAAAATGAGGATTGGTGGGTAGCAAACTGCCTATAGAAACATCCACATCGATGTTTTCTTTCTTCTGATATATTAGAAGTGACAAATGTTGTGTTTACAAAAAAAAGGATAAAAGTAACCCAGAATTATCACCATTTTTCAAGTCAGCATTTTTCCATAAATATTGGGCATATGCACAATCTTAACTGGGCTGCCCTGGTGGGAGTATTTATACGTATTTATTCAGGTCATTCTCCCACCTGAGGTTATAGTTGTTCTCTCCTTGTACATCCTCTTTGTCTGGGTGAGCAGTGCTGTCCAGCAGCACCCATCACTGTCAGCAACAAACACCGATGCCAGCAGGCACTGCTAAATGAAGGGCACGTTGCTGCAGACAGACAGCAGACATTTTCCTTGGAGCAAGCTGGTCAAAACCCCACCATTTCTGGTGCGGAAGCTCTGTAGGTGCACTGAGCTCAGGCACAGCAACGTGCCTGCATGCATACACAGACTCCAGACTGCTTTGGCTCATGCCCAGCCAAGCTCATGTCTGCCTACAGCAAGCTCTGCAGATACATGTATTTTTCAGGCTCCTCAGTACTTGAATTCAAAATGTAAAAACTTAGTCAGAAAATATCCGTCCTAAAACAGATATATTCTAGAAAACATGTAAACAGCAGGAATGTTGCTCATTTTTCAGGATACCTGTCATGCTCATTTGTTTCAAGAATAAAGCCATTTAGATTTTAGGCATATGGGAATGAGTCATTGCTAGAGAGGCTGGAGAAAAATGAAAAAATACCAGATTCATCTGCACTGTACAGAGGATGCGGGTGATAAGAAAAGCAATGAGCTGCACCCCTCAATCTATATTAAGCCACTAATTTTTATGTTGATCATTGCATGTAAACTGCATTCAAATACCCAAACTTCAGAACTGAAAAATGCAGCTTGTCCAGGCATTCTGCTTGACAATAAGGTGCCCACAACAAATGAAATCTGTTTTGATATATTCCAGCTATTTACAGCGCAGTTATAACCCAGATCAAACACGTACTACCAGGAGTCATTGGTGCTACAGACCTCAGAAGGACAAAGCGCTATTTCAGCTGCTGAGAAGCACTCACCTCTCGCAGCAGGTCGTTCTTGTGAGCTACCAGTCCTAGAAACCTGATTTGAGATTGCCAAAACCTTCCTCAGGGCCCAAGTTCACTCACAAAGATTACATACCACACTCTTATGAAGACACTCTTCTGAAGGCACAGGTTAATTCTACCGCTCTATTTCAATCCGAAGTCAATAAACACACTTTATTTATATTTGAGTCTGGTCTGCACAAAACAGACAAAGCTGACCAGCACACGTCTGCTGAACTATACGGCAGAAAACAAAACACCTCTTTCAAGACAAAGGATATTTTTCATTCCTGCTGACATTAGATACTAATGAGCGAGGAAGCAAAGTTTGCGAAGAACAAGGTCTACGAGGTAGCTTTATATATCACCTATATGCTTGTTTTACTGGAATTAATTCAACAAGAATATGTAAATATGGTCTTTTATACCAGGCTTACTCTCTTAACTTAAAAATATTATTATTATGACAAACTTTATGAGGTAAATCATGATGCTGAAAGAAAAAAGGTTGCAACAGGATCGTTGAACAGGAGATAGCTTGCTTGAAACTATGAATTAATTCTTCTCCTCTGGTAGTCTCTGCTAGGCTCCGGACCCTGTTTTCTGCACTGACCTTGAAGAACAGTATCAAGTAACTACAGAGATCCCCAGCAAATACAATGAAAACCTGAATTATAAGGAGTGATCCAAACCCCTGAATTTATTTATTTATTGGGGGGCAGGGGGGAGAAGGCAAATTGAAGGAAGCACAGTATATAAAATATTCTACGAGCTGGCAGAGAGAGGGAGGAAATAATTTATTTTCCAAAACCATGGGGGATAAGCAGGAACATGCAGGTTGCAAGAAACCAAGCCAAGAAAGATACCTTAAAGAAAAGTTTAATAGTATGAAATACTATGGCATCTTTTGGAGTATTCTCTAAGAGACTAGGCAAAAATCTCTCAACAAAGATAAATACATCTGATCTGCAACAGTATGGACCTGATGAGGTCCTGTTCAATCCCCAGATACACAGTGCTGGCTGTGGAAGAGAACTAGCGATTTTTTTTCTTCTTCAAAACCATAGCTAAAAAACATCTCATACTACCTAACAGATGTATTTACAATGAAATTTAATTCTTCTCTCCTTAAACATAAAAAGTCAGTCATTACTACAAATTAGGAATCAATGAAAAACAGATTGGCAGCTTAAGATTTAATGATTCATGAAACAAGCAAGAAAAATTGAAGAGCTGATCTAATAAACTCAATGTCATGGTGTATTTCCACCATCTTTGCTACAGAATATGCCAAATAGAAATTTAAAACACTTCCCTTTTGGTTGTAATTTCCTAAGTATGGTTTTCTATCCCGACCACAATACCGTATGTGATCGCCTAATGACAGTTACATCTGGCAGACAGACAGCCAACTCTAACTCAGTGGAAAATGGGATTAGCTTTATTAGCAGGCTCCTAAAAACCAGAGTATCTGTTTACTACTCTACTTTAAAAAAGAGATTAAGAGTAATCTAATATGCAATGTTAATCACAGAACTTTTATTTAAAATTATGCTGAAAAGATGCAATGTTCCATCAATCCTGAAGTAGAAAAAAACACAAGTCTTCTGCCTTCAGAGAACCTTTCAATTTCTTTCCTCAGCTAGGATTTACTGGACTTTACAGATCATGAAACACAACTGATTTGATTAGGTCTAGAAAAATCAAAGTCAGTAATTTAGATTTGGTTTTATTTCATGCTGATATATATCAATGCAACATGTGTGAGGCTTGCTCATTTAAAGATATTGACAAAAAGAAATCCGGTTCTAAAACCGCAGACAATAAGAAGGCCATTCCAAGTAATTTCTTGTGACAACCATCTTCCATCCCTGACGGAAAAATGTTTATAGATAACAGAAGCAACAGCAACTGCAATTACCAGCAGGTTTATTCTTTAGACTTACTCATGAAGACAATTATGCCCCCAGCATCTTTAGGGATGGGACAGAAAATATGACGTTGTTAAACAATAAAATTTAAATAGATAAATCCCTACAACCATCAATCCAGTACAGAGACAAACACAGACAAGCAAAACACGCATGTTCTGTTCCTACTAAACAGCAAAATTCAATAATCTTTCAGCCCACCTACTAATTTACAAATAGATGTAAAGAACAAAACTTGGGAGGGGGGGAGAGGGGATAAAGAAAAGAAGAAAAGAAAGACAAAGATGATGACTCAGCAATATAATTCATTAAGATTAAAAACACTTCAATCTGCAACAAGTATTCCATACGTATTTGGGGAGGGCCTTACATTTGGTATGCAACAAAGAGGTAATAGCTCCTTTATTCTTAAGGAGAACAGATAACTGTATTTTTACTTTTAAATAAATTCCAATTCATGTAAATGTACCCACTTTAGTATTTTTGTGTGTTATTCCACAAAAGCTCTTCAACAAAGCAGTTTAGAGGTCAAATGAGTATTATACTTACTGGTAATGTACCCACGATGGACCAAGGGTTTTCTTAAACTGAGTGAGTCCCACAATATCAATGTAAATGAGTTCTACAACTTTATCTCCCTGGGTAGGACAGCCAGATCTGTTACCTACAACCTTCTTCATAATCCTAAATGGAAAAAGAAGGATCATAGAAAAGCATGACTTTCCGATCTACCTTGAAATTCATGCTATAATATTAGTTAATACCAATAATTCACCTTTCCAAAAAAGCCTTAGTTTTATCTCTTCCAAATCAGTAACCATGTAAAAACATTCAAATGTTAAAGATCCTCAGCATTTATTAAAGAGCTGCATATGCAGTGAAATGCTAATTTTACTAAAAATCCCATCCACTTTAAAAAAATAATACGGTCTGAATGTTTAAAAATAGTGTTTTGAAATGATTGGAAATAATTTCTTCTATTGGCAGCTTGATGACACAAGAGCTCTCTACAAAACGATGCTGTCATGTTATAAAAAAAATGAAAGCTACAGAAAAGGTGTATGTTCCCAACCTTAAAATAGCTGTATTATGCCTAATGCTGAACATCTCATGCAAAGCAAGACAAAGATGAGTGAAGCAGCAATGTGACCTAACATAAGCAATTAACTACATCAAAAGTAATCTGTTTAAAGGATTAAAACCTCTATTTTAAAATCAGATACTGAGTGAAGAATAGTAGAAACTGAAGAGGACACAGAATTAGGATAATCCGTAAAACTTTTTACTGCAGCTGGTTAAAGCACCTGGAATGTTAAAGAATAAGCTGCTTAGTCTGAATTTTACAACATTCATTTATGAAGTCTCAGGAGCCTGAAGCTACAATGAAAACACATTATCCTTTTATAGCACATATTTAGCTCATGAAAATAATCTTATTGTCTGTTTAGTGAATTATCACTTTCATTTTATGCTTCAAGAAATTATACACTTTGTTAATAGAAGCTTCAAGAGTTTACAATTTCCAATTTTTATTATTTTTTTTGTATTCCAGTTTCAAAATTGAAAGTAATCTCCTTACTCCTTGAGCTCTGCCAGAGAAGCTGAAATCCTGATGTCATGGCCCAGTAAGTAGAGAGATGTAATTAAATCACTCCACTGGACTAATTCACCAAGTGGGCCACCACTAAATGCATTCTCAGCAATCTTGAATCCAGATTCCTTCGTCAAAAGCCCCAGATGAACAAGAATCTGAAAAGAAAAGTTATATGTTAGTTAAACATTAAACGTGCAACTAGTATTCTTCACAGCATTTTCTCTCTCCCAAATTCCAACTACGGACACACATAAAAACCCAACCAAACTAGGAAGCCCAAACAAACAAAAACAATCATCAACAACAAAAACTCTAACACCTCCACCCTAATTGGAGACCCTGTAAATAATTTAATTCTGTAATAAATCTCTAGAACAGTAACCGTAAGAATGTTACCATATTCTTTTGCACTGTGATATGCCACCAGATCAGTAACAAAACACCTAAATAAGTGTTATTCACAAAACATGTAATTCTGCACAGAAAGTAAGTTGTGGTTCACATTAATTTCTTTTGTTTGAATAACCACTTATATTCTCAAGTAGGATATACTTGCTTATGCAACAGGACAGTTTAGTTCAGGAAGGGTATGCTCTTTTGGACGAGCCATTAAGGAACTTGGAAAGATTGCGTAAGAATGACAGGATGCTTTATCAACCTCTTCTCTGCACTGCCACTGGAGGAGAGTTTTCTCTGTTCAAGTTCCTTGAAATCCGTGCTTGCCTTTCTAATGAAGCACAGAAGCTGAGTTCCAAACACTTCATTACATATCTGGACCGCTCTTTGAGTGTTGATACATATAGTGCCAAGCATAAAACCCCCAAACACTAGAAAACCTTATCCTTCACTCTTTAAAAAAGGAGCAACATTCATAAAAACATCTTGTTCTAATCTCTGCTCCCAGAAGAGAACTGGACACATTAAAATGAAATCACCATATGTTTGCAGAGCAACCTTAAAGGACTTTTAAAAGCAAAGAATCTAGAGCATTCCATCAAAACTGACTGTACAGGGCAGTGCTGCTGCTGTTTATTTTTGAGTTTATGTATTCTCAGATGTTATATTTCTTTAATAAAACAGCCTGCAATGCTGCTTGAAAGAAAAGCATTGCTCCTTGACAGAGTGAGCCTCCACAAGGACTGTGATAGGTGACAAACATGAGAGCCACAATATGGAGCCCAGGTCTCCTGCAGGGACTGAGAATCGCAAGCAAGGAGCTGAGCTGCAGACAGGCAGCCTTCAGAGGGGGTAGGAACACAACTGTGACTGTTGCTCAGGATTGGCTCCAGTAAGCACAAGGCAGGAAGGGAAACCTTTGTGTTTAAGAGTTTCAGTTTTATCTTAACTGGCTGAGGTAATTAAAAAAAATAAGAATTCAAATTAAACAGAATTTTTGATTTCAAGAGTCTCACAGACTTTAAACTGGACTCACTACAAGTCAAAAGAGACCCAATCAAAAGTGGCGATCAACTTCAAGTCTACTCCAATCCAAACCAGAAAGATGGCACGTAAGATTTTAATTGTGGACAAATGAGATATACAACTGTTGTTTTCTACAACTATGTAAAACATTCCAGTGTAATCAGTTTGTGGTAAATTTACAGTTTGTTTCTTTAGAACCTTCTACATAACTTCTCTTTTATCCAAAATTAAAGATGTTAGAAAACTTATTCAAAGACTGACTTACTGAATGTATAAAAACTATGTGTAAAGCAAAAAAACATTTTACAAATAATTTCAAACAACAAAATACTCCTTGAAAAGAGACAAATGTACAAACGTGAGCCTTTTACACATATATTGGTATTTCTGCTCCAAAGTTACGTTTGGAAAATTTAGCTTAAATAAGGCTAAATGATTGCAAGTGGCAAGAGTAAAAAGTGTTTTAACTTACCTTCTTTCGTTTTCTCTTCTCCAAATTTTGTTTTTCTGCAAGTGATTTAATTGCTTCAATCCAGGTATCAGCCATTCGTCTAATGCGTAACATCATCCACCTGAATTCCTCATGCCTTGACATCATTTTGTAGAGAGGATCAAAGTTGATACGAATTTCAGCCTTCAATTAAGTCATTAAAACAAACAAAAAAATGTTATTGTTCAAACTGTGTACCTTCCAGAAGTGATGAAACTACCCAAACATGAATTGTTCCGTACATTATTTGTTGTTAAAAAAAAAAAAAAAAAAAAAGATAATGCTTCTTATCCTAAAGTCAAGATTTTACTTTACAATTACCTTAAAAGAGGTTGTAGCGAGGTGGGGACTGGGCTCCTCTCCCATGCATCAAGTGATAAGATGAGGGGAAATGGCATCAAGTTGTGCCAGGGGAGGTTTAGGTTGGATATTTGGATATTAGGGGAAATTTCTATATTGAAAGGGTTGGGTGGCGTTGGAATAGGCTGCCCAGAGAAGTGCTTGAATCACCTTTCCTGAGGGTTTCCAAGCTATGTGTAGATGTAGAACTTAATAGCGTGGTTTAGAGGTAGACTTTAGTACTAGGTTAAAGGCTGGACTATATGATCTTAGAGGTCTTTTCCAACCTGAATGATTCTATGATTTTAGTTCAAGCATTTAAGATCTCTTTATTTAAATAGACATTTCTAAGCCATATAAATTACTGTTCTTTTTATTAGTAGTACTTGGTAGCACCAGAGTAAGTTTGCAATGTTTCACAATGTATTTATTTCTGCAGTAGAAGATTTAGTTTTGTTCATGTGTTTGCAAAAGGAGGCTAAAGTATCTCTAGGACATGATATAAATTCAGAAAATTACACCGGGGATTCAGATATCATCATGAATCTTCAAAATACAAGGAAGTCTCTTATAATAATAACATTAAGGCAGAAACATTGCTACAGTATTCCTTTAAAAAGAAATATTCATTTTAAAGCCAGACTAATGCAAAACAATTGGTTTTACAAAGTATGACATTCTACACCAAAATTCTATAGGCGATGTTCATTTGCGGCCCAATAATTATCTTAAAATACCTAAGTGCTACATAATTAGGCTGTAACAGTTTAAAAACTCTACTGCATACTGAGTTATTTCT
Organism: Cygnus olor; assembly: GCF_009769625.2. Classification (NCBI taxonomy): domain Eukaryota; kingdom Metazoa; phylum Chordata; class Aves; order Anseriformes; family Anatidae; genus Cygnus; species Cygnus olor. The sequence continues at coordinate 33,163,959 of NC_049174.1, read as the reverse complement.
AAAGGAAAAAATCAAAACCTTACAAAACTGAAACGTATATAGGCCTCTTCTGTTACAGCATTGTTTTATATAAAGCCCAGACTTATGGGATAATAAAAATAGATAGTTTCACATATGGTCACTTAATACTGGTGAAAAGTCTATGGATTTGCAAATTTTCTCAGTATCCGTGTACAATATTACATAAACTAAAACACTTAAATGTTTTTAGTGGAAATCTGCCACCAAGACAGCAGTATGACTGGAGAAAATATGTGATGAGCTACATATACATAGTCAAGGATACTGTCCTTCAGTTTTGAGGAGCTGAGGAATAACAATAGTAAATTCTAGTCTTACTAGCATTTATGCGGCACAGGCTTCCAGGGTCTTTTGATTGAACAATTACTGAACACTCATGTTTTAATGCTTTTCTTACCACTGCTCTTTGATCGGTTTCTTCATTAGGATTTTTTGCTCTCCAAGGTAAACGAGGACACCAATTTTCAACCTGCAAAACAATCAAATTAAAACAAATCATTATTTTACTTTCAGCTGCCCTACCAAACTCTGACTGCCTTTATATTGCACTTTCCTATGGTTTGAATAAGACATCAGCTGATTAGTAAGTCACTGCAAGGCAAAACCTGCCTTCTAAGAAAAGCTTAAGACGACTTTTTGCAATTCAATTCTCCTTTAACCTTGCAAATTTGCAACTAAAAGTAGCATTTAGATATTCATTCATGATAATGAATACATGATAGAAACCCCTTTCAAGTCAGAGGTCAGCTGCTAAATGCTTTTTCTGAGCAGTTCCTAAATATTTTCAAAAAGCAGTGAATTTTCTATGCTTCTAGACCTTACAAAACATATATTCTATATATACACATTTCCCATCTGCCTAGGCTATCTCTGTAAAAAGACTGAGAAAAAACAAGGATCAGAGTTCTACCTTGTAGAAATCTAGACAAAAAATTGAAAGAAAGATGAATTTAACAAAAAATCTTATTTGATAAGTAATAGGATAATAACTTAGGTAACGGCATCCACAAGTACTAATAGCCATAATTCTGAGAGAAACAATCCATGCAAATACACTACTTCTACTATTGTCTACTAGAAAAACAACAACGGCTAGTAGGTAGGGAAGAAACAGCAAATGGATACAAGTCACTGAAACTGCCTGTGCTTTCCATAGGAATCTCACTTGTCCTGTGGAATCTGTATAACTCATGTGAAATAATTAGCCCATTCACTGTTGTGAAGAAGGAATTTCACTGTTGGAGGCAAACCCACGAAAGCACAACAGAAACATAACTGCATTGCAAAAAGGGAGGGTCCCTCCAGTCGCAGACCTGTAAGCCTGAAGCATTAGAGATTGATACCTTAAGGCTGTACTGAATGATTGCCTAGAAGACCAATCACATGAAAATAATAAATTACCAAATATCACAACCTCATTAAATAGAAGAAATGTATCAAGCGTAGTTTTCTCTGACAAATTACATAAAAGCCTTAATTTGAATGCTATGAATTCATCTACCCAACATATTTAATGCAACGTTTGAAAGCCATGACATGAACAACCTTATTTGAAATACCTGATTATTCATTGAACTCCAGCTCTGGAAGGATACTAGAAATTGTAGCAATTAACAGTCTTAACTTTAGCTGTGGAATTGCTACTAGAAAAGAGTTGTATTAAAAATTGCGCACAGTCTCAATTTCTCTCTCCTTCTGTCAGGGTTTTAGCTGGGACAGAGCTAATTTTCTTCATAGAGGCTCACACAATGCTGTGTTTTGGATTTTTGATGAAAATAGCAGCAATAACACAGCAATGTTTCAGTTGCTGCAGAGCAGGGCTCACCCAGAGCCAAGGACTGCTCAGCTCCTGGTGCTGCCCTGCCAGCTCGGACTGGGGGTGCCCCAGGGGCTGGGAGGGGACACAGCCAGGACAGCTGGCCCAGGCTGCCCAGAGGGACGTCCCACACCATGGGGCATCATGCTGAACAATACAGTACCTTCGTGCTTTTAGTAATATTCCATTTTCCTTCTAATTTAAATCAAATTACTGAAATACAGCTCACAGATAAACATTGCAGGAGTAGACTCAAAGATATATCACAACTTGTCTAACAGTCATTTTTTCCGTGTTGGTGTTTAGTCAATTCAATCTGAAAACAGTAACAAAAAACCAAGAGCTACAAAAAAAACCCACAACTTGGCTCACCAGAAGATTTTTAAACACATACTCTTCAAAGTATGATGGTTGTCTCGTTATTTTCAGGACTGGTACGTGAATGCAGTAGGAAGAATGCAGAGGCATTCTCTTATAGAAAAAGGAAAGGATTTGCTGATTTTGATAAGCCAGTGGCTCGCAAGTGAGACCTGTTAGATGTGGGATATTAATTAACAGGAGCACCCAGAAAGCAAAGATTAAGACCAAAAACGTGATATACAGGGGGAGGGGAAAGAAGATAATCACTGTATTAACTTGACTCATGGGGAAGCGGGGATGGAGAAGCAACGTACTGACTGACACACTCACTAAGCCATGTGCAACCTAATAGCGAATTTCAGGTACTTTTGAGCAATAACCATCAGAGGCACACACACGCCTCCAGGAAGAACGCATTATGATGACCAAAACAGCCAAAATGCTGTTGTGTTGATCAAAACAAAAGTGAATTTTGCAGGCAATTAAAGAAAGAACTGGAATTACTGTGTCGTGGTTCAAAGAGAAAGCGAGAGGGAAATCAGAAGGTGATCAGAGTCACGGCAGGGTTTAACACTCGCACACTGCAGCTTACTCAGAAGTTACTTTCAGAACACAGAGATATCATCAGACGCAGAACGAAGAAAGCAGAAGTGAAAAGCTGTAGTAGAGAAACCTACGCAAGTCGTAATACCTGCGCTTATAAAGGTGCCCAGTACTCATGAAATATCACACTTCTAACGAAGACGAGGTTTTCAGAGGGAACAGAGAGATTTCTCTGTTTCGGGTTTTTGCTTCCCTGTTCAGTGCGAGCAACGGATGATCAATGATTTATGCTCTTTGGCAGAAGAGAGGGGGATTTCAGCCTAGGCAACTACACAAGTTATCTAAGACTTGAGAGGCAGCCTTTGTCAAACTACTGGAAAGGGGAACAATAGCACTGACAGGCTTAGACTGCAGAATTTAACAGCCTGTTGATGTGACGTTACCTACACAAGAACTATCAGGCTGCTAAATTTTAATTGCAGCTTTACTCAGGAAACATGCCAATTGTATTTTCATGTGCATTTCAAGTAAAAAGCTTCCAGTTAGCCATGACTTTGGATGGCACAGTGTAAAATTAAGGTCTACAGCAATGTAATAGAGGCAAAAGTCCTCAGTAAAGACTGCTCAAATATCTTGTAAAGAAATAGGATCTGTCAGAGCGAGTCCAGACAAGGGCCATGAGGATGATCAGAGGGCTGCAGCTCCCCTCCTAGGAAATGGAAGGCTGGAAGAGTTGGGGTTGTTCAGTCTAAAGAAGAGAAGGCTCCAGGGAGACCTTATAGCAGCCTTCTAGTACCTACAGGGGGTCTTCAGGAAAGCTGGGGAGGGACTCTTTGTCAGGGGTGTAGTGATAGGACAAGGGGTAATGGCTTCAAAGTGAAAAAGGGTAGGTTTAGATCAGACATTGGGAATAAATTCTTTACTATAAGGTTGGTGGGGCACTGGAACAGGTTGCCCAGGGTTCGCAAAGAATAGCACAAGGATTCCTCTCACTAAAAATGAAACCTCAAAGGGTTCGGTAGTTTCCTTGGTTGCCTCGTGTGACCAAATACGGTCTGGAACAGACAGCTACTGTACTCATCACTTCTGAGCAAGCCTCACAGTCGTTCGTCTCAGCTTCAGACCAGTAACCACTGCCAAGCCAACTTCTCCGAAAACAAAGGGAGGTGCTCTGAGCATCCTTCCGCATTTCAGTAACTATGAAAGGATCTTTATCTCAGAACTTGTGTTTTACCTCAGGGAGCAGTAACCTCCAACTATAAATGTGGTGATAAAGAAAGGTGAGCAAGGACTAAAACCATTCAGACTGGTTTGAGTGAAAGCCTTTAATCTCCTTGGCCTTATGCGATACAGAAGCACCAACAGCACTGCCTGCTCTGGGAAAAGACCTGATGCTTGGAGCTTCCTTCTCTCCCCTTGCTCTCACGGTGCCCAAAGGAAGTTTTTCTGTGGGACCCAACAGCTTTCATTGAAGCTATGAGGGATGAGACAGCAAGGTGGTGGGGAATGTGAGGGGCTGAATTAAGGATGTGTGTTGCAAAACGTCTTCTGGAAGCTGCTGCAGTGGGACATGAAAAGAAAAATAATGCCTTGGTTAATTTTAGACTGTACCACCTAACTAATGAAAAAAAGTGTGCAGGAAATGCAACAGCATAAAAGTGTACCTCATCCTGGGCCAGGAATCTTTATGATCAAGTGGCATGTACAACAGAAAAAAATTGATGTGGATACTCATACATACACACATATGCATACATGTATATGATTGTAAGTAGCAAGACTACACAGCACATGCATAAGGCTGAAGTATGAAGTTACAAATATGGTATTGTTGCCTACTGTTACGGATGTTTTCCTTGTCATGGGAAATAATGACAAACGATTATTTTATCACTAAAGCGTGTCTAGATGAAATCTGTCAGAAATGTACAGACACTGCAGCTTTGTATTTGTTTAGCTACAGATAACCACATGGCCAAAAGCCACAAGTCTGAACAAAAGGAAGGACGGCAGCAATGTTTGTTCAGATCTTGCCCTTGGACATTTTTATGCATTTTACTTGATCATTTAAGAAAAAATACATAAGCTCATCCCTGAAGAAGGAATTGGGACGTCTCTCCGTGCTTTCCAGGACAGCCTCTCTCTCCCTGGGTTAGCATCAGTTCCTCCTCTAGCTTCTTCTCTCCATAGCAACTGAGTGCTCTGCTGTTCTGCATGATTGGGTAGGAAGGATGTGATAAAGTACAGAACAGCAGTTACAGGAGATTGTTGGGAAGCAGCAAGTGCAGATTTGAAGACTGCCCATTTTTTGGATGAGCAATATAAATGCTAAGCTGTTTTTCAGAACAGACTATATTTATCTTTCTCCTGTCATATTTCTGAATAAGAACAGCTGTGCCTCCTGTAACTAGTGTCGAATTCAATGCAAATCAAATGTATTGGGTAGCCTCTGATCATTCTCAAGAGACTAAGTCCACCTGAGAAGCCTAGCGTCTCCTGCCTGGTTCTGAATCACAGTAGACACAGCACTGTCTAGAGCATATGTAGATAGCTCCGTAAGGTTAGGTTACATGCTACTTTAGAAGCCCAAAATTGTTACGCAATTCCAGATATTAGTGGGAAGTGCTCTGAGCTGCTTAAACTGAATTACAGAGCTCCTCTAGTCCCAGACAATCCCCTTTCACAGTGAGAATTTACCTTTACGTAGCTTACTGAAAAATGAGTTAACACGGAAAAAAAGAACAAAAACCCCAAACAAACCTAGACAATCAGAAAAGTATCTCAGAGGCTTTGCAGCTTTTATCTGTTCCAATAATTCTTCCTTGGAAATGCAATGAGACTGGAGAGATGTTAGGATTGCAGTGCTCAGCTATATTACAGAGCAAGGACCTTGATTACACTCCTAAAAAGCCAGCAAATCTCTGTAGCACAGGCCAGTCTGAGCACCTTCCAAACTGAATGCAAGTGTACTCTGCCAGAGGCTCTCCACAGCCACAACTTCAGGAAGTCCATTATATTTTCAAAGAGTACTAGTGGGAGCTGGACAAAGCAGGAGCTGAAGGATACTCGCTGAACACCTGGCATAAACTTCATTTTGGACTCTTCTGAAGGAAAGGTGCGGCACGTCTACAGGGAAACTAAAGCCAGTTTGCAATTCAGGTGAGCAGAGTTATTGCTCAGTGTAATTCAATCCACAGTGAAGTGCTGCTATTAAGAATCTTCTGTCAATAAGAACAGGAAATAAACAACACTGCAATACCTGGTGAAAGACAGTGCATCTTGAAATTTATTGGACAGTATGCAGGTAGGCAGAGAAGGTAACTCAACGTTCACTTAGAAAACCCATTTAGGCATTTGAGGCAAATGAAATGCTACCTTTGGGAAGGTGACTTTCTCCGCTCCTCCAGAAGCTGTAACATCTACATGTTGTTTAGCATTTGCTCAGTGATACGTAATCATTTTGAAGATGGGACAAAATCTGTGGTGTGTAAGATGACTGCGTGCTTGTTCAGTGAAATTGAGAAGCGCGTACAGGTAGCGTTGAGAGTTTGTTTCCACAGGCAATCCCAAACGGTCTCTTATCTAACTTCAGTAACGTGCGCTCAATTTTATTCCTCTCTTACATTGGCATCCTCCAACAAGACAGAAGAATACTAATCCCTGTTTAAAAAGTGCCCAAGGTAGAAAAGATAACTGAGCTCCAGTCTCCCAAATCCAGGCCAATATGCTACTGGATGATTTGGGGACAAAGTACTGAACATCATTAGCATTTTAATTTCTTAGGAACTGTAGAAGTTTAGTGCAAGCTTTTGCTAATTTACACTTCAGACAAGAATGCTATTTTTGTCTTTTTTTTTTTCTTTTAAGTAATAGTGTGGTATTTAAGGAAGTTGGTTCAATGTTACGTTATGCTGAAGAAATGGAAATCGCTAACTCACCTCATTGTTAGAGATTATCTAACACATGCAGCAGCAGTTGGGGAAATGGGACTTCCACACAGAAGCTAGCAAACTGCAGTAAACTAGCAAAACCACAAGGATTTGAGGAACCTGCATAACTGTAATTACCAGATGTTTTCACTATTTCACTAAAACACGCCTTAGACTAGAGCCTGCATTCTGGGAACAAATCCACATTGAAAATCACCTTCAGTCTGTATTGTTCTGCTCAGTTCCTTCACAGAGTAAAGAAAAATATTACTGTAAAAAAAAGCGTTGTTTCTATCAGTCTAAAGAACTAAAAATAAGAATTCTCTCCAGTGGTATTCTAGGAAACATGAAAAACTACAGAAGTTTCAAAGACTGTGTTGCTGAAACAGCTTTTTGGTCTTTTGAAGCGTTGGATCCACTTTGAAGAAGAATACCAAACATTACACTTGCACCTGAAAGGTGAGTTTGGGATCCATAGCCTGGGATCTTCATGGTAGCTGCCCAGCTCCAGCATCAAGTCTCAAGGGAGCACAAGAGAGCAAAACAGAGGGAGCTTCCCTGGACTGCAGTAACTTGCACCACAGCCACTGTCTCACCAGCCGGCACAGCAGCAGTCCTGCTCCTGGGTGACAGGCAGTCCTCTGAGGAAACAAATGTCTAGATGAAAAAAAGGAACAAATAGATCCCTCCACCTTTTGTTGTTATTAAGCTGCGAAACTGTGCCAAATTTATTTTCTAGAAGATATTTTCTGAGGTTTCATTTGTCAGCTGCAAACTAGCATTTTGCAGTGAAGCATGTTTTTGTGCTGTCTAGAATTCATTCTCTCTCATTTCTCACCAGAAGCAATGCCATCCATGAAAGTTTTAAGTGTGCCAATGACATAGTGTTAACCAACTGACTTTTTCATAACTAAAAAAGGTTAAAAGGAAAAACTCTTCTCAATGGATAAGTTTGTATCACAGTTAAAAGGAAACCAGGCCACAGTTATTCAGAAACCTTAGAGTTAGCTTAACTTCCTTTTCAACTTTTGCCATTTCTAATCCCTGCCTGCCTCTGTCCTTCCAGAAAACACAAGTCTGGTTTTGCTATTCAGGACATTTATTTCTCCTCCAGTCTTTCAAAGGCTCCAGCACAATTAGAGTACTGCACGGTTGTGCATCGTCCACCTGGAGTGACCTGGTGCCTCCAGCAAAGCAGCTGGTTAGAAGTGCAAAATCCTTGCAGCTTTATCTGCAAGTGTGTACAGGATACAGCTTTAAATTAAAAAACTAAACCTGAACGCGTTGGACACCTTCTTGCTTTCCCTCTGCTGCCATGCTCACCTCCCAGTCTGCTCAAGCAGCCAAGACACCAGAAGAGGAGCGGAGAAGAGCTGTTAAGCTAGCTGTCGATGACTCGTACTCCTACGGGAGCGCCGTCAAAAGCAAACCAGAGGAGGCAGAGCTGCTAATACTTGCATTTGTGCAGGCTCTGCAGAAAAGACGACTTGGATTTTCACTGTGCTGTTTCTATTTTGCAGATACACAGTGACTACATAACCAGGGCGTAGGACAGTTTTATTCCTAGCTGTGTTTCTAAGGCTTTGCATAAACCATGGGCAAATTACTGTCTCTCTCTGTGGTTCTGACCCATATTACACAATGAAAAGTAACATTCTGGGCTCCTCTGTTTATAGGTTTGAAACCACTTTACAAGAGAGAGGTGAGTTTAACGTATAATATCCTAATAGAATTGCTTTAGGAGAAAAAATCAGATCCCGAAAAAGTATGAAAGAGCATGTGTTCTTGTCACACTAGACTGCAGAGATGATTTTACGAGCAAAAGTAGACACACACAAGGATGGTCCAAGGGCTACAGCACCTCTCCTATGGAGACAGGCTGAGGGAGGTGGAGTTGTTCAGCCTGGAGAAGAGAAGGCTCCAGGGAGACCTTACAGTGGCCTGCCAGTACCTACATGGGGCCTGCAGGAAAGCTGGGGAGGGACTCGTTGTCAGGGGGTGTAGTGATAGGACGAGGGGCCATGAAACTTTAAGTTGAAAGAGTGGAGACTTACACTGGATATCAGGAAGAAATTCTTCACTATAAGGGTGGTGAGGCCCTGGCACAGGCTGCCCAGAGAAGCTGTGGCTGCCCCATCCCCGGCAGTGCCCAAGGCCAGGCTGGATGGGGCTTTGGGCAACCTGGGCTGGTGGGAGGTGTCCCTGCCCATGGCAGAGGGATGTAACTGGAGGAGCTTTAAGGTCCCTTCCAGGCCAAACCATTCTGTGATTCTACATGTAATTTAATATTGCCTTTTCAAACAGAAGATGTTTACATAACCATTTTATTCCTAGATTGTTACCTTAAAGTGAAAAAAAATCTTAACAGCAATATCCTGCCAGAACCCTAACACATTTTGATGTTTTAAACCAGCAGATTTTACTTGAGAGCTCTGTAGGCACATTTATCATTCAGCTGTGCAACCATACTATAAACTGTCAACTCTTCATCCCTGTCCACTTTGACAAATTACTCTTGCAATAGCATTTCCAGTTATCCTTAGCAGCCAACACACCTCATAAATCCACATCATTGTAGTGTTATTAGAATTTCATTTCATGCTTGCATTCGCGAACGTTTAAGCTTTCAACCTCTGCTGCTGGGCATTAATCATGGAATTAATCATAGGATTAAGAATGCCAAATTTAAACTCAAGGTTAACAACATGCTCAGCCAATATTAGTTTTACATCCTGCCATGGGGACAAAACTTCCAAAAAAACGTGTAAGATCTTAGTCTGAAGTTCCCAAATATACCCACAGACAATGGTGCTAATTGTATCTTTGTTCCATGAGGAAACAAGAAGTTGCCCAAATTCTACATTTCTTCCTAAAGAAAAAATCAACTTCCTGCACCCTTGAAAAAACAACCATTTGCCCTCTGTGAAGTGACACAACCCTTATATTGGAAAAACATGTCCTTTAATTAATGTATCTATGTTATCTTGGCTTAAATTTTAGAGAAATACTACTAATCTTCCAAAATATTACAGGTAGCAGACCAGACTGTAAGAATGGACAGAAAAATGTAAAAGGTCTTACAACTATAATATTTATAAAAGTATTTGATACATTCTTATGCACATGGTAGGCAGTTTTTGCAACTTAAAAGTTATTTCAAATAGACTAGCTTATTTCACAACATTCTGAAAACTCAAGCTGAATGAATCCTCTTACACCATTTAACAATTACAAGATACATTTTGTCCACCACCAAGATAAAAAGTTCTCATACTACTTCTTTCTAGCTGTGACCTTAAAAGCAAGAAGTCAAGAACTCATAGAAGAATAACTGAACTGTTACTTATTCATATATTTTTATCCAGAAGGTTTAATGTTTACTAACTACATGATACAATATTTAAAGCTATCAAGTAATAAAGCTCTGCAGTGAGTAGTTGTAAGTGGTAACTTTTCCCTGCTCCTGAAAGTTTGATTCAAAATTTCCCTAAAAGCCTTGAAGTTTTAGCTGAACAAAATAATTCAAATACAACTTCTGCTTCTGTAACAGAGTTCCAGGTGCAAATCAGAACGCCTTTATACTAGTTCCTGTAGGCTCAGTAGTTCATTTGAGGAAGGTACTATTCAGCACTGTATACGAGTATAATACAATATGGTCCTGATCCAAGACTACAGGTCCTAACTGTTGCAGCTGAATAGCTACCACATGCAATAAGTAGTGAGGAAAGAAGGGTTGGGGCCAGTAAGAATCCACAACTGGCACTACACCTTCGTAAACTTCATTTGTACGTGAAGGAACAAGTGTTTATGTGCCTACAAAGACATCTTCCTACATACACTTATGTTCTTAAAAGATACACTACACTAAATAGCATTTCACTAACTAGGAATAGTATTTGATAAGGAACCTAACAAAAGTCCTCAAAAATTATTTTATAAAAAGATTCTGTACTTAACATTCTTTATATATCACTACACTTTAAAACTGGATCCCCTCCTCAAAGACAAAAGAAAGTTGTTTGTTTTTGTCAACACAGGAGTATTTCATAAACAGCCTTCCTGGCAAGCTGAAGCACACTGTTTTGGAGCGGGAGAACACAGTACTGTAACTGATGCATGTAAAAAGTGGTTATCTGTATAACCGCATGAGGAACATCTGCATTCTGAAACATATGACACATTAGGAGCAAGAGCTAGTCGCATTTTGCCACGGGGTTGAGCTGAAAGATCAATTATGAAAAAACTAACAGCATCAACTGAGTCTTCAAAGCTGATGATTAAACAGAAGATTGTCACAGAAAATACTGTGACTCAACAGGAACACAAAATAATAAATATGTCATTTAAGAATACCAGAGATTCTCACATTCAGTTGACAGGTATTCTCATTTCTAAGATACATTTGCATTAAAGACATGAAGCACCAGCTGGCTGACAGTGTACTACGGCACTAATATAAATCCACTAATGCTAAAACAATCTTTTAGTAGAAACTTCGATCAACTTCAGATGATTATGAAACTGTACCTTCAGCTTTTATGAAAAACAACAGGATAAATAATACAGTCATACTGGATCTTTTCCTACACCAGCTTTATAGCCCATAAATAAATCAACGCGAAGCGCTAGCAATGTAGTGAGTCAGATTTGTGATAAAACCCAGCATTTTTTATTTCTTCAGATGTGTGTTTTGGACACACATTTAACTATTAATGCTGCTTAAAGCAGTGCTCTGAAAAGTTCAGCTACAGCAAGCTGAGTAACTTAACAGAATCTGCTTTCATTATAACTGAGTTACTCATATAATAGACTTACTGTTTTCATCTCTGATACTTAAAAACCCATCCCTTCCTCCTGGAATCCTGCAGAAACTGTGTAATTAATATTAGTTCACAATTCCGCAGCCACATTGGCTCTCTCAGTTCTTTACAAGTAGGAAGCCACTAGGTATCAAAACTTGTGCCCAAATCAGTTGCCACAAGTTATCAGAATTTTACTATTAAGAAAGAGGTCAAGTCATCAAATACATTTGACTATTTATTTCTGGCATACACACCACAAGCTAGTGACACAGAGTGACTAGTGACTAGGAGTTCGCACTAAATCTTGTTTGACAGAATTTCTTCTTGGAAAACAAACATTACTTAGGAAGTGGGAGATCTGTGGAAAAAAACTACAAAAACACCAGGGCAAGCACCTTATTCAGCCATGTACAAAACCGGGCTTTAAGCAGGAAGTGAGCATGCTTCCTAGGAGGACGTACTACCGCATTCCACTTTCTAAATTTCACACTCCAAACACCTCCCCCTAAATTTCCTATCTACTGCTACCTTAGGAGCTACACAGGAGACAACAGCAAGCATTCAGAGGCAAGGGTCTATGACTGAACTCCACACTTCATTTTTATAGGGTATCTCGTGTGGACTCACTGAGCAGTTGCTGTTTACATCACTTCAGTTACAAACATTAGAATTCTCCATGCTAGTAACACCTGGTGGACTGAAGAAAAGCAGTAAAACACTTCTCAATAATTCTGTTTTAATAATGTTTTCCTCTCTCTAGATTTTTTCTGAAGAACGTTATTTGTTTTGAAAAATGTTCACATTTTTCATGAACAGTTACCAAAAGCTAGGGAGGCACTATGATGTTCCCCTTATGCAGATAAAAAGATTACTGACCTCACTGAGGTAAATAAAAAAGGAGCACGTGGACCCATCTACACCGTAACTTGCGTAACAGGGATCCGATCGCCACATATCTTTCATCCACTGAAACAGAACAAAAACAGGGTTACGTTTAAGCCTCACAGAATATCTCTGAAACACACTATTTCACACTGAAGTCAGGAATAACAACGGAAAGCTGCAAGCCACTATATCCAAACTGATAAAACTCTCAAATAACAAAAAGGGAGTTTTATGAATATTTTGCAGCACGCTACATCTCAGCATTCAACTCCGCTGGGGAAGTAACTACATACCAGGTGTGGGTACAGTTTGCACAAACTGTAAGCCAGGCAAGCAGAGGCAAATACCAAAAGGAGAATATAATCAGGATTCATATGTATGGGTGTGGCTGGAGCTGATTTTCATTGCACCCCATTACACACGCTCCGCAATTTAACTGGCCATTTTAGTTACCAAGACAGTAATCTGACTCTGCCAAGAACCGACCAATTCTGCAGAAATAAATAATTCATTTAACTTCTTATTTTAACATACAAATGATGTACTACATAGCCACCACACAGCCCATTTGTCAAAATGGATCAAAACAGATTTATATACAATCGTATTTATTTTAAATAATATAGTGTTAGAATTTTATTTAGAGAAAAAAAGGTAAGGAAATTTCACATATACTTCGCCAGCTTCACTTTCAGAAATAAATCCTAGTATTTGATAATTATATGAAAGTACTCAACAATTTTACTTTTATCCCAACTACTAATACAGTTTCCTTACATTTGAAATGTAGTTTGGAGAAAAAAACAAAAACAAAAACAAACTATCTCTGCAAGTTTATTACTTTTTCCTTTCCAACCAAAGTCTGATGACTTTCAATATTTGGTCTTTCCAACTACGTTATTAGTGAAATGCAGGATTTACAGAAAACGAATTGTGAACCCCCAAAACCAAAGTTTTGGTGGCAAACTTAGTGCAGTAGGATTATTCATAGAAGCAGGTTTAGAAAAACCAAATGATCTTGATCATTTCATTTTTTTTTTTTTTAAAGCTTTCCATCCAAATGAAGTTATTGGGTAAATTGACCGAAGTCACCCTGAGCAAGACAACAGTCTTCTGCTTGGAAACAGACCAGCTCCTCTGTAGGGAGCCTATGTTCTCACCCAGGGCTGAAAGAACAATGCTAAGAAGGAAGGGAATATAAAGTGCCTAGCTGGTGAGTAGAAGAGGCAGAATCCATTAAAACAGAAAAGGTGAAAGGGAAAAACTGGACAAAGCTGTTGGCAAAGAGGGGAAAGAAGTATAAATAAATGTCTTGCTGAAAGAGAGAAAGGGCTGGAGTGAGGTGCACACAAAATCCCAGCCCTGGGTGGGGGGACGTCCAATGACTCATGATGGGGAAGAAAACAAAGGGCTTTTTAAAAAGGAGAAGGTGTCTAAATAACCAAATGGCATTCAAATAGTAACGCATTTCATTAAATAACGTGGCATTTTAATATAAGGTGGCATTTTATGTCTGTCTTAATATGATGACACTTTGTTTCTCTGCAGGAGTATTAAAGGGTAAGGTGAGGAGTTTTGTAGTGACACTAAATACCCTCTTTTTTGACCCAGTTGCTCTTATATTACACCACTGAGTAGTGACTTCTTGCAACATATGTTCAGTTTTTAACAGAACACACATAATAAGATTAAGAACGGCTTACAGTTACCTTTATTTTCCCTTCACAGTGAGGAAAACCATCCATAGGAGGCAATTCACACTGTTCTTGGGCTCCATTTATGAGATCTAAAGAGAAACAGAGACCATAACTGAATTTTGTTTTACAGTTCTGACAGACAGCCTAATGAATCCTTCCTTTTATTTTTATGAATCCGCATCCAGACTGACTGAAGAGTCCTACTGTGTAACATTTGTTATATCATTAAAACTCAGTGTGCTCTTTTTTGATTATAGAAAAAGGTTGCATAGCTTTCAACTTTGACTTGCAGTAAGTGCTGAATTATACACAAAGCAGTCTATGAAGACTTAAATAAAAATTAAGCTAACCCATACTGAAAATAATAAAAAGCAAAACAGCTTCCTAATCAAAGCATGCTTAAAGCTACTAAACTGCAATAATTTGTTTATAATTGTCAAACATTTGTAAGATGTACATTACTCTAGAAATGAACTCTAGATTTTCCAATTCTGTTATCATTTCATAAAATACTCATGATCAGCAGGCTTGGCACCAGATACTTGACCCAATTAAATATTGCAATATGATCTAAATTTACAACTGAGTAACACTGCATCATAAAAAACTATTATGGTCTCCTAATGTATATACATTTAACTATTTTAGTATCTTGTAATTCTCAACTTTTGCAGCATGTTAAAGAACGTAAGACAGAGAAACTCTTCTAGACCATAAGCCAAGGAAAAATGAACAGTCTTTAAAGGACATTATCACACCTGTTCCAGGATGGGACTTTCTTCTAAGAACCCAGTAACACAGGCCTTTGAGGCAAGAAAAATGATTAATGTGGTGGAGAGATTCTCACTAAAGTCAGTGGAGGATAAGTTTTTTAATTTAGCTAGTTCCTCCCGGAGTTATCTAAATTATACCTGCATCATTTCTGGCTTTTCCCATGGACTAGAACCAAGATCATTAAAGCCAACCATCCATCAACATAGCAACACTTCACACCATGGCATTTTAGTAGTTATATTGCACAACCTCACCCAGAATATGCTAATTAGAAATCTCAGTTAAAAAATAAAAAAAGGCTGCAGCATTAGGATAAAGTATGGACAAAATCCGTCAAAAAAAGCTAGAATACTTTTGTGGTTTTACTGTATACAAAAAAAGCCTTTTCATGATTTATCTGAATATTTTGCTTTTTATTTATTTAGTTTTTTTGGAAATAGTTTCTTTTAAAGATAAAACTTGAAATGCAAGTGAAGTGTTACAAAATGGATTGGACGGGAAAAGAAGAATTATGCCTGGAAGATGATGTATTTGGCAGTCTCCGCAGCAGCAGCAATTTGACAAACCGAGCTGTACTGCCACCGACAATAACACTGAAGCTAAGCAGTTTTTCAGATGACTTTATAATTTCAAATCAATAAGCACTTTCAAAATACTCTGATGTTCCTATCCGTATGGGATTCTTGCGGACCAGACTGCTGACATCTATGGCTCTGATTTCTGCTCCAAGGAGAAACGTACAGATCATGCAAACAGACGTCAACAACTTGAACGCATGTTCTACATTGCCTCAGTAAAGGTAAATAACACTGGGACTTTCTGCTGTTCAGGAGTCAGACCTCCTACCCGTATCGCGCTGAAAGCACTCAAGATCAAATAGTACGCACCTTAAACGAAAAAAAGGCATGGATAAAATTGTGGCAGTTATTGATAATTAGTATAATGGCATTAGGTAAACATTAGCTTGTGGTCTAAACTCTGGCCCTTATTTTGTTCCCTTTTCAGGTGGTAGAAAACAGCATTGAGTTGTTTTTTTTTTTAATTTCTGTTTACAGAAGAGTTCCTCTTTCAAAAAGGACTGTTCTAGTTTTAACAATTCATATCCTTTGTAACAATGAACAATTACAGAATAAATCTTTTTTAAAGGGATTCTGAAAATTAAAATTCCACTACTGCAAAAGAACAGTGTTGCATGAATACAAAGTAATCCATCACACCAGTATTCAGGTTCTGTCTTTAGCAGTTTGAGGGAAGTAGTTGATATTCTAAGCACTTTTACAAAGCTACCACCTAGATCTTAGATTTAAGTTCTCTCCTCACTTGTCAACTAATTCTGTGAGAATTTCAAGAAATCAAATGTATTCTATGCTAGATATGCTATCCATTACTAAATTAGGAACTCATAAGCCTGAATACAAAATAAGTACTGAGCTTTTTATAAGACATGTTAAATCCAGATCTTCCCTAAACATAAGAGACACTTTAAATCTATGATATATCAGATATATAGTTCAACTGCAGGAAAAATTCAACTTTCAACATCGTACTGAACTCAGGGTTGAAAATACTGAACGTCTAGGCAACAAACCATCTCTTCTTCTAAAGTCTCTTTAAGCACAGGGTAGTAAATAAACACAACTATTATCCCTTATTTTTCAGCAAAAAAGGTTTAGTGTGCCAAGTCTGTCGCACCGTATTAGATTTGCATTGGTATCTTGTGACACTTCTGAGAATGGGAGGAAGGAGAAAAAACACAAGACAGAGAGAATGAACTCTTTCCTGGTACATAAACATCGGTAGACTAGATAGTTCACTTTTGTCATGCATCAACTCAATCTCTGCACTCAAGTTTTTATAGATGGGCACATTATCACTTTTCCTGTCTTGAACATACTGGTCTCCATACATTAGCGTGAGAAATAAATGCACAAGTCTGAATTCACTTATGAAAAATGGTGGTGGATCTGGGCAACCACTGTTTGCCCCAAAGCAGTACCCTTCCATCTTGGCCATTGTTAGTGTGAGTTCTAGATTGAGAACCATCCCGCACAACTTCTCCTTCTTCCTCGATCAGAACCTGTGTGAAGAATTACATTTCAACCAGTTCACTACCAGCTAGGCGTGAGGAGTGTGCTGGAGCCTGCCTGGCACAGCTTTAACCTGTGGGCAGCAGAAAGGCTCCTTTCCCCACCCTTACTGCATTATCTACTCTGAACCATAGTCAAAGACAGAGGAAACAGCCTTGGAAAATATTGAAAGTCAAGGGCACTGTGGCCAGCCTCTTTAACTCTGAGCTGATAGCTACAAATTAACAGCCCAGTTTGCCCTCATCACACCCTGCTGTGCAGCTCTAGCAGTGGAGGAAGCATGGGCTGGACAGCATTTCCTCATGCACGTCTAGCTCAGAATGTGCCTGCACTGCCGAAGCAGCTCACTGTTTTGTTCCCAGGGTGCTGCCATCCTTGCTAACCAAGAGCACGCTCTCCTTCAACAGAAGTCCAGAGGTGAACAAATCATATGTATCCCACGGACAGCCACGACCACCTCAGACAGACACTAGCAACGTACCCTTTTATATGGTTTACAAAGAGCACATGAAGCAAACGGAAACCTGGGGACGCTGACCTACACATCTTGGTCTTCCAGTGTGAAAAAGCAAGTTTAAAATACAAGTCAAGAGCACAGAGCTTCTTCCTGGTAGGGAGATGATGAAAAACCCCAAACCTAAAATACTTCATTAAGCCAGACATTTTTAATGCTGCTTTCGTGAGAAAAAAGTATTTAAGAAACCATACAGATTTTTATCCTTAATTAGGATTTATAGCAATTAAAATACAAGTTCTGAGATCTTCTTCCAGCCAAAACTTAGAACTTGATGCCAACAGTTAAAAATGCAAACTGTCAAGTCAGCACAGAACACCAGATAACACTTTTTTCTCTTAAGTTAGGTCCATGATATTAGTTTCTATTCTACAGACGCCCAAGTGTTTTTGACATCAAGCACAATTTATTTCCTCTTGATTGCTATTACGCACAGATTAAACATTTACCTAATACGATATTACATTGACAGATTGAAAACATGGATGTGAGCACGTTATAAACCTAGGAGTACACAAATGTTTTTTTAATGCAGTGCTTTGTTTGTGCAGTCCTGGGCCATTCGGTATGTAACTAAACCTCCATCTCGGCACTCAGAAAGCGGCCATATGTTCACTTCACCAACGTCTGTGGCTGTTTGACGACTAACAGCTCTGCATCAGAGATCACTAGTGCACAGCAGGCAGAACTGAACTTGTGAACAACTAGCAGTTATTTCAGTGCAAAGTCTGGCGCATTAGCATGAATGACGTGGCGGCTTGAAGCTGAGCCACCTGACCTTGCACTACAAAGGATGCTTCTCCTTTGTTGCTGTGTACAACTAAGGACGGATTGGTACCAGTCACCTGCCTTTGACACTGAACTCTTGAAACACCAGTTTGCAAGTACAGGTCTTTAATGCTCACGCAATCAGACTCTGTATCAGGGGTTTTGTTTGTTTTACTGAAGCTCTACAATCTCAAGAGCGAGCTGTGTGGCTCAAAGAATAATCTGTGATGAGGCATTCATTTTTTGTTTGCTCTCTAGTTACTCACTAACAAAACAGTAGAAATAAGGCTTAGTAACTGCTGCGTATGTATTTTGTCCCTTTGCTATATGCATGTCTTATAATAATAAATATCCGTATAATAAATTACGTGCTTCGTGATAGGCTCAAAAATTGTGCTTGTTTTTCTCAGTACGGTTTGGAAGTCTAGAAATAATCCACAAAGACAGTAAGCTGAATAATAGTAATAGAAAAAAAAGATGCAATTCCATAGTTATTTAATAATGATTGTTGTTTTACGACAAACAGAATACCTACCAAAGTTCTAAAATAGCACTCTTGGTTAAAGCAAATGAAGACGCCCCAATCCCATTGAACTGCAAACTGTGACACCAGGGGCCTATCTAGCTGGGTAAGGACCAACTCTTTGTTCTTACAAGAGCAGAAATACCCTAAGACCATTTTCAGACTAGTGTGAAGAAGCATATTAGAAGACATGAAGACGTACAGCACAAATAATAGCTCAACTCAGTGTTTCCTATCAGGAAATCTCATAAAAGCAGAAACCTCCTTAATATTAAAAGGACAGAGTAATCATCTGATCAGTCTATTCACCCGTTTTCTCTCTACCTGCTCTCTTTCTGGTTTTGACCATTAAATAAATTTACTATTCTTACTTTAATTTATGGAATCCTTCCCTTTCTGCTTCTATTTCTGTTCTGAAATCTCGAATCCAAGGTTAGACGCAATACTCTAGTTAAGGCAATTTTCATTTGTATAAGATCTCCCTTCCCTTCTCCTACTAATTAACACATTCTCAAGTTAATTCACATTTTCTTCTCCAGCTGGGAAGGTTTCTTTAAAGAGAGAATTTGCAGCGTGAGCTGAAAGCAGTATCAATACTTTCAAAGAAATAAACTTGAGGTTACAAGATTGTAAATGCAGAGCACAAACCGCTTTCTACTAACATTTTAGAAACTTTAGGAGCAAAGCATTGGTATGATTTAGAGAAAATTAACTTTTCTACTGCTAGTCCATCCTCACACCAGCTGTGCTGCTGTGTTCCATTAATGCTACTGAAATCAATGCGATGTTAGGAGAATTCAAGTAGTAGTCAAGTGGTTAATCAGAATGCAGCCCAGGGGACCACTAACAGCCCCTTTCAGCATTACTAATACAGCTTAGCACTGCAGTGGAAAATATTCACGTGTGGTCTTCTGCATGGTCATAATGCTGTGCTGGAACAGCGAGGCTTGAAAACACACAGCTCTCTACAGCTCCAAGCTATTGCCTTTGCAGGAGGCAAACTGACAGGAAAATGGGAAAAAACACTTGCTATTATATATAGTGTGGAAAAAGAATACAATGGAGAAGACACAATAAATACAAATCAAAGCGTTGCCCTGAGCAAGCTGTAATCTTGACTCCTGGTATCAGCAGAGCCCACATCCTATAACATCCAGTATACACAGATGTTTTATGAGGACTAGTTTGGTTTTTTTTTTTAAGGCATGGCCGTAGCTAATATCATTTGTACTACTTTAACTGAAGAGAAACCTACTGTAGTCCTCTTAAGACAGGAGGACAGCTTTGGAAATTCAAAATATGCAATACTTTAGCTTTTTATCAAGTTTGTCTCTGCAAGCACAGAACTATAGGATAAACCATCGTCACAGACTGTTAAACCAACAAGTCTGTCCTGCGCAGGACAAAGTTCACTGGAAAGAGCCATGGAAACAAATCAACTTATCACGAAGTTACCTGAGTCTTCCTTCCCACCTCGAAGTCTTCAGCATGTCACCCCAAACTCTGCAGGAAGAAGTACACGGGAATACAAAGACAAATGTTCTTCTCACCATAGCAACATTAAATAAAAATGCCTTGCTACATATTCGCGGTTGATGCCAGCTAGCTGACAGGCATCCACGCAACATCTTTTGGATGACAAGTAAATACTGAAGTCTGCATCCAAATGAGTGACTTGAACAACTTTAGTCTTAACATCTTTAAAGAGATCTCATCAGCCTATACACCAGAACATGCTAATGCATAAGCTAGAAATGCTCTGGAAGCTAAGAACAGATACACCAAGAGTCTCTCCCTCCCTGAGCAGCGCTACGTGCAGCATGCTGGTACTGAACTGGGCTCAGGCTCAGAAGGAGTCCTCCAAGTAGCACCTACATACAAGGGGGGGAAATTGAACATGAACCGTCATTTGCTCATTTTTATGAGATCAAAGGCACACAAAATCTTCCAAAGTCACATTTTTCAATGCAAATGACACTGCTAACAATCGCACTGGTACAGCTTTCAGTGCAATTATACTATCTAAAACGTTAAGACTGTGACACTTACCACAATGCTAGTTTTACTGAACACGCACTGAAATACAGTGAAGGCAATGGCCTCAGAGCACCTTCGTCCTTACCTTAAAATCAACATCTTTACTTTAAAAAAATGTTTTGTAACAAGTATATTCATAATTAACACCACTATTGTTTAGCAGTGTTTTAAAGAACAAGGTACTGAAAGTTTCCTTCAATTTACTTAAATCAATTTTTTCCCATGGCTGCCTGAAGTACACAGCAAGATTTCAGGCAAAAATAAGCAAAGAAAAGCCCAACCAACCAAAAAAACAAAACCTGCAACACAAAACCCACACACCCTGCTTATCAGAAAATAAAAACTCAAAGGAAACAGGATACACGCTTTGATCATTTTTGTTCAAGGAGATTGTCCTATTGGATGAAATATGCTTAGTGGAATACTGTTCCATACAACCAGGAAACAAATAAATGGTTTATCTTAGAAAAGCCCTAGTGTTAGAAGCTAAACTGCCTAAATGAAACTCATCTTGTGCCTGTAACAAGGATCCAACAATTCAGCTGCAACAGAAGCTGTGCTGTAGAGAAGCTCTGCCTGAAGGTGCCGCGGTTTCACATTTTCCCATTTTTATTTTATCACCTTAAAACCAGCAATTTAAGGTTTACCTAGTATGTTGTTATTGGCAGTGGCCCGGAGCATCCTGTTTTACGACTGACAAAAACTCTTATCTGCTTTGCACCCCAGGTGTAGATTAATATGTTATTATGCATACGAGAAAATACTACTTCCCACAAAGCCAGAGAAGATTGCTACGAAAACTCTTAAAAGCTTTTCATCAAATACAACTTGGACAAATGAAAACAGAGGGGAGAGAGACAGAAGGAAAAAAAGGACTTCATTGCATCTGAAACCAATCAGCTAAAGCCCTGTAAGCATCACTATTAACAATTTACTCTTTCATAAATCAAATGGAGGTTCTGGAAAAGCACTTGAAAATTGTCAGTATCAAATCAACAAGCTTGTTTGATGCTTTTGAGGAGGGGAGAAGGAAGAGAAGAGCATGCTTATAATTTTACACATGGATCTAAACAGGGAGGAAAAAAAGGAGCACCCACTCAAGCTATCCAAGGGACCTCACAGCTTTGCTTTCCAACCTCGCCTAGGCAGTGCATCAGCTCACCTTATCCTCTAGCAGAGGTCCAATCCTCAACTCCTTTGGGATCAGGATTAAAGGTATTTGTGACAAAGAAATCTTGCACTCCATTATCCTTTCATGCAAACCAAACAAAAAGAGAAGCTTTTTTGTTCTTACACTTCTCAATGAATGATTCTGAAAAACTAAATTCAGTGGAAGAAACCAGGTGTAGTAACACAGTACAAATACTAAACCTAAACAAAATATGGACACGAACAAACTGTACATTTCTACGTCTAAATCAACAACGTAATTTGTCTGAGAGTCTGAGGAGGAAGATATTTCTAGTCTCTAAATGTGAACTGAAAAATGAATCAAAGACAAGTTTGAGTTTACCTACTACAGAGACAGCCGAGCTCCAGTCCTTGCTAAATCCTCAACATTTCCTCCTACCAACTGTTATCACCTTCTTAACATGAACGAGCATAACCCAGATGGATTTTCTTCAGATCATTTAATGTGCCAAAAACTGTGCACACCACTCTAATATCTACTGCTGCAGATTTCACCACTGCTGTCTCAGCTGTACAGCAGGCCTGACAGACAGAGGTGGAGGAACAAAAAAAAAAAGCTAAATTTCTCCATGGCTTGCCAAATAAGAAGCACAACCGATAAACAGACTTTTGGAAAGTAATGAATAACTAATTTGACACAGCCTCTAAATTCCAAACACTGAGTCATGTTCCTACGATGTTTGCACCTCTGCCCAAAAGTACAATTATAAATATTGTTCAAAGACTACATTTTACTTATGTTAGGTAATCTCCCAACAGCAGCGTATCGTGGGTTTCATTATGATAACGAGGCGGCTACTCTACTGAAAGAAAAAGTCATGGGCTCCGTACCAAGTAATATCCATCACATAAATTGCTTGTTCATGCTACTGTGGTCAAAGCACAGGCTGAAGGATTGATCAAAACTGTTTTTAGGAAGCCACAAACATTTCTATTAGGCTGTTACAAGAGCGAAATAGCCACGATGGGTGCTGTTTAGCCAGACTTAATTCAACTTCTGGCTGTATTATTACTAAAATAAAGATAGATCATTTGTCAAATCTGCCAAGCAGTTTTGCTATTTGCCAGGCCGGTGCCTTCTTTTTCCTTCACTGACAGGCTCTTTCACAGAAGGCATTGCTCATTCCTTTATTGCACAATACCCCAGGTTGTAAAACCGCGCAGTCCAACACCCATCTGGACATCCCAAGACTCGGTGGCTCATAGCTCACGCTTTCCAAGGGCAGACTCCATTCTGTTTGTTGGACATTGTGCTGTGGGGCTTGGGGGTTTTAAACTCTGATATCCAGGTACTCTCCCGATGTATTTTCTTTTCCTCGAACTGTCTTACTTCATCTTTTTTGTTTTACTTATCAAGATAACCTACAGAAGTTACTGATAAAAGTTTAAGATGACCTTTGGTAGCCCTTTAAATGACTTTCTGACAACAAACAGTAGTTACAGTTGTTTTCAAAGCAGCTACAAAACTGATTATTAGGTCTTTTCCTCATTCATAGGATTCAGAGTAAATTTTTCATTTGTTTCTATACCTTCAAGGCTGTAAAGGTTGTGGATCCCTTTCTGAACGCTGACAGAATTATAGGCACCTGCTGCCCACCAGCAAACACACAGCAGGTCTGTTCAGGCAGCTGCAATGACCACTCTCAAAGTCTGGATACGTATATCCACAAAAGAATAAGAAAATATCAAGAAGTACGTAAGGTTATTATTTTTCTTCCTTAGAAGGACGGATGATAGATTCAGTACCAAGCGAATGCAGTAGCTAGAGGTGGTGTTAGCTTATGTGTAGTGCATTAGAAGAAGTATCCTTGCAAGTTCATTAATTATACATAAGAGCTTTCCTGGACCAGCAGATATTTTACCATCACCGTGTATACTGGGCAAAACTAAATATCCCCTGACCTCAGCTCATTGAGAAACACATCAGCATTTTCTTAACAAATTGATTTCCCAACCACTTGTTCAGCAAGTGTAACAGCCAGCCATTTCTCAAAACACATTAACTTCACTGCTACCTGGATTACTTGCATACTCAGACACAAACTCACATCTGAGCTAAAAACCAACGTGCATATGAACAGGAGGAAAACACTCACACATTTTAATATGGTAAATATTCTCTTCTATACTATTATTCTGGTTGTTCATACAATGTCAATAGATGCGAAAAATTAAAAAAAAAGAAATCCTGATCTGGTCCAAGTGTCAGTGTTTTTATCTCACAAAAGGGAATTTTGCAATCCGTAAATCTGAGTCACAGCCACATGCCAGTTCTGTTTATTACAGACGGAAAAAAATCATAAAACCAAACTGGATTTATTCCAGTAATTGGACTCTGGAACTAAACCAGGATTCCTGCATTATTACCATCCACTACCTGTAGCATATAGATACTGTTTTTACAACTGCTGTCTGTTTACAGCAATGTAACTGATACAGAGACTCCACTTACAGGCAGACTTCGAGAGAAGAAATGTTGACTAATCATTTTTTTGTTCTTCCTAGTATGCAGATAAAAAGTACCCTTTTTTTTCCTTAATGAAAGTGTTAGCATTACATAAAATATGTAATGAAGAAAAGCTCAAGGCGCTCAGACTGACAAGTCTAGTCTGCCATGGTAGTCAGTCTTAAATTCATAAGAAAAAAATGTTTTGTTCTTGAGCTTGTGACCAGTAATAATCAGCAATGAAAACAGACAAATATTTACAATGTAATCAGCTTCTTGTCTTTCTATTGCATCTTATTTTATCACAGGTAGCTAACCAGATAGTACATAACACACAAGAAACTTCGTAAAAGGTCAGGGAGGACAAAAGTAAGATTTTACAGTCACTGTGAACAGAAGTGCAGCTTAAGCGAGCATGAAGCTTCATTTATTCCAGGAAGCCTTACCATAGGTAAAGGGGCATGGTTACACAGATTATAGGTCTCAGCGTATTGTGACAAAAATCATAAACGCATCAAGTAGCTCTACTGGAAGCAGCACTCTTCTAGGAAAATCTGGTAGAAGCCTGCACTGTTATGCTGATGAATGAGGCTTTAAAGGCTTAATTTACTGCAGAGTTTTAAGTGGTGACTGAGGTAAAAAAAAAAAAAAAAAAAGACGTTTGCAAAAACAAATTTAAGTGCTCTTTTAAAAATATTAATAGCAATATTAAACACAAATTTGTTATTTATGGAACATCCTAGCATGGTTGTCCACATGGAAAGAGTTGAAATTACTAGTAGCAAATAACATAATTCCTCTAAAGTCAGCATTAAAATATTACAGCTGATAGAGAGAAATGGTAATCCTATCGTGTCTGCATTTTGTGATCACTTCATCAGCTAAGAGCTGAATAAACTATTACAAAGAAAGCAATGGAAATACCACACGTATTTGTATGCATACATGTTTCAGTTTCAATAAACTGACAAACCATTGGGTAACAAAATCCCTTCTCTACAACAATTTGCAGACTATCTCAGTTGCTCTATAACGAGAAAAAAAGACACACTTGAATCACAACAGCAAAAAAACCACCCCTGTGTCTGGTATTGTAATCACAGCATTTACTTACCCAGCTTATTTTCTGAACAACTCACTCCTAACATAAAATACACTTATATTTGACCTCAAAGCAGTAACTCTATGGCTTCTAGAGTCTGTTACTGTCAGGAAACTACTATGAAGACAGAAGTAGAAACAAACTTTTCATTTCCATTTGGAAATGCCTCCGATGAAATGAATTCCACTCACTGCTTCAAATGGACAAATAGTAAACACTTTAACCAGCAGATACACATGGGTTAGTCCCAAGCTCTATTCTAGCCATTGGTTCTATCCAGCCTGGAGATACCTGAGCAGTAACATCATCCAAACAGACACCAGAACAATATATTAATCACACCTTAAGATATTGTTTCTTAAAGTTTTTTCTATCATCGCTATTTACTATAATTGCTTCGGGGATGTATTTTAAACTTAATGCATCAAGAGTCAAAGATAAAAAAAAAAAAAACAGCCTGAAGCTCTAATAAGACAAATAGTGTTCTTTGCCACAGATCAAGCCCCAGGCAGCAAAAAGCAAGATAGATTCAGCAAACTGAAAACTACCAAGCTCCTTAAAGGTTGCTTGCGAGTACTAACACTGCAACTCTGGCCAACTCCAACAACAACAAAATTCATTCACCCTGAGCACTGATTAGTCATGTATCATAGTCAAGCAGGAACAATGGTCCTTTGCCTACAAACGTGTAAGCAACAACATAAGTTTGCTTCTTCAAGTTATCTGCAAATCTATTGAAAATAACCGCATCAAGTCTCTCTTTTGTCCAACTACAAAAGCAAAATATACAAGTCCGTTTTTCATTTTATATATAACTCAGAACCTGTACCAATCCTGTCCTATCTCACATTCCATCTGCGACTAAGATGTTGTGTTGTATTCCTTGGGGTAGTGATATGGTTCACCCTGTCACTAGTCTGCAAGTGCCATACCTCTTTAGTTGCTTGTTTCTAATCTGTCTTCAGTCTAACCAAGACCAGAGACACGGGAGAAAAAAAGTTGGTGCAAGATAAGCAGTAGTATAAAATGCACGCACAGGGCTTTACTACATGCCTATGAGCATGCTTTTATTTTGTGGCAAATGAGACACAGAAGACATCTCTCACCATGAGATACGATGACTTGAACATCTTAGTATGGGCAAATGCTGGTGGGACAGAGCAGCTGACGCTAACTCTGCTGGCATGCTGCAACTGTGTCGTCACTTGCACAACCACTCTCCCAGACTTCTTGTCAAAGGCACTACCCTAACAAAGCTTGCATCTGCTCCATTTTGCCATATTTAAACACCCTCTCAACAGAAGTATTTATTTTGCTAGGAAAACCAAGCACAGGCAAGATTTAAGCGTGCAGTTATGACAGAAGACAAAACTAATGATTTCAAATGACTTTTTAAAATATAAAAGCTGAAGGGACCAGGGTAGGTCATCTCTGTGTGTCAAATCATAAGAGCTATTAGCCAGAGCAGGGAATTACATTTTTACATCATAACCAGTAACGCACATGTTTTCTTCTAATTAACATCCAGTCAAGTGCATATGGTAGAAATGCAGAACATATTTGCACCAACCCAAGTAATAAGGCTTAGCGAGAAAATATATGCCCAGTTTCATCTTCCTAATGCACAAACATTTAAAAGTATGAAACATTTACTGTGAATAAAGTAGCTTATACCCCTTTGGCAGAGAATATTATTTTCCTTGGTGTGTCCAAGTTACCACTGAAAGTCTTCCTCTGAGCCTGTAAAAGATCAGTGGACTTAAGAGTGCTATTGAAATGGGCTAGACTTTTGAATTTTGTTTAAGACACTTCAAATTTCTGTAACTGAAAAAACATATTATTGCATAGAGAGAGAAAATACAGATTAAACAGCCCACATACATTGCCATACCCACCTGCTACATTAAGCTTTTCGACTGCTCCTAAGCTGGGAGCAGGAGTGGTACTAGTATTGTTGGTAGAGTTTGCTCCTGTTCCATTCAGTACAAGATTTTCCACCTTGGACTCTAGCTTCCCAATGCGCTGCAAGATATTATCCAACAAGACAGCAAGCGTTTTCTTCAAATCTATGAACGAAAATGGAAGTTATATTGTTTAATAACGCAATGCACACTATCAGAACCAAAAAATAGAGACAAGAATGAGACTGAAATACACACACAGTCAGTGCAAGTCTTTATCATTAGTAGTTCTGTACACTAATGTTCCCTACTTTGTTGAGCCTCAGGTGTAAATTTCCCTGGATGTGGAACTGGCCTTCCTATGCGTTTTATAAAGCACAGTGCAACTCATATACGCATCCTACACTCAAGGGGGAAATGTGCACCCATGTGGGTATATACACAGGAGCAAAAAAATATATATACACTTGCTTTGTAATAGCTCAAGTAATAGTAAGTTGTTCAAATAACAATGAATGGCTGCATCTTATAAGCACCTACCACTTGCCTCCAGGTACTATGGTGGAACTTTGCACAGACACACAAACACGTGCTGCCCACCTCTAATTCAGTACCTGCAAACTGCTGGTGGGTTTTGGGATGCCTTAAGCAAAACAGAAGAGCTTGACTCCAGCACAAACACATGGGGCACAAACCATTTCAATTTTGCAAAACTGCTCATTCAATCTACCAGAATCAGCTGGAGCTATCAAGCATCAAGTAGAAAGGAAAAAAGGAGAAATCAAGGACAAAGTACTTTAATTTAAAAGCAAAGCAGGCATTAGACTTGATTGAGATATCTGGCAGGGAAGTCCTTGCCATATTCCCCGACTACTCCAATAGCAAGACCTTAATCCATATTCAAGTGCCATCAGAGGAACAGAATTTAACACTCTGTTAGATTCTCAGTCACTTGGAAACCACAATTCCACTCCCCAAAGAGGGGACGGCTTTGGGCCAGTATAAAAACCTTCTCCTGCATCTATTCCGCCACCATCAGGTTCTGCACTGGCACACAGTGTTGAAGTCCAACCTTTCCGTTGTATACCCAAAACACACACAAAAAAAAAATCACCCATTTCTTTTCTTCAGTCTGTTGGCGATTGTCTCTACTTATCTGTTTGCATTATCTGTTGGATCAAAAATGGCAATTCACTTTGCATGGAAAGCAACAAACAGCAGAAGGAGTTTGCATATCATACGACAACCAAGGCCAAGGAAATGTTTCCTGATTTATTTTTTCTTTTCTAGTTCTTTTGTTCAGTTTTCTTAAAGCAACACAGACATGTTTGTAAGCTAAAAGAACTGTGGGCAACGGGGGGGGGGGGGAATAGACCGCTATTAGACTACACTCTATAATTAAAGTGGCAACAAGCCAAATAAGATGAAAGAAAAAGTACTGTTCTTTGTTCGTTTACTTGTCTCATGATTAAAGAATTTGGTGTGATGAATTTACATTATTTTCCCATTTAATTACATAAAATAATTACATGCACATTGTACAATACACTTTCTGCTTTCCACAAATTTAAAATCAAACAGCTTTCCGATCTGCAATAGAAAATTCCTCCATACACCTGAAGGGATTCATCTGCCCTAGTACCAGCTGCAGTTTTGCCTTAAGAGATTTTGTGTTCCTTATTGTTTTTCTTAGGGACAGCTCAATTCTTGTGCAAATGTGAGAGTAAATAAGAGAAGGCTACTGCATTTAGAAAGCTTATATTTTTTTCTCTTCTAATATAAAGGAGTTATATTTCTTCCATGAAGCCATAAAGAATATATTTTTCTTTGTGATTTTGTGTTTTCTTTAGTCTAAAGATCAGAATATGGAATCTTAAGTGCTAATAATAGCATGCCTTATTATAATTTTAAGTATAGATGCAGTGCAATGGATAAAAGAAGCATTTATGAAAATCAAATGATTCACAGTGAGAGTCCAGAAGTCACTTAATGGGATAGTGTGCAGAAGAAAGGGAAAGTAGAGCAGGAACTTAACATCCACAAAAACATGGTATAGAGAAGGAAAATCTAGGAAAAAATTGTAGTACAAAAAATTCAGGAAACAATGAGGAAGAAACATAGTACACAAAGGCACATACAGAGCATCAAGACAAAGAACAGCTAAACCTTGTAATCTTTTAACCCTGCTACTGAACCCTTTTAACCCTAATACTGAAACATGGAGATAAGAGACTGCTTCCTAGAACAAAAAAGCAATTGAAGGCCAGTTTGAGAAGGGGAGGGTGGAAGCAGAGATTCAAAATAATTTGTGTAAAACAACTGTTTACTGTTATAAAAATCTAATACTCATTTATATTTGGAATACGACTTTTTAAAAGAAAGCGTTTGATCCACCCGACAAGTCGGTAATACAGTAGAAAGAAAAAGAAAGAAAGAACACAAGCTATGCAATCAAAATTAATGAGTGACTGAAAACATTTTGAGTGGGTAAAAGCGGCCAAATCAAGCAAACAGAGCCTGATCACAGGAATCACAAAGTCTGCTCGCTAATAGCAATCAGAGGATTAAAAGAAATAAAAAGGCCAAACAGCAAGAGCAGTTGTCATGGAATAATGAACCAACTTCTACCCACTGTCACTAACATTAGACATTAATGGGTTTATTTCTGAAGAGCTAACCTGATAAGTTGCTATCAACAAATCGTTTGGTACGCCAGGGAAGACAGACTAACGATCTAACTCAGTTTAATGTAGCATTATTTAATATGGTGCCATTCGCTCACCATTGCGCCTTTCCCACTAGCATTTTAAATACATGTATTACCATTACTTTACATCCTTCAAAGCTCCTTAATTTGAAAACGCTTGTCTACACTTGTCTTTAAACTGCAAGTTCTTCTTAGCTGTAGACCTTGAAATTTCTCCACAAGATTTAGCTGTAACTTACAAAAGTGTTAGAGAGTTATTTCTCCCACCTTCAAATGCTGTTAACTTCTCCTGGGGAACTTGACCACTATTTGGCAGCAAGTCAATGTATTCCACAGCAGGACTTGGAGCAGGAAATGAAAGTCACAGGCAAAAAATTGCAGGGGGAACTTAGCTTAAGGATATCCTAGCTAGGGCACAGATTCATGCAGTTACCCTTCAACTTCTGGAGAAATATATTGTTTTGCTTTATTTATTTATTTTCTTCAGTTCACCTAAAATCAAGCAACCTTACAAGATAAGGGGACATTGATAATGGTTATATATTAGAGGGCTTTATTAAAAAAAAAAAACCTATGCAAACAATTCAACAGCAGGTCAAAAGAGGCAACCCTACCCCTCTGGTCAACATTGGTGAGGCCCCACCTGGACAAGAGGCAACGGGCACCACCCAGAACACAAGAGCTTCCATCAGGAAGAACTTCTGCACTGTGCAGGTGACAGAGCGCTGGCAGAGGTTGCCCAGAGAGGTTGTGGAGTTTCCCTCCTTGGAGGTCTTCAGAAGCCACCTGGATATGGTGCTGGATGGTCCCTACAGGGGGCTAGGACCAGGTGACCTCCAGAGGTCCCTTCCAACCTCATCTGTTCCGTGATTCTGTGAATCCTTTAGGGACCTCTATGTGCTTGGAGATATTCAATCCAAATATTTATCTAGCACCACTCTATTTTGCTTGTATTGCTCTATAAGATTACAATAGCAGTGTGGATCAAAGTGAAGTCACAGATGAGTAGAAGTTACTGAGGAACCGAAGAATAGGGAATGCTTGTTATTTAAGCACCAAAGCAATATAATTGTTAGCTGTGTCAGGGATGACAATATCAGCCTTACAGAAAAGCACTGTCTTACAAACTCCCCCCCCCCCTTTTTTTTTTTAAAGAGGAAAAGTGGTGACAGAAACAAGAAGACATCCCAGCATGATATTTTCATTATATGCACCAAAGAGAAAAAAAGTGCAGCTTTGATCTGCTGCACCCTAACCTTCATTCTTTTTTAATCCTACAAAAAACAGATGATTTTCTACAGCAGAATATTAAGACAAATATAAAAAGAAACAAATGGACTAACTAGCAATTAAGTATCCAGACAGTCTGAAAGCGCACAGGTAAGTAGGAAAGAAAGTGAGCTTAAAAATCAATCTGACTGTATCAGATTGAAAAGGGACCTCACCTCACTTGAAATTAAATTATATTTTTTTTTCGTAACGTTTTCTGGTAACACGCACCATGAATTTCTTTCTTTCATGCTTTCACACATACACAAACTGAATTGCTATGTAGTATGAAATGGAGGAGGGGAAGCATTACAACCCACCATGCAGAAATAACTGCCAGACAAAGCACTGAAACTCATGAAAGAAAGTTCTCTACCCTGAGGTAAATATGACATATTCAAGCTTAAATTTAAGCTTGGACCACATACATAATCTTAATACATAATCTTAAACGTTAGGTAAATTGACTGGACACAGAAGTGCAATGGAAAAGAGGAAAAATAAACATTGCAGGTCTCCGCTTTATCGCTGAGGCAAGTTATTTTTCCAAAAGGATTTTTTTATATCACTGACATGTAAACTGAAAAGCTTCCCAAGGTTCTCAAGAACAGCAAAACCACACATTTTTTTAAAGCAAGTTCTAACAAATAACCTGAGGCATAACAGACACTGTTACTAGATGGATGTAGTAAAAAAAAAATAATAAAAAATTAGCTGATAACTTCGTTTCCAAGTGAGTGGAAATTTAAATTTTGTCCCATTTCATAACTTGCAAGTAAAGAACGTTCTCTCCATCTGTGCAGAAAACCTACAGTATGAAGTACTGTCAACTGAGCAGCATTAGGAAGTACAATGTTTGGACAACTTAGAAAAACCCTTTATCAGATTATCACATAATCTAGGACACATGCTTACCGTATGCTGTCACTGTTCCGACATAAGGCCCATCAACCACATTTTTATTTTCTTCAGCTAATGCTTTGATGTATCTTTTGCTGAGATCCAAAATTTGCTCACGCAGGACTGAACTGCTTTCGTGCTGTGTTTGCTGCTGAATAGTAAAATGCAGAAGCATCATTCCCCAAATAAAACCAAAAGTCACCAGAAAAAAGCCAAGTTTCTGAGAGGACAGCTTCCATGGAGAGAATGCCATGATTCCCAACAGCTTCTCACAGAGTTACTACAAAGGTTCCTAAAGCATGAAGCCAAAGAGCAAGTTCATGGTCCGGGTATATACAGATCACAGAGCAGGACTCAATCTTATTCCGACTCCTTAGTCAACGTATATCTGTATCTCAGTTCCATCCTGCAAGATGAAAGAAAAGTAGCAAGGTTAACACAAAATATTAGAAATTTTTACCAGCTTTATTAGGTCTACATTGTAACTAGTACAAAATGAGAGTACACAACATGCTTTTTCCGGTAAACGTTTAGTTTGTACATATCAATATTGCACTATATTAGAGCACAAGCAAGCCAAGGAAAGCACTGGAAAAAGAACAACGAAAGTGATACGCCTGAGCAGGTGGAGAACACCTCTCAGTACCTGGATCAAACTCAATGCTTGAAGCTGTTTCCAAGCTGAATTTCAAGGTAAGGCCGCTTTAACATTTTTTTATTTTTTTCCCCCCGTGTGTGTACACAAACCTTTGTGATGTTGCCAATGCAGCAATTTAAGACAATTCTTAACATAATTCAGTTCTCAGAAAACAAGTAATTTTAGCTGGCACTGACACTGTTAGAAGTTCCTGGCAAGAGCTATGGCATATGGCTAGATAGATGATCAGGAAATCAGACTCCCTCAGGGGTAAAGAGCAAAAAAAAAGAAGTCTACATTATTTAAACCAATCCACTCTCCTGGCTTACATTGCAAGGAGTCAGAAGGCTGGAATAATCTCTTCTTGCTCCTGTGTGGCCTCTGCCATGCATCATTACTCCCTATTCATAAAACGTAGTCCGATGAGTTTGCACTTTGCAACTACATTCAACACACGTCCCTCTGAATGCTACAACATGTCTTTTGTATATAAAAATTAATATTCTCAGAGCCTTTCCCACACTAAGGAAAAAAGTTGGCTAACTGCCTTCAAGACAAACAGTAGGACCATCTTTTCATGGTAAACTCAAAAATAAAACCTGGCATAAGCTATCCAAAGGCAAGAACAGCTCTGTGATGAGGGCTAGAGGCAGGGTCCTTAGCATAAAACCCTACAAGAGAAGAAAGGTAATTAAAAGGTAATTAAGTGTAAGCTATCGTGTTAAAACATGGATTTGGTAAAATGCGATCCTTTTAACTTCATAATGCTCCCAGACAGGATTAGAAAACAATGTTCCCTTCCATTCTGCACTTGCACAGATAATGCAGATGTTACTCTCATTTAATAGGATAATTACACAGATGCCTGCTAGCAGTACTCTGCTTTTGTGAAAATTCCCTTTAGATCTTGCCCTTTCAGTTCAGCTAGCAGCTCTGCAGAGGGACAGAAATACCCTTGGACTACCTGACTTCCACCACGACTTCTGCGTGCGTTTATTGATTACCACTGCCTGTGGAAGTGCGTTACACAGAACTAGAAGCAGAAGAGGAGTAACCGTACCGTGCGTCTTTGCTGCTAAAAGAACAATTTGAAGCCATCTGTTGCTTAAGGAAGAATGGTGCAGAAAAATGAATCACGAGTTCACGGAAAAAGATTACAAAGGATTAATGCTGCTCTTCATAAACTTAAGTGAATTTTTCAAGAAACAGCAGAGGGAAGTTTCACTTCTTCTGGTTTATTTAGCTATAGTCTTGGGATACTCTTGGGCTGACTGAAAAGTAGAATACTGTTATTTCACTAAAAATTGAATGCTTTATTAATTCTCTTGCAATATCTGGTGTGAAAAAAATACAGAGAATTGTTGTTTAAAACAACATTGCAATTTTAAAATGAAATATCTAATATCCAACATGAATTCCCTCAGTGACTTAATTTCAGATAAGAATTGACAGCGTCCTCTATAGCAATAAGATCTGTGGCTATAACAGTCGATATTTTGTTCCCAATTATCAGTTTTATGCCACGAAGGAAATATTGAACACGAAGGTAAAGCTACCACCACCCTTGTTTTAACAGACAAGTGCTAAAAATATTTTTTGAACAGTTGTTTAGGAAAAACACACAGAACATTAAAAATAGCAATTACAAAAAAATGCAGGTATCCCACAATTTTGTTTAAGTTCTAGAAGAAAACCAAGGATGATTATAAATATGTGTCTAACCTATGAGCATTACCTACTTAAATACAGCTGTTGACTTCTTTATTCTGTTCATCAACAAACAGAAAAAGAGCCTTAAACATACCCCAGATTGTAAGAAGGCAGTCAGGAAATATGAAAGCTTTTCCATAAGAAAGAATGACCGTACATTGGCAGCTGGAAGAACGGTCTCCGCGATTTCAAGTGATAAAAGAAAAAAATCAGCTCTTACGACACCAGTAAAACAGAGAAACTACTCCCCACATCCAGCCCTATTTTTCCTGCCCTTAAAGCGATTCCAGTGAGTAGCACCGAGATGATCAGGCAGTATTTGCACAGCTCATCAAGTTACAGCACTGCTGGTGGGCAGGAAGGCTTTCAGAGCACACAGGACAAGACTCTGGGTGTCAGGCTCCTTCCGTGGCTGGGCTGCACGCCTGCACTGGCTTTGGTGTACATTTAATCCTAGCTTTGATAGATGCTGATGACTACAACACGGGCAGTGACTGCCACATACTTATAACGACGCATTATATGGCGTCTAAACAGACAACGGTCAGAAGACATCAAGGGATAGGTGAAGCGCATAAAGACAAATATCACAGAGATGTTCCCACGCTGCTGTTCTGGCAGGAAATTAATGAGTGACTGAAGTGAGCCACAGGTGAAGTTATAAATGCACGTGTGCCCATCATAATTGCTCATGGACTTTGGCCGTGCCTGCTGACTAGTTATCTCTCTGCCCATATCAAGTAAGCCAATGCCAAGCTTAAGGTGGCAGCTTATTTCCCTATTCCCCACCTCCCCTTTAAAAGTTTCCTGAAAGGAGCTGATGCTCTTAACTACTCCGACCTAGCCTGTTCTCCAAAGTGCACAACAGTAGGCAGTACCTGAAGAGGATCTGGAAACAGTTTTGTACATGCCTCTGCAGAACGTGGGACTGCACCCCCTTCCTTAGAAAGAGGTGCTCTCACTCTAAGACGACTCTTGAAATACTTCCAGCAGCCCTCTGGGAACTGGCTATGTCATAGTTGTGAAGTTGTATGGGAAACTGTTAGGAAGATGACTCCTCCTGACTTCCTGAGAGCACCTACTGTACCAAAACTAAAAGTCAAGTGTGAAAAACAGGGTGAAAGTGAAAAAACATACCAGGCAAATCAAAACAAAAAAACCCACAACACTAATAAAGAATGGCTTTGTTTTGTTCTTCCTCATATTCAACTCCAGCCAGTCAAATCTCACCACAACTGAATCCACACACACATACTTTTTTATGTTCTTTTTTTTCCCTTTTAGTTGCTGACCATCTTCAGGGCACCAAGCAGGGGCCAGACAGCAGGCACAGCGAAAGGCTCACTCCACATCTGCTTCGCCGCTAAGGGCGGCACGCTGCCCTCGTAGCCTGGCGGGGTCATAGAAGCACAGGAAGAAAGCTGCAGCCTCAGGACCCACTGAGAGCTTCCACTGGCTGCTTTTTGTTTGCTCTTCCAAGAGGTAAGTTCCGCAATAAAACATTTCACAAGACTTCAGGAGAAACCCGATATCAGAGTAACTCCCAGCACCAACCTGGTGGTTTCCCTGACGAGAGGACAGATATAGCCAGATCATTTAGTCCGCTGATTCCAACAACTAATCACTTAATTTATTTCAACTGTTAAGGTCATACATTTAAACCACCTCAAAAATAAATCCTCCTCATTCAGCTGGGATCAGTCCTGTAACAGACAAGATTCACAAGACCTGAAAGGAGCAGAAGCATGCTAGCAAAGCCTGCAATGTTAACCCAAGTAGGCAAACGCAAGGTCCAGGCAATGTTTCCAGCTCACTGAAGTTGCACACATCCTCTACATACCTCAAAGAGGACGCCACATGTCATGGAAGGAAAGGTAGCTGAAAATTCATGCAACTATCCCAGCCTTGTCTAGTAACCAATGTTTACGCATGCTTTTAGTAGGGGTACAATTTAAGTTCCTTAGTATATAAAAGAATGCACAAAAACATTTCCTCGTCTGAACTATGGAGCCTGAGTTTTGCTCGTCTTCCTACTGCTCAACTTTATTTTCAGCAATGCTCCTGCCAGCTGGTTCTTTCCTTCTAGCTGACAGATGTCACTGCTTCTCCTCTCTCACCACCATCCACAGCTGAAAGGGCAGCGCACGCTGCTCCTGAAGCGGCAATTTGGGATGCAACACCACGAAGTGAGAAAAGCAGAACAACACCGGGGCACAACAGGAGAAGCAGGCCAGATGGACTGAGGGAGAGTAAGAGTATAAATACTGAGTTTGTTTTTTAGACTGGGGGGGCATGTTTGCTTTCACGCATATATATGTGTGTGTGTAGTAGAAATTGGCAGGAGGTGGTGGGCAGAAAGTTGAAGGAGAGGAATTGATAAGATGCCATAAAAAAGTAAATTTGCATCTTGAGCAAGCAGCTTGCCTGCACTTTCAAAAATAAATTTCTCCACTTAGAAACAGTTTGGGTGGCAACTCAACCAGCATTTCCCCATGTGGGCCTGTGATTTCACAGAGCACTCCAAAATGTTTCCAATTTTCTACCAAGCACATCATTTTCTGCAGTTTAGTCCTACATAATATAAATTGTCATTCTTCTCATGTTGCTTGCTTACCTTGGTATTTCAGGGAGGAAAGACAAAAAAAGAGGAATGTTTACACAGAAGTGATTACAATGGCAAATCTCCCCGCATACACATAGTAAACCAGAGCCAAGATAGAAGAGAAGGATACAGGACACTTTCTCCAGGATGCAAGAAGTCTGTTTTCCCCAAAACTGTGTGGAAGGATCAATCTATGTGCTTCAGCCAGCATGCATACTATCACAACCATTACTCTTTACTGTTTCACATTTAGCACTCACTGCTAAGTACCATCCTCCAGTACCCTACCTAAAACCCTCTCAGAACTAGTTATACAAATATTTTATATTGCACAAACGATTTTCCAAACGTTTTCTGATAAATAAGACGCACTTCGTATCTTCTTATACTGCTTAATTCAACATTTTACTGTACCTGCTGTGGCTTTAAAGAACTCAAAGGACTTTTAATAGATCAGAGAACATTTTTGTTTTACGTGAAGATGCACACCAGTTTAGGCATGTTTGGAGCATGGACTGGCTAGAGCAAAGAGAACTACACCAAAATACAGTTGATAAACAAACCAATGAAAAAATGCCGCTCGGACAGTTGACCTACAGATCAAAATTTCTTTAGTATCAATACCAAAGAAGCTCAGAACTGAAGCGTTTACATGGAAGAAAGATGTGACAAGGAATTTTGTGTGATCCCATTGTTTTTAACCCACATGGATTAAAAAAGGGAAAAAAGGCTACAAGAAAATCCTTACAGATTGAAATTCTTATGGTTCAAATAATTCTTATGGACTAAAGACATTCCAGACAATGAATTTAAGGTCATAACCAAAACCTATCCCAAACTTTTAATAACAGTGCTTAGAGATCAAAAACCTGAATTAATTTTAGGATTAGGAATAGGAAGACTTCCTCAAACTTCAGAAAACCAGAAATATCCCTGACCTTGAACAAAATAAATTTAAATGTTTGCAGCCATTTACAGGCAAATTGCAGGGTATATTAATAACATTTATCTTGTCATTGCATTAAAACAAGATTCCCAAAATATAATTTTCTCACTGAAAAATGACATTTTGGGATGTCAGCATAGTGATCAAGAGATTAGGAAATAGTTATTTTTTGTTATATTTAGAAGGAAGTAACTTAAAAAAAGAGACTGAGAGCCCCAGTCATTTTAAGACCTAGAAAACATCCCTAAAATCAACAAAAAAGTATGCATGAGTCACATGTTCTTGCCTTCAAGAGTCCCTCATAACTCAACAGATGAACCTTAAGTCACTTCATTAATTTTAATGAATTTAAGGAAAAGGAATCACAGATCAGAAATTTTCTAATGTGGACACAAGTACATACCTTTTTGTCTTCCCCTCTTTGCATCTACCCAAAGGTGACATCCAACTCAGTCCAAGCCTAACACGCGACGTCCTCGTACGCCATTCTCGAACTTACAGTTGAATTATGACTGCTGAGAGGCAGAACGCTGGCACTTGCTGAGAAACACGGTCTCACACTTTTTAGATCACCTGGAAATTCTCCAAGACTATGAGCAAAATGCCTTTGGTTATTACACAGCAATCCTGTGTGTGCAGCTTGGGCTCGGGGAATTCTCTCCTGCCTCCCTAAGTTAGAGAGTACAACTAAAGCTGGAGGAGCTAACAAAAATTGCTTTGAACTTATTCAGAAAATATTTTAAATGAAAAATGGAATTGAATTCAGCTGATAATCAAAGCACCCAAATTACTTCGCACTCTGGGAACTAATGTTTATTACAGAAAAACTGAATCCGTTAGCTCATTTCACGCATCAGGCAGATACTCCAGGCCCCAGTCTCTCCCACCGCTATTAACCACAACTCAGCCTGTTACATCACTTCTTGCGGTCTGTCCAAGAGAAAAACAAGCAGCTCTCAACAGCAGCCCTGTCCAGCTCACAGAGGAAAGTCAAAAAGTGCTTTGTATTCAGCAAGAAAGCTCTCATCGATGTGGATGCCCAACTACCATCTCTCGTCAACTTGATGGCCAACACACTCTGGCAATTGTGCTGGACCCCATGCAGACAGCTGAGAAAGCTCAAGATTTAAGGAAAGATCCAAACATGTTCATGCTTCCTACATCTTATTGGAAAAGTTTTAGACTACAGAAGATGCTTAAAGAATTAATACATCTCTGTAAGAAAATTAACTTACTTCAATTTCTTATCATTGGCTGGGGATGCTGGATAATCAAAACATGAAAGACATTCTTATTAAATTGGGTTTCAATAAATTGCAGCTACAGGATTATACATTCAAGCTTTCCATAAAGGTCACACCAAGACAAAAAGACAGGAGAATCAAGTTAAAATAGAGAAAAAGTAGAAAGAAACGCATAGGAAATTAATGTGCGTGCTATTGAGCAAGTGCGTATCAGACCATAGATTGTTTTTTTTCCCCTAGCTGAACATTAAATAAGTCTTCAGAAATATTTATTTCTTGTTGCTTTAGAACACGTTGAACCTGGGTCAAAGTATAACATCTCTTCCTACAGATTTGTTCTTGGCAAGCATTTTGAACACATTCCAATTTATGTGGTTAGACAAATGGTTGAAAATACGAGCTGCATCTCCAAAGCACAGAATTTAATGGAATTAAAGTTTTAACAGTCACCCATTTGGAAGCAACAGTGCTGTTGATTATTCCGTTGCTCTGGTTTCTGTATTT
The DNA here is from genome assembly GCF_009769625.2 of Cygnus olor. Lineage (NCBI taxonomy): Eukaryota > Metazoa > Chordata > Aves > Anseriformes > Anatidae > Cygnus > Cygnus olor. The sequence goes on along the minus strand of NC_049174.1, from coordinate 33,124,044 downwards.
AAGACCTTTATTATGGGAAAAGATTAGATATGACACAAACTGCAATCTCATTTCAAAGTTAGTAAAACAGCAAAACATTCGAACACATACCCCATACCTCCTGTGTATATCCTGTTTATAAGCATTGGTATTTACCAACTGCTGACACAATTAGATGAGCACTCAAAATTAAAGCTGCTAATGGTTCTTATTTCTCTTTCTAAGTAACAACAATTTGGAGCAGAGGGATCAGCTGTGCTTAGCACTAAAAGGCAGTCTATCCCATCCTAGCTGATGAGGGACTGTAGTGTTGCTCAGTCAGCAACAGCACCAGGGCTACAAAGCTTGTTTTTTTGTTAAACTGTAATGTCATACCAGAAACATTGCAATCCCACTATCAAAATGTTTAAAGGGGCGTACGTGTAGGGCTGCACACATCCCAAAAGCCCAGTTAGAAACCTACAGTCACACAAGACAGTTTTCCAGTTATCTGTGAGATGTAATGAACTATACAAGCTTCCTCTGCAAAAATACGAGCTCTACTTCGTATTGTGTAGGGCACAAAACTTAGGAACTATTTTAAGTAGGTGGAAAACAGCCTCCCTTTTTCCAACATCCCTAGACAGCTGTAGAACAGCTTGTACTGGCAAACTCAGGAATATTTCAGCTGTGGCCCTTACAGAACTAAGTGAAAAAAAAATTAAATGTAGAAAACAGCCAGCGCAGTCAAGCAGCATAAGGCAAGTAAATCTGTATTATCGCTTTGTTGCTCTCTCAAATTTAGACTACTGCCAGGCAGGGAGAGGGGGAGGGAGAGGACACACATACGCGTGCACACACCGAGGAAATAATTTTAAGAAGTCCTAGCAAGCAACACAGGTTTCTAAGCTGCTATTCTGCATAACAGAGCATTTTGGGAACCTCCTGGTACGTAAGGACAGATGCAGAACCCGAAAGGCTCTTTGTTGCTTAGAGGCCATCGTTAACAATGCATCTTTTTTCGCCTCTCTCACTCCCAAGTTTTCAGGTCCTTTGGACAGTGACCATCTATTATTACTTGAGAAAGCTATTTTGCCTGATGGTTCTGGTCCACAGCACGATGATGCTTTGGGTAATGAACTTTCTTCAAAGCCTCAATGCTTTTTATAAATCATCTAACTTACTGGAAAGGCATCCTTTCCAAAGCATGTTTTGCTGAGGCTGTTGTCAATACCCTCATTCAAAGTTTGGTAGCAAGAGTAGCTTCATTTGCAGTGCTGAAAGCAAACCTTTATTCCTTCTGCAGCGCAGTTCCAAAGCAAACGTTAATATCTTGGCAAATTTAATTATTTACAGTGTCAAATGCTTTCATTTCAGAGTCATCATGGATTTGCTCTTCCTCCTCAAAGAACGTAGTTAGAACTTACACAAGGCATTTCCTCACTGAAGTTATCCTTAAATGAACCAGGAAGCAAAGCCTGAAGCCTGCCTTTACCAGACAAAATCACACCTCAGGTGTCAAAATCTCGATTTACGTTAGCAAGTACCACAACAGAACAGGAGTGGATCTGCAAAATAAAGCGATAGGTTTAGAGGATCTGACATCCACACCACGTGTGTGTGTTAATATTGGGGGGGGGCAGTGCTGTGGGTTGTACCTAGTCCTCTTAATGAGGAATCGCTAACAGCTCGAGGACATTTGGTGCATTCCTGGAATATCTTCACTAAAGGGGAATCCCATTTGTAATCTCAGAGTACTCCACGATACAAGCCACAGTGTTCTTAGCAGGGTTATTACTTCACTTCTAAAAGCTTCTCGTTCAAACCTGTTTGGAAACAACCTGAACTACTCTCAACTACCAAACTCATTCATACCATAGATATTCACCACAGGAATTGCCAAGAAAATAAACTCATGAATCAATTAGCTGCAATTACTCCCTCAAGTAACAAAACACTTAGTAACTTTAAAGGCCAAAAAAGGGATACAAAAAGCTATGACTTTACTCAGATACATTTTGGTTACAAAATGGCTCATAGCTGCAGATTTACTAAGGCAGAACCTGCTTCAAACCAGAATTCAGCTTATGATTGAATGAGCTGCAACTGTATCAAAAGGGTTACCTGAATTCCTGCAGCATGCTGAAGCTGCCCAGATCACACACTGGCCATTTTACAGCCAGGTAACCATTCTAACAACATGCAAATACTTCAAAAATGAAGTTGCAGTTTAAGTTTTCTGTATTTTTCATCATCTCTTTGGATTCCATGTCTTCCCTTGCGGTGCTAGCAAGGGTCTTCTGAGCCTGCTGCTAATTTACACAAACTTGCACCAAGTGTAACAAGCAGTCCCACAGTCATTCCATTTGATTCTGAAGTTATGAGGGAGAAAAATTAGATGACTGGAAGAGCCTTGTTTCAGTGGAAAATTAGAGTAGAAAAATCAAAGGGGCATAAATTTTGTATTCCCATTTTCAGTATAACAGGTCAGAGATAATAATATGAGCAATAGAAGAGAAGGTGAGACGTTCCTTTTAATTATGAGTAAGACTTTGAAAATATCATCAGCAATTCATTGACACAGCAATCGATGCAATTACAGAGTAACGGATACAGGGAGAAAGAGAGAACATGAGTAAGAAAGGGAAAAAACCTTGAAAATCTGAGAAAAAAATCACTACAATAAAGACTGAAGTATTAAGCTAGTCAAGAAAGTGAAAGGTGACACAGGGAGAAGGAAAACAAACGCTCCAAATGAGGAGATGAGGCAACAAAACACTTCAGTGCAAGTCAAAGTAAACCAAACATACCATAAGCAGATGAAAAGGCACTAGCAGAAGTGACCTGAAAAGACAAGGGCTTAACAAATTGAACACACTGGGTGACGCAGGAGAAAACAAAACCAACAAAAGCAAACACAGCAAACCACTAAGTGTTATTAAATCAACGTTATGACTGAGATGCCAACAGATGAAAAGGAGATTACAGGGGCAACTACTGATGTATAACTAATAAAGTCCCACACACAAACGGGTCGGTAAATACCAATGAAGGAAACAGTTTGCTCACGGTGTTACCGGTGCTTCCTGATACACTTAAAAGTTGGCAGAGCTTTCACCTTGCGCGAGGAATAGGCAGACCTGCTCATTTCTGAGAAAACCACAGCCAGCAATTACCTTCTGTAAATAAATTCTCCAACATAAGGGGATACTCCCTCAGTATTAATGTTCCTCGGTACTGCTACCTGTATTGATGGATCAACTTAACAAAAAAAAATTTCATATGGTCAGATGTCAGTTTACACCATGAGGATCTGGTCCTTAGTGTGTAAATAAGGTCTGCTCCATTACATGTATGTACGTTCACAAGTGTAAGTATTTCTACAGCTCTCCATGGCCACCAGGGCCAAGACACAACATTACCTTCTCACGAGACATCATGGGTCTGCATTAAGGTTGCTGCCCAGGTAGCAAGGTGATGCTGGATGCAAACAGTAGGAAATAGAGCTAGAGGCACTGCAAGAACATATTCAAGATTTACATGCAGGATTATGAAAAAATTAGTACAAATTGCATATTAGCATTTACATCTCAGAAACCACAAGGTTTAGTGTCACAGTAATTAATTAAATTGGTGAACATGACCTCCTTCCATGCAGTCAAGTAACAATTTAGAGTTCCTCTAAACTTACGTTTTTCAAAACTGTAAGCAGTGCTTCCAAATGTTCCAAAGCAGCCACTCTCTTCAAAACACTTTATGCACAGACTTATGCAGGCAGAGATGCTCAGAAACGCTGCATATCCACACATCTAACCACAGGTGACAGAAGAGGCACTACTGAACATCCTTTAGAGACTTCAGCAACTGCCAGTAGCTGTTCCCCACGGTTTCTGAGAAGGAACCCCTCTCACCGGTCTGACAACACATAATTTGGTACGTCTAGTGATACTGAGTGCAGACTACTAGTCAAGGGTTCTCACAAGAGTGTCAAGAGTTCTTCTGATACTGTTAAATCTAAATACAGTCAAAAAATAACGTGCTTTTAAACCCAGCCTTGCCCGCATTTGCGGTTTAGAAGTACAAAGCGAAATTTTCTACAGGAGTCAGCTGGCTGGGCTGTTTCAGTTACTAGAACACCACCATCCTATGCACGACTCTCAATGTTCATATACATCCATTTTAACAAAATCTGCTTTCTGGTTAGTAAACATATTTCACCACAAGCAGCAAAGCTTTCATATCTCGTACTGGGACTCATCCATACCATTATGTTTTAACAGGTGGCTGCGTAGTGAGTGTCAAGCTGAGAAACACTTATTTGCATAACATCCTTTCTGCACTTTTATATAAGCACAAACCAAGAAGCACATCCTGTTAGAGAAAAGGATCATTTTGGCGCGTATCAGATTGTTCCGATTTCTTTATCAAGTACGATTTACATATCTCACCCTTGCCTCTTCCCCTTTGCATCTGAACTTCAAACTCCAAACCCAACAAAAAAGCAACCCACCAAACACCTGGCTTAGAGATGCAACAAGTTTTGTGGGACCAGCTGAAAGTACAAGGCTTGTTTGTTAGGGCTGCTGCCCACAGACCTTCAGCCACAGCTCTGCTTTGGAACCCAAAGCGGCAAAAGCTGTCTCCTTGTGCCATTTCTTCATCAACAAATGGAAGCACACAGAGGATTATAAACCAGAGATAGCTTCCATCCGCTTGACCAGGAGAAAATATTCTATCCAAACATGTGTGTGTCATTAGCCGAAGTTGTTTTCCAGCATACAAACTCAATCCTTGCAGCTGGCTTGCAGCGTGCCCGGTACTGACTGCAGCAGCTCCTCGGGATTTATGACCACGACGCAGAGGTCACTGAAGTTAAGAAGGAAGGGCTTGTTGGGCCCTCACACGGGTAGAGTTTCACTTGCAATAAGCTGCCCCAGTCAGTAACAGAGCAACTGACTGTATGTGCACCCAAATAAATATTTTCTGTACCTCGGTGTCAATCTAGGTAATACAGAAAGGCAGAGTGTCCTTTGTTGGCCTCCCTCACTTTGCAGTAGAGCAGAAAATGTGGACCACCAAGCCTGATTGGCTTGGATTTCCCAGTGCTAGGAGGAAGACATACACGTTATGCAAAACACAAAAGCCCACAAAAATCCCCTTGCAGCTCCACTCAGGTTCAACAGCTAGGGGACAAATTACACAGAAACCCCCTGAAGCTGGGCATTTCCATGGCAGGGTGCTTCAAGAGCACCACATCCATCCTTCTCCTAGCACGTCCCGTGCTCCTTCGTGATCTCTCCCCCCGTCCACAAGGAGGAAATCCTCCAGCCTTAGACCACCTTCCCCACCGCCCCCTTCCCTTGGCTGTAGGTTGGCACAAAAGGGACAGGGAAGCACAGAAAGTGTTGAAGGCAAACATTGCAAATATCATCGATGGGAAAATTTGGAACCGATGCCCTGAAATTTCCTCCTGCTGATTTCCTCCAAGTACCAGTCTGCACACAGCACCCCTTCAATTATTTCCTATTACTAACTGCACCATGCTTCCCTCGCATTATGGCCTAGGTCCTTGATGTTTTCAATTAAAACAGAATGAAAACCCAGTTTTTCTGCATGATAATGAAAAAATAACCTAGCAGATAAGCTTTTTCTCCCAATTTAATAGACATTTCAGTCTTTTGAGGAGATGGAGAGAATTATTACTCCAATTTTCTACACTCTCAAAACAAAGACAAAATCCAATATAACACCAGTTTCTTTAAAAAAGAGTCATAATGGTATTTCTCATCATTTAGCTTTTAAGCATTATAATGCACTAGATATAAAACTAAAAGCATCTCATTCTCCACCGAAGGTAGGCTCTCTCTGAGGCAACTATCAACAAGCAAACAGAACCATTTTCATCATTTTGGAAAAAGAAGTTTAGTGGGGGGGGGGGGGGGGGGAAGCATGAGGAGTATTTTGACAAACATGCACAACATGAGAAGTAATTTTCACCTAAGTGCACAGAGATCTAAAAAACCACACAGGACTTTTTGTAAAATGCGTTTTGCAAAAGTACAGAAGCAAACCACATTCAAGACTGCACGATAATGAAAAGATAACCTGTTAGATAGCATTTTCCCCACTTCAGTTGGTAATTCAGTCTTTTTAGTGAATAGGGAGAAAAAAAGATGAGTTTGAAGGACAAAGGTAGGAACCAAAACTACCCAAGATCTAACGTTAGCAGTGGGTGAAGGATAAATGCCTAAAAAAAATTCATGAGCGTAACTGAAGTGACATTGCAAACACTGCAAGCAAATAAACATCAGGGAGATTTGAAATGCAAACCAGCAAGCCTTAGGAAAGTGTCAGCAAAAACAGTAACAAAAAGCTCTCCACACTGTAGCCAACTCCAAGGAAAGAGTTTTGAGAGAACAAGAACAAATAGTTTTCATAAAAGAGAAAGGGACCACAACATCCCACTTTTTTTCCCCCAAGAACCTTGACAAGAATTCATTTTTGAAGCGAACATTTGCATAACTACAAAAAGGGTCACCCACTGCATTCCATTTATTTTAAATAAAAATGTATTCCCTAACATTCCTTACTTCTCCTCCTCCACTGAAATCGTTCGATTTCAACATGGCAAGCAAATTCCAGACGATCAGGTTTGGAAAGATAAATGAAGTGCCTGTTGTGCAATTTTTCAAGAGGAGCAAATCAAACGGGACTGCCTAAAACACAACCAATGAACAAAAGGAGCTGACTGAGGCCGTGTGGAGAAGCGGCAACACCAAGGTTTCAGTGGACCGTGTAATCTTATGTACCACTCCCAATGAAAAAAAAAAGAATTAAAAGAAACTAAAGGAATAATAAAGGCTGTAGGAAGATACGGCTGGTTACAAGTTGCGTTGGAACAGATAATCCATTCGCCTGATCTAAACATCCGATGGAAGCAGAAGGGAGAAATCAGCTTGCCTAACAGCATTGTTAAAGATGTGGTACTGAAGAGGTTTGGAGCAAACATACAAGATAAAGGACACAGCACAAAACTCCCTATATGTATACACAACGGAGAGACAAGTAGAAACAGTTATCTAACCACCACACTGCTCTCCCCTATTACATTTCAAATCTTACAAATTGGCAGCTTGCAGGATGAATAAATACTGAAATGTCACCTAAGAGGGTGGAAATGATTAGGTGAGACAATAACCAGGTTGATCCTACCACCTACCATCTGCTGGCGATAGCGCTATTTGTAGCTGTAAGCATGAAGAACGTGCAAACATTTTCTTAGAAGAAAATTTCTGAAGTCGTGAAAAGTCCCAATTCCTCTGAAACACAAAAACCCCACGAGCTTGACCACATTTTTCATGTCAAGTTGTAATTCACATCTGTGTATTTCTGTCTGGAAAGCTAAATTTGAGATATGTAAATGGATCAAACTGTACAACAGTGTAGCTTGTAGAGCATAACGAAAGGTGGAAGGGAAAGAAAGGAAAGACGCACAACTGTTATTTCCTAGCCAAGAACTGGCTGGATTTCACCAGAATACACCGGTGAATGTGTCATATTGTACATGCAAGGTTTTTAGCATTAGCCTCACCCCTCCAGACTAGTGTTACCGCATTACAGCAAATCCTCCATATGGATTAGGAGCCTTGGGTTTGTCATCTGACAGCACCAAGGACAAGACAGGTCCTGTCCCCAGCAGCCAAGCCGTGTAAATGCAGAGGGTGCAAGCGGATGGACTGGCAATACAAGGAACGAGCAGGAAGCAGTCATGCCAATGAGACGGGCGGTCTTATTGTGTTTTTTTTCTGTAGACATCACAGCAAAGTAGAGTATGGGGGAGATAAAAATAAATAAGTAGTGTCCACATTCAGCTTGGGAGAAGAACGTGGTTTCAAGAACATGAAATCTGACTTCTTAGTTTAATGGAGGCTTACTGTTCAATACAGGAATTACAAGTAAGAATATATCATTACCCCCAAAATACTCATTTACAGTTTTTATTATTAAATACAAAAGCCATGTTATTCTCCACATTTAATCATTATGACTATTAACAAATGAGAATAAATTCTGAATCTCTGTCAAGGCCAACGTTTTCCATTACTATAAAAGTATGAAAGTGCAAGTAACACACATGCAGAAAAATAAGCATTTTTGTCAGACAGTCATGCCAGGTGACTGTCACTAAAAACGCCAAGAATTTGTTAACAGATTCTACTTTTTTTTCCTGTTACAAAGAATTTTTTGTCTCAAAGAGGTGTAACTATGGAAGTTTGTTGTCTTTTAAAGAAAAAGAAGTTTTCATTTATTAAGAACTTTTAAAGCAGAGAAAGTTCTTTGCCTGAATTTTAATGTATCATGTAGGTTCAATTATCCCACAGAAATCCTTTGTTTTATGCAAAGTATTGTCCTTGAAAGTTTCTGTCTCTACTCTTTAGCCCACACCATCAGGATTTCTTATAATTAACCAATAATTATAAGGCAAGCCCTACAGAACTCCCCTTAATTACGGCTACTGTCAACAGCAGAGCAAAAATCAAGAATGTTAAAGACATCTCAAAGATGCAAAGAGGCATCTAAGAGATTTAAGAACACACCCAAAAGCACAATTTCCACTGCACTTAATGAGGCTCCCAAAGGTATCTGCACACCTTTTAGAAACCAGCCTCTAAGGATGTGTCTGAGCACACTTCGCACCTGTAGCTCTCATCAACATCATCTCGGCATTGTGGGCTTTTGGCACCTCGGGAAATGCCTACACATTTAAGTCACTTCTGATTATCTCCATCTGTGCACTTTTATTCTTGTATAAAAGTATCTCATCTCTGTTTATAGTTTAAACCACAAGCCTGGACCTAGGGCTCACACGTGGAGACAGGAATACTAACAGCAATTTATAGAAGGGTAGGAGGGAGGGCTGAATTTTTCACCACCAGCTTTTTCTTTTTATTTTGTTCCAGAAGGACTTCTTTTCAGGTTTTTTCAATATTAAAAAAAAGAAAAAAGAAAAAATTTATTCAGGATTTGGTATATATTTGCTACTGTTTGAAAGTCAACCTAAATCACAACTGGAAATCAAGAATTCACAAAAATAAGAAACCTTTTCTGGAAATTTGAGAACTGAGAATGAAAAGTTTTCATCTACTTCTCATGATTTGCTTAAATAATGGAAAATTAAGGTGACCTATATTTTACCAATTAGCCCGATAATGAGAAATTATAGTTTACTGCCACACTGTTTATGTTGTATCAGTTTTATAGCAGATTAAGTATAATTTATGTGACTATAAAAATATCTTAAGTTATGAATTTAAATACCTTCATAGCATGTTCAATATATACATATGAATGCACATGAATACAAGAATAGCTCTAATACAGACATTCCAGATGAGTGAAAAAGAATAAGAACAAAGGAAATATATAGGTGATGAAGGTCAAAGGAAGACATTTCCTACCCCTTATCTTTTGAGAGGGTAGTCAAAAGCTGGTTAATTTTGGTATTTGGGAAAAATTTGATCAGTTCAAGGACTGGACAGTCCCAGAAAGAGTACTTATATTTAGTAAATTCTTTCTTGGCATCGTCTCCAGAACATTCATAGTAACAGATGGAATAAAACTGTGGCTCATAGGTAGGCCGGATCCACCTTTTAGGACAGGATTCATTTAACGCAAGGGCAGATGGGGCAGCACATTTCAGAGACGCTGCAGATTTCTGTCACCAGTTAAAGTTTGTGGGGGTCATTCACTCAAACCTGAAGACCTAATTGTGCTATAACTTCAAGAGCTGCAGACTCTAAGTGAATTCAGTAACACATAGCCAGGACTTCTTCGCCAAAATGCTGGTAAGCTGCCTCTGCTGTAGAAATTGTTGCTGTTTTCACAAAGTTAACATTATCAAGAAACATGGCCTTCCTGAAAACATGACAAGACTGATAGAGATCTTGCAGGGGTTGCACCAGGCACAGACTGCTGTTCTGTTTTCTTGAAGCTCATTAGCATTGCACAGCTGATGCCACACAATGACAATGACAGCCCCAAGGGATCTGACAAACACAGGTTGCAGTGAAGGTAGGAAGAAAAAGATTCAAGGACAAACTTGAAAAGAAAAAAAAAAACATTATGCTTTGTAAACTGAAGCAGATATTGTGAGTGGTGGAAGCAGGAGAATGTTTCCTGCTCCTGGGAAGTGCTCTGACTGGTTTACCTCTGAGGGCTGGGGCTGCGTGTTCCAGTGAGCCTCAGCGGAGCTGTGCAGAGATTGGCTTTCTTCAGAGATGCCAACAAACAGAGATGGTTTGAGTAGGACAAGGATTGCCTGGCATGCCAGGTGGAGGAGGCTATTTTCACTTCAACATAAATGCGAGAGCTCCCAATTACTCTAAGAGGACAGTGCTACCCACATTGTTTCGACATGGCTCCAGGCTGCGTGCTCAGAGCACTAACTAGCAATGATGTATTGGTAGGCAGTGGCAGGGCACTCCTCGCTGCCATCGGCCCCGACGAGTAGGGCAGTGCAGCCCTACAGGCCAGCACGAGCAGTCAGAGCACACGGGCGCTCTCCTCTGAGCTTCAGCCAACGCACTGTGAGCACAGCGAGCCAGCCTTACTCTGCTGGGCCGTGACATCAGTAGCGTGGCTTCCTATAACCCTGCTGTACCAAAGTTATCCTCAACTCCTTCCGTGCATTCCACCAAAGGAGAGAAAGCAAAACTAGAAGGCTGCCCAGAAGAGCAAAACCTTATTTTGAAGGCATACAGATTTATTTTGGATTACTTACAAGGAATTATGTATATACACAGTTGATTCCTATAGCATCCAAAATGAATGTTACTTTTCCAGTATTCCACTTGATCTTGAATAGGGGGAATTATCAATGCTGGGTGTTCAGGGACAGGAGGAAAGAAAAAGGAAACACACAGCTGGTATCAAGTAACAGACTCAGTCCCATACGGTTTGAGGTTGGTCTAAGGAAAAGAACTGCACCATTAAAAAAAATAAATAAATCACAGCACTGGACAACTTAAGGAATAATTTCCATCATTCAGAAATCCAGCTTAATGATGCTTCTCAACTTAAAGTGCATTTGCTTACAGTACTGAGAAAATAAAGACTACTATAAAAGCCATCTCTACTCATGCATTCTTGTTTCTTTTTTAGTTAAGTAATGAAAATAGAGCGTTTCATTTAGCAAAATAAAAACAATACGTGGCATGATTACACTGACACCACTTGAGATGAAAAGCCCACCACTGAATGCACTTCAGGCTCAGTTTATACAAGATCATTAGCAATGTACTTTCCTGCAGCAGGAGAAGAAAAAGCATGACCCCAATACAGCAGCACTTGCTTTCTGTTTGTTTACAGCATTATGCTTGATACGTACAGCATCTTCAACCCCTACTGCCATGCCTGCTTCTCACCTATCATTATATCCTTGCAAAGTGACTGAGCAAGTCTTGAATTTTCTTTTATTGTATTCGAAAGAATAAGAAATTAACTCTCTTAAACTTCTTTAAAGCTCATTCATCCCACTGAACACAGACAGCTGTTCAGTGGCAATTTATGTAAAAGCAAGATCATTTCTTGACAGCGTAGGAGTTGCTGCCCAGTCTTTAAAAGAGCAATTGACATTTCTCCCTTTGCCCCTTCTAAGTACCTAATTGCCTTGGTCTCCTGATACAGCGAGCCACTTAAAAATCATTACATAAATCCCACAGGACACACAGTCATTACACCAAATAAAACAAATCTGTGTTCTGAGTTTAGATTTGTATCACATGTTTTTGTCCACTGCTGTACAGTTTTTATTTGGCTTAGAAAGGGATTAATTTAATTATTTTAGGAGTTAAGGCCATCAAACGGTGCACATAAATACTACAAGGTTTGTAACAGCAGTCAAACATACTGGTATGTACTGAACGTACAAAAAGCACTTATAGCACTGGATGCTCTTTATGGTATCTTTTAAAATGGGATAGTCCAAGCTACTTCCATCCTCATTTTCCCATCTTTCCAACTCACCTTAACATCTTGCTGTGTCAATGCCACTTGCCAGCAAAAATTCTAAGCAAAGCAGACCAATTCTCAGCACAATCCCTCCCTTTTAGTATTACCATAACTTGTTGGTTAGCTTTTTAATGACTATGTCACTTCATTGCACTCAGAAGAGTTGTTATGGGGTGGATTCTGTGGCCAGACAACTTGAGGCCCCCTTCAGACTGGAACTGATGTTTGTTCCCGTCACCTGCGAGCCATTCCCACGGTTAGCTGGGAACGTGTGACACTTTCAGTGGCTCTTTCGAGCTTTGGACATACTGTGTCTCCACACCACACCTTGTGCTTTTTCTCTTTAGACCGAACGCTCCTCCACACCACGTGCACAATCAGCCCTTGCCTAGCAGGTAAGATGGGGTTCAACATCTGCACTGAACACAACAAACAAAAAGCAGCCTTAGTTTCATAAATTAATCAAGTTTGCAAATACCTGATATTATTTACTCTGTAAATAATTTACATTATTTACATATTGTGGAGGCAAATAAAAACCACGAGTGATATACAGAAACTGCAGAGGAAAGAGGAGGTAAAAAGAAGACGGGGAAGTACAAATGGAGGAAGGACAATATTTAAGGTAGTTCTGAAGGAAGCGTAGAAAGCCTCAGTGAGAAGTGTTTCATACACCCAAACATCTGGTTGATGAGTGGTAGCTGAATCAGTTTCTTCCCTGAAAGCACCAAAATAACTCTCGAAAGTTGGTATGGAAGGCAAAAGAAGGAAAGAAAAAAATGATAAGAACTACATTGTGCTGCAGAACTGCAGAATTTGTCTTGACTTGCGTGGGAGACCTCTCGAGAGTTAGCTGCTCTCTTTCACTGTTAACACCCCACAGAACTGCAGCCTTCTCTGCTCCGCGGAGACACAGGCTTGGCTATAGCTGTGTGTGCTAGGACTCAGGGATGTCTTGCAAGGCATGGCATCGCCCATATAGATGCGACACCCTCCTACTCCCCTCCCTTTCACTTCAACCCCCATTGCCACTGAAATGAAGGCCTCACCAAGCCACGATGGGAGTTTTCTGTGGCAATACAAGAGGTTTCAGTATACAAAGTATGTATTGCAAGGGTCCTTGACAGGCAGCAGTTCAGAGCGAGGGGTGGTGGTAGTTGAAAATTAACTAAATCAAGATTGGTCCAATGTTTCCCCTTTCACTAAAAAGGGCAGGACTCATTTATATCAGCAAGTTCAACTGGCAACAAAAGCACCACAGTTCAATTTGAGCCAACAATTCCAAATTAAATTATGGCACAGCTATTGCTCATATGACAATAACAGTATTAAACAGGTGTTGAATACGCTTTAATTATCCTTTAACAACTCGAGGCAGTCAAAAAGCAGGACACTGTCAGCAAGAGCCACTGCCATGAAATACAGGCTCAAAAGTAGCTCACAGCAAGAACCTCACCTGTAGGCGATCCTGAAAGCCTTGCTCACTTTCTTAGCTCTAACTGAACAATCCTTCTCCACATAAAAATCACGTTACCTCGTCAAAACTGTCGGACCCTCACTTCATTACTTACATGCACGACTCTACATGCGGTAGAGCACACAGATACTCAGTCGGAAGCTGTGGCACTCCATAAAGCCTTCCAGCTGGGCCCACTCTCTGTAAGTAACACCTTCGGTTCTAACTGGGATAGCAGCAATATAGCGAGTTACAATATTTTCAGTACAACCTAGTACTATTCATACACATTCTATTTTCAGTCCAAATTCCCATTTTTCCACTTAACTTTGACTTCCCTTCCCGTCAATGCGTACAACTAAAAGGAAACAGAAGAGCTACAAGACAATACAAACCTGGACATAACACTCCAGCATCTGAGATGCCCTTTCTTTTCCTGCTTCTTCTCAATTTTTATGATGTTTAATAAAAAAATCACATGGGTGGACTCATCTATAGGATTCCATAGTAAGCACTGTGGACTCGATCTGTAGAAACTAGTGACAAAATGCTTCATATACTAACTTATCAAATTAACAGACATAGCAGATGACAACCCCACCCTAAGACTGGAATTAAAGAGCAAGGTTGCCTCTGCCATAGGCAACAAGCGCAAGAAAGCAACTGCTAACAAGAAGAAAACATCTGGAAGATGTGTTTATATATGGAACACAGCTTCTGACTAAGCAAACAGAACAGGGAATTTGCATTTGTTAGTTTATCTACAGTATGGCTGCTATGCAAACAGCTACAAGGCAACATGAGAAAAATCCAGAAGGAAAGGCTCAAAACATCTTCAGTGTGTGTGCAATGCTTTTCCATACCCCCTCTGGAGTATGTACAAAATTAACAGCTTCGATACAAGATTTTCATTCTGTTCAATCATAAAAGAAAAACATCACTTCTTAAACACATGCACGCAGAGAATCCTTATCTAGATGAGAGCGCCACAGCACAAGGCGCTTTGAAATAGGCAATCAATCCTTTGCTTTTTCTGTACTCTTTCCATTTGTCATCATAAAGCAAAATAGGAAGAATTTAAAGACCTGTCAGTTTTCAGATGAGAATCCTACTCCTAAACAGGATTAGCTGGTAGCCTAAAAATATCAGCCAGTAACCTCCCAAAGTCATAAGCTCATGTACCCCACCAAGTTTTATACCAGTCACTAACTAAAAGAAATTAGGCCAGAATCCAAATCAGATTACACCGGAGCAGCATCAATCTCCTTATTTCAGAGCTGTCACGTTTTAAATCTTTCATAGAGCTTCCACATAAATTATTAAAACCAGATCTTTCTTTGAACAGAGACTAAACTGGAATGTCGCTTTTGGTTAACGTTACAGTTCATTAAAAAAAGCATAAAAAGAAGTTCATCTTCAGTCACTTGAGACATATTCCTCTATATCTACGTGCACATCCCTGTCAAGCAAACAAAGATATCTAGCAGACTGCTTTAGGGTTTCCAGAAAATGATCTGGGCTCAGGTTGCAGTACTTGTGCCACTGCAGTCTGACAATACAAGTCCCTTCCTGGCCAAATTCAGTGCCTCACTAGTTTCTAGCAGATTGACACACCCTACCCACGTCAGTTCCAGTAATACCAGGGATGTTCCCATTTTAATTCTGCACATCTATAATCTCTTCCCACTGATGAACTGCACCCTGGAACATGAGACATATTATGTAGTTTGACTCTAGCACTGGCCTGCTATTCCTGTACAGCCCTGTAATTTATTTACTACATACACAATAAAACAAACATCATCATAACCTCCAATCTTTGAAATCTGTTCATATGAAGCCACACAAAAATTACTGACAGCTGTCACAAGTAGAGCTCATGATACTGTAGATATCAACATATTTGGCCCCTGAATCTATTAAAATAAATCAATTTGAACTTCTAGCCCTCAGGACTTGTCCTGCTCAGCTGAATTGAAATTTGCCAACATCATCAAAAAGAACAACAAAATCTTCAAGTGTCACCAACAGACACGTTACCTGTTTCTTATCACAACTTGCTATTGAGACCTTTTATCATCTTATCAATTGGTCAAGTGATTGACACAACCTTTTCCTGTACTGCTTCTAGTTTCCTTCTCACAATGTCAACAGCCTTCTGAGATGCAGATTACAGGATCTCACCTATGTGTAAAGTATTTGAGCAAATTATTATAATTTGCACCTGGAAATCATCACCTGCACTATTCAAGAAGTGGCCACTTCAGCCTATGCTGTTATCCTCCAGACCTTGACTGCCTGCCATTTACTCGGAGAACACACAGGTTCAGTGAAAGCCTCTCATTGATACCATGTTCCCAGAAGTATAGTGACTTAATTTATAGTTTTTACCATTGCATTTATTGCTTTTAAACTTTGTGCAGGACATTGACTCATATGGCTGACAAAAGAGGTAGGCAGTAGATACGTCCAGAAAGAAGTTTCAACTGCAGCTTTTAGCTCTGCAGGCGTGTCTCTTTCCGTGACGAGGAGCAGCAAGCTCTCCAAGTCCTGACATCTTCAACTATAAAATTCACACTTTATCTACCAACTTGTCACCACAACCAAACCAGCTGTAGAACTAATGACAGCAAGACACTAACACTCTTATTTTAAGTAATTTTACAGTGACATTTATGAGCAGTAATGAGCTATATGAATCAGTGGCATAAACCTACTTGAGACATAATGAACTAGAGGGCTAAAGAAGTGGTCTGAGTGCTGATTAAACAACTCTATATTTTTGCCATGAAGAATTAGTATCTTGTTAAATATCATATTTTTGACTTGTTACAAAACAAGTTTCCATGGCTGACTTAGAATAACAATCACAAGTCTACAGACTGGCAGTTCCTTTGGGAAGGGACATTTATTGACTGCAGCTTGAGAAAATACAGAGAATGTCATGAGAAAAGCCAAACAAAGCGTTCACTCCTCACACAGATCCACAAAAAACCCTACCCAATGATTCAACCACTGGCTACAGCCAACTTTGTCTTCGCTAGCAGACAAAAGCTCCCTTCACTCACGTGCTCTGAGCCCACCAGAAACTCAAGAGCATTGTCAGCATAACCTGGGAGATGAACAAATGCCCTGGAGACACTGGGTGCAACCCAAAGAGACAGGCCCCCTTCCCCTAGTTGGGTCAATATTGTGCAAACCACATTCAACAGCAGGTTTGTGGGTTTATTTATTATTTTTTTCTCCTCCATTGGTTCTGCTTGCATGCAGGGGACGATGTCTACTCATTTCAACAGCACTCCTCAGTAAATCAGAGAAATGGGAATACGTTCTCAGGAGCCCATGCTCACAGGCAGATAGCATCACACTGCTCAACTCCAAGCATGCTGACAAAACAGTTTTGCATATTTCTGTAATAGACAATACAGAAAAATCTACTGAGTTCTCTTCATCCCAAAATCTAGTAGAGCTGCATTTTAAAAAAAAGCACTGCTGTGAAGACACCCTAATAGCTCCATTAGCTTCATATGCTCCCTCCTGATGGGATGTAATAGATATGCAGAGATAAAGCAAATAGCAAAAGCAGCCAACACAAGCTCAGCTTGAAGGCAAAACACAATAAAGAGCTTCCACAGACCCAACTCACACAGCCTATTGTGGAAAACAGACATGTGAGGACTTCTTGCTGGCAAGCACAGTTTCCCAGGACAAAAACAAACCAACTGCCTTGCTGCCCTAGCTGCGAAGAGGACTCCTGCTTTACCTTCCACTTGCCTTCAAAACCTAAACAAGTCCCACAGAAAGAGTTAAACTTGTCTGTTCTCCTCTCCCTACCTCCCCAGGGGCTACAAATTCATCATAAAAGCTTAGGCAGCTATAAAAGCCATCAGCAAGAGAAGGGCAGGAGTACATTAAACAAACCCGGTAATCTAAATGCCAGACTGCAGGCAGCAGTTGGGCACAATATTCCAGCGTTTCCTTCAACACAAGCAAGTTTGCAAGAGCACCACGTTACAATCTCGGCCTACAGAGCAAGTCTCTTTAGGCATGCATATCAAGATTTTCACTCTCTAATGCAAGAAAGAAAACAGCCCAAAGGTCCAGCTGAAATAACTGTTCTAGTAATCATCTAGCCTTTATTCTCGGTTAAACGCTTGACCTGAATTGTTAATGCTTATAAAGATTAGGCCTCCATCACTTGTTCAACTCATTCTGAAACGGGTACCAAGACTGACGTTTCTCTTCAAACAGGACAAGATACTCATAAAATATCTTGGCAGTTCAACCCAAATTAACGTTCAACAAAAGGATTTTTTTTTTTTTTTTTTTTTTACAGAGCTCTTTGTTCAGGTTGCAGGACAGCACAGATCCTGCAGGTACTGCTCGTGATTTACCCTTGAAGAAAGGGCTGCCAGTGACACAACCACCGACTTGGACAACCCTAATGTTTTTTTTGTGGTTATATCATGCTTGTTATGAACCAAAATCTTGTTACTAATGCTAACGTCAGACTTGCCTTGTCTTTTGACACACTACCCACAGAGCTCTGGCACCACAACGGTGAAGCTCTACCTAGACCTTCACTATTCCAACAGCTCTCTGATCAATAATATTTAAACAAAAATGTTGTGTTTTTATGAACCACAGATGTTCTTTAATAAGAGGTCCAACAAGTCAACTTATAAAGACCAAATAGTCGAGCACATGGTCATATACTGTGAACTTCCAACCTGAAGATAAAGTGGAGCCCCCATAGAAGTGGGGCTGATATACCTCCAAGAAAAATACCATGCAAGTCCCAACTCAGTCTTTCTAATCACAAATATGCAACTTCCTTAATTCTTGGAAATGGGGAGTCAGAACTCATTTGGGGAGGGGTGAGGAGGGTGTGAAGGAATGAAAAAAACACATAAAAACACATAAATGACTACTTTTCTGCCGAGGGCACAAACATCAGGAGTTCTGAAAGAGGTGAGGTGACTGAACCTTTTTAAAGGAGGATGTTCAAGGCATTTTCAACAAAAATCCATGAAGAATGCAGAAGTCAAAGGGAGCCTTCACACTGGTAATAAATGCCACATTAAAAATACAGGGCAACTGCAGAGAAAAAGTGCACACATGTAAGGAAGCAGGAAGGGACAGATAAAGAAAATAGCTGGCAGGATCTTTAAACTGGGAAGCACATTTCCTTCATCTTCGTCATTCATCTTGAGCAGTTAATAAACTGTAATGTATTTTACATCTCTGTAGTACTGCTCTTTCAGAGCAACTGATAAAAAGTCAAGCCTCAGCAGCAGGGGTATATTCTGAGGGTTGGGACCTTCGGTAGGGGAACTGCAGTTCATTATCACTTCTCAAAGAACTACATATATATGTAACAAACTAACTAGGATTTATCAAATCCTTTAAGTAGATAATTTAATATTAGATATTCATTCCAAAATAGTTGGCAGACAGTTAAAGTTAGTGAGTAGTTTTGCTATCCTCAGAATTAGGATCTGGAAAAAAAGAAAGGCTTTTTTTGCAACTATAACAAGCAGTAGAGACATTTCTTCTGTGTGTTTCTTTGGAACTCGTCGTAGTCACAATACAATTTCAAATCACCTAGGTTAAAATCTGATTAATTGTAAATAAAGATCACAACTGCTTATATTTGAGCCGGAATAGTACACTGGAAACAAGTATGCACCCACCATCTGGCGCACAGTAATTATAGAAATTAAAAACGCATTTCTGTGGCCTGCCTTTAACAATTTTTACTGATACAGTAATACGTGATCTTCTTAGGGAACATAATCTAAATTCATGCTGTTAAATGATCACAGGACTATCCACTGTATGGCGTAAGCAGTTCATTAATCTGGAATCTTTAAAAAAAAAGCTTACTTGCTTCCTAGTAATAACAGAAACGGTTTCTGTAGCTTCACGTCATGCCGTTAAATTTAATCCACAGTCAAGGCAAGTTAATTTCACACCTGCTGAGTGATATCCTGATGGATGGCACCACAGCAGGTCATTAATTTTCTTTCCTTTTGATTAATTTCACACCATACACTGGACACAGTCTTTTGAGTTACAATGTCTGAGAGCAATGCTTAATCCCTGTAAAGGGCTAAATCGTTTTTTGACTGCGTGCCAAAACACAAAGCACCCAGATGTGACCCACGAAAAGAAGCGTCAATAGGCTTGGCACTGAACTCTGACACTGCCCCAGGTGTGGCAGGGCATTCTCAGTCAGAAGTCCTTTTTAAGTGCATTCTTCTTGAGAACAGCCTCAAAACAAAAATGCTGGCTATTCCTTATGTTTGAAGCATTTTTATACAAACATTCTGCAGCATCAGGAGTGGGGCTGCGGTGACATTACCGAAACAACTGAGAAATTTTTTTGCCACAGAACCCCCTTACTGTTTAGTTACTGCCTTTATACCTAGCAAGGTATAAAGGTTTACCAAGACTACCGTGTCTGCTGTTTTCAAATGAACATCAAGCGCACATGGGGCAAAAGAGGAGGAAGAAGGGGCAGCCCTGCTTCACGCCCCTCATCCCACTGCTCCAGACGCTCACTTCCTCACCCTCCTTTGGATGAGGGGTGCCAAATCAACAGATCCCTTGATGAGCTGTTCAGATCACGAAAACAAAAGGAGCCTCTCTCTTACACAAGCTTTCGGCTTGTTGTGCAAACCAAGCTGTCCGACAGATGGGTCAGGTGCTAGTGAAAACAAAAAGGAGAAATTGTATATTTTCATAATGAAGAGCTGTTCAGCTTGGCCACTCTTCGCCTTTGGGGGAATGATTCCAAGCAGCAGCCTCAAAAGCATCGCGCTCTGTGCTGACCACAAAGGGAGCCGGCCCTCCTGAGCTCAGACCAGTCCCTGCTTTTATCCCTTCCTCTTCCTCTCTCTCCATGCCCACCAGTATCCTACAACACAGCAAATATTCAGGAACCATTACTGCTTGCAACTCATTCAAGATTTCGTATCTTTTGTTCTTACTTCCTAATGCTGCTTCCCAATATAGAATGAGCAACTTTTTAATCTCTTCCTGAACATCAGGAAAAATAATTTAGAAAATAGAAAGCACGCTCACGTGCTTACCAGCAGCCCTTTTTGGCAACAGAAGCTATCACAGTGAAGTTGAAGCAGTGGAGAGAGTGAAGAGGAAAATGGTTACAGGATTTGCTGAATGGAAATCACGAGGACCATGGAATTCAGTATGCCCTGCTTACATTTCTGGATGTGACAGGCCGAGGCCAGGGAGGCGTGACCTCTGCCAGATCCACCCCTGCCAGCAGAAACCCTACTTTCTCTCCAAGCAAGAGTCGTTGCCTCCTCACATCTGCCCAAGGAATTAACCTGAATGAGCATCCCCTAGACATTTCAGTCAAAATAAAGTGGGTAAGAAGTCATTTGCTATTTGAACTACAAAGCTGGTCTGGCTATTTTGATTACAATAGCTCAGAGAGTATGAATTGGCCCTTCAATCGAGATCGCAAGAATACCTTCTGCCACCACTCTGTTGTCCTCTCCGGGTCAGCATACTGCCACCGTGTCTCCCTAGCAAGTTCTTGATCAAAGGCTCTGCATAAAGCTTGAGGAGATGCTCCTGTGATGTGTGTTGTAACAGCTACCTGTTTATTTGCCAACATGCATTTACAGCATGAACTAACAATTTCTACTGTCAGCTCCTACAAAGGATAAAATACTGGATGAACTAGGAGCTGGATTAACAGGATTTAGGTGCAGACTGGAAAGTCGGAGTAAATGATCGCAACCAGTAGAACTTCCAAGCTTGGCTTTCAGGACAAAGCTGCCGTTGCTGGCAACTGGTTATGCCGATTCTGAGTCAGGAGTATCAAAAGAAAAGCCAGAGTTAGAATACCGTTTACAGCAGTATGAAACTTATTCCTCATCGTTGCTTGGTTCCCACCATGAATGAGAAAGGGAGTGTTTCAGTCCTTTCCCCAGTTAGCCAAAACACAGTAAACACAGTATATAAAAAGACTTTAAGGAACGAGTTTTTGATGTCTACATTTTTAGATGTTTAAAGCACACCTAGGTACACACAGACTTTGTTTTGTACCTCTGAGCACTAATGGACTGCTGAAGAAGCCACTCTCTTTCTATCTGAAATCTCTTCTCCAACTGCTGTCTCCCAGGCTTCCTTCTGCGGAGACGTGCATTGTTCTCCTCAGCCTGGCCTTTAGGCTCTTCGAGCTGGTGCTTCAGAAAGAACGAACACCGACCGAAAATGCACAGCTAGGCCACAGGTCATGGCCCTCAAACCCAGCCAGCTTCCTCACCCTCACGGAAAGGGTGATGCTTTGAAAGAAAAGAAAAGTAACCTTCCTACATAGCATTTGAAACTAGAAAACAAAACAGCAACAAAAAGACCAACAACTTGCAAGCAGAGACTTATGCTGTTTTCTTTCCTCGTCACACAAATTGAGGTGAAATTTCCCCAAGTGCCTGGATTAATGCTTACAAAATCCCTTTCATTTTTATAGCACTTTGTAAACTAAAACCAAAGTGTAATAAAGAATGAATTTTAAATTGCTGTGTCTCTATTCATTATGCATGTCACCAAATATCAGGCAGAATCTCTGAAGGTAAAACTCAAACAAATAATAACCACTGAAGCAACGTGATGGAGAACACAGCCGACAAGTGATATATTTAGCTTCATCCTATCTCTGTCCCCAGAGGAAAAAGTGTTCCTTCTAGTGTGGGAAGGGTAGGACGAAAAAAAACACACTTATTTGGCACGTTAAAAAAAAGAGCCTAGAAAATGAAGACGTTTTCCCCTACACTGATAACCATTTTAAACAGCCTTATACAACTATAAAATAGCATTACATTTGCCTTGACATGAATTTAAGCTTATGCTTTTCACCCTGAGTGACACCAGAGGGTTATTTTCCTCTCCTGCCCACCGCAGTTATCTTGAACAATTTCAGTTTAAGGAATTCTGCCCCTCTCCACCTTTTCAAATCAGTTCAAAGCAACTGAAACAAATCTGGTGAGGTAATTTTGCACTTGGCTGAACCATACGAAGATTGTATGATCTACGGGCGTGTTTTATACCTGTTGCCCTCCTCTTTGATTTCGCCAGACCAGGAATTCCACCATGCGAGCTCTTTGGCGTGCTCTCAGGCAGGCAAATTGAGCTTTTCTCCCTCCAGTGCTTAGAACACAAGTCAGTTCTTAGAGAACACTTTTCTGTGAACTACAGCATTATTATCAAATGAAACTGCTTTAAAAAAAAACAACACACAACTAGCAGAACCTTAAAAAATGCTCTAAAAATATCTCTGGTTACGACAAGTGGAGCTATCAACAGCAGATGAGCTGCTGTGGATATAATGTAGAAAACATTTTTCCACTGTGGCTGCTTTCTAAACTCCTGGCAACATCTACAGCAGGACATGTTACTTCTACAAACCTCTTCACCGTCCTAAACCAAACTGCTTCCAGAGTCCAAAAGGAAATTCAAGAGGCAGTAATGTTCAACTCTAGAATAGTCACAGTGGGTGGCGGGGGTGGGGAGTGTATTTTGACGTAACAAGAGAAAGCTAGGAGACTTTCCAGGACAAATATGGTGGTAGTAGGCTTGCCTCAAAAGGAACTTTCATTAGCAGCAAGGACAACATTTATTTGCCATGTATCTAATTAAACATTAGGTGGAGAATATGGGAATGAACTCTTAAAGGCACCCAGTATCAAAGATGCAAACCCACTGGAATTACTTCTACTTGCTGATCTTCTTCTGGACCTCAGGGGCAGGTTCAGCATCCATTCTCTCAGCCTGTTGTAAAATCCAAGTATGACATACCTTCCTAGAACCAAGGTCCTGTTAATGAGCACAGGGTACGGAATAAATCCGCATCTCTAAGACAAATACCATCTATAAATACACACAAAAACATCCACTTTCAGACAACCCTTTTAAAAATTATTGCAACCTAGCACTTAATGTAAAAGCATACATAAGGCTGCCAAAAAAGATCACCTAGAGCTCTGAGCAGAATTTAAATGGTCTTCAAACAGTCCTGTAGTAGTGGCAGAGGGGAAGAGGCCACTTCGCTGACGCAACCACAGCTGAATGAATTTCTTTACTGGTTAGTCATAGCTAGCGAAGATAATAAGGCAGAGACACAGAGGAACATATTTTCTAATATTATGAAAATATTCATTCCTTTCTACTCGCTGGGGGAATATGCTGCCAAATGCATCTTTAAAGGCTAAGTGGGTACAGGAAGCCTTACTCTTTTAAACCCTGTATAACTAGGCTATATAGATTTACCTTAGTAACTGCCAGGATTTGACAGAACTTGCAGAAAACTATTTAATACATTTTAGCACATTTTTAACATCCAGAGCAATCCATTTGCTTTGTAAGCTACAAGCACAAGGACCCAAGACAGGCTATCCTACCACCAAGTTGTACCTTAGCCTACTGACTCACACCTGCGTCCCACTGCAGAAGGCAGATAAACCTATAGTCGAGCCACGTGAGTGCAGGGTGTAACAGTACCTCTGATCAGGGGCAGCAAAACGAAACCCCGCAGAAGTCAGTTGCTCATGTTCATTAGGGATGGTCTTAAAGAGAAGAACTGATCATACTAACAGCCTGACAAAAAGACAGGCTATATTTATTATTTATTTTATACTATATTTATTCAGTATCATTTCCCTCCGTGCTTCAGGAGGTTACGATATTCCTTCCTACAGCTTTGTATCAGTCAAGAGCTTCCAGGCTTTATTCCAGCAGCTATTAGGCTGCTGTTCTAATGCTGGGAAAAGATGCACCCCACGATTTGGACCCAACACATGACTTGAGGCTTAAGCGTGAAGAGTGCTTTGGAAGTCATCTCTATAGTCTTGTAGCATTATTTAAATCCCCAATTATTATTTAATACTAAGAAGTGGAACAGTTATTTTGGCATATGGCTTTTGAGTGTTTTTTATTTATTCTTTAAACCTCAGAAAATATCTTATTTTCAAGGTAGTCAAGCAACTAAACTTGTTTTCCCATAGGTAAGGTTTCATTTAACCCCTAACCTCTCCTCCATTAACTGCACTGCTCCTGCTCTCCATATGCAAGTTTGTTTTACCTTAAAGAAGAACTCTACCAGTTTTTTTTAACAATTCCTTAACAACAGCTTCACCACCACCAGACTCTCCGCCTATCGTTCTGTAAGATTCTTTAGAACTAGAAGTATTTTTCTTTTGCTTAGCTAAAAAATGAAAATAAATAAATACAACACCGCTTCATGGCTATAGGCATCTAGCTGCTATGACACTCAATTCCACATCATGTATCTAAAATCTGCATACAATGAAATGGAGAGAATCACTGCAAAGTGGGTCTCAAAAAAGCCCACTTGCAGAAGTATAACAGAAGCGTAAGCTTTCTGTGGAAAGCTAACAGACTTACACAGAAATTTCAGAAGATAATATTAAAAAAGCTAAGTTCAGAAATTTAGATTCATTTGATGTCTTGCTTGGCTCAGCTTTCCAATGTTCTAACAGGCCGCTGAGGCAACCTGAAGTAGTAAGGTCACATTTTCTCTATAATATGCATAACATCGCATTTGTTTCTCCTGCTCAGCCAGCTTTTTTTTTTTTTTTTTTTTTTTTTTTAAGATACAATGACAGGCTTAGAAGAGATGCTTATATAGACATTTAGAATAGAATCACAGAATCATTAAGGTTGGAAAAGACCTCCAGGATCATCTGGTCCAACCATCGCCCTACTACCAATGTCACCCACTAAGACGTGTCCCTAAGCACCACGTCCAACCTCTCCTTGAACACCCCCAGGACAGTGACTCCACCACTTCCCTGGGCAACCCATCCCCATGCCTGACCATGCAATAACAAAGCCCGGGATGTGATTACAACAGCAAAATATGGAAATCAATTCTGGTGCCAGTAACCCCCCAGGGAAAAAAAATCTGCACATCCTGACAAACTACGGGACACTTAGCGATCACTCACCTCTTCAACATGCTACATTGATTTTCTGTAGATTCGAAGCTTGTGCAACATGGGCAGAGTCTGATCTTCAGTAAAATGACTCATTTCAGACAGTTGCTTGAGGTCAGTTGAAAAAAGCCACATCAGAAAAAAAAGGAAGAGGAACTGCGTGAAAGAGTTATCGATGTGACAAAGATAAAAGATCAACTGGCCTTCTGAAGACATACAAGCCATCTTTGAAATCAGCTGGCTTGAGAATTAGTTGGTAGGCAATCTAATAGAAACGTTTGTCTCATATCTATTATCAGCTGACTATAACAAAGATTCAGCGTAGCTACAACCATACCTCTCAGACTTCATGAACTTCTACTGAATTTTACAGATGAAGAATCCATCCAGGTTTATTGATAGGATGGGGAAGGACGAGATCTGTTTTAGCCCAGTTCAGTAAATATTTTTTAAAGTATTTAATAAGGAAACAGGTTACACAGACATGATAAAGAACTGGAAGATGGGAAGGAACGTGCAAAGTAAAGCTTAAACGTTGAGTGTATGAAAGTATGTCAAGTCATAGGGTGAAACCTCAGCCTTGAAGATATGATGTTTGGGGAAAAGAGGCAAAAGCCATCAGAAGTCTGTACTGAAAAAGAGATTTTGCCTCTTTCAGAGCACTGCAGAGGACACTCAAACACTTCTCACACACAACAGAAATCCAGCTTAACAAAAAAAAACGCAACCAAGCAAAAAGACAACAAAAAACAACATGCACGATTGTTTTGACTTAACATTGAGAAATAGCTGAATTTTGACACGTGCTGAATAAGAAGTTATATTCACTAAGATCTTCACACTCTAGCTGAAGGCTGCTGCCAGTGGAGAAGCAGCCAGGCTGAGCAGCCAGAAATACATATGTTGCCCGCATTTCTTCTGAATGCCAAATGAAAAGAGAGCACAACACCATTAGCCGCTCAGTCTCTTTAAGGTGTGGAACACACACAAGAGGCAGTGCTAATAGCAACAGATCAGTAGCAGTGACAAAGAAAACATGCTTCAAATTACACAAAACAGGGAAGGAAGGAGAAAGACACAAGCCCAGATGAAAAGGAAGGTATGACCACAACCCTGAAACCTCTTACACAATGTTCTGAAGAATTTCTAACACTTCTCCCTGTTCATTTTTTTCCTAAATCAGTTTTACAGCTCAAACACTGGTGTACTGTCTAAAAATTTCTTAAATATCAAATAAGGAAATGAAAACCTTAACACAATAACAGCTGGACAACCATCAGCAGTACAGTCAGCCACACAGGCAAGCCAAATGAGAAAACAGCAGAAGGGGAAAAAAAGGAAGACAGTTTGGTAATACCATTTGACAAATTTCTTCTTCCATTTGTCAAATGCGAGGATGACAGAGGAGGTCAGTACAGAATAAACAATGAAAATGTTCTTCACCTGTATTTTTATAGACAGGTTACATTTTTATCCTTAGCAATTAGGCCTGATCCCCCTACAATACGCAAGGTGGAAATACTGAGCGCTGTCGGGTTCCTGGAGTAATTTCTGCCAAACTACAATGTTGCATCAGCAGCCTTTCTAATAAAATGCCAAATTTTAGTTATTTAAAGAGTGAGGTGGGTGGCATATTTAAAAATACTCTGTAGCTTGTGGAAGGGCAAGAGTCTGCCTTTGTTAAAAAAAAAAAAAATCCTCTTCGCATAACACACATCCAAAACCAATAGCATGAAATCTGATTTGAATATCAGAAGTTTATGTAGTGAGCAGGATATTTTTGTCCTAATTAGAATAAGCACAAACACGTACATTGATAGTACTTCCACAGAGCATTTCGGGAAAGGGAAAAGGCCGTTACTTTGTTAAATAAAACTGGGGCCACCTGGCCTACTGGAGGGAGCTTTAACCCATATTAACCCCCATTAACACAGCATTTTAAGGAATAAAACCACACTTTTCTAAATTAGGCTGATGTTCAAACAGCCGAAGCCAGCACTGCCACTGAAAGCAGCAGCAGCTTTACCACCTCCGGAGCTCCTTCCCCAGCTGACACAGGTAAAAGGCGAAGACAGACAGGGAACGGCTGGTGCAGCTTTCTTAAAAGACTATTTTTTGCTCGATAAGGCTCGCTGCTTTCTTTGCTGTAGATGTGGCCACACGCATACCAAGGTCTCAGCACGCAAGGTAGTGCTCTTAGACATGTTTTAAGTAGCTTACACAATATTGCCATTCTTCTGTACCATTACACAGCGTGCAAGCCATGGAACTGGGACACACGAAAGCTACTATGGCAGGAAACGTATCAAGGTACAAGGACTTTAATACAAGCTGAACAGAAGCTAAACCTGTTACAAGCTGATTTTTATTTTTAAATCAGCCACTACAGACCTCAAAGGAAACTTTAAGAGCACACTCGGGCCTCGTTGTCCTAGTTTCAATAAACAAAGCCAGAGGTTTAAATAGCATCTACTCAAGAGCTAAAGTAAGCGGCAACACGCCTTTTACATCAGGATAGCGCTTCACCCGCTGCACTTGGTCTCTCGCTACAGCGTGATGAAAATCCCTTCGTCCAGGCCAGGGGCACAATGAATCACCGCTGGTGACCCACCAGTGGCAACAGATCCTGCACAGATCGTGCTGAACTTCCAGACCATCAGTAGGTGAGCACTACTTCCAGGGAGCTCCATCTCAGCTGCTAGCAAGCCTCGATGGAAGCCAGCAGGGAAGCCAAAACCTCAGTCATCTTCCAGTCTGAAAATCTTCCTCGCTCCCTCCTTAACTTACCTGGTGAGAATTTGGCTAAAACTGGTCAGGTGAGAGTCACTGCAGCCTGCTGCTCAAAGGAATCATGCATAGTCCTATCAGGTTCTCCAGACAGCCCTAAGGAGAGGCAGCGAAGAGATTCAAACAAAAATTTCACAATATTTAACAACTAGTGCCATAAAGCGGGGGCAGTAAGCATCCCCAGAAGTCTCAAAGCACTGAGATCTAGGCTCAGAATTAACATGTCAATTTGCTTTGTTACGTGTGCGACCCAGTTTCATTTTTTACATCATTACAAGGAACGCAGAAGTTCTCGTTTTACTGATCATCCCATTTCTCAAACGTAACTGCCAAACTACTCAAAAAAGTCTGGAAAAGTATTCCAACAAGAACTACTACTACCTAGCAGGAAGGAGGACAGTTTGTATTCCTCTTTCAAGAGGAGGTACAATATTGAGGCAAAGATTATTTCTGGAACTGGTTTACCAATAAACTCAATTAGTATCTAAGAAAATGGCTATTAGAAATAAAAACCTACTGTTTTAAAGTAAAACCATAAAAATCATTTAATTTGATCACAGGCTCTTAAAATTTGTCTAAATATTCAGAACTGGTTGATTTTATATATAGTAAAATAGCTGCAAATGCTTTCACTTTATTTTTCTACTTAAGCTTTCTCCTCCTGTATGCTTTTATTTTCCACTGTAGTAAAAAGAAAAGTAGCTGCCTAACATGTATAGATCTTAAGTATCAGCAGAGCGATGCTACATTTCTCCGTGCTCCTGGAGGATCAATAGTGTTGGTTGAGAAACTGCATTTCATGAAGGAAAATACAGGGAGGGAAACTGTTCATCTTAAGATCTTGCAAAGCAAAACAATGTGCCGAGAAACTGATTGAAATGATGCAGCTGTAATAATCTGGTCAAATATCCAGTACAACCCATGCTGAAGTCTGAGAGGTACAGACTGAGAAATCTTTTTATTATTATTATTATTATTCCTTTTCCTATACAGAGCGTTCTACATCATTTTCCTGTTCTGCCAGATCAGGAAATGCAGATACTGATCTTAGTGACAAAATCCTACCAAAATACAGGAGT
Source organism: Cygnus olor (assembly GCF_009769625.2). Taxonomy (NCBI): domain Eukaryota; kingdom Metazoa; phylum Chordata; class Aves; order Anseriformes; family Anatidae; genus Cygnus; species Cygnus olor. The sequence goes on along the minus strand of NC_049174.1, from coordinate 33,094,771 downwards.
GACAACTCTTAATTAAACCCTAAGGAGAAAGAACCCCCTTTTCTAATTTATCTTTATGTCTGTTTAAAGTTCACACCCGATTTCTAAGCCTAGAAACTAAACTTTCAGACAGTTTGAGCCCTTCAAAAGCCTCTCTCAAACAAGTCATTTTGTTCAGTCCTCTAAATCTTTTTTTCCAGACTCTTTCCTCAGCTCTCTAGACCTGTTTCCACCACCCCTCCAACAGAGGTACATATTTTAACTTCCCACCTGAAATTCCACCAACACACAGAGACTGAGAAAGTCACTTTTCTGCTCCTGTCCTTTACTTGTAAGTGAACTTGTATCTCTAAGACCTCCCCTCTCCAAGCACCAAAAAGGTACCTTGCTTGGCCTGCTTGCCTACTTGTGTTTTAAACATCTCCTTGCTGCCCAAGGAACAGCCCGCTCATTTTGCAGCTCCTCCTCCTGCCAGAATCATCGCAGAATGCACCGGGTGCCTACCACTAGCCACATACATTTTTGTCAGGACTCTGTGTTTCAGGAGGGGGTTTCAGAGCTGTTTCTTCGCTTGATTTTGGTTTTACAGTGTGTTAATCGGATAGAAAAGTTTGTATCCACATCCAGTAAATTATCATGTACGGAGAACACTGCTGCCAAGCTCCTTTATCACAGGTGTTTGCAAAATAAGTATGAAAATTTCAGTGTTAAGAGTATTTCTGGATTTTTCTAGACATGAAATACATGGCTGCTTCATTCCTCTTTTTTTTTTTTCCCCCAAGGAGAAGACTCCTTGCCAGGTGGCTCAAATTCCAAGATCAGGTAGACAAACAAAGACACAGCAAGATAATGCTCTGTTCTTTTTAGGAAAGGTGTGCGTATGTGTGCTCATTTTAATGTGCAATTCATACCAAAAGCAAAACAGAAAGAAAACTCATCCTGACAAGATGAAGATATGGATGCTGATGTTTGCTTAATGCTCCTCAACAGATTCTAAGTTCTCTATATTTATTGGTATTTTAGTTATTAAAACCAGAAATCTTTAACTGAATCTAGGTAGAAATGGGCGATTCAAACCAACTTCAGGAAAATAAAACTATTTGATGGTTCCCATTACTTGGGGTAACGCTCGAGAAGCCCTAGTAGTGGAAGCATTTCTGTTACGCAGAAATAGCCTTCACACAACAGCGGACTGCAGCAGTGTGGGACTTGGGCTCTACAGTTTGGTCATGCAAACAGCGTCACTCTGCATTTAAGGCAGTCACGTCACCGTGTTTCAGAATAGAACAAGAGGAGTAATGGGGTGGCAAAAACTTTATTAACAGGAACTTCAGGCTAGCATTTTCACTCTTCTTAGTCTACAACATGGGAAATTAAATCAATGCACACACTGTCTTGAACAGGACCTATCAAGACAGACTCATTGAAATTACATGAAAGCATTTTAAGAAGTAAATGATTTGTTCAAAGATTTTTGCTACGAATACCATATCAGGTGCAAATTTATTAAACAAGTTAAAAAAAACATGCCTAACTCCTTCATGCATCCCACCTTGGCAAGTTTTACATCACCAATGAAACGTTTCAAATAGACCATCTACAGTCAAGCCACAAAGTTCTTTTTACAAAATAGGTCATAACAGCAGAGAAATATTGAAGTTTGACTACATTGGGTCCCTAATACTTGGGATCATCTTCCAGGTATACCAAATGCGTATTACAGCCACACTCTGCAGAGTTCAAGGGCAACTTCCAACAACGGCCACGAAGTAACTAATAGAGATTTGTTTTCATTCTGTCAGACATAGCGGTGGGGAGAGAAGGAGAACAGAACAGATCTTTGCAGCAAGGGAACAGACATATGGAGAGAGCGGGGAGGTGACAAAGAGGAGAAGGATAAGAGAGAGCATTTTAAGCCCAAGAGAACCACTGCCTGAGTGAATCCACACATACAGCTTTGCACTGTTGGAGGTCTTCTGTAGGAGTGGGTGACTCCACTCCACTCACACGTTACAGACGACTATCACATAACGTGCTGGAATCCAAAGCGTTCATATCTTGACACGTAACACATCCAATAAACCTCCAGATCACAGAATACAGCAGGATTTGTAATTCGCTGCAGCTTGTACCTTCAATGACCACTTCATTAGTAGCTTTCTGAAAATGTTTTGATAGGACCTCAAAAGAGGTTATGTAAACTGCTGTGCAACAGTCAAGAGCGCTCACGTGGCTCACCTGATTCTTTGGGAAGCAGGGAATACAACCTTAACAGGCAACAGAAAGCAAGCAGCAACCACCTTCCTCACCCCCATCTCTGACTTAAGACATTCTAGTTACAAAACTGTTCTCAGGAAATGTAACCAAAAGGAATATATTGTATGGGGAAAATGAAACAAAAAACTTGGACACTAAGAAATGCAACAAACTCCGTGATACAAGACCAGCAATTGATAAAAGTGAAATCAGTTTTTTTCCTAACAGTATAAATCTTCTTCCTTTTTTTGTAAGGAAAAATATAACAACAGTCACTAAAACAATCTGCCTACTACTTGTAACCTACGTAAACCCTTTTGTCTAAAGGATGAGGTCAAAAGAAGTGGTTGATAACTTTCAAATACTACAGTCTTCTATCAGGAAAGAAAAAGCAGTAAGACAAACACCAGTGAGCTGGACTAATAATCAAGGTTAAACAGTTTGGAATGCCTGTGGGATGTATGAAGAAATATGCTTAGCTAATAGGAATAACAGGACCTTGTGAGACTCAAAGAAGGGCAAGGATCACAGGATTCTTAGCTCATACAAACCATAAATAATAAATCAAATGAATCACACCATTGACTTAAGCTTTCCTCATGAAAAGGACTTTGCTACTTTGAATCATAGACTTTGCTACTTGAAGCATTCAAAGAGGAAATCCTTGTCCCCCGAACTAATTTTGTCTTCTCCATTCTTTCCTTTGGGTCTCCCTAGTACACAAGCTGCCACAGACACACAAAAGCGCCACATTTTTAGCAGAAGTTCCTGGCAGAAGCAACATCCTGGCTTGAGTGCATGCATCGTGGGCTTGAAGGAACCACCTGATTAAAACCAACAAGACTTCTTTTTGTTGCAAGGCGAGAACAAAACCCTGCCAATTTGTCTCAAGACAGCTCAACTATCATCCCAGCTTGACCAGAAGAGTGAGGCTATCCACCTTGATGAAAGCTTGCATGGTCACAAAAAGCAGCTGCCACACATCCGAGAGGTGGTGCTAGCACTTGTGTCACTAGTTCTAATCACGGCTGTTCCTCCTCAAACACTGTCCAACTAGAGCTCCTATGTCAATAACCAAAACCCTTCACAGACCTAATAAAAGTTCCTAGAAAACCTTACTCACCTTCCTTCTGTAGCTCTGGATCACAGTAACTGTTACCAATGCACATGAAAAAAAAAAAAACCACAAGAAACTGACAAAAGAAGATGGAGTCACAAGTGAGGGAAACCAAGCCACTACCAGAACGCGATCTGAACAAAAACTTAGTTCTCACAGAAGTTACATGCCGTCATATTCATCCGGGCTGTTCAAGAAATTCAAGTGAGACACAGTGAAACCTTCACAGATTCAATAATGTACACCGGTAACAGGAGGCTAAAACAAGAAAATCAGAGGGGTTTGAGTATGTGTGCACATACACACAGAGGCAAATACAAAAGTCTACTTTTCCTTCTGAAGCATTGCAGACAAAAAGGTTTTTTGCTTTTTGTTTAAGTGCCTACGGTATATGAAATGCAGAGACGTCTAAATACTAACTCTGCAAAAGCAGAGATTAAAGGATGGTATTATACCACTCCAACCACTTAAGAAATTTCTTAAATTGAAGACACAGTAATAGCAAAACTGCTTGGTTCGTGGAAGAGTTTCCCCTCATCAGATTCGCAGCTAATTAGCACTGTGCAGCATCTCCTTCAGCAGCTACTCCTGCGTTTCATTACCAAGTGACTGCAGGAGCACTGCTCTGGTTCCAAACGCGGCTAAGCAAGTGAGTTCAGCAGGCACTTTTGGAATAACATGACGTAAATGAAAATACTACCAGAACCTGGCTTTTTTGATATTTATCATATCAGATTTCTTTCCCCCATCTGTTCAATAGACTATGTCAATGTCAGCAAGTAACCATAAAGTAACGTTTGCTGCTCTATCTCCCTTATCAGTCCCTTCTCATATCAATAAAACCAAATTCTCTCATGAAACACCAAGGCAATCTTCTTTAGAATTCAACCTGCTCAAAATATGAACGCCGTGTTCACAAAAGCCTTCAAAACACCTACCACACAGCTAATAATCAAGTTACTACATCAGTGCAGGGCACTTAATGTCAACCACCTCTGAATTTTAATAAAATTTGAAAGCCAAGATGGGGAGGAAACTTGCACAATAAGCAAGTTCTATTAAAATAGTGAAGCGAACTTGTTAGATGACAGCAGAATATAATGCCAGAAACATAACCTTGTAAAAATAAATAAATTCAGACTGAAATGAACGGTGCTACTAAAATTCTTCATATTACCTCAAGTATAGAAGTTGATGGTATAACTTTTTGTTTGTTTTTTTGTTTAAATCAAGGGAAGGGAAAATGGTTGGAAGGAGATGACAAACTGGAGAGCAATTGTTGTTAATCTAAATCATTTCAGGAATCCAGAGCACCTCATTATTTTGCCAGATTCTACATCACGAAGCAGATTAAGGATTTTAGATGATCTGCACTCAGTGTTGCTGGCCGCTTCCTAAGTTTTAGGCAGTTTAGTTCCTGGAGCTTAAGCAGCCTGATCTTCTTACACTCGGTATTCAGCCACTTGGTTTTTTAGCATCTTTTCAGTCCAGGCTGTACAAGCTGGCTTCTTCTTAGACAGCAAGACGGATTTACCACCCAGAAAAGGGACGCCTATATTGTTTAATCCTTATTTGCTCATAGAAAATAAATCCATATTCTACATAGGAGAAAGAGAAAACAGTCTATATACCTTAAATTAAGGTGAGTAGACAGTCCTTTCAATGCACATACTGCTCTGCTAAAGACTAAACTATTCTCTATATTCTCCTGTACAGGTACAGAGCAGAAGGCAGTACTGCAAGTTGCCTTATATGCAATAAAAACACCAGAAGAAAAAAACGTGATAGGTTTTTTACGACTATTAGGCTTGGCACAGCCACCAGTAACTATGTGAACCGTGGGTCCCGCAGTAAGCAAAATTTCTCATGAAGAACCCAGTCATTACACGAGATGAAGAAAGAGAAAGGTAAATCACCCATTCAGACTAAATTGGACCGAGTGTCCCCAGGCAAAATGGCTCCAATAACAAACAGCAAGAACTAACCGGTTCCTCCTATTAAGGGAGATCGTCAGTCCTTTACGAAACGGCAAAACTATTTGGGAAGAGCCGCGAGCAGCCCATCGATCCGGGAGCGGAGGCGCAGCCTTCCTGCCCCTGCAGCCAGCTGCCCAGGAGGACGCGGGGCCGGCACGGCGGCCGCCATCCCCTCCGCCCCGCTGGGTTTGCCACACAGGAGGCTGCTCGCAGGGGTACAGAGCTCGCACCAAACCACCCTCCGTGCCCGCAGCGAGGGCAGCGAGTCACGCTGTGGGGAAAGCCACCGCACTACTTCACGGGGACGGGCGGCAGAGCCGTTGAGGGAAACAGGAGCGGGTACCCCAACGGCACGGATCCCAGCAGCGAGCCTTCAGCATAAAGGACATACCACGTACCCGCCTCACCGCGGCTCTGAGGGGCTGATGTGCCCAGCCCCGACCCAGCGCCGCCCCCAAACTTCACCGGCCGCGGGCGAGGAGCAGCAGGCGCCCTGAGGAGAAGCAGCGGGCACCCTGAGGAGAAGAACCGGGCGTCACCGCCGCCCCCGGGGGCCATCTTCCCCCGTTCCCCCCCCCACACCCCACGACCCCCGCGCCCCCCCCCCCAGCTCTCCCAGCCGGGCCCCGCCGCCCCCCAAGGCCCCGGCGGGGGAGCCGTGAGGCGTCCCCCCTCCCGTCTCGCCTCGCCTCACCTCACCGCCTCGCCCGAGCGCAGCCCCCCGGGGCGGGCGGGGCGCGGCGCCCATGGGCCCGCGGCCTGAGGGGCGGCCGGGCCGCCTGCAGGAGGGCGCAGGGAGCGTCTGCAAAGTGCCGCGCGCGGAGGGAGAGGGGGGGGGGGAGGAGGAGGAGGAGGAGGAGGAGGAGGAGGAGGAGAGCGGCGCGGCCCTAAGGAGACGGGAGGGAAACGAGGGGGGGGGGGGGGAATGCGCGCGCGCACGCCCGCCCGCGCCTATGACAGGCTGAAGGCACGGCAAGGGAGCGTGTGCAAAGTGCGAGCCCGGCTGGGAGGCGGCAGGGAGGAGGAGGAGGAGGAGGGCGGGAACGCGCCGCCCCTCAGCGCCCGGCGCTCCGTCAGGGGCGGCTGCGGGCGGCGGGGGACCCCTGGCGGGCGTCCCCGCTCCTCCAGCCGCCCTCCTGCCCCGGGGGGAGGAATCCTCACGGGTCCGCCGTGAGGGGCGGAGGTAGTGGGCAGGCTGCTGGCACAGGGGGGCAAAGCGGCTGGGAGGGCGCTGGCAACCGCGCCTCGGTTGTTTTCCGCTCATCTGAGGCTTGTGGTTTCGGATGCGCACACAAAGGAGGTGATGTAACGCTCATCAGTCACTTTTGAGTTTGATGTGATCTATTGCTGAAGTGACATACCCAGAAAATAACAACACAAGTCTCTCAGCAGAGCCCTGTCCAAAGGCAGAAGTAGGAGTTATTAGCTAATAGCTCGCTGAAGTGATCCCGCATACAAGGTTAGGAAGTTACGGCGATTTTACAGCGTTTGTGTCTGACACGGCTAAATGGAGAAACCTGGCAGGGATGAGCAAGCCAAGCACATCCATTAAGGAAGTGAGAACTGCACAGCTGAGGGTGCTCCCTGTCCAGGGAACGTGCTCCGAGGAAAGGACGGCTCCTCGGAGCACAGCGGACAAGAGGCCAAGGGAAGACAGAGCAGAGATCCCTGCAGCATTAAAGCGTTAAGAGAACCCAGCCATAAGCTGGCATTTACCTGTTTATTCCTCATTACAGTGTGTAACAAGTAGGTCACCGCTTATGGAGATTTAGCTCTCTCAGGCCTGTTCTACACTCAGCAAGAAAGTCGCGGTTAAATCTTCGCCCATACGCTTGCTCACTCTTTGCCTATAGAAGAGTGTGTGTGTTTGTGGGGGTGAAAGCACAAGGAGAGGCTGATTAGGACCATTAGGGCCAATTAATGCAATCAGGGCCCTGATGCTGGCATCTCATTTTGCCTGTTTGCATCACTGAGTCAGAAGTTCTCTCCACCTCCAGAATGCTGCCTGCTAATCTCCCACCACCTCTGGGTGCTGGGAGGAACCACGTGGAAGTGCTACGTGGGAATTTAGGGTGCCTCCGAAGGGCACCTACGTGTTCAAGGATTAGCCAGGAAACATGCTTCCCAGGGGCTGTCACACTCAGCCACATAACTGCACGTGCTTCCTCAGTGTCACCACAAGTACATCTGCAGCACATCCTGGGAGGCCACATTTGGTGGTTGAAGAAGATAAATCTGTAAGTCTGTTGCGTGTGCGGGAACTTTGCATAAGGCTGGGATTGAGGGTCTTGGCTATACCTCTTGTTCATGGAGGTCTTTCATCTTACTCTGAGGCCTGTCCCATTAATACAGGAAAAAACGATGTTCTGGTAGAGGTGTTCTATATATCACCTACTGACGCTGTTCTCCCGCTTGATTTTGTGTCTGAAAGTCGCGGGTATAGCTATGCCAGAAGTAGATAACTTTAAAAGTCCCTTGTGTGATTGTAGGCCGTGTCACAGCCCCAGATTGGCAGAGGGCTCATTCTATGTTAAAAAGTCACATATTTATGAAGTTCTGCTTGTTAACTGTGAACTCAACACAAAAGGACAGAAGTAATCCTTAAAAGACATTGAAGGGACAATTTAAGGAATGTTTACATTATGAGACCAATTCTTTTGCACTTCTCTATACTGATTTTTGGGAAATTCTGATTATGGAACAGCAGTGGTTGATAACCTAAAATGTAAATGCACAGAATTTACCAGTGCTAACTCCAGAATTGCTTCAAGTCAGCATTTTATACAAGAGTATAAAGTATAACAAGAGGCAAGGTATAACAATATTGCAACGCATATATGTCATTGTAAAATTTGGTTTTCCTTTCCTAATAGCAAAATTATAAAATACCTATTATTAGAGAATATACATATACAAAATATGTTCCTATATAGAAATCTTTCTTCTGAGGTTGACTATCTCTAATGTTCCTGCCTTGGTTCTGGTTGAAAGCCCATGCGTGTTTCAGGTAGATGGGCATAGCGTTACATCACTTTATATTTCTGGGATGAACAAAGCAATAAAGCACTTGGGATGGAACTAGAGAGAACCTACATTATGATCTGCATCTCCTTCAGAGTCCTATTGTTTGGAATCTGGAAGGTCTCCATACCTTCTGTGCAGGGTTTCTTGCCTTCTTTTATAAACCCCACACGTTAGCTGTTAGTTTTGCAGATACCAGGTGGGCTCTGCTGGTAGGCCAAGTGCTGTGTTAATAATGTTGAATGTGACTTCAATAGAATGAAAAAGAAGAGGAGAAAGAAGAAGGAAAAACTGACTGAAGTTTGAAACAAAGAGAAAATGAAAGACCTTCCTGAAAAGCATGTTTCTCTCTTCATTGTCAAGCACAGTAGCTGTGTCCTGAGGCTTCCAACATAAGCTTTTAAAGCTTTCTGAGGTCTCCCTCAGCTTTACTCATACAAATGCATTTACCACAAAATAACTCCAACCTCTATGCTGGAGATCAGAAAACTTGTGTGGTCTTATTCAAGAATGTATCTTGCTTTTTTTGTCTGATTGCACCTTTCTTAGGGCCTCATCTATGTTTCAGACTTTTTTTTGAAGTACAATGCAAAATAATTCTGGAGCTCTGTATTTTTCGTATTCAACACAACTAGTATTCTGATCACAAACTGAAATCTTGAAGAATCACCCTCTCTTTCATTCCTCATTCACAATTCAAGGTTGCTAAAGGATAACCTCGATTTAACTCTGATTAAATATCGAAAGAGTAGGAAATGGGAAATGTTCCTGTCCTTTGCCCACATTCAGGTAAAGCCCCTGTTTTTAAAGCAGTTAAGATTTTGCAGTTAGATTTGAGCTGTATCCTCCCACCAAATTTTTATGGATATGAAAAAATCATATTTTTAAAGGTATTATAAACTCTGCCCATCACAAAAGACCAAACCCATTAATTATTATTTGACCCTCGCCTTTTAAGGTTTTCTTCTGTCCCTCGTTCATAAATGTAATAACTAGGTTATATGATGTTCTGTCACCAGAAAACTGATCAGTATTCCAACAGATCTTCCCATTACCACAGGCATTGTAAATATAAATTGTATTTGTACAAACATTTCCATTAACTTTGCATTAAGTCATCAAACAGGAAATAAACCAGTGCTTTTAGGTACCAAAACAGACGTTTCCCATCGGTATGTAATGTGTGCAAAAAGTATATTAAGCAGCTCCGTGTTTGCAGGAAAATTGAGATTTTTTTTCAGAGATCACAGTGGCATTTCAGTGCAAAGTGGCATGTAATTGAAAATATTCATAGGCACAGTCTAAATCTGATAGATCTGATTGATTCTCCGGTGTCTTGTGCTCTTCATAGTAATTAGTAAGAATGATCATATTTTACATCCACCTTGCACAGGTCTGAATGACTTCTCAAGGTGCAAGAGATACTCTGTGTTCTCATTTGAATGCAAACTGAAATTGCACCGTGATTTATTTTAGAGACTTCATTGGACCCGGAGGAATTAAAGATTTTACTGAGCAAACAAGTCACTGGCCGCTCAAGGAGATTTGCCAGAGGGACTGTGCGACAGATACACGGTCAAGGCAGAAATGGAGTAAAACTGAGAAAGAACAAAGGCGGTAAGGACACAGTAGAAAACTTGGGTGGGTTATTTGTATTGGTGTTTGCTACCAAGGCAGTCATTTGGGAAATTTTCATTCCAGTATCATCTTTGTGGAGCAATCGTCTCAAACTGAAAAAAATCAATGCAAAAGTTTTTAGATTGAATTAATGAAATTAACAGTACTAGGGCTAGATGGTATTCATCCAAGTGTTTTAAAGGAATTAAGGTAGGAAGTTTCTGAGCATTTATCTCTGGTACATTGCCTAAGCAGCTTCTTTTCATAATTATCAGAGGCACCAGTTTCAGAGAGCGCTGTAGTTACTCTGAAAATTGGAAATGGATGGCTTAGCCTGACTTCTGTCCCTGATGGATTGGCTGGAAGTATGCATAGGATATATACAGATGGCATATGTATAATAGATTAATATCTATACATGATGCTCTTCTTTGGAGGTAAACAATAAGCTCCCAGGTTTGTTTGCTATTTTAAGGAGTCGGTAACCATCTCTCTGATTGGGGTGATATCTGTTCAGGTATCAGCCAACTTTTAAACAAAATCTTAAGCCAAATGCGTACTGACTTAAAGAAATTAAATTGTCATGGGATTTGTCGTAGGAGGCTTAAAAAATAGGAGTAGAGAAAAAAAAAAAAGAAAATAAAAATAGAATTAGGAATATAGGGTCATTTGTCACTGTGGAGGGAATTTATCTTTGGAATCCCTCAGTACCTTGTTTTGTGACCTTGCTTTTTTAGCATGTTTGTAAGTGATCTGAAAAGGGAAGGAATATCGAGGTGACAACTGCAGATGATATAAAATTGCTCATGATAATAAAATCTAAAGCTGATTGCAAAATGTTGCAGAAGGATACAGTGATACTACGTGACAAGAAAATAGAACAGCAGATATAATTTAGTGTTGATATTGCTTTGCATGATAAATGCAAAGTTACACAGAAAAGTGACAGCCTATATAACCAAATGGATGTTTGATGTTGCTAAACAGGAATGAGATTATGAGATTATTTTGAAGAGTCTCAGAAAATATCAGCTCGTGTTCAAGTGATCAAAAGAACAGAATTTGGGGAATTATTAAGAAAAGATCTGTAAACAAAATAAAACACTCCTATGTCTGTACAGATCCATGGTACACTCATATTTGTTTCCCCCTGGCAGTTCTCTTCCCCTACCTCAAAAAGGATACAGTAAAGCAGGAAAGGATGGTAAGAGTGATCAGAGACTTTGAATTACATCATATGAGAAGAGACTAAGCTGACTAGAGACTTGAGAAAGAGGTCATAGAGATTAAATACAACAAGATTATGAAATCACAAATCATACATACATGAATGGGGCAGAATTGTTCAGTGTTTTCCACAGCAAAGGAACCTGTGATACCCGTAAAATTTTTAGTAGTGGATTTCAAGCAAACAACATGAAATTCTCGTCCAGGCAAAATACAAGTTAAATTGTAGAATCTGCAGGATTTTCTGGAGGCCAAAAATTTAAATAGGTTCAAAAAAGTATTGCATAGTTCAAGGATAAGAGATCCTTTAGCTGCTGCTAATTAGGTAATGACTTCAAAGAAGCCTCTAAATCTGCGACTGTTAGGAAGCCGTGAAGATGTTCCCTGGGGGGCATCATTCTGTATTTGTCCTGTCCCTTCCTCTGCCTACCAAAGTGTCTCCTCCTGTTCCTTCTTTGTGACAGGGAGCAGATGGGCCTTCATCTGGCTGAGCGCAGCTGCTGCTACATTCTTATTTGCTGACTGATCTGCGGAATCTTTTCTAAGGACTGTTTGCTTCACCTTAACAGAAACGACCTGAACAGGGCAGAATGCTTTGCCTTTACACTGAAATTCAATCTCCTCAAGGTGCAGAATGCCTCTAACTCAGTAAGTCATAACAACCTGTAGATTTGATGTCTCTTTCATGCTTTCCTCAGTTCCCATGCAGCACCTGTCTTATTTTGAATGGTGAACTGGAGCAATTTCAAGATAATGGTTGTAACGAATATTCTGGCATTGTTATGGTGCTGTGTCCCAGCTGAACTTTTTATATATCCACACCTCTTTATCCCCAGTATAGCCCCAATAATTTGGTGATATAGTACTGCATCTCATAGAACTGTCTCATGTACAAATTTATTTATTTATTTTTAAACTAATGTGCACCCTTGGTGTGGTTGCAAGCAGTGTATTGGAGAGATGAATTTGGAATACAGACAATCTAATTGCATCTCTGCTGCATTATTGCTAGTGTAACCAAGGACTCTGGGTCAATGCCAAAACAAAATCATGAAACTGATTGGTTTTCAGCCTTACATTATTAATTGTTTCTGCATTTCTGATGTTGTTCATATCCAAAACAAATACTAGGAGCCAAATAAACCTTAATTTTGATTCTGGTTTTACAATATGAACTAGGATGCTATTTGAGATTTCAGAATCAGGCCTACTACTTTAAAAGACATGTACAGGAAATGTCATATTTCCTATAAATTTCACAATCTGGGTAGTACTGTTGTACATATGTGAGGTTGTTCTTAAGTGATTTTTTTCTTTAAAATATTTTATTAACTTGTTTATTTGAAACTCAAAAGGATATACAGATTCAGAAACATACCTTAAAAGTTCACTTTTCACTAATGCTAAATGCTCTACCACACAGGGGTGAAGAAAACAGATCACGTAGGCAGTCACTGAAATTGGCATCTTTTCTCTCTCAAGTAGCCAGGTGACATTTCACTTATGGGAACTGTTAAACCAGGGTGTTAAAAATAGATTTAGTTTTCTTTCTATCTACTTAAAAGGGAGCTGTTGTCACTATTTTGGTAATTAAAGTTTGAAAGTGGGAGGCATTTGATTTATAGAAAACATTAAACTGGAGACTGCTTTATAAAGCCGAGAAAGAACTGATTCTAAAACTTCACAAAAAGGAAACAGTTTTCAACAATTTATGAACTGTGACAAAACAGACTCAACAGGAGATAGATGAAGCTTCTGTTATTATTAGAAACAAACTCAAACTGTGAGATTTAGATCAACAGCTTTGAACACTCTTCCTGTCAGCCCCCCAAAAAAAGGAAATTTTATGTAGGGTACTGATTCACTGTAATTCACCCCACGTCTGAAATCCTGGAATATTTTTAAGCACCAGGAAATTATTTACAGTAGGTCTTGTCTGTTAATTTTGAGATGGTCAAAAAAGACAGAATTCTTGACTGGAGAACTGCCACATGTGAGAGCTTACCTGTAGGGTTTCTGCTAGTGAAGTGGATCTGGTAGGTACTCTTTGCTTTACTTTGGAAATCTGAAAGGTTAAGAGTCCTGTGGTCTATGAATACCAAGCTGAGGTATATTTATGTTGTTATTTGGTGTTATTAATAACAAAAACATTCAGGTTGGCTAAGGTCTGGACAATACCGAGCATATACTTGCAGTCGTTGGTGCTAAATGAAAGCATTTGTGGAGTTTAGTTCCTAAATAATAACTCAGTTCTGTAGGTTATCCTAAATGGCATCTCCTTAAAGGTGATTTAAAGTTTCAGCTTGAAAATTTTCATCTGACATCAGTGAGAATCTTTTAGATGCTTGCAGTTCTCTGGAATGCTGACATTATGCGATCTGTGGTCCCACCAAGTTTGTACAACAGAAAATATAGGCACAGTCTTTCAAGCACTGCAAAAGTCTTGGAGGAGTGCTCATCCACCTGGAATGTCAGTGACCTCTGAGTCTCCTCGTGCAGTTACTGGACGCTTCTGGAAATTGAAAGTCTATGCAAAGGATTCCCATTGCAAAAAGAGAAAAAACACCCTTACTTTTACAGTTTTCTGAATGTGGTGCTTGACTACGCAAAGTTTAGCCCAACGTCAATATTCACTCAGTGTATTTAGAATTGACAAAATACAACGGAGTTCCTAAACTGGCTCTTGCAAGAATTTGATAAATTCTATCAAATTAAAATTGTCTTCACTACTTACTAGCAGAAATATCACATCTTCTCTGTCCTTCCATCTCTTACCTTAGGCTCCCAAGACTCGTCATTTTTATGTGTTATTACGATACTGAGGCTGAAGATCTTTTAAAAAAGGATCGTTTCTTTTTTGCAGAGAGTGGACTTTATGGACTTTTTTGCATAATACAGTGGACTTTATGGAAATGGATTATGCTGACTGTAAAGTATCTTAACCTTAACAGACAGACTGCTTTCTCTGAGATACTTTTCTTGAACAAGGACATGTCATGCATGACAAAAAATATATTAAAAGTGAAATTATTACGAGAAAGGAAGAATTCTGTACAAGGTCTCTTAAAATAATAAGCTACTTAATGGTAAATGCAGCCACTAGACATGCACCAAGTCATTTGACCTTATGTATATGCCAGCATAAGAGAAGTCTTGCAGTATGGAGTCAGAAAGCAGAGGCTTCCATCCATTAAGGGAAAATATTCCTTTGTCAGACAGTCCATTTGAATAGAAAGGACTCTAGCTGGAACCTGGGAGAGTTTTTACTTACTCAAAAATGTATTCCTTTTCTAAAAAAAAAGGGGGGAGGGGGCTGGAAAATAACAATACATCTTCACTATTTCACCCAGGTCTGCTCTATAGCAATATATAGACATTGTGAGATAGACAGTTCAAAATTCAAAGCTGGAATCAGTTATGTTTGCTTTCTGCAGCTGTAAAATTCACATTATTCTGGATCACAAAAGAGTGAATTGCTACTTATTTGATAAGAGAGATGCTTTAACAGGAAAAATCTCAGGGGTGAGTATCAATTGGGACACAAGAAGTGGGGGAAGCTCTTCTTTAAGTAACGAGTCTAACTTCATCTTCCAAGAACAAGACAGTATCCAGAAATTTCCAGTTTTCTAAAACTTTTCTTTGTCTGTATCCTCCAACTTTAAATCATTCAAAAAACTCAGTTTCCTTCTGTGTTCTGTCCTCAACCATCACTTCTGCTGTTGCTGGGAGCTGCCACCTTTGGAAGAAATTCTGTGTTGTAGATGGCCAATAAAACCAGTCATCAAGTGGAAGTTTTTACTTAGCTTTCTAATGTAATAAGCTCCCAGGCCATTCAGGACTTATAAATGTGATAAAAGCAACTGCAGCCAGAAGGAATCTGGGAAAGCAATGCAATGAACTTACAGCAGCTTGTCCACTGTAATGGACATTATTTCTACATGAAAAATATACTAGAAGATGGGAAACTTTTTTTTTCCTGGATTTCAGGTGTTCTGTGGATTGTCCAGATACTGAAATAGGCCTGTATCTCTATTTCTTTTTCTTACTCTTTGCCATTATTATAGAAAAATCAACAGTCACAAGCAAAATTCAGGAAGAATCTCCAAATCCAGTTCTCATGTCACTCTGGTCTTTGACCTACACCAGTTCCCATGGATAGGAAGCATTTAGACATACTTGGTTATCCCTGGAGATACAGCCCATTGCTAGATGCAGCCCAGCTTTTGAGTTTTCTCGTATGACTGAGATTCTGGAATTTTAATGTATTCGTAATCAAGTTGGGTCCCTGGCTTCAAATGACTCTCTACTCTCTGGTTTCCTTCCTTAGGCATTCTAAAATATATTTCTCATAGGCAATTTTATGTCCTTAGACGCAATATGCCTGAGAGGCATGAGACACAAGGAAAGATTGGGTGGCTTCATCTAAAAGAACTGCAGAACTGAATTCTAGCCAGATTTATAACTGAGATATCATTTCAGCGTCAAATTTCTAAACATCTTTTGTGATTTGTTGCAAGAGAAAGACCATCAGACAGAGTCTTTTGATATAGACTCCATCAGCCCAAGCTGGGGAGAGGCGACAGAGTTGCAGGTTATCACCCACTGACCCTCAGCAGTCTCACATTTGTACATGGTAGAAGACCAAGAGATCTTAGCAAGCATTTAGATCTTAGCAAGCAGGAAAATGTGTCTATCTATGGGTTGCCTATGTAGTTTATGGAGTAGCAGGTGATTTAGGACGTTCCTGCAGTTTAAATAAATCTGGCTAAGTAATATAAAAGTTAGTAGTTTGAAGACTTGCTTTTCAAAGTCACTAGGAATTAGAGTTGTTGACAAGTGACACAGGCAAGCATTCAATCAGGAGAGTCAGAGTTCAGAGAAATGTCATCTTTTTATGTATATAAATATTACAGGAGGTAGATTAATGAGGTATAAGATGCTAGCAGGAAAGAAAGTTTTTTGCATATACTGGTGATTTACCATTAATTATCCCCTAAAAAACATTGCAGGCTGAGTATGTCAAATCAGGTAGGTCAAATGTTTACTTTGGTAAAATCTAACCAGCCTGCTGAAGCTGGGGTTGATGAGTGAGGATGGTACCAATAGTGTAGGAATCACCAGAGCTATCCTGTCAGATCAGCAAGTGGAACTGCAGATGCCTGGGGCAGGTGCAAAGCAAGGTTCAAACCACTTTTCCTTCAGAAAGAACTTGGGAAGCGACCACAGTTCTAGCCCATAGGCTTAGGTGCTTGGCTATTTTCTGGAAAGCTCCACGTTGCCCTTTCACTGTAAAGATGCTTAAAAACTGGAGTCACTTCTGAAACCACCCACACAACTTTTAATTGTCTGTTTTATACCAACATTCCTAGATTTCCCTATCACTGCAAATTGCCCCAGAAACCCTTCCGGCAAAAATGAAAACAGCTGCTAAAATAGAGACTAATTTAATGGCAAACCCTAGACAAATAATATGTACTCCTGTAAATGTAGAAGCCTGTGGATATTTCCCTTTTAGATGGCATTTTTGTTTTAAAATTACATACGTACCACAGAGAACCCAATGAACATATTTCAAATGTTTATTTTATATTTGCTTCCCTAGAAATTATATGTACTCGTTTATGTACGCGCATATAGATGTACTCATTTATACGTGCTTATTCAAAAAAGTCAGAAACTGTTTCATTCTCCTGTTCTGTTCCTTGCATGTACAGACTTACAACAGTTATACACAGAAAAGACCAGTCAGGGCTTGTCTGTCCTGCTGCGAATGTGGAATCACCTTCTCCCACACAGTGTATTTGCTGATTATTTTTTTTAAGCTGTTTTTAAGAACTTTCCAAATTCCTACACTCTCTTCATATCTAACTGATACTAGGGAATCTAACAGCTGTATTTACTGTTTTCTCATTAAGTCCTTCTTTTCTTAGCTTCATGTAATTCCAGTTGTTTCCATTTACAGAATTCAAAACAATTCCTCTCCTGTATTTTTTGATCTTTCAAATGTTTTGGGAAATAACATGTTTTAGTATAAATTACAAAACTAATAGCTTTCAGTAGGCTGCTAGTTTGTCTCTGAAAGCACAGTTCTTTTTTCTTTCTCACTCTGTACAAATTACTTTTTTCCTAACTGTTTTCTGGATATTCTTTCTCATTTTTCTAGTTCTGCCGGTCTTCCTTCCTGCTGATTGAGTCTAAACACCAGCCAGGGTTAATAGCTGACTCCCTTCATGGGAAAAGATGTCAGATTTGGGATTAAAATAAGGGTTCTGAAGAATGGAAAAATGACTACCCATTAATAGAAAGGAAATCTGAACTCACAGTCATCTGACTCACATCTCAATGATTTTTGTCAGAGTTACAGAGTTCAGATGGTTTGCTGATCTCTGTGGGACATTCTGCATAATCTGTTACAAATTATGAAGAGTAATTACAAAGTAGACTGGAAATTGCGGAAACTGAGTTTTTCCAAGTTCAACAGATTGTTGAGCAGTAGGTCCAGAAGTACTGGAATCACAGAATAATGGGATTATAGGCTTTGATTCCTTTCAATAATACATTACTGCTACTCTTTTGGATGGTCCTTTTCAGGGGAGCAATTACTGACATGCAAAATACCACCAGGAAACATGAATAAAAGCAGTATCTCTATATAAACAATTGCTGTCATTAAAGGCTAGCATTCAGAGTTTACTGCAGGACAGCAAATAAATCCAGGTCACGAACTCCGTGACTGTTCCAAATGGCTCCTGACACATGATGCTAAAATTTGTTTTGTCTTCCTCGTGAGTCACATGTGAATCTACAATCATTGGACAGCTTGCACACAAAACTTTAAGAAAGATAATGCCACAGAATCCAGCTTCTTCTCTATTTTTTTTTTTCAATCTTAATTTTGAAAAACAGTTGTACTGTTAATCTGGCTTTTTAGTCTCGTTCTTTTTTTGGCCAAATTAGATTTTGAGCCTATTAACTGCGACCATGTCCTGTTGAGTATCAATCATAAGGGAAGGGAATCTGTTATGCACAACCTAGGAAACTATTTAAAGGATAATAGCATCTTTTGCTTCTGGGTATAAGCTGATTGTCAAAGTGGAAAAGAAATGTTGCCCTTATGGGTACCATTCCATAATTGCTTATTACATTAGGAGGATTTGCACCTTCCTCTGAGATATAGTAAAGACAGAATAGGAAGCCTGATGGACCAGTAGTCTGATCTGCCATGACAACTCTTTGTGTTCTGGTACATGTGACCTGTCAGTGTCTATATTGAAAAGATAAAAAATGAAGCTATTGGTGAGTGAAGGCTAAGGCATGTGGAAAGAGATTTCTAAAGGAGCAGTTTTCAGCTGTTGGGATGCAGTGAGCCACCACTGTGGAGCTGAAGCAATGCGTGGCAGCCATTTACGGAGAACAATTTACCAGAACCGCTGGGGTTCTGTTATTTATTTTTATTTGCTTAGTTATACTAAAAGCACTGCTATATGAAATAAAGATAAGGCAGCTATTATAGGGAGACAAAATTTAAACTGAGAAACTGTTTGGGGTTGGAGTAATTCACAGATGAGCTGCGGTTGTGCAGTTGGTAACAATTGTCTGTTCTTCATAGAAAAACAAATTTAGAATACAGAAATATTGATCGGCATGTCCTTAATCATGTATTTCCTGAGGAAAATGCGTGTAGCTAAGTGTGAAAATTGGCCACGTAGGCAGAGTCTGGTGGACATGGCTGCTTTTCTCTGAGGAAGAACTGGTAAGGGTCTGTGCAGTTGGAATACAATTGTTTGCAAAAATGTACTTGTCGGTGACTTCTCTGTTTGAAGAGCTGAGCTCTTCTGTGGGATGCTGGATGCGGTAAGGTCCTGTCAGCTCTCAGAAGAGAGTTTAGCAAGGGCTCCATAGGATTTGCATCAGCTGTATTGTACTATCTGGATAAAAACATACATTTTGTGTAATAGTCTCCCCTCCAACAAAAAGCGAAAGACTCCGCATCCTTGTTTGGGTGTCTGATTTCCTACTTACACTGATAGTGTGGAGTCAAATCCAGCTCCAGCATTTCAAATCGAGCAAATTAATCGAAACAAAAGACATCACTGTTGTAGCTGATTTTACTTCAAAAGTGATCCATTTGAATTTTAAACAGAGCAAAATAAATCTAGCATCAGATACCGCATTCCTTAAGGATTCACAGCTCGTGCTAACTCCTTGATTTGAGAAGGAATGAAGAGAGTCTCTTCAACCAGAAAAATAAATGCCTGAAACACGTTGTGAATACAAGGACTGATGAATAGTGAATCTTATTTAGGGCATTACCTGCTACTCACTTTTCAGAGACCAAAGGTGTTTTAATTTGTTACAAGAGGTTTCCATCAGATACCTCCTGTCTGATGTGGCAGTCCGTTATTTCCTCTTGCATTTTAGTTGCTTTGATCAAATAGTTCATGCTACTTCCTGTCACGTCCAACCACGACTTCAGTGACTTCATAAACGCAACATGCAACTGCCTGTTCTGGGAGAGAGTACGTACTGAAATAGTGCTGAAGGAGGAGGATTTGATTTAAACTTGTTCTGGCAGATATTTGGCTTGATTAAAGAAAAAAAAATATATAGCTCTCTTCTGACATGAAGAATATTATCATATTCTTTACAAGCAAGTACATTTAAAATGATAGTAAATGAGGTGAGGTGGTAATACAATATTTATTTTTAAATGGATGGCTTTACACACCATAAGTGGTGTAGGTACATGAATAATATCTTACTACTATCAAGGAATCTGACCTAATTGCTTTTATTCTTTCGAGGATTTTTCCGTCATTTAAATTTAGGGGAAAAAAAAGTCTTTTATTGTGTTATTAGGTCTTTTCATTATTCCTAATCTGTTTTATCACTTTACCACAATACAGTAAAACCGCTGTTACAGAAGTAAATGTGCATAGCATGTTATTGCCTGGATTTGGGATAACAGGATTAATTGGCTGGGGCTGAATACTGATGTAGCTTGGATTGTAGAATAATGGAATTTAATGCTTAACTCTTCCACTGAAGCTCTATACGTGACCTTTGTCAAATTAGTTTGACCCTGGTCCAGCAAAAAACTTGGACACTTGGGCAGTCAGAAACTTATGTTCATACACCTGAAGTCGGGTGTTTTACGCATCCTGCTCACCACAGCGTTAATTGCACTGTGCCTCTGTTCCTCTCTTCCTCTTACCTTAGCTTTTTATAGTTTAGACAGTAGAAGCCAGAAGACCTTTCAATGTGTATGAACAATATCTAGCACAGCAGAGTTCCTGGTCCCTGTTGGTTCCAAGGAAATGCCATTACACATCCTGCTCGCTGTGCTCCCATTGACCCTCATGGACATGTTTGCATGAATAATGTGAGCTCTGCGTAAGTATTCACACAGGAAAATGATACTGCACTGGGAAGAATGAGTGGCTCCTCCTTTTTACTTTCCAGATACGCCTTCTTCATTGTGGTAGGTTTGATCCGTCAGTGTAGCTTTTTATTCCCTGACCTCAGTGTCAAAGAGCTTTTATTTATTTATTTATTTATTAATTTTTTTTTTTGGTGTGGTGGGGTGGGGTAGTTAACTGTTTTCCCCAGATGTCTAATGCAACCCATGGCAATAGCAGAAGTCAAATAAAGAAATGTAGAGTTCTGTTAGAAGCCACGAGAAACAATTCCCTGAGCTGTCCACTGGGTTAAACAACTGTAAAAGTAATTTGCCCAAAGACATCTAGTGGAGTGCTTTAAAAGTAAAACCAGCTACAGCAGTAGTGTCTTCTTTGTTTGTTTGTTTGTTATCCTGCCTCATTATCTCAACAAATACATTGTTTTAGTGTTTTCTTGTGTTATGGGGGTATGTGGCACTCACATTTCCATAAATCTTAAATTATCAGTTATAAAAGAATGAGTGAATATCTTGTCTGAGTATATGCTATAAAATGTTATAGATATGCTATGAAGTATTTTTGTAAATGTAAAAACGAAGGAAAAATCAAGCAGTATAAACCTGTTTCAAGCTCTGTTAAGAGGAGAGATGGTACAAGTTGTCAATTAAACATTGACAATTTGTGTTTACTAATCTGAATTCTGTTAATGGTTTCTATTTTTTTAAACTATTTTTACTAAAAACCTGTGTAACGCCTAAATTTTGTGCGGTCATCTTCTATAGCAAGAGTTTGTCCCATTTTAAAGTACCTATTAGTAAAAATGATTAATACACATACACACATGCAGATGCATGTGCATTTTCTGTATTTATATCTGTAAGAATAGACAAAAAAAAAATGCATGAAATTAGACTAGGTGAAAACAAGAAACAAATTCTTTATACCTCAGCAACAAGCTTGCCTTTCTGCAGTCCAGTTCCATGCCCTTGTCTGGGCCCCGTTGTAGCTGGGTCTGTACCTGGACAGCTGCTTTCTCAAACCACTCTTCTCCCTTCTGCAGAGGGAAGCTCCCTTGCATAAATTGGTTCCACTGGTGCCGTGAGGCAGGTGAGCACTGTGCCAGGTGGGTAGGGACAGGGGAGTGCTGCTGGGGGGGCTGTGCCGAAGTAAGCATCCTGCGGGGAAAGGTGGGGAAAGTGAGTGAGTCTTCCTACAGCTGGGTTTGAGCAGCAGAGTGTGAATACTCCTCCACGAACTGCTGTACGTCTGTGTCATGAATGCTTTTGCTTTAAACAAAAACAGTTCTAAGTGGAGAAAGAAAGTGGATTGAAACACCTGCTTTCAAACTTAATGCTTCACGGAAAGTTTTGAGAAGAAAATCCTTCCTATTCTTTTTTTGAAATTGTGTATCAAGTAGACTTGAAAGCATAAGCTCTCCTAACTTCATTAAAAAACAATTTATAGGCAGAGTTTCTTTTGTAAAAAATACCGGGTTTAAGCTTGTGAAAACATATTTTTTAAGTGCCTGAACTGAGTAATCTATAGAAATAAATGGTACAAGACAGAGTAAAGAAGAAAAGTAAAAAATAGGAAAAAAACGAAGTAGCGGGAAGACTGCATCATTCTCCCCAGACTGCACTATGCCGATAGGTACCTTGCTCAGAGAAGACAGCAGCAAGCCCTCTGCCTCTATGTCTTTTAGGCTCTATGTATAAAGATGTACGTGCCAGAATATGACTTACTATGGTAATTTTATTTTAAAAATCCATCTTCTGCTAATGAATCAGTTATACTAAAAGATAACACTGATGCAGGTTATATTTCCAGTCTTACAGTCTAGACCAAACCCTTAATTGCTGCTTATTTGGGATCCCTGGTTTGTTCCCTTACTACTCAGCCGTCTGGCATTAACTAAGATATGAAACAACTTCCTGAGCTCCTGGGGGTTCTCTAAAATCATATTACTGCCATTAGCTCCTTCTAACTGAGCAGCCCTGTTGGCCATACAAAAAAAAATAAATACAATTTTAAAAAAAGTATTTATCTTGTGAAAGATTCCCCCAAGCCATGATAAATCTGGGAAGTACTGCTGGATCAGCGTGGCACTATTCTGTGCGGGTTAATGGTTTCATTAGGCCCCGCATCCATGGACTGCCATGTCCCTGCTGGTCATTATCTGTCTTGGTTTTGTAAGCCAAGCAATGTCTCTTCGAAATATAGAAGATTAAATTTTGCTTGACAGCCACAATTTGTTTTGCTTTCTATGTTTCTGAGACTCATCCTGACCATTGTGAATCTTGCAAAATGTACTTTTGATTTATAAAAACTCTTTGATTAATTAACCCTTGACAAACTGTCCTGTTTTTCCTTTACATGCTGGCAGCGCTGATGTGCTGTCCTTGAAGGCATACACAGCATACAAATTAGTATGACAACTGCTCTGGAAAGCAAGATTCTTTTAGCCAAATGAAAGCAAACGGAGTTCCTTCTCTTTGCAGTTTGAAAGCTTTGGTTGTGGATTTGGAAGTGTGCTGGGTCTGGCTGTGACACGGTTAATTTTCTTCATAGCAGCCCATATGGTGAAACCATCATTTTTATCATTTGGGTTCTGGCATTGTCTTCTGGAAAAAGCAGTATTACTGTATAATAAGAAAATAATAATAAATTGTTGCCAACAAGGAAGAAGCTTGAGCAAATGCACAGTATATTTATGTACCTCTTACATACCATTGAAGCTTACCTTTTAGATAATTTTAGAACTGGTATTAATATAGGAATTATAAATACACTTTAGGAATGGCTTGAAGGAGTACAATTAGTATTAAAGGGAGGTTATGCTAAAGGAAGAAAGGAGAAGGAATAATAAGAAAGCTCCTCAGTTGAGGTGGCAACCACTTTTATTTCAGATTTTTGCTAAGAACTGAAGGATAATGTGATTCCCCAAGGATGGAAAAGATTGCACTCCCCTAAGAGACTTACAAACGGTTGAGAAGAGCTATCTTACCTTGCTTGTAGAAATGGGTTTCAATTTAGTGTTGCAGAATGCAAAGTCCTAATTTAGGCAGATAAGACAAAAATGTCTGCTACGAACCGAGAGGTTACCTGTTCACAATGACAACAGCTGAGAAGACTCCAGTAATAGTAGCCATATGACTGAGCTCTTCCCAGCTAGTTTTGGGGATATTCTTCAATCAGTTTATGAAGGGGACTGTGTGCCATAGCTGGCTGATAGCAGGGACTGAATTTGTTAATTTGGGAAGTCCGTTCTAGTATCTTGTCAAGGGTATTGATAGTTTCTTCCGGCTGCCAGGAGCAGGTGAGCACACCGTATCAGCTGTAGGGAAGGTATTTATACTGTCTCACAGAGCGCTGTCGCGCTGTCAATGTTTTATCTGTAATGAAACCACTCATCACTCACCAGTCCTAGAAATGGCAATTGTGATTGTTGTAACTCAACATTCAATTTTTCACTGCTGGGAAGTGAGCCGTACCTTTAGAACTTGGCATTTGGAAACTTTTAGCCTAATCAACAGGCTTAAATAAAAGAGTCTGAGACACACGGGGAGATGCGAGGTCCGTGTTACTCAGAAGGTACCTGCAGCTTTTCCATGAAGTGTTTCAGTCACAGCTTTCCTTGGAAGGTGCAGTCCATCTTAGAAAGCACAAGACAAGTGCACCGTGCCTGAAGAACTTATTTATTTATTTATTTATTTTTATGTAGTAGGCTTTTCCCCGTAGCACCACTGCTTAGTAATTTCCTGAAAGCGCCATACACACAAGTATAGAGAGGCATTAACCTAAAAATACTTAAAAATCCAAGGTGACTAAACACAAATGCTCTTGACTTACTGCATTACATCTGTGTACGAAGTTCAGTTATTTTTGCTGAATGCCTTTAAGAGGGCAGTCGATGCTACACATCTTCAGCATGAGAGCGAGCGTTGCGGAACGGGCAGCGTGTCTGGGCTAAGGTCATAGCCAAGTAGCACTTCGAATATCTTTAGAAATGATCTGCTCTTCAGCTGTATGGAGGAATCAGGGAATACTTAGGAGTGACTAGGCAAGCAAATGGTGTTTGTCGTCTCAGTTCTTTCTCCTCTCTATAAATTTAGCAAGGCAGATTTTAACAGAACCTTTTCCTCTTCTATTAAGATGCTTGTAGAAGATAGAGTTTGTGTCTGAGGAATATAGGAGGTGGTGTCTTTGCATGTCCTTGTCATGGGAATCTGCAATTTCTCATCTGCTGGCTTTCCCCACCAGGCAATTGCCTACGATGAAAGCAAATTCTTCTGCTGTTATATGAAGTCAGACATATGGATGTCAATGAGTCATCCACTGGGGTAACTTGCTTATTAGGTTAAGCTGCTAGTGCCTGCTTTTCTTGAGCAAACAGAGAAGGTTTTTGTTTGTTTGTTTGTTTTAAAAGAAGTAGTTTAGTTTAAATAAGTGGTGTACTTTTGCAAGGGGTTATAGATTGGTTAACAGATATGTAGACAAGGTGAGGTTATTAAAAGTACAGGCTTCATCCTAAAATAAAATATTATCAGTGGCCATAGCCATGAAACACAATGGTGAACAGACAGAAAGATTGACTTGTAAACGGGTCTTTGGGAGGTCATAACTCAAGTTACATATATTATTCATGTAGTAATAAAGCCTGGAATCTCCATTTGGAGATAAATATTTCATTGTGCAAAGCACTGTGCAGGTAAAACACATTCTCCTTCCCAAACACCTTTTAATCTAATGAGGAAATAAATGCAACAAAGAAACCATGGGATCTCATCAGAAAAATGAACAATTTTAAATCATTGAAAATTTAAATCATTGTTTCTGAGGACAACATGGTAGCTTTGGAATTTTAATTTGTGCACATTAGGATTTCATATTTCCCGTTGGTGAGATACGCCTTTGTTTTACAGAAAGTAAATGTACCTTAAAGGATGGGCAGGTGTAAGCATGTTGGGAGTTTTTATGTAGGCCATCTGCAGAATTCCTGTTCCTTTGAGTTTGGATTTGTTAGAGAACCAAAATCCCCATCTATTGGCTTTTATTTCATTCAATATTTAGAATTCATTTAGATGAGTTATCTTTCTTTTTGAATCTTTTTTCTATCAGAGAGCAGGTAACACGGGGAGATGTGCAGTGACCCTGCAGAGTCTGGTTCACTCGCTCATATCATGACCTCTCAATGACTCGCATGGATATTCGGCTAAGAACTGCCACTGAGATAATCTGGCAGCCAAATAATTTAATCCTTGTCATTCATTTTGTGGCCTGCTGGATGTTAAAAGGAGAGGGAAAAATAAGCATGAAAGGAGATAAAAGCTCTCTTGTTTGTTGCTTGCTTTTATTTTGCTTCAGCTGCTGTTGTAAGTATCTTATTATTCAGCCTAGGCAGTGGGGACTTGTAAGTTAGGACACATGACAGTGGAAGATGGATAATCTACATGAGAAGCACAGGCCATCACCGAGTGTATTCTATCTATGCTAAATAATACAGGAAAAATTACAAAGAAGCAGACTACCATTTCAGTTTTGCCTCAAGTTTTTTCCCAGGGAAGGCACGTCAATAACCTCACCTTTCAACTCACCATCTCTTTCTGTTAGTACACCTTAATAGCCTCGGGGCATAATTTGAAATTATC
The DNA here is from genome assembly GCF_009769625.2 of Cygnus olor. Lineage (NCBI taxonomy): Eukaryota > Metazoa > Chordata > Aves > Anseriformes > Anatidae > Cygnus > Cygnus olor. The sequence goes on along the minus strand of NC_049174.1, from coordinate 33,068,532 downwards.
AAAGCTACTAAAACACAGAAGCAATGCCCTCCCTTTCACCAGCCTGTGGGCATAGATCAGGTGAGTTACTTAAATGTTTTCATTTGAGTAAACAAGCCTGCAGTTCTGCTATCCTCTGTTAGTAGTGGTGGCTTGAGAAGCATGAGTTCAGCTCCCAGTGCAGTGTGGTATTAAGGCATTCCTTCTATTGATGGCTTAGGAGGCAGGGATTACTTGGGCAGGAAAATGAACTCTCCTCTTAATTGCTGCACTTAGTGTTTCTCTGGGGCACTTATTACACTAGAAAGTACAAACCATAATCCAGGAAATACATAATCCAGGAAATATAGGGATATAAATAAATCCCTGGAGAAAAGTTTTGCTGCTGTTGTCTGCAAATGGCATTATTATCCATAAATGGAGGCAGCAGATGGAGAATGCATGGATGAAATACTCTGTGGTTATTTAGTTTTAGTGCCATTTATACCTATCTTTTCCCAGTCTCTGTCGTGATAATTGCAAGGAGCTACTGTGAATGAATCAGCAGTTACTAGGTAGGTCTGGATGTGACCAGGGTCAGAAGCAGTGTTAAATATGGATCGTTTTCCTAAAACAAGACACCAAGAGAGTTGTTGTGACACAGCCCAGCAGGCAGCTCAGCACCACCCAGCCACTCGCTCACTCTCCCCAGGTGGGATGGGGAAGAGAGTCAGAAAGGTAAAAGTGCAAGAGCTCATGGGGCGAGATACAGATGGTTGGTAAGGCAAAAGCTGCGTGTGCAAGCAATGCAAAACAAGGAGCCCATTCACCGCGTCCCATCAGCAGCCACATTCAGCCACCCCCAGGAACTCATTACATGGAATGGTTCCTTGGGAAGACAAACGCCCTCACTCCAAACATTCCTCCATTCCTCCTTCTTTACCCCAGTGTTATCGCTGAGCATGACACCCCATGTTATGGGATGTCCCTTTGGGCAGCCTGGGCCAGCTGTCCTGGCCGTGTCCCCTCCCAGCCCCTGGGGCACCCCGAGCCCCTGGCTGGCAGGGCAGCACGAGGAGCTGAGCAGTCCTTGGCTCTGGGTGAGCCCTGCTCTGCAGCGACTGAAACATTGCCATGTTATCACTGCTGTTTTCATCAAAAATTCAAAATGCAGCATTGTGTGAGCCTCTACAAAGAAAATTATCTCTGTTCCAGCCCAAACCATAACAGTAGTTGATAAAAGGGCATGACAGTAATTACTCAAATGCTGTGGTAACTCTCTAAGTTTCCATTTAAAGAGCTCTTGCTTCCATTTGTATGATACATAACTAGCAGTTGTTAATCAGCTTTTCCAGGCAAGTTTTTTTCTGCTTTTCACTTTTTTTTTTTTTTTTTTCCATTCAGGAAGAGGTATAACCACATGCCTCCAAGAAGTCTATTTTGCTGTGCTGATGGCTCCTACGATGCTGCAAATTTTTTGATTTATCAAAGCATCTCTGGCCTCAGCACATGTGGGCTGCTGTCACTGATTGGCTGCATGAGGTATACTGGGGTGATAACATCAGATGTTTTCTTGTTGCTTCTCATTTGGAGGCAGAGCTCATGTGTACTTACAAATGTCCTGTAATATTTACACCTACTCACAACTGTAAAAGTTGTTTTCAGCTACGTCAGAAATGCTGCTTTAAGTTTAAATTGGCACAATGCCTTTTGGATACAATCTTTTGAAACTACTTCCAGTTTTTTTTTTTCTTCTGTAACAAACGAAAAACAGCAAAACAATTTCCAAGACCATCTGTTGACTACAGAAATGAGCTTAGTAACAGTAATGTTTTTTCTGCCACATGTCCTGGAACTAGAAAATGCTTAAACTCCTTTTCCTTTTCCTTTTCCTTTTCCTTTTCCTTTTCCTTTTCCTTTTCCTTTTCCTTTTCCTTTTCCTTTTCCTTTTCCTTTTCCTTTTCCTTTTCCTTTCTCTATTTCTTTCTCTATTTCTTTTTCTTTCTCTTTTTCTCTTTTTCTCTTTTTCTCTTTTTCTCTTTCTCTTTCTCTTTTTCTCTTTTTTTTTTCTTTTTCTCTTTTTCTATTTCTATTTTTCTTTTTCTTTTTTTTTTTTCCTCTTCCCCTTCTCTCCTTTTCCTTTTCTCTCTTCCCCTTTATCTTCCTCTTCTAATGTCAAGTGAAATCTAATACCTGTATTTTGGTTTTGAACACATGGGCACTTCTGAGAGTCATTTTAGATGTGTCTTGAAAAGGACATAGAGGTTGGAAAAGGGGGCAATGGGGACAAGGTGGGAAAGAGCAAGATTACAGTGTCACTATTTTGGTCTGTAAAAATCTCATCACTGACTATTTCTTGTCTGCCTCTCTCCTGGTAAATGTCACTGTGCAGACAGTGAGCAGACAGCATGCATAGTAGTTTATTTTGAGTTAATGGGCTGGTGGAACTTGAAACTGTGCACCATGATTAAGAAAGTTCTTTTCATTTTCTTCTCACCATTTTTCTTCACAGAAGCATCAATTATTCATGGCTCAGTCACACCTTGGGAAAAGAAGAAGAGAAATGTACTCAGTTTATGGGAAGCTCCTATATGCAACTGCCAGGAACAAGAAGTGAAATGAAAAAGAATACAATGCCTATTTGCAAAAAATGTGTCTTGGTGTACCTTTTGTATCACAATGACTGTAGCTCCATGTAGAATTGATTTACACAATGCATTTGAAAAGGAAACCCGGGAGAGTAGGTACACGTTTTTTGGGCCAAATGTCACAAAACACTGTTGATAAGAGACTTGGAAAAAAATTCTATAGACATCCTGCCATCCTGAAGGCAATGAAATATCAATGAGGATAGTGCAGTAGAAACCATGGCTTGAGAGGAAGAAGAATCTTTCATTCAAAACCCACAAGATCTCTTCACCATTAAAATTCAGCACACTTTCAGAAAACAGACTGAAGGAGGAATCAAATAGAGTTTTATGACTTTATAACTTTTACCTGTCTTTTTAAGCTCTCAATTATTGCTCACTCTTCAAAGACAGTCTATGGCATTACAGAATATCAAAGGAGCAGTCTGAAAAAAGTAAGCTTTGAGAACCAGTTATGAGAAAGCACTAGTAACAAAACACAAAAAGCAACAAAATGCATTTATCAGCTTATCAAGACTAAGAATTGATTCAGAGAGGAGCAGCATACCTTCACAATGTTCCTGATGTTAAATCACCTGTCAGAAGTCCTTGGGGAACACCTGTGTAGCTAAAATCAATACATACGTCCAAGTATGAAAGACATCTGTGGCTCAAGTTGTCAGAAAACAGCGTACCCATATTGCTACATCTTCATAATAAGTTGAGGTAAGTAATCCCTGGCTGCATACCTTGGAGTTCCAGGTTGCCCCTGACCACTTTGGGCTCTGAATATCATGTAATTTACCCAGCACAAAATGTCTCTGAATGGATGGCATGGTATCATCCTATTTTTCCCTTTTTCAGGACCAAAATTCTGCTTGGGAAATTAATGCAGGATATGATTTTACTGTCAGGTTTTAATCATTTCATTTTTGTGTACGGGCTTTACTGTAGACTTCTAAGGAAAATGTATTTCCTTCCCCGCTCACTCCCAGCTTAGTTGCCCCATGCTGTACAAGTGTTTGTGTCTGGGAAGCAGGGAATGGTCAGTATTGTGAATTGTTCTTGTCATGGGTGGACTTATTTAAAGGTAAGCTTGCCTTGCCATCTTCTGTAAGGATGCCTGGACTCTGAAATTATCTAATCTCCTTCACAATATTCAAAGCTAGATCCTTCTGGCTAACACTGATCTATCCTTAGCTCTTACGTGTGTCAATCTGACCTGTGAATTCAGTGTTGTAAGTCACCCAAGTGTAATACCTTTAGAAGAAAGTTGTTAATAGTAAGAGGAGCGAGGTAAGAGTACGTCTGCATGTACACGTGTGTGTTGTGGGAGACATGAATCAAAGAAATTAAGTGATACCCAGTCCCCTCTCATGACAAACAAGCTCATCGTGACTCAGGAGCTATTTCCAGTCCTTTCCATATTTGTAGATTGGATGGCAGCTGCGTATTATTATTATCTTTTATTAAAACAAACATTGGCATAAGATTATATATTTATCACTGACACATTAACGACAATTGTAGCAGCATCTTACTCAGGGGTATGTAGCAGCTTCTGTTGGAGAGTCAGTATATGCAGTTTGCTGCAGAGATTTCCTGCAATGTGGCAAGGCAGGGAGGATCAGCTGCTGGAATGGTGTCTAGAAGGAGGAGTCTACACCTCTTACAGACATCTTGGCTTTTTTTTTTCTTTTTTTCTTTTTTTCTTTTTTCTTTTTTTTCTTTTTTTCTTTTTTTTCTGCTTTGCTCCACTTGTAATTGTTAAGTGCTAGACTGTAGTTGTAATAGGAGGCTGCTACACAAAGACCTGAATTTGAGTGTTTCACTGCAGATTTACTAAGAAGTTCTTGTGGAAGCCATGTACATCCTGAAGCTATAGACCGAGGTAGATAATAATAGTTGTTAATTAAAAATAAGAATGTAAGGCACAAATAAATATTTCCATTTGGAATCCTGACTGGAAAGCTAAAAATATGAAAAAGAGAAGATATTCTTTGCTTTTCACCTACCAACAGGACAAAATTTATTTTTTTATGTTAGACTCTCAGCTAATTTAGACAATTGTGTGTTTTTTTTTGTTTGTTTGTTTATTTTATTAGTATTCTCCAGATTTTTCTAAGCCTTTCAACAACAGGTTTAATTGCAGGTAAGTTTCCATAAAAGCTCTGCATGTTACAAACAGCAAGTTCAGGCCCTGGTCAGATGAAAAATACAAAGCCCTCCATCTCTTTTAAATTCATACAATTTGATGTACATAGTCAGCCCTAGTCCTTCACTATGTGCACGTGTCTGCACAGACATGCTGCGTGTTCACAGATCATGTGCTGTTACATCTGTCACCTTCCATCGCAGCAGGGCTGAACCCACAGGGATATGCTCTGCTACTTGTAACCACTCCAGTCTTTTTTAAACGGTATGGTAAGAGACTTGAAAAGTTTGGTCTTTAGACCAGTAAAGGAAGAAATTAAAATTCTCTTTTGTTTCTTCCTTCTTTTCCCCCCCCTCTTCTGTCTGTCTCTTTCCAATGGTTTATATTCAGACGGGAACCATAAGTGATCCCTCCCTTCTGCCCTCAGGTTACCCTGAGAGAACAAGTATTCATTTTCATATGTTTTGACACCACATGTAACCCTTCCTTACAGATTCTTGTTTACCTCTTCCTCTGCTTAATAGATGGCAAGAGTTTTCATTCCACCAAATCACAGTGAAGTTTACTGGCACAATGACAGTGAGCCCTACATTGTCCAAGATCGGTAGCTCTCAGGCAAACTTGCCAGCTAAACTACTTCAGGCCTGGCAACCCTGAGAATCCGAGCAGACAGTTTTTCCAGACATCTCCGGATTTGCATTGGGAAGCTTGAGAACCCAGTTCTAAGTAGCCAGTAACACAATGCTACTGGCAGCAGATAGCATATTTCACATCTGAAATGTGTTTTGTATTATTTCTTAAACAAAGTTACTGCCAAATATCCATCCTTGAAAACTCTTGATTTTAGTCCCAGGGGACTGCAATCGTGTTTCAGAAAACAAATTCATCCTAAAAGTTTGTGGGTAACAGAACCTTTCTTTTTCAACCTGCTCTGTTTTCTGCTTTGGGAGGAAATACAGCTGCACTGCTTAGGTCTTAAAACCTCCCATTAGTAAATCAGTTGCATCCTCCAAACTAACCATAGATTTCTTTCTGTAGATATTTAATTAAATGCTTATGATTTTTTTTTTCCAGTGCCGTAACATGCTTCCCTTTAAACAATCTAATTGATTTAGTTCCAGGGGACCAAATGCTGATCAGTGACCCCATGAAAGTTGTCCCATTACGATCCCTCTGTCTTACAATCTGAAGGTTTCTTCTGTAGATAGTTATGTGCTCCTTCTCTACTCTCCCCTCGACAATGAGCACTGCCTACTCACCGCAGGATTGAAAACTGTCACACTTTTTTTTTCCCTAACTCAAGCACCATCGGTGATTCTACTGAAAATATGTAAGGCAAAACAGAATTTAGCTTGCTGTGCTAGCCCTGAAGATCTGATGAATGTTGCTGGCAAAAAGGTAGGACTCTGGTCCTAAAGGTAACTGTTCACAAGCTTCTGTGGAGGGACAGCGCTGAAGACTGGAATTCTGCTTAACATACAAGGCTGCATGGGGTGTTGTGACATACAGTTCAAAAGAACAAGTGTTTTAGGCTGCCAGTTTTCCTCAGCTGTCAGTCAGACTTTCTGTACAATCTGTGGTGTGTCCTGACACCAAAACTAAGCCACCAGCCACGGTGCTTAAATTAGGCACTCCAGTCTTATGTCTGATCTCCCTATCTATGTACTGGAGACAAATATACTTCCTGTAAATTTTATTTGTATTTTGGAGACTGTATCTCTTAATGCCTATGAATTGCAAAGGCACAACCCGCTGAACTCAATCAAAAGGTTTGCAATTCAGATTGTTTGTGAAGTCTTCTAAAATGTATTTTTTAAACATTTTTTGCATATATAATAGGAACTAAGAAACACTTTGTGAGTTGTCACTTATTTTTTTCAAGTGTTGGGATCAGTTCTGAGGCCCTTACACAGGCAGACTTCTCACAGTTTCCGTTCATATGTTGGAATTCAATTTCACTGAAGGTAAAATGTTCCTCCAGTACAAATCTAATTCATTTTTTGAGAGACATAATGCCACCTTTCCCACTGTTCTGCTTGATACCGCCACTGCAAGCTCATGTGATTTTTAATGGTATTTTTAAATGAGTTAGGAAAGAGCAGGGGAAAATGATATTAAGATGTACATTAAAAATTAAAATTGCATAAAAGTGCTTAAAGTTCAAGTCATTACATTTGAATTTATATAGAGAAGAGGATCATAGAAATAAATAAACTGGGTTTCATAACATCATGAGACTTGTCAAAAACAGTTATAGAGCAGGAATCACAAAGTCTTTCATTCATTACAACTGTTATGAATGAGCAGCTAGATCAAAATTAACTAGTCAAAAATAAGTTTTTTTTTTTTTTTTTTTTTTTTTTTTTTTTTTTTTTTTTATAGTGATATAGACAGCTAGATCCACAAAAGGAATCCCTAGTTCCTCTCTTCTCCAATGATATAAGTCTGGAAGAAACCCTAGTCTTCTTGAGACCAGTGGGAATTTCACAGTCAGGCTGCAGGTTTACCCCGAGGTCTTGCTGCTGCGAAAGGAGCATCAGCCTCAGTGTATCCAGGTGTTGGACTCGTGCCGACAGCGGTGAGTGGAGTATTTCTGGGAACTTCAGCAGCTGGATGAGAGCACTCAACAAGGAGGAAAGACTGGCAGAGAAACTAGCAGCTGTTACATTTAGTGGATGGCATGCATGAGATGGGAGGGAGAAATAGATGGATTTTCATAAGGACCGAGCCTCTGCCTCTGTAGGTAGGAGCAGAGGAAGAACAGGTTTGTGAGGAAGAACAAGCAGTAATTCATAGCCTCTACAGAAAGGGGAGTGATGTACAGGAAGGCATTGTATGTTATAAATTCATTAGAAGCAAAAAAAGACAGATAAGTGGCTCTGGTGTTACACAGACAGTGGTTAAATGCTCTGTGGGGGATAGAGCCATGGAGGACTGAATTTCTGTCTGGTATGCGTTTACATCAGCAAGCCATCGATGACTATTTCATATAAAGTAAGGGAGCCAAAGTCTGATCATTTTTTCTTTTTATCAGAAAAAAAAAATCAACAAAAAAATAAAAACGCAAGCTTCCTTTTAGCTCTCTTAGAGTGAAAACAAAGAGCAACAACAACAAAAGACCAAACCACAACAAATTATTGCCCTCTCCCACCGGATCAGTTCCACACAGACACACACACACACACACAAATTTAAAAAGAGAATAGCATGGGAGTCACATTCAGAATCAAGATAGAAACCAAACCTTCTGTCTTGTAATGTAGAGTAAAAGCAGTAGATAGAGCTGTAAACATGGTAGCAATAACATTTTGCTTTTTTTGCACTACGGGTTATCCAGCATGCTGTCGGGGAGCAAGAAAGTTGAATTGCTGTACGTCCCCTGAGGGCCACATGGCACAGATGGCTGCCTTGTACCAGCTACCGAGTGTCTGTGGTGGGGCACCGACTTGGTGTTTTAAACCACCCAGTACCAACAGTGCCTTTTTTGTGCTTAAAAGGAGATGGCCTTGGCAAAAGGGCCGAGAAGGAAATGCTGTAAGTGGAGAGTGAAAAGGAACAGTTAGTACAGCCCGTATAAACTCCAGCATTTCATACAACACCCACAAACCACCTTGGCCAGGCCGCTTTGGGTCCCACTGGCCCTATCGAGGGCGCTGAACTTCTGCCAAGCCCGAGATCTGCATCAGCACCCGTGGTGCTCAGCGCCGAAACTTGTCAGTGATGCTCAGACACGGGAACTGATTCTCCCTTCTGGCCAAGGCTTCGGGGTGGCCTGCTGCTCGGCACGGAGGGAGCATGGTCATACTTGGGAGCTGGTAAAGGTGTTGGCCATGCTTACAGACAGGTATTTTTCCCTCTCTGCCTTTTGAGACATTTTTCAGCGACATCTAGTGACTAGTTAGTTAAATGCAGGTGTGCACTTCTGGCCTCATTTCGGGCCTCCAGCCAGCTCCACTTCGTGCCACTGTGGCAAGAGGTCCGTGACCTGGAGCCAAGGACTTGGCCCGAGCACAGCTGCTCCCCGTTTCTGGACTCTCGATGCCCCCTTCTCCCGCTGTCCCTGGCTGGATGCCCGGCAGGGTGGATGCAGCAGGCTGGGGAATTGCAGTGTTGAATTTCTGCCCATCTCAGACTCATGAGGCTGTGCAATTCTTTCGGCATGCGTGAGGACGCATTCTGAGTAATTAGCACTGCCTTCCTATTCTGTGTTACCTGCAGCTTTAGGACCACACACCTTTTTGGATCACCTTTTTCTTGGACCAAGATTTTTATTAAAATATAAGCAGGGCTGAGCACAGCACTGATACCAGGAGGATGCTCCTTTTTCTCCCTGTGGTATAAGCAATTACAATCTCCACTTCTTACCTACTTAATAGTTATTCTCTTAATCTCCACTTTTTCCACTTTCATAATCTGCCTAGAGGCACTGAAGGAAATGCCTGGTTTAAGTCTATAGAGATTAGTTCCAATCGTTGAATTTGTATAAGGAAACAATTCTCTTATTGAACAGAGATGCTACAGGCTGCCACCATCTAGCTTGATAAAACCATGTGGCATTTCATCACAGTTTTAATTTACCTCCCGCTCCTAGGTTTGCTTATTTCTCCACTAATGGTACTAAAGCCTTGCAAAATGTTATTTCTCTTTTACCACTCCCTACTTTTAAAAATACACACAGTGTTTTTTGCTCTGGATCATAGCATATCACCGTCAAATTAAAAGACAGATACGCTATCTGACAGACTGGTGATCTTTGTACCTCTTTGGATGGAGGCTATTTACCCTTTATTTTCGGTTTTGTTGTGATTTTCCAAAATTTGGTAGTTCCTAGGGTGTGGTTAATGCTTCACTGCTATGAGGTGCCCTACTATTATCCCCACAAATGTAATCATCTCTGTTAAAAACAGAAGAAAATCTGTATTTAACTGCTAGGCCAGACCTAAGTTATCTTTTGACTCCACAACATTTTGAGTGGCTAAAGACCTCACTTCTTGCCTCTTTAGCCTTTCTCTACTCAGGAACTAAAGAGTCGGCTCAATTTTCGTTGTAAGGTTCAGCTAAACCCTTCTGGGTATATTTCTGTACCTTTCACCTATGAAGGTGAACTGAATTTGCTATGAATTTGCTCTTTGCAAATGAACGCCCTTCCCAACCCTTTACAAACTCTCTACTTAGACACGTTTTACATTGGGATGTCTATTTAGCCAAGTTTTGCTTTCTCTTGAGACTCTTTTTTTTTTTTTTTTTGGTCATTTACATACTTGAGTTACTCCGTCTGGACAACCTTGCTAGCTAGTTTCCTTGGTTTCTCAACGTTTCTATTTCGGGGACAAAAGAAGGATTAAAATGGATTGAAGCAGCTTGTGATTGCTCCATTTTAAGAGAATACAGATGCACCTGAAAACAGAACCATTGTCCTGAGAGTGCTTTTCAGTTGTGCTTTGTCAGTTCATTCTTTATTGGAAGTAGGTTTCATAATTTGGATATTCAGGTCAGGGGCAACACACAGATCTGTGCAGGCCTCTTCCCCTTTGGATCTCATGCCCTGTGGATGTTACAGCTCCTGAGGACTGGCTTACAGCCTTTCAAAGCTATGGAAGCAGCATAATGATCTGGAGGCATACTGCATGTTTGGGAATGAGAAGTGTTATGAAAAACAAGGGAGACGGGGATGGCTGCCAAAACAAAGGTGTAATTCAGCGTGGTATCTCAGATGTGTGCTGAATGGATTAGTTCAAGGGAAATGCTAAGTGCTATCTATATCTCAGATATTTCCCCTTGCTTAGGGAGATTATGGCATCTGAGGCAGACACTTTGAGAGCTGATGCTCCAAAGTACACAGCCTGCTCCCGAGTGTAGCTGCCGGTGACCTGAATGGCTGCGAATTCCCTTTTCTTTTTCACCAAAGAGCCTCCCAGCATGGGGATGTAAATGGAGGGAGAAATCTCTTGTGCCCAGTCTAAAAGTGGGTCATTGTGCAGCATTCCTGGGGCCAAGAGGAGATCAAACAGAGATGAAAATAATTGTGGTGCCTGGTGTTCAAGGTGCTTGGCTGGAACGGGAAGCTCCTGTGCCTGGTCTCTGCTCTGAGGCTTATTTATTTTTTATCTAATACTTGTTTAATGTAAATTGTGTGTGCAGAATTGAGACCTGGGACTAGCATCAAATGAAAGTCATGTTCTGTCTACCTTGCAGTTAGCCCTCTTGCACAAGCTCAGTGCTGAGCTGCGTAGGGCAGGGGAGCCCTGAGTGTTTGCTTTGCAGAGAGCCCTAGACATTTCATGAATTAGTGCTTGAAAAAAGGGATGTTGTGCTCCTCATTCTTGAGAAAGCTTTTCTGTATTTCAGCAAGTAAAATCCCTCTTTAGTAAACTAAAATCTTGCCTTATTTAAGGTATATAAAAGGTATATATAGATTCTGTCCAATTACATTTCCAGCCACTTAGGGTTATCCACACAAGTTCAATCCATAGGCACGATGCCAAATCCATGTTTCTTTAGATAGATATGTTTGTGAAACACAAGAGAGCAAAGCAAGTGAAAGAGAAAGATGTATTCACAACAATTTCTCAGGCTCCATCAAAACTTCATTTACTTTCTCTGGGCTCTTACTTCACTGAAACCTCCAGGCATAATACAAATTAGGATAATGCACTGTGGGTTTTGACAAACACAGAAGTTTCAAAATAATTAAGAATGCAGACTACTGATGAAAGAGTTTTTGAAATGCTGTATCAGTTCATGAATCATCTGCCCATTGGTCATATTATACAGGCAAATTAAAAATTAGCTGACAGATATTAATTAAAGAAGATTAAAAGAAAGATGCTACTTATCATGCAAGAGAATGCAGCGTGCTCTTTGTTGAAGCAAACCTCTTACACTTTAGCAAGGGTAGAAGCTTACGACGTGTCTTCAGCTCATTAGTGCAGTATGTGGAATATCAAACAAATCAGATGTGCTCCAGCGTTGGGGATTTCTTACAGTAATGAGATTCTTTCAGTCACCTCTTTTTGAAATGGCCAGCCAAACTCAGAGCCAAAGAAAAGCTGGACTTTCCAGATGGATTCGTTAGCTGAAGATTTTGAAAAGGAGTTCTGTCTTTGTATGTAGCCTTTGGAGAGGTCTGGCCGTACTGATGGAGTTGCATTGTTTTTAAATGAGTTCTTAAATATTGTTGCATTTGGAAGCTTTCTGTTTTATAACAGCAAAAACTAACAGTTGTTTAGTTGCTAGGAGTACAAAATCCTAGATGTTGTGGGCAACAGCCCTTTGGTTTTGGGTGACTGAACAGCCTACTGTTTGATCTGTCTGTGTTTTGCTGTTTCTGAAGTGGCATGCTAATATTTGAGGCACGGAGCAAAGGTGTCCTGGGTTTACAATCTCCCAGTAATGCATGAATGAAAGCGTTACCTTCTGTTAAAGTATCTTCCATTAAAGTTCCAGATTGCTTATAGGAAGGAAAATCTATTTTAGGAACCACTTATGAAGAGTGGGAGGAAGGAGGAAATGAACTCTCTTGGGTACTCTTCCTTCTAACAGTGTTGCAGTAAGCTTTTCTTTCTGAGTAGAAAAAGATGCCCATTTGCTTTCCATTTGCTTTCTATTTGTATACTTTAAAATATTTTGAAGGGTATCACCCCTACTAAAAAAATCTGATGCCTATTATATCTATATTTCAGTGCACCAGAATCAAACTCAAATCTTGGGTGCATTAGATAACGAGAGAAGCAGCTGTGATATATCCCCCAATCTCATTTTCTATGCAGTAGCTGGCACTTTTTGACATCTTGTTCATTTAAAATGTGGAAACCAGTATACGCAGACAAGAGGTGGCTTTGTATAATGACTGTAGCATTAGACCAATGGAAAACCCAGTCTTGGTTTTAGTTGGTTTTTAAGTCTTGGTCTTAGCTTGACTGAGGCTACTGGTGACACACTGCAGCAGACATGGCTGGCTTAAAATGGCCAGGCTTGTCTGTTGTTTTCCCAATTAAATGATGCTAGTATGCGGCCAAAACAGTGCATGGGGTTGAAAGCTACTGGAAGGGAACCATTTCTTTGCTAATCCTTATCACCCTGCGGTTGTTCATTGGGAAAATACATTTGCAGATGGGGCTGGATGCCTCTGCAGAGCGTTTGAAGGATGGGCTGCCTCGCAAGGGGTGCTTGTTTCACATGATCTGCTTCATATACAGTGAAGAGCTCGATGTCATAAAAGGCTTTAGTGCTGGTAAAATCTGAGAGGAAAAAACTCAACAGCCTGTACTCTGCAGAAATGCATGTTGGAGGAATATCACTGCTCATCCTGGCTGCCTGTGTCACCCATCTCATTCCACCACACCTATGTTCTGCGTACCCGAACACCTCTTCTGTGACAGGACATTGCCTGGTAGCAGAACCAAGGCACTGAGGAACTAAATGGATTTTACTAGGTCATTCAAGAACCTGTGATTAAACAGGGATTTGAGCCTAAATTTCCTGTGTTCCAGAATAAGGGTCTAACTGGTGCTGCCACCTCTCTGGAAGGTAAACAACCCATAGATACCTCCCTCAGTAGCTTCTGGGGTCGGCAGATGCTGAAGAGGAGCACCTCTGTAACTGGTGCTGGTTCAAATCAGATAACTCATTTCCTCAAATTGAGGTTCCAGTGCAGAGCACGAGTTGCCAGCAATACTGATCTTATCATAGTTTGGTATCAGCGCTAATGCAGTGACTTAGCGCTGGTTGGACATTCCTTACATTGTAATCTTCTGCCACCGAAAAACGCTGATCTCAACAGCCGAGGTATTGCTCTGCCTGCAAACTTGTCTGCGAAATTTCTTTGGGGTTATTCATTTTGATAAGATTGGAAACAGGCAATAAATCCCTGCAAATCTAGATGACATCACTTGCCAGCTCTCTAATAAGAAAATGAGAACAGAGAATATCAGAATATCCTGGTCCAGGCATGGCCAGGATCTCTGTGGGCCTCAGTTGTCTGTAATGCTGCTGTGTTGACGTGCTTCTCAGAGTTTTGTGAAACACTAATTTGAATGCTTTGGGATGTTGGGTTTGTTTTGGAGCAAGAGACTCCAGAAGGACTACTATTGTCCATCTAGGTTTGGAGCAGGAGGATGTACAGGACTGAAAACTGTGCACTGTTCAGGCCATCCTGACATTTCCTCCCTCCAGTCATGAAAAGATTGCAGCTTTGACACCCGTCTTTGATCTAGCTTCTTTTATGCCAAACATATATCATTAGACTGTGTTTCCTCCATTGAAAATTTATCTGTGGAATAGCACTGGGGTATGCTTGCACGATTACACAAAAGATGTAGTGATTGCAAGCTCAGTCACACATACTTATCAGCATACCTATGTGTTTGATGGTAATGTGTATTAGTCTGTCTGCGGTATTAGTCAGGAAGTGCTCTCAGATCAAAGTCTGTCATTTCTTTAAATACCCCTCTGTTGCTTCTGAATCTATGAACCACTGTTCTCTTCCAGTTCAAAGAAAAGCTGGTTCCTTTTAACCATTTGTAGTCTGTACTAAAACAGAGAAGAGGAAGAGACCACAAATAATGCAGGGGTTTCTTGCCAGAAGCAGCAATCACTTGCCCCTGTGATAGGAAAACATGACAAATGTGATGCCCCAGGACCTCAGATTCTTCTATTATGTGACTATTAGATGTGACTATTAGAAATGGTCAATTTTTCGATGGAGACAGGTATTGTAGAGGCATGTTATCAGTATACGCATTCTTATTCCAGTGCTCAGTACCTCTGTGCTTTCTGAAGAGTTTTTTCACAATATTATCTGGAAACCTGGAGTCTTTCTGAGTGCTGGAGCTGCTGTAACTGTCTGTCTGTCACATTAGTCATAATCTTGCTGTCACCTTGTGCCCCTTGCCAATTAATTGTCTTTCCCTGTTTAGTTCAGCTGTGAGAGCAATCACTGGGGAATTTATGGGTGCCTTTCCCAACAAGGTGCCAATTTAACTCTTCCTCTTCTCTTTCATCACAGTATTTCAATATAAATGTTATGAAGTCACATCAATGCCTAAAGAGATTCCACTCCCAGGAATGCTTTGCTGGTTCTGAAATCAGTTCCTCGCTCTGGAGACCCCATCCAACGTTAGGGAGTTGTAGGAGAAGCTTGGAGCCAGTTGCCACCTAGCTTGAAGGAAGCACAGATTAGAGCAGTGGCTCCTGTTCACTCGTGTACTGGGCTAGGCTTAACAAAAACTATACTTAGATCTGAATGTTTAGTTTTTAGCAGGATCAACCCCAGTCAGTCCTGATTTAAAATAACGTGAGACACCATACAGCCACTGAATGATAATTTTAGGATTTCTTCAGTTATTCTAAAACTTTTTTGTCATCGTATCTAGTTTTCTTCTAGCTAAATGAAATGCAAGGAGAGGCAGTATTCCAGAGAGCAGTTAGCTGGTCCAGGTTTCCTACCTAATGGACAGGCTCTAAGATAGATCTGTTAAATCACTCTGCGGCAGAAAAACCTTGTGTGGACATGCTAGGTGACACCACACCGGTGGTTTTGGATTAAAGACAAATGCATTCTGTTCCAAATCAGGCTGAAGTTCCCAGCCGTAACCCCTTTATTGAATGCAGCTGCAAGGTTCTCTCCTTCCTGAGGCTCCCCAGCCAGTTCACTCCCAAGTGAGGCTGTTCATCCAGCAGAAGGGACGAGTCTCAGTCTAGAAGTGTTGCAAAAAAAAAAGGGAGCTTTTTGCCCTCGGAACATCCCTGGCAAAACTTGAAGGCAACTTTGGTGGACTGAGGCTTTTGTGGAGAAGCTGTAATGCAAGAGCAGACAATAGCTAGCCCCTGGGGCACGTTGTAGAACCAGGTGCCTCTTTTTGCAAGCCTGACCAAAGAGCTGTGAAGCTGTCCAAGGCCTACGACAAAGCTTGTTTCTCCATGTTCAGGCATAGGTGCGTGCACCTCTTAAAAGCTGCAGGTGAGGCGCTGCGTTATGGTGGGTAGCCCAGTTTTGGTATTGCCTTGGTCCTCTGCCTCTGAGAGTGTGCTGGCTTCTGGAGAAGGTGTTGTTCTGCTCTGTGCCATGTGAACATGCTGTACTCCTTGGGTAAGTAGAGAGCAGAGATGCAATAGAGAACACTGTGGGTAAAATAAGTAAAAAGATCCATTATGTACAGAGGTCTTTTGATTTAATTTTCTGCTAGCACGTGGATTTGCAGGAAATAAAATGATTGTGACGCGTGCTGTTCCTTATGGCAAAATACTGGGATCCTCTGGGCATGACCTGGCTCAGCTTGAGTTATTCACTTCAGATGAGGCTTCAGAAGTTACATATTATTTGAAAAATCTGGCATTTGAAACAATTGTGCTTCTTTTTTGGTAATGCATTCACAGTGAATTCCACCTCTTCTGGCAGGGAAATCATCGTGAAACTGATTCAGACTTTGCATTTGGCTTCTCTGAATATCTCAAACAAAACTGACAGAATGCTAACCTATGGGAGCTCGTGTACTCTTAAACACGTCTCTTTGCTCTTCTCAGCTATCTAGTACTTGTGTTCCAGCACTTCCATATTGACTCTTTTGGATGTTAAGAATATTCACAGCAATAAGAGGGGTGCAAAATTTGTGTGGCAGCTCAGGAACTAGAGCCCTAAAATGAGCAATGCACTTCGTAGTGAGCATGACCAGCTGGCCTAGCCACAGGAGTCTGGTGATTCTCTATGAGCTTGTTTGGACTAATTTTGAAGGTGTCTCTGATGAAGTGCCAAAAATTAACACAGACCTTACTGCAAGGGGACTACTATCACCTTTTTGTTTCTTGGGTACAAAGCCACCTGAACTCACACCAAGGTGGCAGGTCCCACGGCTAACTGGAAACCTCAGCTGAGTCACCTAACTGAGGTCAGTCCTGGTGCCTTGTGTAAGGAGATGATGCCACCTTCCAGGCTGGTTGGCCAGTCATGCCCCAGTACAGCACCAGGAAGCAATAGAGACTTTTCTAACAGTGCAGGTGCTGTTTATTTTTCTTTACAGAGAGCCCTTCCTTTGTTCCAGCATTGCAATTCTGACACAATTTTATCCAAGCCTTTCCTTTATGTGTGCCCTAACAGCAAAAGATGGAACACATCAAACATTTCTTTTGACAGAAAATGCCTTTTAAAATCTTTCTAGAGAGCGTTCACTTAGTTCTGAATCCCTCTTTCACCAATGAGATGCACAGGAGAGAACCTCTCGTTTTAACCCTTTCTGCTCTTCTATAAATTGAATTTAAAAAGTTGGAACTCCTCCTTTGTCTCTTCTCTTTTTTTCCTTGTTGTTGTTCTGAATGTTGCAAAATGCTTCATTTCAGCCCTGATCTGTGCCTTACCCTAGCAAAATTGCCATTAGGAGCCCAGTCAGCCTACAAAAAAGGAGACAGCAAGGCTCTGTGACATCAAAGATGCGTGAGGTGAGGGTGTTGGCCATGGCTGCAGTCAGAGGGCATCAGACAAGCGGTGAGAGTGCAGGGACAGACTGACCAGGACTGTGGTCTGTCATCAGCCTCTGCACATCCACCTCATCTGCTGTTCCTAGAAGCAGATGGCAGATCTCTCTTCCCACCATGCTCACGGCCGCCGTATCCATGAGATTTTTCTCAGGCAAGCTGTGGGAGCTGCAGTTTCGCAGGAATCTCGCCCAGAGAGGAGGGTGGATGCTGAAAGTACTGATCCCTCGAAGTGCCGTCAGGGTGGTGCTGCAGCTCTGGTCTGATCTGAAATATGTAAGGATAGTCTGAAAAAAAAAAAAAAAGTGGTTTGGAGCAATTTTCTTTTAATGAAATAAAAATTTACTGTTAGAAACTTGAAAATTAGTCCAATAGAAACTTCTCAGTGTTTTGCTGCTCTTTGTAATAAATTTGCATTCTTTTATTTTAGCTCTCTCAATCCCAAACTCTTTCAATCCCCCAAATCCCAGATTTTTATATTTCTATTCTTTTGGTGTCTAGGAAAATCCTTTGCTTCTTTGGTTTAGTATACACCTAAAGATAACGGAAACTGAAGACAAGTCTCCTTTGCCTTACCCTGAAACTGTCAGAGCTCCTGTTTGCTTACATGGGGTTAATGTAGAGGTGCAGGGTGCCAGGGCTGCAAGCCAGTCAGAGGGCGCCTAAGGACATTATTCCCCCGAGTTGCTTGTGAGCCTCTTAGAAAACTGCTGTCATTCCTCATGCAATAGCAGAACACACTGGAGTGGCAAGATGAAAAAGCAAAGTGTGATTAGTTTTAAAGGATAGCACAAACAATAAATGAAAGTTATGACCAGTTGTGAACAGGGGAAGCGTGAAGGACTGAGATGAATTTATACTCTTCTAGCTCCCTTCTAAGTGAAAAATGGGCACAAAATCTCCTGTGTGCTGATTTGCATGCATGAGAAAAAGCACTGGCTGGGTGAAAAATAGCCTGTAGTGCCCATTCTTCACTTGTTAAATAATCCAGACGAAGGATAAGAGAGCGATTCATTGTCAGTGTATTTCTACCTGAGGGATTTTGGCGCTGCTCTCCCAGCTGGATTAGGCCCCGTGTCTTCCTGCACCTAAACTGTTCCAGTTTCATTTATGGCAGCAGGCAGCCCTGGAACATCTGAATGTGAGGATCTCTGCTCCTGGCAGGCGGCTGGGTCATGCTCCCAGCACAGGTACGCAGACCTGCTTGGGAGCGTGCATACCTCAGGCTCTACTTAGAGCAAGACTGGGGCGTCTGGAAGTACAAGGTAGGCCTGGCTTCGTGCTGCCGTCTCAGCTGTTACAGGACAGCTCCTCCGCAAACACGCACTCTCTGCGAGTAAAGCTAGAAGATAAATGATGTCACAACAGGCTTTACGCTCCCTAATGAGCCCTGCCGCGTGGGAGTGATATTTATACTTCCTACTGCAATATAATATGGTCTGTATCATGCAGTACCCCAGGATGTGCACAATCACATGAAGTTATCAAAAAGGGCCAGCCTGCTGAACAGAGCTGGACCCTGGGGCTGTGCGGGACCCCGCCGCGGACGAGCAGCAGCCCGGGAGGTGGCAGCAAAAGGCCGGGGAGTTAAGAGGGAAGACAGCATCAGCGCAAAACTGCGGCGTAAAGAATTGTCATATTTGTTTATTAGTTCTTCACATACATTTTAATATTCTACAGATCACGTGCTAATAAGCTGCATCTCCATAGTGACTGCACCCTTACTTCGGAGCTCGTTTGTACCTGTGTCCTGGTGCTCTTCCTCGCAGTGTAAGCAACACTGCAAGGTCTTAAAAGTGGCTGTTCAGTGTTTGCCTGCCTTGTTATTCCTAATGAGGTGCATGATTTTGTAACGCGTATTGAGATAACATTAAGATTTGTAACCTAAAAGGAGAAAAAAAGTAGAATGGCAAGTACTTGGCCTTTGCTCATAACCTGTTTGGTTGTAAAGGGAAGGTCAAAATTCATATGCTCTGCAATGAATTTCTAGCAATTGTCAGCTGCTTCCCCAGACCTCGTGTCACTCTGCTTACACGTGATTTTCATATTTAACTTCTGCATTAAAGAATTTACGAGAGCTCCAAGTCTCTCTCTGTTAGCCGTGGGGGAAGATGTGCTGTCTCACAGCCCTCTCATCCTTATATATCAGCCCGTGTGTTTTTCAAGTTACATGCAAAGTTATGCATTAGCCTAAACATGCCCACCCACTTTATCTGATCTGATGAGAGCTTTTGTTTTGGAGGCTGGATTGAAACTAAGAAATGCCTTGTTTTAAGAGCTGTTCTAATACAGCTCAATCACAAATGGTTTTAAAAAGTATTTTTTTCTTTTTAGCAAGGAAAGCAATAATGCCACCCAACAGGTATTAATCAAAATTGTTGAAACTGTTTTCAGAAATTGCCTAGGTGTCTAGGAAGCTGTCTTATTAGCAGGCAGGAATGATGAATAACTCTGTCCTGCATATCTACTTTTGTGCCAAAGCACTTATCATTTGCAGATCTGAAAATGCTTTGTTTTCAGTGACTCAGGCACTTCCACGATCCTTCTCTTTTATAGACAGGTGTGTCAGATGAGTTACTTCTTGTTAATGACCAACAGAGCTAGTAAGAAATCTCTCTCATGATACTCTAGAGTTTAGGAAGCCAAATTTGCCTCCTTTGAAATGCAAATGCATCTTACCATTGCCCTTAATGGGGCATTTCTTCTTCGAATGTGTTCCCATACAGGAAAATTCCTTTCTTTTCAACGAGCAGCAGGAGGAGTTAGCTGCTTGCTAACTGGCATAATTAGAAAACTTTACTGGAGATGATTGGGTCGGGTTGTTCCCATGTACATGAGGTTGTTAATCAGCCCCAAGTGGTGTATGGCAAGCTGTGGGCCACAGAAATGGCTGTGGGATGCACGTGAACCAGGTGAGTCAGCCTTTACTGTGGCATTTATTTGTTTTTAGGAGAGCATTTCCCAGCCACGAATGTCCAAAGCAGAGCTCTTTGGTACTGTGTTATACCGCAACGTGTTTCTGAATGTTTTTTGGTAGCAATATATGGCAAGACCTTCTTGGTGTACCATCCCATTCCAACTCACATCTGTCTTGAAGGCATATCTACGCAGCCCAGCTGGTTTCTGCACAGAGTTGGTGGGCAGGGATCAGGAGGCTCATCAGCCTGAACACAAGCTGGCTGCAGCTGCGGCTCTTCATGTCCCAGCACTAGCTCGTTTAGGGTTAGCTCAGAGCTGCCTTGGGAGAGGTAGGTATTCCTCCTTCCCCTAACTGGAGTGGTGTGGGAGAACCTAGTGTGGCTTTTGGGCCTTACAAGGTGTTGCTGTTTTCCTCCTGGCTCCTCAGTTGTCCTTATATGTGGGTGGTAGAGAGCTGCGCCTCTCTAAGCAGAAGGTGACTCGAGGCAGCAAGAGCAGTCGCGTGGGATACGCAGCAGGTATGTGTCTTGTCCAGGGGCTGCCGCCCTCCCCACAGGCCCTGCTTACTGTGGGAAATGCGGCAGAGTTTGCTGTGATACTGAGATCTGTGTGTGTTAATCTTATGTTAGGGCAAAAAATGAATATGATCACCTTTAGGGTGCAGGAAAAGGGCCACAGTCTCCCATTCCCTGTCTGTTTTCTGCATCTCTTTCACTTCAGTAGCCCGCTCAAGGAAAATCTCATTTACCTTTTCTACATGTTTTTCAATATTTTTTTGCTTAAGAACTCTGCTTGTCAATACTTGCATTCAAACAGGGAGCTACTACTTTAGCTGATCATTTGATTGATCTTCTCCAAAAGTTATTTTACCGAGTTGATTGAATTTAACTGATTGAAGTGGCAGAAAACCTGGAAGCAAGGTGTAAGGGGTCTCAGCCTTTTGTTTCTCCCTCAAGTTTTATTTGCTAGCATCCTAATAGCTTGAGCGTATATGAGAGAAAGCAGGATAGATAGGAAGAGGCAACATAACATACAATTAGTTTGACTTCCCCTTGTAGAACGTACACAGGTTGTCTTGGCATCTCTCTGTGTACATTAGAGGATGGAGTACTCAAACAAGTTTGCCTTTTTCCCCTCTGCATCGATCCAGTAGGGTTCAGCACACCTGGCCAAAAGCTCATTGTTGTTATGTGAGTCAGCAGATGGAAGCAGTTCTCCTGCTAAATGTGCTGATCCTGTGAAGCTGTAAGTGGTTTTAAATCTTCTTTTCTTTCAGCTGGAGAAATAAGGAAGCGCGTATCACCTCTGTGGGATCACATATTCCTTGGGCTTTACACAAATCTGTTTATGCAAATGGAAGTGTAAAAACAAGTACTTTGCTTCCTTGCTGAATCAGTTACAGTACCTGTTTGTGTCGGGGGAAGAGGGACAGCATCAGATGTTATTCCGAGAGCACAGAGAAAAGGGGGAATCTTAGCGGTGCTTTGAGGTGTGAACGCAGAGTTAAGCTGGAACAAGAGGCAGATGAGCCATCTGTCCCCAAACCAGACCTGGCCCAGCTCTGGCCACATCTGGCACTTTTGGGGTCTAGTGTCGGGGCAGCCCTCTGGAGGCGGGTGGTTAGAGCACGTCGGGACCTGTGTGCCCGGGCACATCTGGTGTTTGAGCTGGCAGCTGGTGCACGCAGCTGGGCTCCTGCACGGTCGGGCTTGTCTGGCAGCTCCGCGCGGAGTCCTGGCCTCAGGTCGGTGCCTGCTGCACTCTCAGAGCTACGTGCGGCCGTCCTGGGGGTCTGCTTGTAAGGGGGTAACGTGAAAGCAGGGGGAGTCAGCACTTTGTCTAAGCATAAAAGGTCCTCTGACCAGCTTTTAAAGGGCTTCCTGGTGTGTCTTGTCAGAACCAAAAAACATCAGATGACGCATCAGTTTTCACAGGGTTTTGAGGTAGATCTTGTAGTGCTCAGAGACAGGCTGTTCTGGTTACTTCTGTAGGGAATAACATATGTTTTAGCTACCCTTCCACCAAGAAGTTTTGGTGGGAAACTGCAGATATGACTGACCAATTTTGCCACTGGAAATCTGTGAGCACTTGCCAGGTATGCTGTATAGGGTAAGTGACGCTGTTTAGTTGTGCAGCTTAGTGTGATGGTTGCTGGAAATGAAATGCGACTATTCACTTAAAATCATAATAAATGGTGTTAGGCATGTACTTGTCCTAAGCTGAATTGCAGCTAGGGGTCTCTGTGTACATGTAGGAAGCAGCAAAATGTCAGGCTAAAATGTGTACCAGAACTCATTTGTCACATTCAGAAGTTGTGTCTGATAGTGCTTTGGAATGGATTTTTAGATTCCAGATAGGTAAAATACAGGCTTTGTGCTGCACGTACGCTTAGGCTTCCTCCTACTGACAGCTTTCCCTCGCACGTCTCTGCATTATGCATCTACCAGCACATAAAAGATTGTCATGTCATGATTTGCTTCCCCGGGATTTAAGATGTTCCTTCATGGGTTGCTTGGCAAGGAAGGACAGGGCATGGCTGCGGGGCTGAGTTTCCTGCACGGCAGCTACTGCCCTCTTGCTACTTGCCTAGGAGTGTTTGCCCAGGGAGCAGCATTTAATGATAGGCAAAGAACTCAGATTTTAGCCCTCTGTTAGTGGTGCAGGCTCTCTCTTTTTGCAGGTCACTGTATCTTTCCTGCTGCAGAGGAATTACGTGCGTTGCGGTGACAGCGTGTCAGTCTCTGGGTAGGAGCAGTGATGCTTCTGTCAGAAAAGGAGCTGTCTTCAGCACAGAGTTTGGCTAATCAAAGCGTGGCATTAGCAACTTGGAACATTTTCAGCAATGAAATATGGCATAAGAAGTGATGTTCGCTTGTGTGAGAGAGGTGTACGGTACCCAAGTGATTTGCATGAGCGCAGGCGGCACAGCTGGGAACAGCTTCACCGTTCCCTAATCCTGAGGTCAGTGGAGGTATAAGAAAGACAGTCTTATGTGCTGTAATAGCGTCTGTATTTTCCAAATGCAAATTAAAAAGAATTGTTAAAAAGTGCCTGCAGTAGAAAATGTGATAAGCACCCAGGAGTGAACAGAGAAGCCATGTAAATCTCCTGGATTGGTTCAGCCCCCAGCGGCTGAGATTCTTTAGATCAAAGAAATGGAAAGGAATATAGAAGTAGGAACATGACATCTCCCAAAATGTAACTGCTACAGTTTTTTTTTTTCTTTTCACCAGAGCTGACTCACAATGGAGGGAATGGATTTTTGTTTTTCTTTTTGCAGTTCTTTTTTTTTTCTTCTCCATTATTTTTGGGTCAGAAGATTGTTAGTTTCTCTTTGAAGAATTTACTTTATGGCTTCCTGATGAGCTGCAGGTGGCTTGTGGAATCAGGTTGGCAATATATCCTTCACTATGACACTCTTTGCTGACTAAGAGCATCTTTTTTAAAATGAATTGGTTGATTAATGCACATTTCTATTAACATTGTTAATTCTCAACCTCCTTCATACATGGAACTGACCTGCAAGAAACTTGCTCAAAAAGAATCAAAAATTTCCCAACAGCATAAGCTGAAATGGCAGCCTTCTCTCTGCTGCACGTCATTTAGTACAAGGGAGTCATAAAACTTAGCAGAACTGGGTATTTCTCATTCTAAAATTAACAGCGTAAAAAACCTTTTAAGTGTTATGTATGATTTAGCACATAATAGCTTCAAGAGAAGTTATTCCTTTCACTGATATGGTATGTATGTGGGAAAGTGCTGAAATGCAGAGGAGACGTGCCTGTCGTCACTGACCAGCTCTTGTGAAGTGCTTGGTGCTCTCATGGACTTCTCAAAGACAAAGGAAAGCTGAAGGCATGCACTTTGCACAAGGCACTTAGCACGTCTAATCTAATCCAATCCATTTTTAATGTGACTTTCACATTGAAGCATCTTGCTGTATAGGAAATCAGCTACGGCAGCGTGATGTTATTGCTAATATTTTAGATGCAGGGAGGTTGCAATATACAAAGCCATGGGTCTCATAGCAACTACCTGCTTTTATTCTTGATTAACAGTTATAGAAGGTAACAAGGTAGACAAACTTGTTTTAGTTTTCAGCATGCTAATGTAGTTTGACATATTCACACTTTCAGTTTACGAAAGCAGGGTGTCTCGTCCATCAGCAGAGTCTAGGCTTGACCCATCTTACGCTCACATCAACAGTACTTCTATTCTTGGCTTTGGGGCAATTTGTATCCCTGCTTCTGCGTCTTCTAAAGATGAAACCAAGAGACATGTATTTATAGGGGAAGATTGTGGCCGTACCATTGAACCTCTTCTGTTCACACACCAAAGTCCATTTACAGCCTTACTTGGCTGCATTTCTTCTGTGGTCAAACGCTGCTCCCTATGTCCGTATAGTTGGGGCACGTTAGGTTATGAGTGCCTCTGGATGTCCTCCTTTTCTTGTGGGAGCACAGTAGTGAGAATAACAAATCCAAAAATGGGTTTCTTGCTCTGATTCAGTTCTGCTTCTTACTGGCCAAGAGGTGCAAAGGTTGCACATACAAGGAGCGATGCTACAAGTGCGTAGTTCTGATGTCCATGTGGCACGGCTTTGTCCTGAGGAGTTCCTGGTCTAAATGTGGTTCCTCCGCTGCTTCGTGGTGCTCTGAAGGATAAGGAGAATAATGGAAACTTGGGTAACTATGGAAGTTCTTGTCCTCACCTGATTGCTCATTAGTGTTTGAATAAGCTGCTTCTTCCTGCCTGCTTTACTGGTTGAAAAAAAATAAAAATAAAAATTGGGCTCACCCTGCATTAACTACAGCAAGCTGATCTGCAAGCTAGTTCCATAGAAAAAGAGGGCCCATTTTCCTTTTCCACATCAAAGCACACTAAGCTTCTTGTCCAAGCCTCATCAAAGGGATGATTTCAGCACATGTATTCCTTAGAAAATGACAGGAGGAACTAGGCAACAAAATTGAAATGAAACATTAATTTAAAAGAACACGAGAATCCTAATTGGAGATTTACTTTAACAGATTTCCCTCTGTCTGAAAAATGATGGCTGGGAGCATAATCAGGCTTTCAGCAGGCACCATCTCTGAATTGTTTGTAATAACTCTTAAATCCTTTCACTGCGATTTTAAAATGAATTTGGAAGCCATCATCCATGTGGGTAATCTGAGGGACCACATCTTGATCCTTTGCTCAGGAAAGATGTATTCATTAAAACTGCTAAAAACAACAGCGAACAGAAGGCATGTCAAGGTCACTGTGATATTCTTGTTCTGAAATTACTGCAGCAGGCTGTACAGCATATATATAAATCAGAGCCGGGCCAGCTAAGTTCCACTGACTCAGCTAACATTACACCAGGGGTGAGGTGGCACAAGCTATCAGGACTTTTTGCGAGAAACCAAATAAAATGTGTCTCCAGACTGCGTTCATCTCATACCACTGGATGAGATGCAAAATTAACATCCCAATCGCTCAATGCTCAGGGTGCACTGTGGGTACAAAGAGCACTCCTTGTGGCTGAGGAGTGCGGACTGGCACGCTGCACTCAGCAAAGAGAAGCTGCCCCTGAGCCCTCTATAAAGAAAATAATTCTCATTAATATTAACAACAAGTGCTGTGCCACATCCATCGGGTTAAATTCAAGACTGTATTGTGAATGTTCGAATATATCGCAGCTTACATGTGCAAAGACATCCCATCCTAATTCTTCCAGAATACCCTGATGATGGGCTTTGGAGTGTTTAAAGGCAAGAGATTAGAAGAGCCACATGTTGAGAGTGACAGGGAGACAGAGGCAGAAGCACGCAGTCTGCAGTGGAGGAGCGTTTATTAATAAAAAGAGATGTGCGTACAGTGCTGGCTGCTGGCAAGTGATGCGCTCCCGTGGAGTGGGTGGGAGTTTCCCAGGGAATTGAGTTCCATTTAATCCTGTTTATTATTTAATTAAAAGGCAGGGTAGTGGGAAGCCTGCATCTCCTCTGGTGGAGCCCTGCACTTCTTAGTGCTCAGCTCCGTATCGTGAGGTACGAGGTGGAACACAGCTGCCAGTCAGTGTCCTGGATTTCAGGGCACAGGGACAATGCTGTGTTCACGGAGAGGATCTGTGTTACTGCGTATTGGTGCTTCATTACTAGTGCTCAGGAGGAGAAAAGAAGGATGGCAGACAAAGGACTTTTCAGTGGACAGACAATGTAATGAGAACGGTATTTATACCGGAGGGCTGCTCTCAGAAGTCTCTGCTCTCACTTTCCTTTTCCAGATTTACGCTGTGCAGCCTAAACTAAGCTCCTAATGACAAATCCATTAGGACCACATGAGGAGGGGTCAGGGGAGAAACTGTTTACCTGGACTCTACAATGAAAACAGGAGAACTTGGCCTAGGCCTTTCGGATAGGCAGTAAATGATGGATGCTATGACAATATTTTTTCATAGCATTAAGGGTCAGGATGCTTATTCTGAGACTTGGCCTGTTTCTGTTTGAATCTCTGTATTTCCTTCAGGAAAATGCAATAAAATGTCTGTGTTCTTTGGTCAGGTTCCTGATAAACTCAGGATCTGAAAAAGGCCAGAGTACAGGAGTTTCAGCGGAAGAAGTTACGGTATTTTCCTGCAAACGTATCATTACTGCTACAAGCCCTTTAGTGAGGTTCTCTCTGTGTTAGTTTTTCATGTGTTTGGGCTTAGAAAGTGTGCAAAGGGATTGCTTTCTTGCTTAGTTCTTCAGTATGCGGGAGCGTTTGTTGTGCTGCTTGTGTGCGCTGTGTATCAGATCTGTGTTAAATCTGACGAGTCAGATTTAAGTACAAAATGTCTGTCAGAACGGAGTTGTTGGTGCTGACTGGTGTCTTTAGGTACAATTAGAATGCAAATACCATTAATAGGTGGTAACGATAGACCGACAGACCATGAGCTTGGTACACAGATCCATGATTTTTCAATTGAGTCACAGTGCAATGGTTCAGCCTCTGGGCTTTCTCAGCGCCTGCCTGAAAACCAGAGTTTCTGAAGATTGCCAGACTACACTGAGATGATGCAAGAGAGCAGGACAATGTGGTGAAAGGGATATATCATAAATCCCCTTTGTTAATGAAGTTAGCAGCCCGAGAGGTACCTTCTGTTTGGGAATGATGGGAGGCTGCAGACTTCTAAGGTAGCAGGGGTAACCAGGAGAACTGTTTGAAGTTTGCTGTTTTTTGACATACACCACAAAGATACTCCGGGTGATCTCTGCTGTGTGTGTGTGGTGTCTCTCTTTGCTTCCTGTACTGCACTAGTTGTCTGTTTCCAAACACAATGGAAACTGATGACTAATCAGCAAAGCCGAGGCTACCTTACAGGCTGTCTCTGCCTTTATTCACCCTCTTGAAAGAACATCTGGGACTCTTCTTCCAAAAGTGCTTTGATTTTTAGCTCAGGAGGAATGGGGGCAGGATGTTCTCTGTGAATCAACCCTAACCCCTGTTGGTCTGACAAAGCAAAACCCAAGTTTTTTGACCTTGTTGGCAAGTCTTTTCTGTTTATTCATGAATTTTACTGTGGCTGGGACATGGGAAAGATTTTGGCTTACATGTTTGCACTGGAAAATGCTCCTGCTTTTGTTCATTCAAATGGAGAAAAGGTTTTTGTTCTGCTCCTTGTACTGGGAGTATAAGAGGAAACTTGCCTGTATTTCCATTGCTGTCTCTACATTGCCATGGGAACAGATTTGAAGTGCTGCATCCATTAAGTCACTTAGCTGAAAAATGGCACAGTTTATTCATTCAAACTGCACTTTTGCCACCGCTCTGTGTATGTCTACATGGCGCAGTGTAGCTTTTGAGCTAGCTTGATTCCAGAAGCAATGTAGCTGCCTGGATTGCAGTTGCATATGATAGTTTGACTTGGGATAAATAACGCAGGCAGGGCATCATGCTAACATAGCTGTGCTGCCAACTCAGGCTTGTGTGAGACGATTCAGAAGTAGTTCAGGTGTACACACTGATAGACTCCTGCATCTTGTTGCACAGGATTTACGTATAAGACTTTTCATAGCACGTTGTGTTCAGTTACTATTTACTAGTATAAAAAGGTAATATCCTGCCTACTTTTCTGTTCATTTTGAGGTTGGTTTTTGTTTCTGGAATACTAAATCAGGCTTAATGCTACTAGAACAAAGCTTTCAAGTGTAATTCTTCTGTAGTCTAGTAATTACCGCTTGTGAAGCGTGGAAGAATCAGAGTGAGCAAGGCACAAATGGAGGCAAAATGAGGCCTCCATAAAGAAGAGCATTATTTGTATTCTTGACTGCACAATATTTTATTGCCAAAGAATTTCTAGGTATATGTTAATATGAAAAAAAAAATCAAAATTGTACAAATTTAATTACTCTTTTTAGTAGTGTTCCTCTACACCCTTAAAACCTACTTCAGGCATGAATATCACAGAATGGTTTGGGTTGGAAGAGACCTTAAAAACCATCTCATTCCAACCCCCTGCCATGGGCAGGGACACCTCCCACCAGACCAGGTTGCCCAAAGCCCCATCCAGCCTGGCCTTGAATAGAGGGGTGATCTTTGAGAGCATTCACATTTCAAATGAGACACCTTCATAGCCTTTAAATCTTGTCTGCAGGATCTGCCAAAAAGGGCTTTTTCTATGAGGAATCGCATCACCGTTTCAGGTTGTCCGTTTGAACAGACACGGAATGCAGAATGCCCATGACAGAAGTTTACAGGGGGAGATGTAAGTATTTGATAAGCGCTGTTAGCGTTCTGCTACTCGGCGTTTGTCACGCTTCCTGCTGCAGGTGTTTCAGATGAGATTGCTGGCTGAGTTCAAAAGGGCACCAGTTCTGCAGCCGGGTTGGAGAAGATGGGCTGCTAGCAAATTACACTAAGTCACCAGGGGAGCAAGGTGAGGAAAGGAGGAGGAGGAAAAGAGCAAAAAAATATATATATTTTTTTCCCCTTGCATTACTTTAAGTAGCTCCCACTTTAATACCATCAGCCTTTCTCTAGCTGCCAGTAAATGTTACGTCTCTATCTCTTGGATGGACAGGTATAGATTAATTTCCAGATGCTTGCCAATGATAATTTATTTACAACTCTGCAGAGAACTAACTATTCTTTTAAAACTGTTTAAGCAGTTATTTGACAATTCACGAAGAGGGAGCTGCATACAAATAAGAAGCCCTGTGGTAGTAGATAAGTGGTGGAAAAACTTGAAGGAAGTTCACTGTTGTCCTAGGCAAGAACTTAAAAGACTAACCCTGAAATAGCTGTTTAAGTACTCTTTCAGTCCGTGAAGAGTTGTGGTAGAGTCACTCACCGCACTTATTCTAGAGACCATGGTGGGTTTTGAAGTGCAAGGAAGGGAATGGTTAAGTCTGAGCTTTGACTTTTTACAAACAAGGTGCAGGTTGGAGTGACACTGGGCACGTGGTGCAAATGTCTCCTTTGACAGCTCTCTGCAGTGGATTCCGTGTGTGTGGGGGGGAATTTGGTATCTGATGAACTGTTCTTCCTTTGGAATCTACTTGAGTCGAGCTGATCCACAGCTGATATCAATAGCATAACAGAGAATGAGCATTCGGGATGTGTCTCGAGGTTTTATGGATTAAAATGAGAACTACCCAGTTATGTGTCTCAGTCATGTTACTGGGACGAGTCCTGTGTGTTTTGCTTGGCAAGGGATGTAAAAGACAACCCAAGTGAGTTTTATGAATTAGGAATAAGGAGGGGAGAGGAAAAAAAAGGAAAACACAGATTCCCTGCTGAATGGGGGAAGAGAGAAAATGAGAGAATAATGGATGAAACAGGACTGGAGTAGTCAATGCCGCCTTTGTTTCTGTCTTCACCAAACAGTTAATTGTGATCTGAACGCTTACTGAAATTAATTTTAATAAGGGGATAGATGTGTAGGCCAATGGAGGGAAAGAATAAGTTCTGTGTTTTCTAGTTAAAAGGCTTGGTTTAGAGTAAGTAAGGAGTCAACTGAAGTGATCTCTCAACTATTTGAGGCTATCCACAAGATTTCATGAATGATATCCCAAAGGAGGGGAGAAAAGAGCGCAGCAATTACCTTTACAGTGAAAAACTGTGGAAGAACTAGTGCACAGTAGAACAGTCAGTCAAATTTTGATTTCTGAAAGATTCTGAGCTTAAGACAATCAGGAGCCTTACCTTGACACACAATGTAAATGTAGTACATCAGCTGAACTCCCAACAGGGTGGAAGCAGTACCTTTGGTATAGCTGAGAGCTTTGAAGTATTTTTAGGTAAAGTTTTTTTTCTACCACTCCCAAATGCCATAAGCCAGATAGGTGAGCAGGCCTGGAGGTTATTGCCTTAACACGTGCTCACACACACACTAAAAAGATGGTTTTTTAAGTTGTTCATGAGCCTGAGTGGTGTGCAGTGGCTTACTGTGAAAGTGGTGGGAGGGCTTCTGGAGTTGGGGCAGACCAGATCTGTCGTGTACTCAGTTCTGGACAGCATTTTCCTTTAGCAACTTGGCTAATGGAGCAGCAAATGCAGTTACAACAATATTTGTTATGGCTCAAAATGAAGAAGAGGGTTATCAAACACTCTGAAGGATGGCATCAGAACAGAGGCTAAACTGGAAAGAAAGTTACTCTATTTTTGGAAATCAAATATGTATGTATCACAAGTCTTTGGCTACTCAGGTGTGCGCCAGCTACATGACGCAGTTGCAAAAAGGCAAATATCATTGCAGAAGGTTGTAGGAGGAGTGTCAGATGTAATTATTCTGCTCACCTCGGTGCTGGTGAAGGCTCAGTTGGAATCTTGCCTTCAGCTCTAGGCACCATGCTTCAAGAAAGAGTTTGAAAGAAATGAGAGAAGAGTAATGAGAACAGCAGGTGGTTCTCAAGACATGAGATGGGAGATAAATGACTATTATTCCTTCCCCCTCGAAGACAAAAGGAATCACTTAAGTTGCAGCAAAGACTTGTAGAGGATTTCAGTGTTCTAATTGGATTCCTAATTGCTGCCTGAGCAGAGGAGTGTTTTAGGCAGAGATGGAGTTGTAGCCACAGTCTTGCTGCAGAACAGCCAGGCTGCTCATGGAGTAACTTGCAACATGTGGTAAGAAAACTGATTGGTGTTACTTTGCCTGCACACATTGGACTAAAGTTTCTGCAGTCCAGAATCTGTTTCCTGAGCCATCCTGCTGTGCAGATGGGGCAGTTGCCTCTACTCCAGGGTTCCCATCTCTGGGCGTGGGACCTTGAGCAGTCCCTGAGGATGGGAATGGTATTCTCCTGGTGCTAGCTGCTATGACTTCTGAGTTTTTTTTCCCACAAGCATTCCCTATTTTTTTAAAATGTCCTTCTAATGCTATCTGACTCTCTCCTCTAACACCTTTCTTTCCTCAGTGTTTTCCAAGTTTTTTTTTTTGCTTGGCCTGG
Source organism: Cygnus olor (assembly GCF_009769625.2). Classification (NCBI taxonomy): domain Eukaryota; kingdom Metazoa; phylum Chordata; class Aves; order Anseriformes; family Anatidae; genus Cygnus; species Cygnus olor. The sequence goes on along the minus strand of NC_049174.1, from coordinate 33,036,991 downwards.
CTTTGTCAGCTGTGCCACTGGTCCTCTTCTGCTGTGCAATTTCTTGCAACCACCAGAGGGCTTTCTCACAGCCCTAGGGCAAAGGGTGTCAGTGTGTGAAGCCAGCATCTGTTTTCTTACTGGCAATGGTGAAGTAATTGTCTAGACCTTTTAGGTCAACCATTTACATGATGAAACAGAATGCAAGATATATGGAGATCCATTTCATTGACACTTTAGTGGACTTTTAAATTAGCCAAAGCCTGTGTAACTTGCCTAGGGAAGATACAGTGGTGGTTTTTTTCCATGGAAAGATCTTAGGGTTTTCTCACCTAAATTGTTCTGTACAGTGTAAAACATGTTCTCTTACTGTTGAAATTGGACATATAGGGTTCATAATATCTGTGATTTTTCAGGCAGTACCTGAATTCAAATCTATCTTTTTAAACTGAAGAAGAACCTTGACAGTATTTATTTTACATACATATTTTAGTCTTGCTTACCTATCCCTCTAGGCTAGGTAGACTGTTACTGTTATCTGAGGAGTTGCCATGGAAACAGTTTTACACTCTCCTTCCTTTTCAGTCTGTTTCTCTTAGCCAGTATTCATCTCTTTAAAACTATGGCCATGCTAAAATGGAAGTAAAACACTAAGAATTAAATACCGCTGTTACCAGGTGACACTGAGTGCAATAAATCTGTTGAAATCAATGAAACAGTTTCAGATGAAAAGGTGAGACCATGTCTCTGGGTTTTCAATCCTTCCTCTTCTCTTTTCCTTCCAAAATTAAATACAAAACTACTTTGAGGTCAAAGGCAGATATTTGGAAGTCAGAAGTTTTTCAAGCGATGAATGGGCTCTTTTCATCCATGGTAGGTACATCTTCACCTTATTGCTGTCCCTGGGTAATGTCAGTGGTTTACATGAACATAACCGAGAGAAAGTATTAATGATTTTAAATTTTGAAGAGTCTTCAGTGAAGTCTTCAAGAGAAAGATGTTCCACTTGGACCCTATTTAAGTACTGGTGTGTGTGCGTGCACCACATGGCAACCAGCTACAAAGGTCATTCACCGAATTGAAAAATGTATCAGAAATGTGGGGGTTTTATAATTTGTAGATGTCAAAGTAATCATATACAGCAAAACACAGTGAGGAGGAAGTGGCTTGTCTTATTCTTAAAGCTCAAATTTCAATGGAGAAATCGGAGCTACAATGAAAGAATCAAGAAAGCTTCTATTCATGTGAACTGTTATCAGTGTCTGATGAAAGAGGCTCAGCAATACCCCCAGCAAAAGGTTGGGATTATGTGTTTGCAAAGTGAACTCCTGACTTTACGGACTATTTGACAGAAAGGGGCTGTAGTCAAGGTAACCAAACAGAATGACGGGCATCAGTCCAGGCTGTGGTCAGTCTCGGGAGGACCAATATCCTTGCCTTAGGCTTACTGATTAGGCAGTGGTAGCCTGACAGGTAGCTTTTAGAATATAGTGGTTGCTCTATTTGTTTCAAATGGTGACCAGGTACTGTATCAATGTGATTCTAAAATAGTACTTCATGCAACTATTAACATGACTTAACAGACAGTGAGACACCACGAACAACCTTGACTGAATTTCCTTTTGTCTCAGAAAAAAATCTAGCACTTGTGAAATGGGTGGCTAATACAAATATGGGCTCAAAGTATGGAACATGGTCAGGAATATGCATAAGAAAAAATGATTTAAGAGCAGAGGACAGAGTTGAAGATCAAAAGTGCTGAAGGACCAGAGATTGTTGGGATAGATATAGGGCAGGTGCCTTCCAGAATTGTTTAGGTTTCTGTGGTTGGCAGAATTGGTGGGTTAGGAGTAAGGACGGGATACGAACTGGCAGAGTCTGAGATGAATATACTGATGGGTCTAAAAGGGAGCTAGGGCTTCTAGTAAAAGGAACCTAGTGCTTCTAGGGTTCTTGGGCTGTGACAAGCATTGCTGGCGGTCAGGGATGGGGATCTGGTCCGACTGTAGGGCTGTTGCTTGTCAATCTGGACCACAGGTTTAGATCTGTGTTATAAAGACTTTCTAGACAAATGCAAAGCTTGGGCTGGATTTGGGATTGGAGGTAGGGTTTTTAGGTACAGAAAGGCTGCTAGTTTGAGTTAAAAACCTTTACCTCATGCAGCCTTTTATGTGGGTAATATTTCATGCAGTCCAAATCATGTGGAGCCTATTGAGAGAGACTGAAGTTCAACAGACCATTCATGTCTTCTCAACTGCCTTGTCATGATGGTGCAAAAAAGAATATAAAATAAATCTCTGCCATCAGATATTTATTTCTGCTTCCTTTATGAATCCTTTAATTGCAACGTGACTTTCTGGTGGTAGGCCTGCGTGAACACGTGAGCTGCCCTGAAGTCTATTGATTTCACCTTGAATATCTCTGGTTCTACAGTTACAGCTGACTTAATTTCTGCAAAAATCATCCTGTCATACCAAATCCTGTAGCGAGAGTGCAATGAGACAGAACTATGTTAAGAGCTATTCCCACACTTGGTGTGATGTAATGAGCTAAACATCTGCTAGATTTCAGTAGGCTTAGAATTGTGTTTGGGGTGGCACAACTTTATGGGCAAGATGATACAAGTTTTAAGGCTGTACTATGTGTTCCTCTGAAAAGGGGAATTAAAAATGACTAGTGCAATTAAAGCTTGTCAAAGTAATTACAAGAATAAGAGGAAATATGAGAGTTTATCTGCTTATGCATAGTATAAATGCCAAGAATAGGTAAGATAAACAGCAAATGCAAGAATTAGAATAATACTATAAAAATATCAGAGGATATATCATTAAATGAAGTTTCTTTCATCTTCTTCTGACTATGCCTATTCATTTAAACCTGTATTGTATTATAGAAGCTTCTTTGTATGGTTCAGTGTATCTCAATTAAGATTTTACTGCCCTGTCATAAAGCTTATCACAGGCTAAAAGTTTGCTTTTATTTCTCATTCTGTGAAGCCTGCCAAGTTCTGTATAAGCTGTCACTCACTGCATTACACTCGGTGGATGAATAGAAGTTTGTTCACAATGAAGTTGTCCCAAATTTCTCAGGGTTTTTTAGACCGTTTGCAGTCTGTCCTATCTTCCTAAATCCCCTGCACAGAGCTTTTGAGTTAGAAATGACTGCACTGCAGTGCACCAAAACACCAGACAATGGACCCGAAAAACCAGCAAGAACATCAATCATTCAATAGGTATTTCTAGCAGCAGCCTCATTTTGGTCTCTTTTATACTTGTAACTTATAATGAAATGATATTGCATGTTAATGACAACACAGAAGAACTGATTCGCCACTTTACATTGTAAATATGAAATGTCAGGATTTTTACTTAGAGTAATATCTCTTGGACCCAAGACAAAATCAAGAGTTAAGGTGTCAGTAATAGTTTCTTACACCTGTTTTCATAGCATCACTGCAGCGTTACTCATGATGTATTTGTGACACATGGCAGAGAGGCATAGTGTCCACCTACAAAAGCCTAAACTACCGTGTGTAAGTGATTAAGAGAAGGGCCACTAAGGAATGTCTGCTTGGTTTTGTGCAGGTAAGTACCTGGCAGAAAAGTTCACACCAGGTAGTAAGTTGTTGTAGTGTCTCTATTTCTGAGATAAATGAGTTCTTTCAGTAATGAACTATGGGCTCTGCATGTATAATGGAGGCGTGTTTGGTGCTAAATTGCACCAAGACATTAAATTTGAGTAACAATTTAGAATATTCCTGAAGAACTTGCATAACTATAAGAATACAAAAGATCAGAGGGTGTTTTTTCTTTAACATGGCTCAAACAGGCTACTCATCCTCAATTTCTCTTCAGCTTCAATGAAATGTGAGTTCCCCAGCCCCCTTTCCATGTTGCATATGCAAGAACAGGTTTAAAACAAAACTGTATTTCAGTGTGTGTGTGTGTGGGGGGTGGCATTCAGCATTTGGGGACGAAGAATTTGTGAGAGTGCAGTCAACATCTTTTGTGTGTCCTCCGTTAAGGCAGATGAGAATGTAAGGAATTAAATGTTTGGGTGACTTAAAGGATGAGCAGTCTTTCTCCTGATGCCGCAGTACCTTATTTCCTTTATCTTGAAATGAGTCTTGCCTTGTGGACAAATGATGTTCCAGTTCTGTCCAGTTTTTTATTTGTTGTATTTGTTTTGGGGCTGTTTGCACATATACGATGGGGTGAAATTAATGCCAACTTAAGCCATTTGCAGTATTTCTTTAAATTCATTCTCTTAGCAGTATGCAGAACCATGGAAAACAGCTCTTACTGGGATGTTTCAAACTGGTTATGAATGCAGGAATTGAAACCTGTGTTTGCAAAGCAGCAAACTTCTATGTACCTTTAAGCAGCACAACAGGAATAAAAAGCAGTGTTGTAAAGATGATTGCTGAACTTTTCTGAAGCTTTCCTGACATCTGTGTCTTGTCTCTATTGGATATTTTGGTATAAATCATTCTGCTTTCATCTGGAGGCATTGATTATATTCATTTTGAGGACTATAAATCAACTAGTTCTAGTTATCTGTATTTTTTATTTTTGTTTTGGGGGGGGGGGGGGAGGACGACATTGTGTTTGTGTCAGCATCTCTAGATTCAGGATAAAATTCTGGCCCTTCTGAAGTTAAGTGGGAGCTTTGACTTTAATGTCATTATATCCAAAATTTTCATATAGTGTTTTATGACTGTCCTTCTCTCATTATACTTAAATGCCATGAGGCACAGTCAGATGCCAGCTAAGAAAGTTCAGTTCAGCTGGAGTTTAGTAGTGTTTTGTTCTCAAACCAAGAAGGAAAATAATGTTTCAGTTGAGGGCTTACTATTTGTTTCCTTTACAAGGAAAGCCATGACTATGGCGTTATGCATGTTCTGCAATATGTGTACACACAGACAGCTTTACCACCTGTGTGAGCTGTTAACAAGGTACGGAGGAGCTGGGATAATTGTTGTATCCTGAACGCAAAGACGTAAGAGGGTATGGTACACCTTTTCTATTCTTCCATCACTTGTGTGATGATTTCTCAGAGTATGACCCTTGGCAAGTACTGTAGCAGACTGCTAAGATTCACAGGGTGATTAAAGGGCACGGTAAATAAGCAAATATTTAATTCCACAGTTGCACTGCAAGCTTGCAATCCATGTTTTCCCTAGCACGCCACACTGAGCAATAGAAAACTACAGCAGTGTTCACAAAGAATTTCACAAATCATGGTCACAGTGAACAAATATTCCCAGCAGAATGAACCCTAAAAAAAAAAAAAGGGAGCAGTAACATTTCATACACACTCTTCCAGAACAAAACCATTGTCCTGTTAAATTGTATCTCCTGCTTCCAGTTTTAAATTCTTCAGTGTCTTCTCTCCTTGTATTCCTACTGGAGGAATTATTGGACAATTTATCATCATTTCTGTATTATTTCCCTTGTGAAAATCAAATGCCTGGTCACGGCCATAAAACGTGAGTATCTTATTTTTAAAACCGCCAGACATTTATGTGGGAACAAGAGCTGAAAATGAGCTGGAGAGAGAGCCCTGCTCAGTCCTTGGCCCTGGAGGCCTTCAGCAAGCTGCACAAAGCAGTGCATGGGGAACCACACACTGGCTCGCAAGATACTTGGGTTGGACTGGAGGGTTTGGCTTTTTAAGGTGCCCTGACTAAGCTGAGAGCCACACCGTTAAAATTACTTGTGGGAGGGAGAGGTAGGTTCATGTAGGTGAAGGATATTAACTCTCTGAGCTCAGGGGCTGGGGTTTCCTGGGCTTTTCCAAGCAGACAATCTGTGCGTGGTGCTAAAGGGGTTATGGCTGGGCTGCAGCTTCCAGGTGCAGGAGTTATTGCCCAGGTTGGGCTCTGCTTCTGTGCTCGGCTCTCGGCGTTTGCCTCTGGTCCTGGTCCCAGGCAGGGGAGCAAGTGCTCTGCTCTGGCTGGGTCTGGGTCCAGGCAGAACAGTGAGCCCAAGGAGGAGACATCTCTGTGATGGTTTGGCCTGAAGCAGGGGAAGGTTTGTGAACCGAAGTGATGCAGACAAAACCCCCAAGAGACTTATAATTATATGTAGCAGCATTATGCTAAATTGAGATGGTGTTACGTGGGGTAGTGGCTGTCGTTTCTTCTCCTGGCCTGGAAGAGGGCTTTTAATGATCTGAGGGGATCATTTGTGTCAACGAATCTGTATTTCTCATCCAGTAGCTACAGATCAATATGAATGCAATTACTTTTATTCTAATTAATGGTAATAATAAATGGGAGAACTGACTTTATCCTTATTTTCCTTGGGCTTTTATGCTTGTTGATTTAGGTTTTTAATAGCACTGATGTATCTAGAAGGAATTTGCAGAGAGTTTCCATCCATGTATTAGTTGACAGGACTGACAAATAATATTTGTAACTCTATTTCTTTGGGGATATAAAACTTCTTTAAAAGAAAGATGATTCTGTGAAAACTGTTGATCTTGTATATGTTACTGCATCCTAATTTCTGAGCTTTTTTTTATATTTCCACAAATACCATAACTTAAAAACTTGTTACCTAAGAAGTTGCATTTTTTAACAGATTTTTTTTGGTTTTACAACACTTTTAAAGAAACTTAAAAAAAAAAAAAGATAAAGCTTGTCAAAAATTAATGTTGTAATGATATATTCTGGAAATTTGATAAGTAATACTTTCAAAATTAAAAACACTTAGTGAAGGTAAGTTTACTTTTTATGGTATCCAATTCTTTTGTGAAAAATTTTAGATAGCAGCACTGACTATCATAATAATCTTTGATAGGTATGGTTCATTTTGTCTTACAGACTTCACTAACAACTGTAATTCTAAAAGTAATTGTGTTCGTGGAATAACAACAATGGCAACAGATAAAAACATTCTGAATAACTAAGGGATGATGGAAATAGTTGCCATTAGGTGTTACCTTTCATTTGTGCCTCAGGAACACTGAATTTCATTAGTAGTAATTCTTTGTGCTAAAAATTAGGACAAAAATGGTTCTACTTTTAACACTAGGAGTCTGACGATTGCATTTGACTGTTTGTAAGGTGTATTTCTGCAAGATGTGCTCCTGTATTATTGGGCTACGGAAAACAAGGGTTTAAAGTGCAGTCTTTGAGGACTACTGTGAATAGGTTTTCAATATATTATATATTTTTAAAGCTCTGAGATGAGAAAGATGATGCGTCTTAAATTGATTAGAGAACATCTTTTACAGTTAGAGATGCTGCATGACCACTGAGTTGCACATAAATCAACCAGCATATAAAAATCATTGCCAAAAAGAAATGAGATTTATGTTCTGAGGTGGATGCCAAGAGACGAGCACCATAAATCACGAAAATGGAACAGGCTAATATGCAATAGCTAGTTACAAAATTCATACTTGGTATTAGATGAAATAAAGTGTAAATATTCAGGAGATGATCGAGTGTGTTAATCTCCAGAGTTAATCCAGCTCTGCGTGCAGAGACTTGTCAAGACAACGGTGCTGGTTCCTTAGGGCACTGGAATCTTTAGGCCAAGTCTTCCCCCCTGTCGTGTTAATGGCCACTGGGCATGGCTGACACCAAGGTCTCACCTTGGGTCATGATCCTTCCCCAAAAATCCAGAATGCTTTAACAGAAGGAGCGGAAAGATGTTTCAATCCAACTACCCAGCGGAAAACAGGGAGCAGAGCATTAGGAAGGAGGCTTTGCACAGAGGCTGTGTGTGCAGCAGAATTTTTATGTAGCACGGTGACATTAACCTGTAGCAGTTGGTAGTCTGGGGGGTATTTCCCGGGTACATTGTAGGAGTCTTTTTGCTGGCAGGCAAAATTTCCTTTCCTGCCCACAGTCCTGGGTTATATTTGTTAGGGAGCTGGCTGAGGGGCAGAGCTTTAAAAACTCACCAGACTGTGTTCGCTGGAAGTCCAACAAGTAGTACAAGACGGCAAATATTTGTACGCAAGAGTTTATATGAGTTTTTTAGTGCCTGTGTAAGTAACAGGGGGGCATCTCCCTCTCTTTTTCTGGTGGGGATAAGGAAGATTGAAATTGCAGCTGAATACTGAATATGAAAACATGTCATGGGCAAACAAGCCTACAGGGTATAGGATTTATCAAATTGTGCAGCTGGTATGGAAGAGCACTTAATAAACCTCGTGGACAGAAAACTCTACTGAGTAGAAACACAATCAAAGAAAGTCCTGGGGTTTCCAATTGAATTTTGAGAGATTATTGAGGAGACTGAGGCTCGTCATAAGTCTGGCAAGTTGCAGATAGCTGATGCTCAAGAGGAGCGTCATCTCTAAATTGGAGACCCTTTTATGAGGAGGTTAATAAATAGAATGTGAATGTGAGGAAGGGGGATGGAGAAATCAGCCAGTGCAGGAAAATAGAGCTAAATGGCATGTAAGGGGGAAAGACTACCAGTAGTAGATGATGGAGCCTCAGTGAGGAACAGCCAGTCAGTCTTGAGGCAAACAGAGGAAGGAATGAGGGGATTTCTGGGAGGAAATGTTTGTGAAAGATACCAGAGAGGATGGTGGAGTCGGATGTAGTGTCAAGTGGTGTAATAACCTATTAACTTGTAAGGAAAATAAGTACAATTTCTAGTTGTGCAATAATGGAAGTGTTTAATTTCTCAGAAATATTTCAGAAAAACAAAAGGCAGAGCTGAGATGCTCCTGGACGTGATGGGAATTCGGTCTTGATATCAAATCGTTGGTGAACCAACAAGAGGTACAAATTTTGGAGATCAGCCTGCACGGAGTAATCACAAATGAGTTTTGTTCAGTTGTAAGGCAGGCAAAGGTGGGCATAAAACTGAGGCTGGGATTTGAGAAAGACAAGTGCTGGGATGCCTATGGTTTTAGTGCTGTTTACAAAACTGAGGAGCACAAAGATCTGAGTGTGGAGACTGAAAATAGACACATGCTGAAACTTTAGTTCTAGGCAGATGTAAAGAAAGTGCTGGGAAATGAGACCAGTTCCTCTTAATGAGTGAGAACTTAAAGCAGGGCATTAGGAGTAAGCAGAGAAAGGAGAAGGGCTGTAAACCTGGCTGCGATGGATCTTGCACAGTCAGCTGTGGTACAGAGGCATAATCACAAAGAGCTAAGAGGCCCTGTCGTGTACAGTAGCTCAAGAAAAATCTGTATAAGTCCAATTCTGAATGACCATTTGACACAGTTTTAAAAAATGTTGATGGCATTCTTTAGGATGATCTAAATAATCTTTACTGTATCATACAGAACGAACTACCAAATGAAATTGTATGGCCGGTAAGAAGGGTGTTTAATCAATGTGTAAATAGGGAGATGTCTCTGCCTGGAGTTCACAGACATTCAGAAAGGAAAGAAGGGAAGCATCTACACAAGCATAGGCATGCTGTTCTGAACTCTAAAACTATGCAAAGTCTCGGATTTTGAAAGAAAACTATTTAATGACATGGAGGCAAACCTGAATTTGGAATAGCAGTAGAAGCAGATAGAAGATTTTATGTAGCTCTCCGGTGCGAGCAATCCTTTTATAAGGTGGTCATTCATGTTGTACTTCCTGCTATACCCATGTTATCTCTAAGACGAGTGTCCAATACTTCACCATAGAAGCCCCCAGTAGTTTATACCTCAAATTAAGGCTGCCTCAAATCTGTGCTGTGCAAATTGTATCTGCTGGACTCCTGCCAGCTCTCTTGTCACATCTTGCTTTCTCTAGCGTTAGGGCTCTTCTCAGGGCATAACCTGAAGACTAGTAGTGACTTGAAACACGCCAGGCACAAAAGAGTATTTGTAAGACGGAGGAGAGGGATTTTCTTTGAATGATAAGTTTTCAAATGATAGGTGTGGGAAACATCTCCCTTTCTCTTTTATTTATAACCATTTAATTCCCACCATTGGATCTGTGGGCTCTGTGCTAGTAGATGTATATTTTAGATGTATGCCGTTGCAAATGTCTTGGCCGCTAAATGAATGAAAAATATGCCGAGCGCTCCCTGTGAACAGCTCTAAGCGTGCTTTCTGTGTGTGGCTGTCTCTGGCTGACCTTGCTGAGGAGACCTGCTAGTTGGCTTGGGAGCCCTTTGGAAGAGCACGAGACAAACAATTACAGGTTTATGTGCCTAACCTTACTGGCAGGCAGTATCCTGGAGGCATTTATAAGACATGAGATCACACAACATCTGGAGAAGTATCAGCTGACAAAAGCCAGCTAGCATTAATTCATAAGGAATGAATTCAGTCTGACAAATCTGGAAATGGAGACAAACGGGAAAAGCCGATTGGCAGCTTGAAAAGACTTGGTGAGGAGTTGCAATATTGATGTTACATGTACAGATTTGCAAGTACATCCGTAGAAATTGCTTTAGTAGCCATGCTTAGATAAGAAGACAGGCGCTTGCTCTGCAGGTTTCTTTATACACGGTCTTTAATTAGCCTTTAATTAAATTAAGTCTTTAATTTGTCTTTAATCCGTAGCTGATCTGTGCTCAGTGGGTTCTGATCCCTCTGCTTGAAGCACGGCTTTTCTAAGAGGACCCTATGAGAAAACCTAAGAAGCAAAGACAGAATGAAGACAGTCTGATCTTAATTCTTTAGTGGAACAGAGCCCTTGTGGACAGGTGCTTTCGGTATACAATATCAAATAATCGATTACCATTCTGCAACCTGGAAACAACTTCATGTTGGTGATCCAAGTGTGTACGCTTGCAGCAGGGCTGATAATAACATCGTTGTTCATTAGTTTGGGTAAGTAACTGGTACTGTACTGCAGGGGATTAACTCTACCTACCTACCTGCTATTTTCCCTTCCTAGCAGAGGCTATAGGAGGGGAAGAAAGGGATTGGGGGTTCCTGGAGGCTGCAGACAATGCAGTTGACCACCTATTCTGGCTGCTTATCACAGGCTGTAGCTTACTGAATGCGTTGAGATCCATAGAGATTTAATCTTTGTGTGTAAATGAATTAGTGTGACCTATTTTATCTTGTAGCTGTTTGTGTGGAATTATGCTGTGTATAAACCACTGATATTTCTGTGCAGAGTTATTACACAGGAGCTACTGAAATGATCTGCTCGTCTTATAAGAACCCAGTGTCTCCCTATAGGTTTTTGCAGATGTGTTCATTATGTTGACTCCTTGATTGTTACGCTTGTGACTTCGTTCTTTCCCCAGCCTAGTGCATGATTTTGAGCAAGATTTGGTGTAGCCCTCAAGACAGTGCAGGTTATTTAGGACAGAAACCGAATGAGTGCAAATAGATATCTGCTTTCTAATTTCACCATTGACAGACACCTGGGAGCCTGAGCTGAAGCCAGTGAGAAACTCCTAACTCCCAGCTGTGGCCCTAGGTCAGGAAAGTACTCAAGCATGTATTTAGCTGTAGGTAGGTGCCTCAGTCCTGCAGATTTTCACACATTTTAAGATTCATTTTAAATATATATCTTCTAATTGTAGTTGCTTTCCTCGAGCAACTTTATAAATGCTCATGTCGGAGCTTCAATTCCACTTCCATTCCTGGAGGAGAGCAGAGTTCTAGTCTTACATCTGCCAATGTTATCTATCATTTGAGGGATGCCTCCCAGTGGAGGCATCTGAAAACAGAACATGATGCTTTTTTTTCTTTCTGTGAAGGATGAAGTCTCTACTATAATGATGAAGTTTCTTCCATAAATTATAATAAAACAGTAAATCTTTCCTTCCCCCCCCCCCCCCCCCCTCACAGAGAGTGCCTATTGCAGATGGCTAGCATAGTTTTTGACACAGGAGGAAGCTTATGATGATGCTGTGCAGAGATAGAAGTAGTTTTATACCACACAGCTTTATATTTCTTCTTAAGAAAGTCTGCATGCATCAGTGTTGGAGAAAGCACTTTTCCATACATGCCTCTGAAGGGTGGTGTTTGAGGATGAACGTATTTTCCCAAATGATTAAGAGCCAGTGTTTGCAAAGAACTTCATTATCTTTGGATGGGCAAGGATGCAAATTTGGAGTACTGACAATGATTGCTTTGGAATGCTTACGCACAGCTATTGCATGCAAACTGCATAAAACAGCAAGTCAGCCTATTGCTCAGGTAAGAGTGTAATTTAGATTTTTTTCAGATGATGCCATAACTTTATTCTTGTCTTGGCAAAACCACTTGCAGAAGGCAAAACAGACTGCACATTAAAGCTGTTTCCTAGGTGTCAGATCTGACCACGTTAAGGCCAATCCTGCAAACCATTACTATCAAGCATAATACTTCCCAGTAATTCTGACTGGCCAGTGACCCGGGTCTATGTCACCTGTATATATACACAGAAACATGCTTTATTTGTGCTGAAATCTATGGCACAATGTCTCCTATTTCAGAAGCTCACATCCCTCCATGTTTTGTTGGATTTATTGCCGGTTAAACTTCTGTTTCTCTATTTATTTTCTACTTCATTATCTTATCTTTTTATGAAGAAATGGATTTAATTTTGTGCCATCACTTACACTTTCTGTCAAAAAGGCAGAAATGTCATCTTTATACTGCGGGAAGCTAACATAGTTCTACAAAACCAGAGCCAAAACAATCATATGCTGATAAATAGAAACCTACACTAGTTCATGGACAAATAACTCCAGTCTGGATTTCTTCCCCCAAATGGGAAATGTTCCTGCAAGTGAGACCAGGCAAAAATCATGTGATGAATTATAAATGTGAAGTGCTAGTAAACCACTCAGTTATGTGCTATAAAATTAAATAGGAAATATATAAACATGAAGGTTCTTTAAAATGCGTATGCAAGTGCCATGATTCTATTATGGGTACGGGAAGATGAGAACTGATTAGAAACTTAATGTTTTATACTTTAAAAAACAAAATGTGGTCAAATGTTTTAATTTGGTTTTATCTTTTTTTTGGGGGGGAGGGGGGGAGGGTATTAAAAATGCAAGACTTCTACATAAGCAGCTGAATTGATATGCAGAGAAACCAAATCAGGCAGCCATCATAGATGGAGCCCTTTTACTTTACAGATGTCGGTAAATCAACGTAGTTCAGTGTCAATCAGGATCCATCTCCAAATCCACTCTCTAGAGGACTCAGTGCCACTAGTACATGTGTCTGTCGTATACATTTGGCACACTACTGTTACTGATAGGTATACTTTTTACTGTACACTTTTATAATCATGCGGCTCCAAAATCACTGATAAATTCGATATTGCACAACCAAGGTCAACTCATGTTTAAACACATCTCAGTGAGATGTAGAATCTGCATTTAGAAAGAGGCGTGTCAGAAATACAAACACAGATACTAGTAAAAAAAACAAGGGTAGCTCTTTCCAAGGAAGTTTTTCTTGAGATGCATAATGTGATATTTCCAAAGAGATAAAAATGTGTGAACTGCGGAGTGGACTCTCAATTTCTTGGTGAGCAAAGGTAAAGACTGACTGTCTGGAAGATACTCCCCAACCAAATGTAGTTTGCTGACTGTACGCAGAATTGAGAGAGTGAAATCATGTTTGTTGTTATTATTATTTTTAATGCAGGTGTTAGATGAGATGATCTAATGGTCCCTTCTGGCCCTCTGGCTAAGTGTAGTCTCCCCTTGACAATATTTGTGGAGCTTGCTCAAACGTTTTTTACCAGGCCTTTGGGGAAGGAGGTTCCTAATGGGGAAGAACTTTATAGAGCAGAAAAGTGTTCGCCAGTGGAAATATTTGCTGTTGGCAGGTTTTTTTTTTTTTTTGGGGGGGGGGGGCGGGGAGGAGAAGGGGAGGTTTGCCAAGGTTTTCATTTGAAATGTCTTTTAAATTTTCATTAAAGGTGCCTATGGCAATACTCAGGCATGTCTTTGTATATTTAGCTCTGGGAAAAAAAAAAGTAGCTTTTTTCTTGTTTTCTTTTTTATTCTCCAAGGCAGAGAAACAAGAGTGCACATATTATTTCATGGCAGAGGTAAATTTCAACTCGTATTTGTAAGTCTCAGGAAAAAAATAGAGGGATGTGACTAGCATCTGTCTCATGTCACCTTTCTTGGAAGCAATGCTTTCCAGCTTTGCTAAATTCATCCATCTCTTGAGCAAACTGTCAGAGATTTAGAGAATCAGAGTTGTGCTTTTGTTAGCTCTGGTTCACCTAAGAGGACTGTGGGCTCCCTTTTGGAAATCATAGCCTTTACCTAAAAGCAGGCCTTGCTACATTTATAAAAGTAGCACAATGTAATAGTGTGATTTGTAACCACGGATAAGTCATCAAATATCCAACCTGCCAGACAAGCAAGGTATTAGGCAGTCCATTGTACAGGTTATGCACAGTCGCCAGCTGGCTTTGTGGCTGCAAAGCAATCTGGAAAACTTAGGACGGCTTGTGGGTGGGAACACTGACAAAATGTTTGCAAGCCTTTTGCACAGTTTAGCCATTTATAATTTAGAAATGATAACAGCTTTTGGGGAAAATACTTTGCTTATGACCCGCTGCATTCAGTATGATGCTTAGAGCAGAGGACGGTGCACAGAGCCATGCTGTGTGGCACAATCTGTCACTGAGCTGCATGAATAATGCCCAAGTGAGCCTTTTGTTGTGGCCAGGGACAGAGACAACTGGCTCTCTGGGTGTAGGTGCTGCTGGGGTGGATTGTCCTCCGAGGAGACAGATGTCACTGATGACTGATATGCAGCGGGCAGTGTGGCTTGTGGGCTTACAATAGCTGCAACATCCAAAGGCCATATGTAGTGATCTCATTAGTTTCTTGGTTGCCTCCTGCACAGGCTGTTGGAAATGTTTAAAAGTGCAAGTTCAAAAGGGAAAGTAATGTATCATGTTTGGATTTTCTTCCTCAGTCATGCAAAGCAAACAGAGAACCTGCTGAGTTTGGAAGCAAGAAGCTGTAACGACTAGGGTATATCTTAATTGTGGGTCTGTTAAATGGCTTAGCTTTACACTGTATTGCATTACTCCCACAGTCAAACAGTCCAAAAAGATACTGAAGACACGCAAAGTCCTTTGGGTATTTTCAACCTGAGATATTTATTCACTCGGTTCTGTTTCATTGCCCAGCAGATGTTTATCTTTTGCGAGGCATGTAAGGAAGACATCTGCAGAATTCCTTGGATGTTCAGCTATGGATACAGCTGTGAAGAAAAACACATGATGTGTGTAATGTTTTATTGTGTTCCTTTTAGTTTTATTTTCTCCTTTCTCGGCTTACGATGAGTATTGGAGGCATAGACACGCTCTACATCTCACTCTGGTGTGGTTGTTCACCTCTAGCCTACATTGACAACTTTGGGAAAACCTTTTGATTTTGGCACTGAGCAGCACTTTGCATCATCTTTGCTCCCTTTTTTTGCCAATGGGAAGTTCCTTTCCAGTCCACTCCTTGATATTTCATTTTAACTACAATTTCCCACCCTCTCAGTAGAGGCTGCTTTTGCCTGAACTGGGCAGGGCTTTTACAGCGAGCACCAAGTGGGGAAATATTCCTGGGCAAGGCTTTTTACAGGACAACAGCTTTGCTTTCAGAAGGATATATTCGATTACAATTGGCAGCTTTGAAACCACAGTAGACCATTTAAATTTTAGGTTATAGCAGCTTGTGTTTGGTTTAGGTTTATTTCTTATCTGCAACTGAATAGCTTTAAAAATGACGCAAAGTAAAATTAGCCCCATCGTTTAAAACAAAAATGTTAATAACATCATTTCTAATCTTAGCTGTACTACAAATTTACAAACTCTTTAATGCAAATGCAAAGTGTTGAAAAGTGTGAACAGATATGCATTGCTTAGTGGTAGCTGCAGATAGAATTAGCAGGAATAGCATTCTGTAAGGATTCTGTTTTCTCTTCATTGTCCTGCTCTCTCAGATGGTTTCCTTTTTGGGTGTAAAAGTTAGTCTGAAAACCTGATTTTTGGATTCAAAACTCAGCTGTTCCTGAAGGAGGAGGATGGTTGAATTATTAATAGCTGATGTCCAGTTCAGCCTTTTTCCTCAGCTTTGCTGTCTCGGCAGTTCAAAGTTCAGAGTCACCGTGATCCTTATTGCCTTGCATCTAAAATCTATCAGCATAGTCCTGTATCCTTCTTTTTGTTCTCCACAGACTGTCTTGTCAGGCGAGAGCATTAATGCCTTCTATCTACTCTACAGTGCTTTGTGTTTCTTCTATTTCCAAATGAAAATGTCCGTGTAGACTGAGTTTAGAATTAGTAGAGGGAAATGGTGTGGCCATAGTGAAATATGACAAATATTTCTACACCTGCCATTTTAATTACTCCTGCAAACGTTATACCTGTGAATCTAAACTGGGGTTGCAGACCACACTGGGGTGGCTTTGAAGGCCTTTGCACTAGTGGAAACTTCTGAATTTTGTCTGACTAGCAGAATGTAGCATAATGTGTGTTGTTGTGGTCTCACCTTGAGTACCATGTGTGGTTTTGTGCACTGCAATATAAGAAGGACATAAAACTATTAGAGCATCCCAAGGAGGGCTATGAAGATGGTGAAGGGTCTAGAGAGGAAGACGTCTGAGGAGCGGCTGAGGTCCCTTGGTTTGTTTAGCCCAGAGCAGGCCGAGGGGAGGCCTCATGGCGGCCTGCAGCTCCCTCACGAGGGGAGCGGAGGGGCAGGCGCTGAGCTCTGCTCTCTGGGGACAGTGACAGAACCCGAGGGAACGGCATGGAGCTGGGACAGGGGAGGGTCAGGCTGGGGGTTATGGAAAGGTTCTGCACCCAGAGGGTGGTCGGGCACTTCCCAAGGATGTGTTCATGGCACTGAGCCTGCCGGAGTTCATGAAGTGTTTGGACGACGCTCTCAGACATAGGGCCTGGTTTTGGGTGGTCCTGTGTGGAGCCAGGAGTTGGACTCGATGACCCTTGTGGGTCCCTTCCAACTCAGACACTACAGAATCACAGAATATCCCAAAACCTGAGGGCCAGTGGAGCCTTGTTTCTTCCAAGTGGTGGTAACTGAGGTTGGAGTCACATCCCTTGTGTATGTATAGACTTCTAGTGGGATATCCCAGAGCAGCACATTAAGATTGGTTGCAGTATTAGTCATTTTCTGGCTGCTCTTCCCCTTTAAAAAAAAAAAAAAATCCATTATCTATGCCCATGATGTGAGAATAAATACTTTTATGTAAATATTTTCCAAATGAAATTACTCATTATTAATACAGATAGTTATGAAGGCAAATACAAACAACGTGTCAGCAAAAAATCTAATTATTAAAGAATTTAGTCCACAAGCCACATAATGATTCATAGAGCACCTGATTTTTTTTTTTACTTCTCAGTTTTTTTCTTCCTCATTAGATATATATTCCATAAGACATTTTTATTTCCTCTAATTATGGATCTGACTGGTATTACAGCACAGGTTTACCAGAAAACTTGTTTTGGTGTCTGATAAACTGGAAGCACAGGGGCAGGATTCCTTGAGCAGCATGTCTGCTCAAATGGAGAAGTGGAGGAGAAATGGAGGAGGTGACACCAGGTTAACGTAAACTGAATTACAGTTACACAAGGTTCACCTGAAATGAAACTGCATTATGAGATGGGAAGGCAAGCAGCAGCTTTTTTTCCTGTAAAGGAAAGGCTTCAGTGGCACTTGACTGAAGCCTGCACACATAAGGCACTAGGATGGTGGTACATGCTACAGGAAAATGAAGAAGGTAAAATATCATTAAATTCTGGAATCCCTTCTAATTCTCACTGTAGTGAGAAAATGTCTTACTGGAAGGTTAGGGTTTTGGAGCAGGTCTGAACTTCATTTTGCTGGAAAAGGGATAGGGCAAAACTTGTTCCTATTTAGCTGCTGTTACTTTAATCTTACTGTCCTGCAAAGAGGACTTTAATTTTTTTTTTCTTCCTTAGGAATACTTCGCATGGAAGCACATCAATATAGCAATAGATTTTTTACTGTCTTATGGGATGGGAGAAGAAGAGAGGATGAAAGATATATAAAAAAAAAAATGTGTGTATATATATATAGTTAATTGCATATTATCTTGGCTGAAATGATTTGAGTAATTTTTTAAAAAAAAAAACAGATGCATCACAGGATACTGAAGACTCCTTCCTGCCTCAGGTGTCTTAAATCACAGCTGAATCTCTTTTATGAAGCCTCAGGGAAAGTTGAAGGTTATGTTCCTTGCTTTCTTTTGTAAATATGTTACAGTCCATTTCACCTAGAATCTGTCTCTTTTCACAGCTGGCTGTTGAGTCAGTTCTAGTTTACTGTGATTTAAGCTACTTAATATCTTAATATCCTGGTTTTTGGTTTTGCAGAATTTCTTTTTTCAGATATGAGGAACACTAATATTTATATAGATGTAGATCTTAGGAGTACTCTGGTTTCAGTGGATATCTAAAACTACATTTTTCCTTTTGCACGTTCCAGATCTATAAAGGAAATGTTAAAGTTCTCATCCTGAGCCACATTTTTAAAAAATGACTACATGTTTGTGCTTAAGGAATAATCATATTGAATAATGCTTTCCCTATTTAGTTTATATTATATATAAAAACAACAACAACAAAAGTTTTATCAGATTATTTTCCAAATCTAAGGAAGTAAGAGTACTGAGAAGTACTTTAGGAGGAACCATGCTCATTTCAGAGAAATGTTAGACTGATGAGTTCTGTTTGTAACTCGTATTTATGTTGAGATTTTCCTCTATATGTATGCTCCCTCAGCACTTATCAGGAAATCAGCTACCAGACCATAAAATAACTGCAGATTATTTTATACTGCTTTTTGTGTAAACCTCATGATTTGAGGAGGTCAGGATTTTTTTCTTCTGTTTTTTAGTTAAAAATCCTTGTTTCCACAGATTCCATAGGCGCTGTCAATCTGAATTCAAGCATTTTGCATGCAGAGCTGAATTATAACATTGATTGAAATCAAGGGGGTAATGAAGTCAGTAGAAGGAAATGACACCGGTCTGCTTTCTGGAATGATCCCTAGTGGTACTTCTCTGTTTGTTTGGTACTGCTTTACATCGACCAGACATGCACCAGAACTTCTGTCCCAGTTTGCCGCAGTTATTTGAAGGTCTTTGACTTGGGTCAGGTTCAGAGGGTTGGGGACACAACTGAATTTTCCAAACACAAAAATATAAAAGTGATGTTTTTGCCACTTGTAAAACAGAAGAAAAACATCCCCTGAGAAGCACCGTGGTGCTGCTTGTAAGGTACTTACTGCTTACAAGTTCATGGGGATGATCTAAATTTTGGATGTTTTGCTGGGTTTATCTATGAAACTTAAATCAGGATCCTATTGTATCTGCAATTGAAGCTGACAGATGGTTAAGGTGAATAAAAAAGCTTTGGGGTTTTGGCCTATCATTAACTGCTTTATAGTGAAAGCTTCTAAGCGTCTGAGCTTAAAAATGCACTGTGTGTCCTCCAGTAGTACATGTTTATTCTTGATTCTTACATCTTTCATTTTCTTGCCAGAGGGGTAGGTGGATTTGCTGTGCTGGGGAAATATGACTAAACTTGGCCTGAAACTTAACAAATTGTATGCTCTTTGCTTATAATTATTAAACCACAGATTAGCAGATCTATCTTTAAATAAGCAGCAGCTCTGAGACTCTCCTTTCTGCACTGCGAGATGCTGATGGAGCAGGACTCTTTATCATGCAGCTCCAAGGAGTCTGTCTTCCCTCTTGTTTGTCTAACAAAGGTCTAATCACCACTCAGCCCAGAGTCCATCAGACTGTTTCTTGGCAAGACAGTATTCCAGTGTTCCCAGATCTTTTCCCATAAAACATTACTTTTTCATCCTCTCTCCCCTCCCAAATCAGCTTTACTGTTCTATGGCTTGGTCAGCTTTTTGGTATCTTTTTCATCTATGACACAACACCAACAAATGTCTCGTGTTTTCTTCTTGCACAGTTGGAATAAATAGGTATTATTCCAGGAACTCCATGGCAGATTAGAATAGAATAGTGCAGTTGGGACAGACCTACAAAAATTGACCACTGACAGGCTTGGGGCATCAACCACCTCGCTAGGAAGCCCGTGCCAGTGCCTGCCAACCCTCATGGTAAAGAAACTTTTCCTCGTGTCCAGTCTGAATGTCCCCTGGCACAGCTGTGTCCCATTCCCATGTGTCCTGCCATCAGATACCAGGGACAGAATGACAGAATCCGTCCCCCAGCACATTAGGAACAATTTGGACTACCTGGAATTCCTCAAAGACCAATATAGCGCCTGAGCTGCAAAGCTGTGGTGTCATTTGTACAGTGATTTGTAGTCCTGGGTTTTCTCTGATCATGGGCCAAATGAACGTATCCTATTCTATTCATTCCTCACATGGGATGGAAGAAGTCCCTTTTCATGTAAAAGGGTTACTGAATCCCTGTAAATTCCCACTGTGCAGCTGCAGACTACTGCATTGGTGCTGCAGACAGTATTGCTGTTTTTCTTAACGTAACTCCTTAGTTTTATCAACAATTTTTAGGGAAATAAGATAAATTCCCTCTTTGTATCACTTGATTGTCTTTCTTTTTGGATTGCTATCTGCCACGCCCAATCTACTTCCATCTGGAGTTTTTTAATTGGGAAGAGAGAGGTGGTAATCTTTCCTTTTAATTACAGCATGGAAGTAGCATAAAAATAGAACATGAAATATGTTCTGTGTGCTAGGGTTATTAAGGCTTAAAGTCTGGGTCTGCGTTTCCAACTGCTTGCTGCACAATCAAAAGCTGAACTTGTACTTTTTATTGAAGAGTACCGACCAGAATATAGTTAGCGATGGTAGCTGAGGAAAAGTAATGTTATGCCATTGAGGCCCCATGCAGCCCAGTGCCCCGTTGCTGTGAAGAGTCAGTCCAAAGAATAGCTGCAGAAGAAAAGAACAATGAAACACTCCCCACGTGCTGCCGTCGTGTAGACAAGTCAATCCATCACGGGTGCACAGCCTAGCATCTGGGAGATCCAGATGATACACACACTGTAGTTTTCCTGTATCAGCAGTAGTGTCTCTATTGTTGCCTTTTAAAAGCGCTTTCCTAGGGAAGCCTAGGGCATGATTGAAATGCTTGTTATTGCAACTGCTCTGGCTCAATCAATCTTCATGCATGATCCAAGGCCAACCTGGTCTGGGGCTCTTTATCCACCCCTTCTGCTCGCAATTTTTAAGAATGCGCTTACTGACCAAAGCGCTAACAATTTCTTTTATTTGAACCATATGCACATACTACATAGTAAAGAGAACACCTCCTAATTGTGACTCTAATTGCTTAGTGCAAAAATATTTGTCTTAACTGACTAAATCCCAGTCAGACCTTCATCTTGGTGTGTTTATGGCTGTTTTTTCTCATGTACATTCCTGTGGATTATTTTGCAAGCCATCTCATGGGTGTGTTGGGCATCCAAGCATCCTTACAAACAGTTGCTGCAGATGTATAGCTATAATTCAGGTGAATCATCATCCCCCTTGTTAAAGTTTTACAGCAAAATATTTGGCTAAATACAAATGGGAGAGGTCTATTTAGGGATCAGAACAAAAGCAAACTAGGCTTATCGTGCAAGGAAGAAAATTGCTTCAGACATGCAGTTTATTTAGATTTAACAAGACTACAGCTGGGCAATATGTTTAGAAGTTAAGTGCTGTTCTATTGTCAAAATACCCAGGGCCTTATTTACTTTGGTGTGTATCAACACAAGACCCTTGAATAGGATTCCTGGAGTGGAAAGCTGGCGTAAGCAATCATTTGTAGAAACATACTGTGTTTGAATCTCTGTTGCAACTGGAGAAGGGATAATGTGATCTCAAAATACGTGGTACAGGTCTGGGTAGCTAGAGGATGCATTAATTCAGAGCATCACTACTGAGGCTCTGGAAACTCCAACTACAAACAGAATTCACATTTGTTCTTGCAGACATCCAGCTGTCCTTTCTTGGTCCTGCACTATGGAATATGATTAACAGTGCTCTGTCATCAGAAGATGTTTTAAGTAACCCATTGAAATATTTTGAACTTAAAATGCATTTGTGAGAAGTTGTCTGTGGGCTGTGTGGTCAAGGAGAAAAATTCTAGTTCACTGGGGAAAAAATGTCCTGGCACAAATCTCCTTTGATCTGGTGAATGTTTGTTGTTGTCTTGGAAATGGAAACAGGACAGAAGATTCAGCTGCCCATACTATAGCACCTTAAGGCCTCAGAAATCTTAGGTGTGATGTGGGGAGGGGGGAAAAAATCCTTAAAAGTGAATATCAGATCTGGGAAACTGAAATGCTGAACTTGCTACCTCTTCCCAGACTGGCTGTTTTATTCTCTTGTTCTTCTTTGTCAACTCTATTACCTTTCTTTCTGTCTCTGCTGGTTCATTGACCAAAATGCTTTAATTCTGGTTTGATTGTTTATATGTGCTCATGTCCACTTGAGTAATCGTAAATACCCCTATCCTACAGTTCTGTTTGTTCAGAATTCACCCACAGAGTTACTTGGTGGAGGATGAATGAACTCAGCAGAGAATGATATGGTCAGAGCTTTATTTGCTTTTGGAGGAAGAGTGAGGTAATTGGAAGATCTTACAGCTAATATACAGAACTGTCTTGCTTTATTTTTATGACCCTAGAAAACATGGACTTTTTTACTAGTCATGCTGTAACTCTTTGTCCCCCTTTCTTTCGCATGCCTCTTCCTGGCCCAGCTCTGTCTTTCCAATCCATGCTTTGCCTCTGCGTCACCCTCAGACTGAAGTCAGTGGCCACACACAAGTCCCCACTGCAGAGGCCCACTCACCCACCTTCATGCAATGCCTGTTACACCTATTCAGACCTTAGCAGCCAAGCCTCCAACTTTGCTATTTAGGTTAACATTTTAATGCAAGTAGGCTGACTTTCAAAAGGAGTTCTCCCCACCCCTTGTTGTAGGCCTTTCCTTAGTCCAAGGAAGTAATTCTACGGCAGCCCAAAAGAAGACATAAATTAAGCAGCTCCCAGCATTAGTGCAGCCCAGCCTTCCTGTGTATAATACCATGGCAAAAAAAATTAGCTGTTAGGAGGGACTCGTGCCTGATGTGGCTCATCAGAGGGTCTCTACAGTAGGAGTCATGCTGTTTAGGTAAATGTCTGTTGCTGGCTCACTGCTGGTGCTGAAAACAGTCTGGTGGCAGCTTTCCTCGACACGTTTTACCTCTAGCTGCTATTTAGGAACACAAAGTAGTAGCTTCCTTCCTATGGTATCCTTAGGTATAAGTTTTGCCAGAGAACTTCTATTGCTCAGTTCCTTTTAGAGAGGGACCCACAGGTTAGAATAGAAATGGGCGGAAAGATTTCTGTCCAGCTCTGAAAAGGTGCTTGAAGTACAAGAGGGACTGAGGTTTAACATGCGCTTGACTTCAGCACATGCTGCTGTTTTTTTTTTTCTAAATCTCTCCCCATGCACCATACTGGATACTGTGGCCAGCCACCATCTGGGAGATCTCTCTCCAAACACAAAGCAGCCAACACTAAGTTTATATAGTGCTCAGTAATGTGGTGCCAACAAGTGATGCTCCCTTTGTGGATGTACTTTCTATGCCTGCAGATAGTGAGTGGTGAGTACCGCTGTAAAGAAACCCCATTGCTAACCGAGAAAGTTAAGTAACTTGCCCAAGGACACACTTTCAAGTGGCTAGTTCCACCCTGCTTAATTTTTCATGGTGTTTCAGTTTTCAATTCAGTTTCAATTTTTCAGTTTAGAGTGAGCAGAAGGGATCACCCATACAATCTTTCAGCAGCATGCTACAAAGGCCAAGTTTTCTATCCTAAGCAGAACAAATCCTGACTATTTTGTTTCAAGGTATTATAAACTAGTCCAGGCTGAGAAGGGTACAGGTGGAAGCAAAACTTACTCCCGACTGTTACTGTTTTTCCTCTTTTGCTGCACAGAGACTACAATTGTGTAACAGGAGAGACAATTTTAGACTCTTTTGTACTCAGGAATACAGTAAGTGATGTTTTACCTGTCCGTCTCTGGAGAAGAAAAGCTTTAATTAAATCTTGCTTTAATTACGTCCTATCTATGCAGTACCTAAATGCATTATGAAAGTATGACATTTGCTTTTTGCCTGCCTTCTGGGAAGGTTTAGATGCTGAATTCTCTGATACTGTATAGAGTTCCAAGTACCATTATTAAAAGAATATGTGAAATAAAATTCTTAATATATGCATTGTTATGGTAATTGCTAAGTAGTGTTGAAAACCTGAGTGATTAAAGTGTGATATGGTACTTTCTGCTGAAATAACTTCCCCAGCGCCAGTGGGACTCCATGCAGGCACCGATAATCTGCTAGTATGGCTGGTACCCTGGGCCACAGCGCTACTCATAAAACTCTGTGTTTGACCACTTTCACTGGTAACACCGTGCGTTATTGTTCTGTGCTGTTTCAATTAATATTTTAATAATAAAATCTTTGCAGGTTGTCTTACTGTAACAAAGCTAGTGCAAATGTCATAGCTTCTTATATTTATTGAAAATGCTTTCCTTGAAATAACTTTCCAGGCATTATTTTATTACAAGCTGTGAGTCCTTATGACCAAGGCTTTGATAGGAATGTGTAAACAAAACGTTAAGCTTTTCTGGGTGTCTATAGTCTCCTATGCTGAGTATCCATTGGTCTTCCTTTACCTGTTTGCTTAATAGAAATTTAAGCTAACAGAGGTAATAAGAAAGAGCAGCCGTGGACTTGTCTCCCCTGACTTCTCTATCTGTAAGCACTCTTGATTCTTAATTTAATCCCCAGTGAGATGACCTATTAGAATAGCAGATGATGTTGTAAATATTTTTAAATATCTACAATGGGGTGTGACACAGCAATTCTTTTTTCTCTATGTATGTTTTTTCTATTTCTTTTTCAAGTTGTCACAGTTTGGCATGTGACTCTGCTTGGTTGTAAGGTAAACCAGCATGGAACAACTGAAAATGGCATTTGCCTTAACGCACCAAAGGAAATATTGTTCACCTGAAGATGACGCATCTCTCCAGGGCAGCAGACTGACTACCCTGGAGGTGAATGTGCATCCACACAAGATGCATAATTTGGATTGTTTTTGCTCCACGCCTGTTTACTTTTGCCCTGCAGTCAGTTATGTTGTCCAGACCTGTTTGTAGTCAACTGCATTCTCCCACAACCTTTACTGTCTTCTGCACACGCCTGTCTTCTGCCTTGAAAACGTGAACTTTCAGACCATGCCCTTGCAAATGGGTGGTCTGAAGTTTTGCCATATCCACCCTGCTTGGTCGTATGCTTCTCTTTAGGAGCAGATTACTTTATCTGGTAGCAGCAATTTGCAGGGCATATGATTGCAGCATTTCTGAATACTAGCTGATGTTTAAAATATCTTTTTCATTTTCAAGTGATAAAAGGGAACACCAAAGTAATAACAATATGAGTTTGTGGGTATGATATTTTGAAGGGAAAAATTAAGAAGTGATGCTAAGGAGTGCATGGGTTTTAATATACATTAAACTTCCAAACTGATGTTAATGCTAAGTAATATGACTTTGTGCCTAGCCATATTTGGTAAGAGTATGAATTTGGTCTTGAACACAATTTGTTATTTTTTGAGAAATCTTTTCCACATTAACACTCTTTGGGCCTACTTTGAAGAATGCAGAAATGCAGCAAATAGCAAGTCACAGGAGTGTGTGTAGCAGATAATGGACCAACAACACATGTATCTTAGCTTTAGGGAATTGGTCTGTCAAAGGTTGCCTGTCATCTCAGCTCTTGGTATTTCAGCAGCATGCCCTGTGTTCCAGTATCAGAGATTTTTTTTTCCTTCCAAGTTGGTACAGACAGATGACATTTGAAATCCCAGGAGGCTGACAACATGGAAACACTTCTCAGGGCTGCCTACTGTGAAGGATGGGGCTGCTTTCTGACATCCCCAGCTCCCTTTGCTGTTGCTGTCAAGAAGTCAAGGTGCACAAGGAAGGAGACTGTCTTTCTCACCTGTTCGGCCATCCAAAATAATAATAATAAAAAAATCAGGTATCTTTTCTGTGCATTCTTTTGTTTACAAAGCCTTGACTTTACTATTCAGAAGCATAAGATGTTAATAATTGGCCATCTTGCTTTTGTTCAGCCCCTAGGGGGCTTCCAATAGGGATATATCAACATTAGTCAGTAGTGCAATGCAGCAGGAGTGGCATAGTGGAGCATAATAATTTCGTCATGAGCAAGGGATGCAGAACCAGATTTAAATAGGTCACAGAAGGAAGTGTATTTTCATAAATATGCATCCTTCCCCATACCCCACAGCATGGTGGAGTTGTGGGTGTGCTACGACAACCTTTGTGGCGATGCTTAGGAGAATATTGTAGGCCAGTGGAGATTAAGTCTGCTGTTACCCTGTTCTTGCCTGCCCAGGTCTGGAAACCTTGAAGTGTGCAGAAGGAAGATGGGCAGGCAGAAAGTGATAAGAAATGTACAGAAGGTATGGTCTATTGTTGTGAGCACAAGGGCTGTGATTTGTCCTCTGCTTTCCTTTTGCCTATCCACCTCAGTTAGGGCCAGGGAGAGTCTGATCATCTAATTACTTGCCTTCACAGCATTTCAGGTGAGCAGTCTCTGGATTCAGGAGAAATATCTGACTGGTTGGTATTCTCACCTAATTTTTAAAAGTCTGTAATAACCCTTATTTTAATGGTTCTACCTCCTGGTTTCTAGCATGCTGGTCAGAGGCCATATTCTTTTTAATGTCCTTTTCAGAGACATCTTTCTTCTTGTATTTTGTCATGTGTTTCGCTAGGACTCTGCTGGTGTTTTAATAAATCCTCCATGCTTGCATTCTCATCTGCCTCACCTCCTTCGTTTTTAACCAGGTATCAGTTACACTAATAGCCTTTAGATATTTCCTCAAGATGGTTCTGTTTGACTGGAAACCATTTCATTGATGCGTAGCATTTGCATAAGGGAAAATCAGCTTTTCATTCACTATGGGGTTTCTCCTTCGCCATAGTTCATTCGTGCTTGTGTGTAGTACTGTAATGTTTTTTTCCTCTCGTCCAGCTGAATGCCAACAGCAGTTAGAGCAGGAAGGCAGCAGAGAATTGCCATTAGGCATGGTGGAAGTATTCTTTACTGCTTGATGTCCCTGCTTTTGAAGGATTGATTATCTTCCCTTTGATAGCAGCCATATTTCTCTCAATGTCCTTTTTTTTAATAGTTTCTGAAATTTCAAAGTAATGCTTTTCCTTTTCACTGTGTTAAGGGCTATTAACTGTCTTAATAGTAAATGTTTCAGATGCTTAAGTTTTTGTCAATGCATGGGTTTTCTTGTGTAACTGTTACCAGAAAATCAGTTTAGTGTACAGCTTTTCTGAGGCTTATTGTGACTGTGACTTGAATCCCACATGAGTCTTGAAAATAAATCAGTCTCCTTCTTTTGAAAATCACACCAGCACTGTTTCTTTGGAAACACTGGCCAGTGTCTCCGATTTAAATAATAGCAAAGATAGATATTGAAGCTAAATAATGGCCAATTGTCTTCAGTGTCCTATAACAATCAGTGCCACATCAAGGCTTCATGGCTGTCATCACGCAGCCCATGACAACGCATGGGATTCCCAGAGCGACAGCATGAATAGAGCTCCGACCTTTCTCTGAAGATCAGGGCTCGGCAGAGGCAGCGGGACGGGGCAGGCTGTCCTGCGTGCTGCCCTTAGCCATCCCGCCTAGACCTCCTCCTCCTCCACCACGTGGTTTGTGCTGATACGTTCTCAGATACTTGCACTATAGCAGATTTATCAGGAAGGCTTTTATTTTTTAAATAAATACATGAAGTTGTATAGGTAATGTGGTTAAGGATTGAAATATGGTGAGTTGTAATTGCTGGAAATGATCTAGGAAATGATCTTCGTTAATGGCTGAGGTCACTGCAATTCTCTTTCTTTCACCCATATCACCTTTTGAACTTGCTGGGAGTTTTGTCATCAGTTTTGGTAGGCTACAGATGAGATAAAGGTGACTGGTGCTCTATAATCATCTGTTTCCACTTGGATGAGGATGGAAAGTCTGGATTTAAGCCTCCACTTCTGTTCCCTTTGGCTTTCAAAGATCTACAATGCTTCCTAGTGCTTTCCAGCTGTTCACCTGGGTCAGCTCTAACCTGTGCTGTAGCTGCAAGTGTGTCTGCATGGGACAACTATAGATGCGTAAGGAAAGAAGGAAGGCATTGAGGTGCTGGGTTCATGTCCTAGCTTGGTCAGAGGTATCGTGTCTTCAAAAGTGGGTAGACAAGAATATTTCTGTATGTCATGAATATATTTGAGGATAAAATACATGAAGCGATTGTGATACGCTGGGTTACCTACCGTAAGAATGCGGACAGACTCTGGATGGCTGCTTGACCCTCTCTCAGTGAAGTACCACGAAGTAGTTAAAAGCTAACAAATCTTTGGGCTTCTCATCACTTATCTGCTTTGGCTGCTTCTTCATGTCTTTTTTTTTTTTTTTTCTTCCTCCCAAGTGGTACTTCCAGTAAGTTCCCTCAAGACCTTAGTACGTTGAGGGTTTGTACTTCTTAGGAGCACAAGCCAGTTAACTATGGAAATTTCCAGAGCTGGATGGAGTCAAATTATTAAAATATGCAATCCTTCTGCAGTATAATGGTCTCTCTCTGTGGCATTAATCCTTCTCCTTTTCATACAATGCACTTGAAATGCTGCTTTTCTCTGTAGGCGGCAAGTATTGTCATAACTTCACTTCAAGAACTATTCACCTTTTAAATGTAAAAAACAGTTCTCATTGTACTTCAGCTAGAGAATAATCCCTTTTCTTTTGCGCCTTCATCCTCCGTGGCACACTGATGATAAGTGAACTCTCAAGCAGTTACAATTTCACACGAGCTTTCATGGGCTGCAGAGCTCTGGGTTTTTCAGATACCACGCGTTCAATCAGCATCGCTTGGAATGTCTCTCTGTTTTTAAATCTGACTTCTTAATGTTGCTACATTCAGCCTAAATATTGCGTTTTGCAGTGTGAATTCTTGTGGTTCTTTCATTAATGTCTTCTCATTCTTTTCTCTGAGCAGCTGTTGGTAGCTCTCCCTAATGCTGTCAGCTCTTAAACCTCTGCACTACAAACTGCAGAGCAGGATGAACTCACTGCATTAAACTAAGGCCCTGCAAAGTTGGCTTGCAGTGCACATTAGGAGCCCAAAAATAAAGAGAAAGTAATGGCTCATTTTTCCCTAATGTAATGGACTAAATTTGCTTTATACTTTGATCCTCGAATAACTAGCACATTAGTTTTTAAAATAATTTTATATACAGAAATCCAACTGGTAACATTCTTGATGTGTTGCAAGTATAGAAACAATAATACTATTGTTATTTCCACGTAGTAGCTCAGATCAGATAGAGAAAATGCAAAAGAAAGGCCTCTCTCTGGAAGCACGGCGATGTTGGAAAACTAACGCTGAGCTCCGTAAGTCTGCAGACCACTCTCAATTTCCCAGTTCGTAAGGCTTTGTGCTCCCAGGATAAGCAAAAATGTAGCGAGGAATTATTAATTGCATCACCACACCTATATAATGGAGTTCAGTGTAGTTATGTAGGAGTCAACGGTATTCAAACAGTTTCTTTTGATGAAGTAATCGGGCTGCTTCTGGGGCCTGTTTCAGCTGCTAGGGGCGTGCTTCAAATGTAAATGACTGCCAAATGGATTCCTTCGAAATTCCAGCCAATTAAAATACATTTAAAGTGCAGCTGGTGGAAAGCAAAAGGCTCGTAATTGCCTAAGAACCGTTTGGACATGAAACAAATCCCTGAAGTTTGGTGAACGCGATTATTAAATGCTGCATTTCTGCAGAAGCACGGCAGTCGAACAAAGCTGTCCTCAACCGCAGTCTGGCAGCAAAGATGACACTTTTAGCACCACCTTAACTGGGACAAAGCAGGGAGTGTGTTTGTTAGGGTGTCAGTTTTCCACCCTTGGCTCTTTAAACCATGCAAGTTTGGCAGCTTGCCCTGTGTGGTGCTGCATACAAATATTGACAGAACACTGTGGTATTTGTTAAACCCCTTCTTGGGAAACGAATGATAAAAACTCTGAAGGAAGATCTGAGAACCTCAGACTTGATATTTTTTTCAGTAGCACTGTAATATTTACAGAAAGAAACAGAAAATAGTGAATGGGGTGTCATGAATGACCTTCCTTTTCTGCTTTGCCTTGTAAGTAAGGAGAGATTTTTTTTTTTGTTTAATGTTTTAAATGTTGCTCTGAAGGAGGTTTACAGTTGGTAGCTCTGAAAGAAGCCATTAATGCTTTTGATTTAACCTCGTGTTTTGGGAGGAAGCGACAATGTAAAGAGGTGAAAGACCTTACCAGAAGTAGCTGTATGCAGTCACTGATGATACCGTGTGCGATAGGTGCGCAAACAAATGCACGTCTAGGTTTGAATGGTCATGCTGCCCTGCTAGGTTAGAAGTGAGCCTTCAAAATTTGCTGCTTGTAATGTGCCTGTGTAAAGTTTACTTTTGCTGTTTTACAGATCATTGTGCTGATTTTTAAAATGCAAATGAAATGATTATTATAAATGGTTCAGAGTGTTTTTTTTCTATCTAAGATTGTGTCAGAGAATACTCTCTTTACACATTTGGTATTCAAAAAGCAGTTGAAATTAGGGGAATGAATTTTTTTTTCCTATGTTGTCTCTCTTTTTTTTAGTTACATCAGGAAATAATAAAGAATTCAGAGAACGTCTTCCAGAACTAACAAGTATTTGTTCCTACCTATTGTTATGTCTTATCATATGAAATTCGTACAAAATCATATGAAATTCCTAATTCCTTCCTATTCCAGTATATAATGGTCAGTCAGTCATGGCTTCATTTATTTAACTGTGAGTAAAGTTTCCGGCAAATTTCATGGTGACAGATCATATTGCAGCAGTAGGGGTTCATTTAAAAGTGCCTTGTTAATTGCTGATATGTGAGTAGCACGGAGAGTGTGCCAAAGGGAGGCTCATAAAAAATAAGCTTATTGCCAAAATAAATGTCAAATTATAAAATTTTAAAAACACTTAAGAAACTTAAATATGAGTACACTTATACTATGAAAATTAATGTAGTTAAAACAATAAAATTCAAGAGAATAAACATTTAAAAATCTCTAAATTGAGGGGTTGATTTTCTTGTTAAAATACCCTTTTTAAACTGCAAGTATTCACAAAGGGAAATCTTTTGATAGAGTAGGAACTATTTTGTTTGGGTAAGTCCTACTCATCACCAGTCACTGTTACTTATTGCAATTAAATAAGCATTGACCCCAGTTTTGTATTATGTAAACTATGTATGTATATGAAATACATAGGATAAAATAAATATCAAATTGTTGATTTTTGACGTAAGTGACATGAATCATGCATGTAAGTTTTAGCAGCACCTGGTCTATTATAGCATTAAAGATCTGATCCAAGCCCAAAGGCGGTAGGAGTACAGAAGGGAGTGTGAAGAAGTTAGCTGATCTTAAAGAAATGGGCTAGAGCAAACCAGCTATGGCTGCAATAACGAGTTAACACTGACAGTAGTTATTTTTGTATGCTATCTGACTTTCAATAAACGGTATGTTTTAGGGTGTTTTGGGGGATCTGCTGGTGAACAGGGCTATATGAGTATTTTTTTGTTACAGAATACCAAATGACTCCTTTCTAAACATGAGGTGGGAGATGAGGAAGCCAATACATGAGTAAAGACTCACCAAAAAGTGGGCTGTTAGCCTTTTTGATGGGCATTCAGGACCAGCAATGGTGAAACTTGTTTCAAATTAAGTCTCCATCTTAAACCGGCTTGGCTGACTCAGGATAAATCAAAAGATGAATCTACGTCCTCCTGCATAATGACATTTTGCATTTCGTGTACTTTTCCTGTACACAATGATGGATGTATCTCCTAAGTCCAGTGATTCAGCTAATACACCGTTTACCTCAAGGAAAACGAGAGGTGCTTAGAAAGTATGCAAACAGGTGAAGAGGACATATTAGTACTTCTGTATTTCCTTCTTCTCATACCAGCATTTGACTGGGCTTCAGCTGTTTGCACATCAGAGCCTCCTTTGCACAATTAAACATGGAGCAAGCATCTCTCCAGGGAGCTTGCTGACCTACGGGCACGCTGCTGCCTGGTCTCTGGAGCTTAGGTGGAGCTACATGTGAAACTTTCCAAACTACAGTGTGCTCTTACACAGGTGTTAAGGAAATAGTTTGGGAATGCTAAAAAGCTTTTTAGGCCTCCCCAAGGTTAAATATCCTTTGTAAAGCTTGCTTTTTTTTTTCTCCCCTTGTATATTAGTCCTTAAATTCTGCCAAAACACGGGCAGATTTCTATTGGGCTTTTCCCCCAGAATGACTTGCTGAAAAGTTGTATGGCTCTGGTGTGACTCCACAGGGAAAATTACATGAGTCCAACTGAAGGGTCGGCATAATTTATAATGGCAAACAGATGAGAACTTTCCTGCAGTATTCCCCTGGGCAGTATTACTTAGTGATTCTGGTACGGCTATAGCCACTACTACTTCGTGTCTCTGGCAGGTCGAACTCTGAAATCTTTGGGTATCTGAACATATACCCTTCTTTATTAAAAGGCTTGTAAGGAGTCCATAATGATTATACTGTCCACAGGACTAGAGAATGGCTATTCTGCTGCTTTCCTGAAAATCAAAGTGCTCTTTGGTTTCTGCATTAAAGCATCTATTCATTTTACTTAGGATTTACTATTCATTCCCTTGTCATGTTGCTGATGCTCTAGAGAACTCCAGAGGACAGAACCTGTCCCCAACCTCAGAGTACGTGGAACGGCAGCAGAGGGAAAGCTAATTAGTGGATGAAGATGAGTCTCATGCAGCCTGAACTCTAGCTAGTAGCAAAAGGCCTTTTACCTGGCAGAGGGGGAGATGACTTCTGTGCGCGTGGTATTTTCCTGTAGTTCTGTGAATAGATGCCTCTTACATTGGGTCTGCCTTCATATCCTTGATGAGGACTCATGTAGGATGTGCAGGAGATGATGTACAAGTGATGAAGGCGTTGGCCTAAGGGGAACTGTTGCTCTGTGTCAGCCTTGAAAATTTTGGTGGTTGGTTTCTGTGACGGGCACTGCATGGCACATGCTTCTCTCTGTGCCACAACTGTCTTCTGCCATGGTCATTGGATCTGGTCCTGAGGTCCACAGTCTGGTGGCGTACAGCCAAGAAGAGGCTGTTGATAATGGGGGACTGTGAGAAGACAGCTTGGTGCACCTTTCATAGTTTCTTCTAATACTCATTATCCCTCCAGTGTGACTGTATACCACCATGTCCCTCCCCAAACGCAAGGCAGTAGCACACTGCGCCCAGTGAGCTGGGCTTGGCTTCCATTTTGCCTCCGCAGGCAGTGGCCTACGGGTCTCTTTGGGGCTTTGCAGGTGCTCGAACTCTCTTGAGCTGACTCCACGCTGAGCATGTGATAATCACATCTCATCATGCTGATGGCAGAACTGGTGCCAGTAGAGGATCAAACCCTATTCCCAAGCCAGTTAGAAATTAGGAAATCCTGGGGGAAGAAGGAGAGACAGGGTTGAAAATGTGAGTGTGGCTCTTTCAAAGAGTGGTAGAGAGGAAAGGGAAATGAGAGCCTTAAGTCTAGATCCTCTTCCATAAATGCAGTCAGTGCAAGAACAAAACTGTTTCTGTATAAAATGGATCTTCAGCTGAATATCTGGCAGGCCGTTACCTGGATTGTGCAGCGTCAGAAAGATAAAGGAGAAATAAGTACCTCTGTATTTGATTTTTGAGTTCATTTTTGTTAGCTGTGGAATAGCATTGCTTGTACTTTGCATTTAGTAAAAGAATTCTTCATTTTACCCTTACCGGAACCTGAGTGCAGTAAGAATAACTTAGGAGTAATTGTTAGCCATGAGGACAGCCTGTCCTAATAAGCATGGTGAAGGTTAAATTTCCATGACTGTTCCAGAGACCTGAAAAGCTCTGGTAGGGCCAGTTTTGTTGATATTTTCCACTGAACCATAAAAAGTAATTGCATGGGCTGGCTTGGGTCATGTTCCATGCAAATCTCTGGATCAGTACGTGTCCTCTGTTGATCAAACTTAACCAGATAAATATCTCAGCAGCAATGTGCAGCACAGGGGTGGAGAGATCTCATAACTTTCAAGTCTCAAGAGGGAGTTGAGAGTCATGTTTAGAGTATGAACAATTTGGAATGGGATATCTTTTTTCAAAAAAAGGGCCAAAAGGATGTTGCTTGTTTTCTAGATTAAAAGTGAGAATTCAACGGCAATTACAAAGTAGTTTTTTTCATTTACACCAAAGCTGTGCCTGAGAGTTTCCTCATAACCTTGGGACCTGTGAAGTGAAAATTGAAAGCAAGCACAACTACTGCACCTGTGTGCTTATAGAGAAACTGCTGGAAGAAACTAGAGTAGCACTCATGTTTCTTCAGTTTCGTCAGACAGTGGGTTCTGGTCCTCAGTGTGGTGATCCATTCTTTTCTCATTCATCTCATACTAGTAGTTTACTTGTAAAGGATAATTAAAACATTTCATATCCCTTTCTAGGGGTGTCTTAAAGCAAAAACATGGATTTCTGTTCATTTCAGGCATGCTTGCTGTTGCAAAAAAATTTCTACTGGGGCTTCAGTTCCGGGATTTCTGGTTCTGTGGGATTCTTAAAAATAATTTTCTTATTTTGTTTGGTCAGTCATTGGTTTGGTTCCTATTTACTTAGGATCCCACATAGCAAAGTTGGGGGCAAGCTGTTGGAAGGATGGGTAATTATTTCCAAACACAGAGGTTGTGCAACGTGTAAAGGAAGAGAAGAAATACTAAGCTAACATAAATTGTTAAACTCTCTGACATGGTTATTGGAAAGCTTAAAGGAAAGAGTCATGTATACCAGATACGTGTATAACAAGAACTACGTCTTTGGTAGGATTGATTTCCAGTAAGAAATAGTAAAAGGCAAGCAGGGCAAATCAGAACGTGCTGCAGGAAATCTCTTAGTGGGACTTACTGTGTGAGTACTTGTTGTTATTTTTTGTGGAGCTAGTTCTTATGTAAAGTTCTTCCTGATACAGTTTTATGTCATAAGGGTGAAGAGTGATCAATACTCATGACAAAACGTAGAGCTATCCTTTAATTACCCAAATCATGGGATTGTCAAGGCTGGTTCAGGTTGTCCTTTAAAATCCGGACATTGTAAGAGCTCTGGTAGCCTTCTCTCTGCAGAACTTCACCCCGGTGATGAATCTAACTCTTAATCTATAGTCTTTAAAGTAAGTGATTATTTCAAATCTCACACTATTTGCCTGAGATCCTATGGATAACCTGAGAAGACAGACCTTCTCAAAGCTGCTTATGTACTTCGGTGGCAGAAGAGGCAATTCCCCGGCTTCTCACCAAAGCAATGAAATCATCCCGCATACAATTAAGTTGCTGATCATCCTTTCCTCTCCAGAAAACTATTCTAATGCAAACAGTATTTTAGTTACCCAGAGTTGCACAGTTCAATGCAGTAGCCTGGAACTTTAGTCTTGTAGCAGTAATTAAAGCTGATAAATGAGGGCATCCCAGTTAAATGAGGTTTTAAGGCCTCGGTGATCAGTGTGTGTAGCTGTGCTGCACAAACTGGATCCTGGGCCTTAATGAAATTGTTCCTTCAAACATGCATCCTGCCTACAGGACCAAAGTCATTTTTTCCTGTCCAAAGTCAAAAGGAGTCCAAAGGAGTTCTCCCCTTCCTTTCTTCTGTGGTAGGAGAGACTAAACAGGAATTGAGGGTAATTTTTATGAGACTACTTCTGCAGCAGCCCACATGAATGTTGTCTTTGTCGCATCAGCCCAGGAGAATTTCTCAGGCAGTTGGGCTCATTACGCAGAGCTTTGTTCCTGTAGGGTTAGGCTGTGTCTCTAGACACCGATTTGTATAAATGCAACTGCTCCAAGGAAGGAACTGCCTTTATTTCCTTAATTTGTTGGAAGAGAAGTAATTTGCTTCTATTTTCCAGCCTTTCACCCACACTGGCTTTTTGTGGCTAGTCCTAAAGGAAAAGCCAATTCATTATTCTTTCCAAGTCACCCTTCCAGAGAAAATAACAGTAGCTGTGTAGTTCCTACTCTTTTCTTTCCATCTCCTCTGTGCCTGTAGGGGATATATGTGGGGACACTATCAAAGTAACACCTGTATTTAGAGTCTTTCTCTTTTTTTCAGTCTAGAAAGGCTGTGTACAGCTAAGAAAGAAACTGACCCACTGCAAAGGATTGTGTATAGGAGGCTGTTGTAATGGGGAACAGAATGTATTCCTGGAGCTATGTTCACTTTCAGAGCAACGCAACTTGAGCAGCATGCTCTGACATTGCAATGTCCAAGGAACAAGTATTATTATGCCTATTAGTGCGGGTTAGCTTTTAAAATTATTTTATACTTTCTTGACACTCCTGTGGAGAAACACAGCAGAATTTTTTTTTTGCCGTTTTTGTTGCTAACTCCTTATTTTCAATAATGTGATGCAGGTTTTTGTGATGTGAGTTGTTATACGCTCTTGTAACTTAGAAATACGTGTTGCAGGGAATACCCAGGTGTGAAATTTCATCTCTCACAAAACCCTGCAGAGGGTAATGTCGCCCTGCTCCCTTTTGCAGGACAGGTACTCAGGGAGAGGTCTGAAGGCTGGCCTGGGCACACAGGCATCAGGGGCGGTGATCAGGCACTGCAA
Source organism: Cygnus olor (assembly GCF_009769625.2). Classification (NCBI taxonomy): domain Eukaryota; kingdom Metazoa; phylum Chordata; class Aves; order Anseriformes; family Anatidae; genus Cygnus; species Cygnus olor. The sequence continues at coordinate 33,000,339 of NC_049174.1, read as the reverse complement.
TCCCTGCTTGGCCTCGGCGTGCATGGCTCTTTGTGCAGGTGGGATGTGTGATTACAGCTGTTCTGCAAAATGAGGTATTTTAAAGTGCTTTGTGATTGCCTGGCATGAAGCACGTGCTGCAAACAGTTCATCACTAGTGAGAGTAAAGACTGGAAGAATATTTTATTGTCTAGCTCTTGACGATGGAGCTTTATGAGAACAGAAAGCAGCTCCACCTGTACTGTACTTGGTCACCTCAGGAGGCTGTCAGGGGTTGCTGAAACAGTAATTTTGAAGCTAAGTATCAGTAAATGGATTTTTTTTTTGTGCATTTGAAGGTTCCTAGAGGGGAGAAGTATGGAGGCTTTCCCCAGAATGTCATGGCTTTGTTGTTCAAGGTGTGGGTACCTCTGGCAAGATTCTTCCTAGCACTGGGAGGCATATGCTACAGTTTCTCCAGCACAGAGTATATATTTGGTATTAGCTCTTTGAGATTGCCTTCCATCTCTTCTTCTGAGCTAACCTTTCCTCTGCCATGGAGGATCCATTGATAACGTGTTTTTTTCATTGATTACTAAGCGTTTCACACAAGTGGTACTGTAAGCAAAGACACATCTTCTTGAATAGTAAAAGCATTGATCTTTCTGCAAAGCAGCAGGCTATCTATGTGACAGGACACCGAAGTGGAGTTTTTTTGTGATTTGTTGTTTATTTTTTTATTCCTACAAAGCTATTTCCTTCATGCACAGGAGGAAAACAACAACAACAACAAAAAAGGTGTGTGTGTGGGGGACTGTCTGAGGAGGATAGGGGTAAGGGAAAAGAGAGCTGAGCAAACATGCATCTCAAATCACCATTTACTACTTTCCAGCTGAAGTCCACCTTACATTAGGAAATACTTTATCTTTGCCCCAGATCACTGGAATTGATCTTAAGGTGGGGTTTATTGTCATTGCTGCACTGAACTTACTTGCTGAATCTCAGTGCACAACTGGAACCTGTGACAATTGGCGTCACCCAGGAATATGCTTTACTGACCAATTCAGGTGTTGTTGGAGAACAACGTATTCTTCAGTAAGATTTAAGACTTTGGAATACAGATGCAGCTTCGTTTGGACTTTAATACTGACGGGATCCAGCTTCGTGCACCAGGTGCAGGACAGCACAGGAATGCTGGAGGTGGTGCTCCAGGTTGGCAGTGCCTTACTCCCCAGGGCATTCCCGTCACTCCAGCTTCACCCTGCCACTGCTGTCCTGCTGCTGGCACCCAGATCTTAACAGCCAGAATCAACTGAGTGGGGGGAAAAAAAAGGCTACCTCAAAGCAAGAGAGGTGTAGAGTGGGGCAGAAATGAAGATGGACAAGGGGTTGGCCCAAAGTCCCCCAGGTGACAGTGGCAAAGTTTAAAACAAACAAAAAAGTCCCAAATCATCTTGGTTAAGCGCTTCTGCTTTAACAACCACAACATCACCCCTTCTCTGACTATGAAGCTCTTAAATAATTTTGCTCCTCGCAATGACAGTCATTGTTATAGGACTTCTTCAAAAGATGAGCGTGTTCTTGCCTTTTGACAGTTGCAAAGTTATTTTCTTTGAACTGTTATAATCTTGGCTTTGCAGAAGAACTTCCCGAAATGAATGATGATTGTACAGAGCTGCTGGTCTCTGCCTCACATAAAGCAGTGGCTTGTGGAATGTCTGCTGCAGTTTGAGTCAACAGCGTAGTTTGTCTCTTGTCAAGTGTTCCTTTTAATGCAGGAAAGGGAAGAAAAATTCATTTTGTGTGACACTGCTCACTAGGCACGCAGCTGCATAGTGCATTCTGCTGTGAAATCCTCAGCTACTCCACAGTGGGTACTTAGGTTATGCATTTGGTCTTAAAGGCCTAAAATGACTTCTGGAGGGGGACTGTGTTCATTGGTAGAGTTTTTAATTTTAGAGGACAATAGTAAGGATCCTTCTGCTGACTTTTGTGAGAACAGGATTGTGCCACAAGCAGAAGACCACCAGAAACCTGAAAGGACAGCTGTGCAAAGCCAGACGTTTGGCCTGATCTCTCCATTTAGCCCTGAACCAAAACCAGTTTGAGAGCTCGTGCTTTTGGCATATGGGACAGTCACTGTACCCCACTACGTATGTCTTTTGCAGAACAGAGATGCCAAGACATGCTGAGACTACACATAATGGACACAACAAACCTTTGGGGGTCACTCATTCTGAGGGAAAGTATGCCATACTAAAATTGATTCTGCAAACAAAGTTTTGTGAATGGGGAAAAAAAAAGGAAATAATCTTGAATGGAATATTGGGATGCAGTAAAGAAATAGAGGACAAATTATAACTGGCATAAATGGGTGCTGTCTACTTTTGCCAGAGGACTTGAGTCAAGTTGTGTAAGAGGCTTTTCTGATGTGGACCTGGATGACTCTGGTAACTTGTGACAAGTGGCAGTAGCTCACCAACTCGACACGTGCGATTTTTATCCTTTTCCCATCGAGATGGACAAAAAAAGTTCCTGAACTGTTGAAGTCGGAGTCAGCAGCATGGTCAATCTGTTGATTTCCTTGCTAATGAAAGTATGGCATAATGAACCATTTATAGGAAAATTTTAACTGGTGGAGTAAAAGCTCATCCTTCCACTTTCTATGGGGAAAGAAACATTTCATAAAGAGTCTTGTTCTAGGATAGACAACACATCCCGTACATAGTCAGGTGTATTTGGGAAAAAACAGTTGTTTGATGGATCAGAGACAGTCACTGGTATAGTCCAAAGCTCTGCCTGTTGTACAGTGATGAAGAAGAGAACAAGTGCATTTCCTTAGAACTTCACTCTAAAATCCTACCACATGGACACTTTTTTTTACCCCCACTACACTTTGCCTTTTGCTTAGCAGTTTGGGAAGATCTCATAGACTGTTTTCCTCTGCAGAACCCCGGTACTTACTGCTTCCTTTTTTTGAGCAAAGCTTTTGGCTGTTGCTGAGGATTGTTTGAACCCACCCGATGCAGGAATAACTGTTCTGAGAACGCCCTGCCGCGGCCGCACGGACAATTTTATTCTGTGCACTGGAGGTGGAGGCTTGAATCCCCTGGCAAATGCTGTCATAGATCTCAGTAGGGTCATTTTGCTGCCTGGCTCGAGAGAAAACAATAAAATAATTATTGAGAAAAAAATATTTTAGAGCTTGAAACACTTTTCCTTTTTGTATACCACATCCACAAGTGGCCAAACAATAAACAATGGGAATTTTTGTCTCAGTAACATAACTTAGCAGAATAAAAAAGCTGGAATTCTTTCAACAAAGTCTATTCTATTCTTCTTGGATATTATGAAAACTGATGTCACTTCTAATTCCTCAGGAAAGAAAAAATCCTTACAGTTTGCAGTACATCAATGCAGTCATTTTTTCCCCTGACTAATCTATAAAAAGACATTGTATATGAATGTTATTTTCTCTGCCAGAAATGCATTCCTGGAACATAAAAAATGCTTTTTTTGTTTTTGTTCAGTAATTTAG